>NC_064234.1:1859915-2479886 GCF_023101765.2 Spodoptera frugiperda
AAACACTAGCTCTCTGCTCTCTAGGCTTTTTTAATATGCTAAACCACGTAAACCGTTAGATTGATTCTTAAAGTTCTTTTCAATTAATATAATAAAATAACATACGCAACTTAACATAAAAATCACATAGTTTCTGAGCAACATTTACACTAAGCCAGTACTAAATAAAGTAATATCTAAATATTATTATGTTATTGGAAGATGAGCTTATATTTTCACACAACAAAATCTTGCCTTTCATTATAACACGTATACAATAATTATTATATGTATATATAACGTAATCTTTCGTAAGTTAGTTAGGGTTAGCATATTTTTTTTAAATATAGCAGGCAAACGAGTATACTGATATTACTGATCACTTACAATTACAATAGAGAAGTCACCAGTGCGTTACCGGAATTTTAATAAAGAATACGCTCTTTCCATTAAGGTTATAAGTATTCTGCCGTGTAAAAGTCTTCAAGACGACAAATTTTAATTTTTATTATCGTGTTTAAAATCTGTCTAGCATCTAGGTATATTTTTTTTACTATTATCAACTTATACTCAATTAAATTACGAAAGAATATTAAAAAATAACAATAGTGCCACAAAATTAACTTCAGCACAGAAACAGTTCTCGCTACTAATTTCTTCAACATGTTTACAACTAATATTATAATTAATTTTCCAATTGAATACTGATCATTTTACTGCAAGTAGCAGCTTTTAAACTACACATACATCACTATTTGTAAAGAGTTTTCGCATATTTCCAGTTCAAGCGTGTATGCTGCGTCGACGTTGCGTATACTACGCATAGTTAGTACGTAAAAACGTGCAACGAGCGTACCAACGCTAAACGTCACAGTTTAAAAATTAAAAAGATTGTTAGTAACATTAAGTTCTAAATAGACTATCATGGGTTTTCATACTCCCAATGACTTTCAATATTGAACTCTATGTACACTAAGATTTAGTCTCAATTTACCAAAGCGCAAACGTCTTTTCTATACACAGAGTGTTGCAAAACTCAACGACAAACTTTTATCAGATGATATACCTGCTTATGATTGGTGAAAAGAGATAGTCATTGTAATTTTTATTACAACAAAGAAACGACTAAGTATATTAATAAAATTAAGGCTTGACAATTGACTCGCCTCACAATATTTTTCAAGTATAAGTAAGTATTTTATAGATATTTACTATATTAAATCAATAATTTTAATTTATGCAAAAGCTACGATCAGCTATTTTATAATCTCGTTCTAATTGTCAAACATGTTCCTATCTACGTTCATTTTTCAAGACTAATTTCTTTTTATTATGTTTTCATAGATAAGAAGAATTCAACAATATTTTTGAACAATAAAAATCAACAATTTGATCGCCTTAACGTTATAATTTGAATCTTATTAATATGTATTATAAATACGAAAGTGTGTTGTGTGTCTTTCTATTACGTCAGGACAAAGCGTTTTTTTTTTTATCGTTGTGTTTAGACATTACTGAAGAACATAGGAATTTATTTCTTTTGAGCACGAAATGAGCACGAAATGAGCGGGCGAAATCACCATTTCCGCTTTTAAATAAAGGTATTTTAATCAACAAGTAATGTGTGTTAATTTAAAAACAACATTAAAACACAAAATCTAGCCAATTACTCCTCGGGGGAGTAGGCAGATGCACATACTAGCTGTAACACACACTTTATACCAATAATGTAATTAATAAATCATAATTATGTATAATATTATTACTATAACACAACATCGAAAATATAACTAAAGTACTAACGGTATTAGTTATCACAAACAATGCTCTAAAGCCAAGTATTTAGGTCTAAATTGCTTCAACGATTAGCCCACATCTAAATGCAACTGGCAATTTAAATGCTGAGGTGATTTACTGAGTGTTCTTGTCTGTTTAAAATGCGGTAAGGTCTCATGTCTTTACTGGTGAAGCAGCGGTGTACATGAATTACTGACAATTTTCGCCAGTGTTTATAATGATAGTGCGCAAATTGGCATACTGTACAAATCATATACTTCGAAAATCAAATCTAACTAAAAATCATGGTTTACTCACGTAAATTAATGGAGAAAAGCCTAGCGACGAAGTTGTCGCGTCTGCGCACGAGTCAAGAGTCCCTCTGTGACTCGAAATTAGTAGAGCTTTTCTCTATTAATGTACGTAATTTCATTTAGTAGGTATGTCTCACGATAGTTATTATAAAAATAAAATCAAAATTATTCTTTTATTTGCTTAATTGGGTCTAAATTGTCATAGCAATTTCATTCTTACACACGCTGCTAAACTTGAGTTGAGTAAAGGAACCGCCGTGTACAGCTTATGTATTGATAAGATACGTTAAAATATTTATTTATATAAATGCATATTAGGAATTTGTTTAAGACATTACCGAACCACTTTCATTAGCTAGACGGGCGACTTGAACATTTTTTTAACACGTTAATTGCTACAAAGGACGCTTAGCGAAGGATTTGCCTTCAACAGTTTTCTTTCGGCAATTAATTCTTTAATGACCTTGAACTGCTATGAGCTTCTAATAAGCTATTTGGCAAATACTCACATGCATTCACCAAACACAACACATCACAATCAGCTTCGTTTTTTTTTTAATTATTTTATACTTATTAAGGCTTAGAACATACGAATTTTTATGTAATTCAACAATTTAATTTTTATTTGATTATTAATAATATTTATAATATTTATTTATTAATTAATAAATCGTTTAGTGGAATCTTGTTACATTTATATTGTATTTTCAAATGATAATTACGTTACTGAAATATTTAGTTACAGTTAACTAAAAACATATAATAGAAAACAAAGAATATGTAAACAATATACCTAAGTACATAATGTTGAGCTTTCTAAATCTGAGATTCAGCATCGAGCATTTTTTCGAGAACCGTTTGTTCAATCAATAGAAAGTCGCCCTTGTTAAAAACACTGAAAAAGCTTCTTCAATAAACATAACAAGATTCCGATCTTTAATGCCAAAAATGTACTAATGAAATGCATTATGACCAGATGTACGCCTTTATCATGTATACTTTTAATAAGCCTATGTTTGGCTATTCGCCTGGTAGCATACTCCAAGAACAATATATTCATTGGCAACTTCAAGGTTAGGACTTAGGTTGACAGGTAGTATAGTCCAATACAATGTCTGTCAATCACTGTTTTACCGACCAATGAGCATCTCAAATAAATTTCATTTCAGTAGTACATTTCCAGTTATATTCGTCTACCTACCGCCGTCCAGAGCCACACGAGCTGTGTACCAGTTCACAGCTTTATAAAAAGTAACCATTGAGATATACCTTTACTTAGAAGCTGAATTTCCCTCGGACTTTGAAGAATCCCATGCTAGTCTTGTTGTGTAGTAGTGACGTCACTCCTACGTAACTCTGTATGACTATGGGGGAATGGTGTATGCAGCACGCTGATGACGTCATGTTTTCTATCGCCCGTTGAAGCTTTGTTGCGAATGTTTCCATGTCGTATGTCGCTTTTTCTTCTGGACCGCCTTCTGTAATGGAAAGTGACGGGTATTTTATTTCACGTATTTTCTAAAATTGTGAGCTCATACTTTTTTTAGGTGCAAACAACTATTGCTTGGTAATAATCGAAATTGAAATGTTTTAATTATGTGTTACTGCCACCTCAGTAACTGTACAGGAGGGCTCAGAGTCATGAGCAACAAAAAACGCGACCAGCGAAGCCAGCTGTTTGATTCAAGAATGAAACTCGTTGTATTGCACTCACAAAAACTAATAAACATGGTAAATATCTCGTTTTAACTTCTAATGACAAAACTCACCTTTATACCAGAAGATGGGATGTGATGCGAAAGTGAGGAAGGGCACATCTTGGCTGAACGGGTTCCAGACGGTCTTCAATGGGATGGGCTCACCCTTGTTCCACATCAGCCGCACTCCTCGGAGGTGGCGCTCTCTATATAATAAACATGTATTAATTATTACTTATTTTGATAATAGGCATCAAATATTTGGTTCCCGTTAGTTGTGACTTGTGAGTAATAATTACATTTATAATGTGAAAATGCCTTTTTAGTAGGCAATATGGTGCTTACCCAATTTGTTATTAAGATTTAAAAGTCATTGATCAGAAACTAGGGATTTGATTTTGATTACAAAAAGAAATATAGAAATGTTCAATGTGTCTTTCCTAACTATTGTTTCTGAGATGTCGATATCAAACATCAGTAAAATATAGAATTTGTACTGGGAATCAAGCCCAGCATTATGTGCTCAATAACTTATGTATATTGGGTTTTTTCATGATAGCATCAATTTATTTTTAAAGATAACATCAATTGTCAGTAATTCATATTAAAATTTGGGTGTCCCAATAAATTATTTAGGTTAAAAACGAATTTAAAATTGAAATTAAAATACTTAACTAAATAACTTAGTACTCTAAATACTAAAATAGCATTAATGAAGCTACACACTAGTGACATGCATTTAACAATATTAATACAAAAACAAAATGTAAAGTTACAGCGAAAATTAACAAAATCATAATGACATTATTAGTCTAGCATTATTTACTAACACAAAATAAAACAGTTAGGTACCTACATATTAATTAAAACATTAGCGTCTTTGAAAAAACATGCAATTAGGATATTAGATTATATTTATGCATCCCACACCTCGGACTACCCTGTTAAAATAATATCAACGCGCCATTCCCCCAAAGGTTGCTAGATATCGCTTTTAGCGATAAGGCCGCCATTGTACCCTACTTATGCTACCTATGTAAATTGTTATTTATCTATCTATGTATGCATTTAGTCCATTAAAGATACCCAGTACTAGTCTACTAGTCCTAGAACCTTTCGATTTACCGGCTATTTGCTATTTTACCTTTCGGTTCCTTCCACAACTGGAGAAGTAGAGGCCAGAGTATCGACGAAGTTGAAGCAATATAGGCCTCACATATGTTATCTGCGGTAGTGTTAAGAGCGGGAAATGTTTAAATTAAGAATTCCCTGACCACTCTATAAATTATTTTATCAAGAAGTATTAATAAAAAAGATTGAGTACGCCTTGTACTTATAAGGGTTAGGCAGAGGTGTAAAACCGAATTTTCACAAATTATGTTAATTATCCCATGTAATGGAGAATGAGCTTTATTTACATTTTTAGTAATCCCAGTTTACATTTCGTGTACATAATATAAATATAATGCTATCTCATTACTAGACAAGCACTACAAAAAACTACCAAAAATCACTTGAAATTAGCTGCAGACTAATGTAACATAAATGAGTATCAAAACAAGCTTAAGCTACGAAAATAACCCAAAAAAAGCTAGGAACATGTGAGTCCTACAGCAACAGAAAGTACCTAGGTTCAAAATACTTGGGATCGAACAGTTTACTGTTCTGGTGTTCAACTTCTTCGTGGGAGGGGCGCCGACAGAGACGGTCGATCACGCAGTCTTTCACGACCGTCGTTACCCCCGATGCGATGCCGTTCAGGCGACTGTCCACCAACACATTTGTTAGACAATATTGCAGATGAGTAACACCAGTTAATAACCTCATTCTAAATTTGTAATATAACCTTATTATTATACATACTTATAATATTTCATATCTTATCTAAATGAATAAAACAAAACTGTAAAAAACACGATCATTTTCTACTAAACTTCTAGACCCATTTTGATTACCGACAGTTTTTTTTGTAAACATTTCCTAAATTGATTTTTATCGCTATGAGGCGCGATCGGTTAGCCGTTAACGTGTATAATATACCTACATATCGTAATATCGTATCGTGTATTGTACCTACTTAAAACATTTTTTAACAACATGTTTTACCAAAAAAATAAGCGGCGTGACGTTGCCGCGTCTGCGGTCGCTGCTAATGATGAAGAGTCCCTCTGTGATTCAAAACTAGTAGAGATTTTCCCAATACTTTTACGTGAGTAGACTGTTTAATGTTAAATGAATAACTAATGGAGACAAGCGTCAATACTATAGTTAATTTAACCTGTGACTGTACGAGTATGACGCCATATTACATTACCTAAACAATAACAATACACTACATATTTTTATCAAACAAATGTAGGTACCTACGTACCTCGTTGATTGTTTTCGATAAACAAAGAAAACAGTACCTAACATGGAATTTTATACATGTCGAATCAAGTCCAATGTGTAAATACACATTGTTTATAAAACCACTTTATTTAGATACCAACATAATCTTATTATTTTACTTTATATTCTAAATATCTTGATAGGTATTACCTAGTCACCGTATTTAATCATCTTATAGGCTTCAACTCTCTATAAAAATAATAATAAAAGATTTTTTATTTCAAATACCATAGGCATTTGATACGAATTATTGGAGATCACCTTTAAAAGCAAGCAATTGCTTGTGCTAGGACATTCCGCACTTCTACTTATATGTCTATATCTCGCCTTATCTAAATACCAAAACTAAGCTATCTAAGACAGTATACTGACATAAACCTGATAAATATCAACACGTCATAGTTAAAATACAGTACTACGTCATCTGGGGAAGACCCCAGAGGGTAAGCAGAAATGTAAAATTTTTGAATAACTACTAAACTTTCAATGTCGACCTGTCTCTTGTATAAGGATAAATATATTTTTTATATAAATCTTCGGGTCGATTTCGATCGCGGTATCCAGTCTGTCTAACTAGATTAGTCCACTACTACGCTGGAGATATTATAATGTATAAGTGTGTGCGCAAACAATAGTGCACTCTGTTCCCTCACTCTCTGAACGCAATGGGACGACAGACCGACACGACAAGAGAGAGGTCAGGCGCAGAACCATCGCCTTTACGTGCTTTCTGAGACACGGATACTGTTTACATATAGCAAAAACTGCGTGCTATGACTAACACGACCTAATATAATACTTTCTATTTCCATGCATAATAACTTGAAGATAAATGCTAGTTGATTGTATCAAACCGTTAAATTATGTTGTTTATTATAATCAGTGGAATCGATATACAAAAACGTTGAAGGCTAAACTAACGACACGCGCGGGTTTTTCAACGCGGCAAAACCAGTTCTTCTTTAAACAAAAACACAAGCTTTCTGGCGAACTTTACACTGGTTCATACATAAACAAAATACATTAGTTTATTTTATCCTTCCTCTTTGTTTTACCACTGAAAGAATGAAGTAAAAAATTCTAACAGTTAATACATCTAAATAAATAGAGAATTTCGAGATATTGTTGTATTGTCTACAAAAGGAAAACATATGGACAATAACCAAATAACTACCTTTTGTTAGACTTCCAATCAATTATATTACTATTTACACAGAATATTTTTTTGTTATGTATGATCCACCACCAAACCACCACAGTCAAGTATATGCTTTTATTTTAAAACCGATTCTTTGATTTTCTTTCACCTATCCTTTTACCAAGTTACTCAATGTTAGCACAGTACATTTATTTCTTCAAAAAGATAGTAAGATAAACAGAATACTCACGGAACTAACGATGACGGAGGATAGACCAGGTCCCCAATAACAATGGTGTCCAGGTCATCCAGGTATGTCTTCTTGAAGTCCAGCTGCTTCATAGCTATGAAGTCATATTTGATGGTCATCACCAGTCTTGAAGTTAGAAGGATAATCCTCTCTTTTTCATTGTCCCATAGGGTTATTCTGGAAGTTTTTGGAAAAGTAGTTTTAATTTAGGGTTTGCTGGAACTTAGATCTAAGTAAGACATGATATACATATTTTTTGTCCCATTTGTCTAAAGATGGTCAAGATGTTCAATTATTTACAATGACTCATTATTTTTCAACTTGTATCAGATTAAATTGAGCCTTAATCCTTTTAAAATCTAAAATGACTATAAAGATAAAGATAAAGATAAAGATAAAGATAATGTTTATTTGCATTAACATGAGTGATATTACATATAAGGAATACATGCAATGGTGGTAGAATAGGTATATGAGCTACATGTTATGCCGTCTAGGCGTACAAATATTTATAGTTTTAAACCTTAAGCATACAAAGAATTATATAAAATTATTAAACTTAAACAAAAACAATGTAAGATATTCCAATTATAAGTAATCACAAGCAACAAAAGTTAGAAATTAATAAAAAATATTATATTATTAAATTATATTACAAAATTATTAAAAAATATCAATTATTAAAAATCTAATTTATCATTTAAAAAATCTTCTAAGCTATAATAACATTTCTTATACAACAATTTTTTTAGTTTAGTTTTAAACAAATTTAAATTTAACTCTTGTATGGATTTAGGTATTTTATTATAAACTTTAGGACCTAAACATATTATGCTTTTGTGCAACAATGCAGTTCTAGAGGGATGAATGCAAATGTTATTTTTGCGTCGATTTCTGACATGATATTCAGACAGACGCGGAAACAAATGTAGATTATTTCTGACAAACAATGCAACTTCAAGGATATATAAAGATGGAAGTGTTAAAATTTTGTGTTTGGTAAATAGCGGCTTACAACTATCCATACTTTTTATTCCGAACATAGATCTAATGCAACGTTTTTGTTGTTTGAAGATAATATCTTTATGAGTTGAATTTCCCCAGAAGATTATTCCAAACCTAAGTACTGATTCGACAAGACCGTAATATGCTGTGAGCAGAGTTTCCGTGCTGACTGTAGGGGCTAACTTATATAGGGCATATGCTGACTTACTAACTCTTTTACTTATTCCGTCAATATGATTTTTCCAATTGAGTTGCCTATCAATAGTTAAACCCAAGAATCGAGTTGTATCTACTTCTTGGATAGTATACTCGTTATACATTAGGTTAACCGGCAATGAATTTGTTATGTTTTCCCGCTGTTTAAAGTGCATTATACTAGTTTTTTTAAGATTAATTTTTAAATTATTATTATTAAGCCAATCAATTATATTTGATAATGAATTATTAATTTCGAGGTTGTAATTATTTGGATCTTTACATTTTACAGTTATTGTGCTATCGTCAGCAAAAAGGACCATAGGTTCTGTAGTTGCCGACGGTAGGTCATTTATGTATAATAAGAACAGGAGGGGACCTAATACACTACCTTGAGGAACGCCATAACATACACTACGCTTATGAGATGTAAATATCTGTTCGCTTTTAGTTTTTGGATTAAACTTTGTTACTTCCGTTATTTGTTGACGATCTGTTAAATACGACCTTATTAACTCCAATACATTACCACGTATACCGTATGCCGAGAGTTTGTTGACTAAAATATTATGATCTACGCAGTCAAACGCTTGGGACATATCGCAATATATAGAACAGACAGGCAAGGTTCTGTCTACATGTGTGTATACATTGTATAAGAAGTCGTATACTGCCATGTTTATATTATTTTTTTGCCTAAAACCCTTTTGATTATCACATAAAATCTTATGTTTTTCTAAATATCTATTGATTTCAATATAAAAGTATTTTTCAAATATTTTAGAGAATATAGGTATTAAAGCTATTGGTCGGTAGTTCTCCATTAAAAATTTATCCTCTTTTTTATGCAATGGTTTTATTATGGTAAGTTTTAGGTCACTTGGGAATATATAGGTCACTTGGGAATATATAATTATAAGAAATTTATTGCAATTATGACTTTGTACAAGCTAGTGTTATCTTCCATTGAAATGTTGTGAAACATTATTAGGTAGTTAGCCTAAAAAAATCTAAAATCTTACTCAGTCAGCAGCCAGGATCCTAAGTACTCTCCATCTTCAGGGAACAGCAGAGCAGTGATACACTCCTGTATGGCAGTGTCCACCACTCCCTTGCGGAATGTAAAGAAGTCTTTGATATTCTCCTTGTCAAATGGCACATCGTAACGAGGGAATACCGCTTGAATACCTGTTGCTTGCTCTGATGCAGGATTCACCTGATCCTCGGACCCGCGAGCATCTGTAGCCGGAGACATAGCCATATTATAGACTGGGTGTGTATTAACTAGGCAATAACACTGACAGTAGCCACCAATCACCAGTTATCATTGTCACAATCTTGTTTTTATTTATATAACACCTATTTTTATTACTATTCAATTAAGTAATGGAAAATTCAATGCTGTTACGGGAATTATATAGGTATGTTGCGCCAATATTACCTTTTATTAGCATGTTCCATTTTTAAACACGAAACATTTGGAATTTTACTGACAAAGGTACAATTTTTACCTGTGAGCCAGAAAAACATAATCCAACAGGAATGTGGCAAAGTATACTATTTTCAAAACATACCGGCAAAGGAAGACGTAGAGGAGGTCAAAGAATTTGCACCAGACAACACTGAGGGATTTACACTAGATGGGGGTTTCCTTCGTCCCAAATTATCCGTATTATTAGTAGGATTACTTTCTGAATTCTCCGCCACGTTCGTGTCCGTCGACAGCTGCAAAGTACCGCCGCGGAACTCCAAATCTTCATCTAATAAATCACTCATTATGTTTTTGTATACTTTTATTTACTCAAATCACTGTTTTCTTTATAAATAATAATCGCTCTGCGTAAATAATAAAATAATCGACCGAAGACGAACTGTGATAAGCAACGTCAATGTCAATTACGTTTCGATTCACCGCCAACACCAATTTGTGTATTGTTAAGTTGGCTTTAATTTTTGTTAATAAACAACACACAGTGAATATAAACTTCCGAAAAAGATATTCAGCCTTTTAAATTTGTAATCAAAATGTAGAAATGAAATTCAAATGAAATTTATTAAGAGGAAATAAGTGTACATAGTATCGATGGAATAAAACTAAACGGCAATGCGCATTCTGCTCAAATCAAAAATGGCGGTAAATGTAAATATTTGAACTTAGAAGTTTGTTTTGTAGAATGAGTGCAGCTTTGTGTTGAAAATTGCTGAAATTGTTATCAACTATTAAGTTATCTTAAGGTAAGAATTTCATTCGATGTTGGTGCAAATAATATATCGGTATCATTAATTTGATTGTAAAAAAATACTAAGAAAAGCTTTGCTACCTACTTTCCACGTCAATAGATTGCGCGATGTCGCCGCGTCTGCACACGCGAAGATGAAGAGTTCCTCTGTGACTCGAAACTAGTAGAACTTTTCTCAGTATATTATGTGAGTAAACCATTATTTTTAGTAATCTGATCGTTAACGGTTATTTTCCACAACAACTACTTAGATAAAAGAATCTTTAAATAAATGAATATGTTTTGTAGGTAGTTTAATTAAAACAACAGTTATAAAATATTTATTTAAGAGAAATTTTATTATACAAAAATAATTGTAACTAAACAAGAAATAAGTTTTTATTACCTACTTTCTGGCACATGATTTCAGTGTATGGCAAATTGATATAAATTGGTACCTTCTAACCTAACAGGGAGGTACATTATATTTTCCATAGTGTAGTCACTATTTTTGCTTATGAAGATTGTCAAAAATACACTTAAATAATAATCTAAAACTGTACAGCTATACATATCTAATTGAATATTATAATACAAAATACATAACATTACATAAAACATACATAAATTCGTGTAAGAAATAAACACGGATTTTTTAAATCCTTGCATTTTCCAATTTAACTTTTTAAACCTTTAACCCTAAAATGCAAGGATTAATTATTTTATTTAATCAATCACTCAGCTGTCAAAAGCTTTCTGACAGGTGAGAGATTTGATTTGCTTGAGCCTTATCGTAGAATATAATTACATACAAATACATATTACTTATTTTTATACATATAAATCAATATACAAGTAAATGAGCTACTTCGAGAAAACAAAGGAACTGCCTTATCAAGGTCATTGACCTTTTTCGTCATGTTCTACATTTATAACGAGGAAAACTATTAATGAAATAGTTTTTTAATGAAGTATATCTTCGGAAGCAGCTCAATATTGATCACGTTAGTAACAGCTGCACCGGTTTGCAGGGCAGCGTGGCGGGTACACGATACACTGGTCCATGCAGTACACATCAGCTCCCTCGCGACCTTCTAACTCTCCAGTGGCCTCGCATACTTGCCTGAAAAATAAAACAAAAAAAATGTAGGGTAGACACAAAAAACAATTGCATGTAGTTTCGGTACTTCAAGTTGTTTATCATAGATGTCGTTACTTGTCTGTAATCAACATAATTTACTTAAGAATTGATTATTATCAATATTTGAATATAGATTTTTTGTTATTGTGCTAAAAATAACATAGTTTAACCTATAACCTTCAATTATTCTAATAGAGAATTATTTAATTACTACCTACTGAGTCATCTAATTTACCTACATTTCAACTAAATAAAAATATTACTTTCGGATATCAATAGTATTAAAATAAAATTTCAATCAAATGAAACACTCACGGGCAAGTACACAATTCTTCAGGACAATTAGGAGGGTATCGAAGGCAGTTGGTCTGACACCAGCTCAGCATTCCTGGGAGTCTGCTGAAGGACCTAGTCGGCACACACACTTGATCCCTGAAACATTATTATTCTACGTATTAGATATTTTAGCCTAAATTAGGACATTCTCCGTTTTTATGTACACACCCATAACTCGACCTGTAGCAGGAGGTTTAGAAACCAGTCCGATTGGTGACAATAAATAAATAAACTAGAAATTAAAGGAAACTAGTTTTTGGTTGCTTCACCTTTCTCGACTAAATACGGTACCTAAGCATTAATACGTAAATTATTGTGGAAAGTTTTTAACTCCTATATAGAAAGGATATAATGCGTCTAAATGGAAATAAATAAACACGATTGAGAGATATAAGTTCTTGAAGAGAGCTACCTACATTTAACGTAGGTGCAAATTCTATATTTACACAGATTACAAATTAACAGGAATATGTAAAAGGGCTATTACGAATAGTCGACGAAAATCTGTCATAGGAGTTCTGAAAGTTCGAATTAGAGCATTACTATTAGTTTTACGTTTTCAATGGACTTACAACATCTAGCAAAAGCCTAAAACTGAAGCATCTACTCCAAACAGATACATTGTTATAATACAAAGATTTTCAGTCCATTCACAGCACAGGGTCATGTTAGTCACAACTACGGAAGACTATACAGCTGTACATTCTTAATTATACACAGAAAAGGGATACGGGGTTGACAGCTTGTTAGTTACGTCATAATTTGTACACTAAGTATATGAGGACTAAACTACGGAACACAACGTAAAGAGGGGGAGGGAAATTTATTCACAAAGACACCGTCACTTCAGCCATAACCTTTAAAATCATTAAGGACATGACAAAGTATACCTAATGATCGGTGGAACAAATTCCTCCACGGAATCTGTATCAATATCGTTGCTGAAAGAAAACGTTCAATATTATAGTGCACGTTAATGACAGTTGACATATAATTTTATACATTAAACATACATAATGTTTAGGTTTTACCTAATAACGTACGATTCCTTTCGGATATCCGTCAGTTTCTGTCTGAAATATTAAGCCACAAGATACATAAAGTATTGTAAAAGTATTATAAAGTGCTTAAATATATACTGATATAAATATACGTAAAACATATAAAAGAAAATAATAAAATTACAGAAATACACACATTTATAAACAAAATAATACAAGAGTTGAGTAAAACTGTGGTGTTATCCCACCTGACGACCAGAGGGTAGACATTTCTGGGCATGTTAAGGTCCCTGTAGTAAAGGAGGAAGGGATAGTCTCTTCTGAGGTCTCCAGCGAAGGCAGGCGGAAGACCACCAGTGCTGGTTACCACACTGACGTCAGCGCAATTCCTGAACGTCTCTGAGCGACCACAACCGACGGCTTCAGTGCCGTTTGCGCAAACACCCCACATATTTCCTGTGAAAATGAAAATTATCTCCTTATTACCTATCTCTGAAAACTACTATCACCTACAACAATTAAACTCTTAGTTAATTTTACCTGTGTAATAAGTCCATTGTAGAACACACTGTGTGCAAGTCACGTAGGGAGGCAGACGCACCCTGTACCTGAAGATCTCTTTCTTAGCCGTGTCCAATGGGATTAAGAACCTGTCGTCTCTTGTCTCGGAAATGTATAGCGGATACCTGACAAAAAAAAAATTGAAGACTTTTTTCCAATCTACTTACGTAGCAAAATTGCCAAATCCTACGTATTTTTACTCCATGTATTTTATGTTCTTGTTATGGTAATAAGGGCCCAATGCCCTTTTAGTCCAAAAAATAAAGTAAGAAAGGGCAATTGAAAACAAAATATTGCGTATTTGGGATTCCACAAACCTGTCAAAGCATTCCTGAGAGGCTTCTTGCTTCGGGTTATTGTTCGGGCATAGCTTCATAACGAATGTTCCAAGATGGTTTGCTGTCAACTCCACTTCTACTTCGATTTCCTGTGGAATTTGATTAGTATCCTACTTAACCGCCGCGATTGCTACTTAAGAACCAACCGCTAAACTCACAGTATCAAAGTCTACTCGTTGAGTATCATCAGTATGTGGATGTACAGTTGATGATCATCAGACTCTTTATAAGAATCTTATAACTACTTTTTCACTAATATTGTTTGACTGCACGGTTGGGCAACCGGCTGCCGTGCAACGTGTAGCGGCTTAGATTCCTGCACGGAGCAGCTATTATGTGTGCTCCACAAATTTTGTTTCGGGTCTGGGTGTTTATGTGGACATGTATGTTTGTAAACGCACCCACAACACAAGAGAAAATGCTAGTATGGGGCAACATTAAAAAAATAACCTATAGTATTCTAGTTCTAGCTCTTCCACAAGGGTCTTCAATTGTTCGTTAGGTTGACTTTTAAGACTCTTACTCTTTATTTGTACCAAATAAGTATTTACTAACCTGGCCAACACTGTAATGTCTGGTGACGATACCTTTCCCGTACATACCACCTGCTTCATGAGGGCGGGGCTCCGGTATGTGGTGCGCGTCACCACATACACCACATTTTCCTTCGTTTTGCTCCCATTGAACTGAAATAGATTAAATGCAATTATTTGTGAACCATTATTTTTTTACAAATACGCACAAAAAACTCAGCTCTGTGTATTTATATCAAACAGAAGGTACGTAAACAGTCTGCAAATTGCAAACAAACGCATAAACCTCAGGGATTTGTGCCATTGACTTTGACAATCCACAATGGTCAGATTCTTTAGATAAGTATACAGAATGAGATTTAAACGAACGTGACTCGCATTAGCTATTTTGTAAATTAACAAATGAAATAGACTTTCAACCTTGAATACTTTTATTGATAGGTCATTGAACTTAATTTTCCGTAAGATCGTTGGCTCGTAGCATCATTAGAGGAATCAATAGAGTAAGAAAAAAATGTTTGCGGTAACTAATAATGCAAGGATAATGCCCTGTACAATGCGGATGTGAAATCTTACCTAATGAAGTTAAAGTGTGAAGATAATTACTTATAATTAGTAAGTAATTAGAATTCTAAAAAAATTTATCATTCTTTGTACCGTAAAACGGAGTGAATAGATTTAAAAGGGTTAATAGATACGTGAATGGGGTGAATAGATGTTCGTTAAAACTTAATTAACTTATGCTTTTAAAAACCAGCTTCTTACTAACTTGATGATTTAGTAATTAAATATTAGACTAAAAGTTGTTTTTCAATTATGTTAACCTTTACAAATAGAAGTGTGTTAATATTAATTTTGGTTATAGACTGACGCAGATATTGACAGGTTAAGATCCAATTAGGTAATTTACAATTCAAAAACATTAATTTGAATAATAATTGACATGTACAAATGCGGAAGTATCTTGCTTAATCTTGTAGATTGTCAAAGATTGTTTTTATTTTATTGCAGATTAGCATATAGATCGATAATAATATGACAAAAACTGACTTTAATCTCGAAAGGTAGGCGCCACGAAAATAAAACCAAATACTGATATAAAAAAAACGCATTCTTGTCCGTACATAGCACCTCGACCAAACACTTGTTGATACAATAGGTATGCAAACATTTTTTTTAATCTTTATTAAATTAATAGGAGGGCTTAATCACACAGTGATTATGTCAAAATGTTAAAGCCATGTCTATTGCAGGTCTGCTCATATTGGCTTGATCGATCCACGGAAAGCGGTGGATGTTTGGTTGGATCGTTTTGTACCAGATCCCTTTACTTAACGATCTTTGATTGAAGTATTCGGTCCACATGCAAACAAATTTTTGAATCGACACTGAGAGTTTTTACGCATACCTAGGCATCTATTTACATGTTTGTTTTCTATCATTATTTATCTACTGGCTTAATTTCTCTTCAAAACCCAACCATAATTTAATATTACGTACTATATTTTTAAGATCATTAATTACCTGCATACCCTCCACAGAAGAGCTCGTTGTCGTTGTAGTTGACAGGGTTGGGGAACCCGAACCTCCACATAGAGTTACGAGCTGGTGGGTCCATCAATCTGCCGTGACCCTCGGCACCGCGGCGTGCACTCCCTAACATCTGGAAAATAGGATAAAAGTGGCTTTTTTATTTATGGCCAGACTGCCAAAAAAAGTGTTTAAAATCCAATAATTCCAATCCAATCAGTCAAGGAAAGATTTGATTTTTTATTTAGTTACGAATTTTTAGTAACATTTATCACGAAGCCTAAAAAAAAGATCTTGATGATCGTGACTATAATATGGATACCTAGTGTTTTTTGAGATGGGAAAGTCATCCAATAGCTTCTCCCACCTTGCGTATCAGACTCTTACTGACTAAAAACCACCCCGTTGCTACTTCTGTTTTTTAAGCTGGAGCCCTGTTAATCCGCTAGGCAGTCCGCAAAAATTTATAGTGTCTGTGTCATTTTGAGTATAACATACGTAACGATGATACGATGTAATTACGATGGATTATATTTAGTTCATTCAAGACCAAGACTTACCTGTAGTAGAAATATCCAAAATGTGAGGAAAGACGTCCCTCCCGACTTATGCCTCCTTAACTCCATCTGAAACAGAAAGAGCGTGTTATTTAATATAAAAAAAACATTAAATTATCGTCTGCCATCTAAAGTTTTCCGTAACATTATAATATTTGTGCAAGGCGAGGTGATCGAACTTTTAAATCGATAAGAGATAAAATGAGTCAAAAATTTGTTTACGTGCAATGCAAGAAATAATCAAGTTACCATATTCTTTTTATTGTGTTTTTATATGTACGTATTTAAGATTATAATTTGAAAATTTCACAGGAAGTAAAGTGCTGTCAAACCGTTACAAACACCTGCAGATTGCGATTATTTTTAAAATTATATTACCGTTTTTAGCAGCAGCTGTGCAAAAATGCGACCGACGCGATCACGTCGTAAAATCAATAGATTATTTTTCTTAAAACCTTATTTTAAAGATAACAACGGTACATGAAGAAATTCGATAGCATCCAGCTTGGTCCCGGTGTTTTGTGCCTATAATAAAGTGTGATTTTATCGCTTTTTACCAACATTAGTGTCGGCTAAACGAGCACAAAGTTACGAGATAGAATGTAATTTATTTTTTAAGCAACAACGGCACTATTCTTGAATTAATTAAGTTGCCATTTTAATAGAATATCTATGAAATATGAGTAGGATTGTCATATTGATAGGATTTATAGTGGAGAAACATAATTAAGATGGCAATTTAAGGATCAATCGCCTACAATTAATAAAGCTTTAACTAAATCTAAAGTTAAACAAAGATCTAGTTTGTAGATTCTTTTACTCTAAAATCCTTTTAAATTTGCCGACTTCAAAATATTTACGTTTACATAGAATTGCTTTTAGATTTTACACATCCAAATACAGCATGACAAAAAATGTAGTCTATGTTTTGTCCCGAATAAGGCACGGAGTACGTGTTTGAACAAATAATGAAACTAAGCGAATGAACTTTACTCTCAATACTTTTAAACAAACAAGTTCAAAACATGAGCAAAAACACTCATAAATCATGTCGTATAATAAAACTAAAAATACATATATTTTTTATCTTAATTGTGGTTAAAAGACTCCATTTAAATGTGTGAATCTTTTTTTAGAACAGCTTTGATTTAGAATCTTTTGATTGCAATTTTAATTAGGTTTTTGTGCCGTTCTACGCATTTTAAAGGTACCGAAAAGTAACTTTTTACTTTTTATGAGATTTTTTTAGATTTTAGTTTAGATGACCTAACCTACATTTGATTTCTACACATTTCTAATTAAAAATTACCGTTCTTAGCATGAAAAAAACACAACTAGATCATCCACCCGAGCGAAATGGCATGCTTGCGTTGTGTAAGAGGGGTTGAAGACTCAATTACCCCCCTTCCCAATCTTAGATGGTTTTCCAACAACCCTTAAAACTCAAAAGGCCGGCAACGCATTTGATTACTATGTTTCGGGTGTGAAATGGGAATAAAAAACGTTGAGTTTTTTATTGTATTCACGTGTCTCAACCGCAGCCATAACATCATCGTCATGTATAATCGTTTACTCATTCGGTTTTTCGCGAACGAGGTTACCCACCGCGTACCATTTGCATAGAATGGATAATTGAATTGTGACCTCAACGACATAATACCAATTTTGGATGAAGCAATTATAGCATCACATGTGTCGAAAATAGAGTCCGATTTTACTTGTCAGGGTTTAGGGAGACGCGTGGAAAACGTGTGGTACAAACATTAGGAGGTAGCGGGAATATTAAACCTACATTGGTTCCTCAAAAGTCTGTAAAATATTTAATAAGTTATTATATAACTAGCTTTTGCCCGCGACTTCGTTCGCGTGGAATAGTGACTTCCGGCAAATTTTTGGTTTTAACCACATAGTTCCCGATCTCGCGGGATCTCTTCAAAAATGAGATGTGGAAGATATTCCAGGGAACTCTTCAAAAATCAACATAATGAGCTCTGCGTTTGAATTTAATAGATGTATACTCACTTAGGGCATTGAAAAAATAGTTTAAAAACGGACTTAAACTAACTTAAAACTAAAGAAAGCTACGAATTACGAATTTATAACAATTAAAAAAGAAACTATATTACAACCTATCCTCTATGCTATAATAACCAAGCTTAAACTAAATAATTTAAAAGAAACGACTTAAATCTAATCTAATTAAAAAAAAAATTAGACTTACAATTTTATTAAAAAAACTAACTACAGTAACTACTAATAATCGATATCAAACTAAACCTACGTTAAATAGTTTAACCAAAAAACCAGGAAAACCCAACAAATAAACTTATTAATTGACAAATACAACGAAACCAATTTAGAATATACGAAACAGCAGGACCACTACAGACAAATAATCATACGACTGATAATACACTTTTTCTACGATAGTACCGAAGCGCTCGGCCGATACCCAACCAAATGAATGTAACGAAACCATAGCGCGATCTATTTCGATCCCAACGCCATCTATCGAGGATAAAGACAACTTGGATTATTTATTTATACTCCGTTCGGGCATTTTCTTTGTACTAAAAGTTTAATAAGTTTAACCGCAGCCATAACATCATCGTTTAATTATCATTGATATTATTTTTTTCATACCTTTTTACTATTTATTTACTTTTTTCGATGAATTAAAACAATAACATGAACCGAAGTCGTGTAACGATCGACATAGAATTATCTATACTCCGTTAGAGCATTTTCTTTGTACTAAATGTTTTATTATATTGATATTATTTTTTTCATACCTTTTTACTATTTATTTACTTTTTTCGATAAATTAAAACAATAACATGAACCGAAGTCGTGTAACGATCGACATAGAATTATTTATAAATAATTTATTTCTTATTTTTATTTTTTGATTTTTGAAATAAAAATATATCTATGTCCTTTCTAAGGTTCTAAACTATATCTGTACCAAATTTCAACCAAATCCGTCAAATAGTTGCGGAGATTAATGGTATAAGCATAGAATGTTCGACGTGATTCTTTAATTTGACATAACTTTTTTATTTATGAACCGATTGACATGAAACAAACACTAAATGTAAATTTAAGCATCCCACAATATATTCGTGAAAACCGCATCCAACTCGGATCAGCCGTTTCTGAAGCGCGCACACGAACAGACAAACAGACAAACAGACAAACAGACAAACAGACAAAAAAAAAGTTAATTACATTTTTGGGTTCGACATCGACATAACAATAACCCCTGCTATTTTTTTTTTTTTATTTTCAATGTACAGACAGCACTTTTCTACGATTTTATTATATGTATATAGATAAATATCGATTGATAAAAGACAATAATTAACGTCCTTTATAAGTTTATCTGCTAATGCTAAGTTGTAACCAAACTTTACTGTTTACCGCAAAAGTTAGTGACTCACACCATTCTCCGAAGTTAGGGGCGTTGACAGGCCAGCATTGTTTGTAGGCGTGTAGGTCAAGATCCTCGCGGCCTTGACTCGCGGCTTAGATGCGCGTGCGCAATTATGCGCGATTTACTTATTATGTCAGCGGGGAGTAAAATTACCATACATCTGCACATTAATTATTTATTATTATAGTTAATGAATCTATGGTTAAGATATTTATAAATCGATCGTCATTAATTATTACTTGATTTATTTCATGTATAAATTAAATTGGTTTTTCTTATATGTTTTTTATCTAAGCTCTTAAAGAAAAAAAAAAAACATAACTGAATAGTTTTTGTAGTCTAAAATGCTTATTACATACTTACATAAAGTTTTTGGTTCCTGTCATGAAAAATTAATGATTTTTGTATATTTTCCACAAATTATATTTGTATTTTATTTAATTTATTACTAAACTATTCTCGTTCTTGAGAAAATGTCAGCGAAAAGGGCGGGCAGGAACATTATTACCTACTTAGTATTTTATTGTAAACTTTATTGTATCTCGTTTACCACTTTAGATAACTTGTAAATTATAGGATTACGGAAACTACTTACCTACACAACATACACGGTACCTTTAAGGAATACGTTGATAACTTTTCTTAATTCGGACCGTAGATATACACACCTAATAAATAATGTTTTTAATATTTACATGATTGCACTGGCGTACCGTGCCCCCGTATAAAAAAATGTTTGGGTGCCCTTGTTTTTTGGGAAGGTATCATCCAATGACTAGTCCTGCCATTTGGGTGAAGCGAGAGAAACAGAGTAGGACTCCTGCTTCGAATCACAAGCCGCGGTAACCCGTTAGGTAATCCGCAGATCCAGATCGGGCATCAGCCCTGCTAGGCCCCACCTGTATTGGTCTCTCAAAATAAAAAATTGGGAAGTTTTTATTTTTTGCTTTCACACATTGGGGTCCCATATAATTGAATAAGTACCTATTTCAACGAAATAGGTATTTATTTAATATGAGGATGTTTGTAACTTTGTAAGTAACTTTTCCTGTTCTGTTCATTTTATAAATAATTACATAGGTAAGTAAATATCGGTATACCTACTGCAGGTACTATGAAAGTAATTGGCGGTTGCCCCCGCAGAGATAACTCGCGATATTATCATAATTACAAGTAATTGAGTATGTCACAGTGATCATTATGAACGAGCACCGATAACTGCACATCATATTTTATGTAGCCATTATTTATTGGCAGTACAAGTATATCTTTGTAACTCTATCAATAAATATTGAGAAATGCATCTTAGCATATTATATTATAATAACTATCATGAGACATAATAAATTAACTACTACTACTAGTCGCGGTTTACTCACGTACATTATTACGGGAAAAAAGCTCTACTAGTTTCGAGTTACAGAGGGACTCATCCTCATGAGCAGCGAGCACAGACGACGACTTCGTGTAGCCTAGTTTAACCGACATAGTAAGTACATGTTTTCCACATACACCTGAGTACCTATACAATATATATATAGGTATCTTTGACTATTTTCAGAGAAATAAACAATTGACCGGAATCTTAATTAAATATTATGTATGCACCTAGTCTCAAGATCGACAAAATGCTACATAAATACCAACATAACTAATTTCAAACTAAATGTCGTGTAAATCATTTATTTTATTAAGATGTTTCAAGTGTATAATTTACTTAAATGTTAATTTAGACATTTAGAGCAAAGATTATCATACAACTATTTATTTAAATTAATCACGTTAAATTTAAATCTTTCTGATGTTTTGTTTCAAATGCTAACTTATTTTTGGACTATGCACTTCAGTTTTATTTCCTCGTTGACATTATAGAGATGTCGCTAATGTCGAATTGTGCGGAACTCACTAACGCTCACTGAGCTGCTTGCGTTAGCGTGCTTGCTACTTTTTTAGCCTGGAAAATAATCCAATGACTATCCCCGTCTTGGACGAGGCGAGAGAGAGTGTCAGACTCTTACTGACTAAAAACCACTTCGTTCCTACTCCTGCTTTAAGCCGGAACCCCGGTAACCCGTTAGGTAGTCCGCAGCTCCGGGTCTCATGCTTAGTACTTGAACTAAAACTTACGGCAGTGGTAATTAAATTCTGAGTAACTCTCCAGCAGTGATCGTTAGTATCTCTAGATTTGTCCATGTGTTATAAAAAGTTAGCCATAAAGAACCTTTATCTCAATAGCAACTTTTAGGTCATTTTAACAAAATACAACTCACTAAAGTTACAACTCTGTATACCACAACCTTCACAATCTACCGCCCCTGGTGAAAATCATTCCTCGACAACCATAACAATTATTGCAAGGTAAATATTTAGTGGTAATTGCAATTTACTCCGTGTCACCCAACGACTTGGTAACGCCATGCAGCGACAATAATCGCCTTTTCATTGCCTCACTACATATTACACGGTAATTATACTGTCATTATTATTGATGTTTCAATTAAAACATGTCTCGGACTGCATTCAGTGTCCTTTCGTCATTATTTTAAACTGTTACTCCGAATTGCTTTGGAGCAGGGTTTCCCAAACTATGGGTCGCCACACATTGTTGGGTCGCAAGCGACAAACCAACCGTTCTGTATTTTACTTTTATTATGAGTAACGGGCCCTGAAGGTGGAAGATGGTTTTCCTGTAGAAAGGTGATCTAACCAACCGCAACCGTCTTCGGTATTTTATTTTTAATATTGGTAACGGTTTAATCCCCTAAAAGTGGAAGGATCAGGCATTCTCCTGAGTTTGAGAACTTGATTTATATAAGTCGTAGTCCAGATAACTTTGAAAACCACTGCTTTGGAGGAACGCAATAACAATTGACATGCTTATCACCTATTTTGGAAAAACACACTGAAGTAAGAGACAAAAAGCTGTAGGTACAATTTTTAAATAAATAATTTCACTTTGATTGCAGACTACTTTTAAAAATATTTACCTAGGTATTTACAAAGCTCAAATCAAAGAGATTAACATGTAGGTGTGGATTTGATTTGATGTGTATCCTCTTAGTCAATCGTAAATCTTACTGCCCTTACAAATTGACGTAACCTTCTAATATCTCCTTCGTGACAGGAAAAACCAGATGAGATTCGAGACAATATTTATATTGTATTTATCCTCCATACAATTCCACGTAACAGTGATCTTTTCAATATCAGTTATCAGAACAATTTTACCTTTTACCTTATTAACATGGTACCTACTCCGCGTAGTCAGATCAAACTGATGATTCATGAGGATCACGATTCGGCTATCCATTTTGTTAAATTATCACTCACAGGCTAAAAGTAATTGTGATCCATTTATCTTTAGGTACACTTTGTAACCGCAGAACTGTGGTTTATTATTTATATTTGATTTAGTAAGTTATTTCTTAGTATCCATTAGAGACATGATGTATTTTTTGGTATTGGTACCAGTGTCCTTCGTGTACTTCGTTACTTCGGCACACGACACGTTACAATAAATGTAAAAAAATTAAAACCAACTATAACATTACTTGTTATACTAGTTTCAAATTGATTTTTATAGATTACCTACTAATTCCGTCTCTAACGACCACTCTCCACTCCTGATACCTCAAGATCTCAGGGTCCTCGGACAATATCTCCATGACCACATACGATTGACACTCGGTAATAAAGTCATCAAGTGTAATTTTAATTGCAACATTAACTACTAGTAAGGGGTAATCGCGTGTAATTGGGTGTAAATTACGAGGAATCGTGGTAAAAATGCGCATTGACCTACTTATAGGAGAATACGAGGCATTTCACGGGAATTTACTCAAGACATTGCATTTTATTGCAGTAGGTATTTCATGTATTTAAAATAAGATAATTGTTAGTTTTTACGAGCCCGTGTTATTGAGATTTTGTTTTTGCCAGTGCTCTCTATAAAGACTTTTTTATGGTATAAGCCGTTTAACGATCAGACGGATCACCTGATGGTAAACAATCGCTGCCGCCCATGGACATTCGAAACACCAGTGGCATTACAAGTGCGTTACCGGCCTTTTGCAGCTTAGAAATTAAGGGTTGTTGGGAAATCGAGGTTTGGGAGAATTAGTAAGGACCTCCGGTAACCTTTATTCAACACAATCGATTCAAAAGCTTTAACTTCGGATGTCGTATTTACCTGCCCCGAGGCAGTGACTTACAAATGTTTTTTATTATCATTTAACACTTTAAAGTTTAATTCCATTAATACGCCATCAATACTACGTTGTGACATATTAATAACATACCTACCGATACCAAAATAATTTGGTCGATTGATACCCATATGGACACGGTTCTCCATTTATACGCGTTCTCGGAAATGTTAAAATTGTTGTTATTTAAGTCGATTTTGATTTATAGGTACAGTTGGGTTAAAGAGGCGTACTTGATCCTAAAGAGGCGTACCTATCTAATTAATTATTGGGATTAATTTTCTAGAAGATATAAATAAAACTCTTTCTAAAAATATCTTGGTACGTCGGCAACTATTTATTTAATTAGGTAGTTACTACCTATTTACTGTGTAAACAACTAACTATGTACTTTTTTATGGAAAAGGACGAGACAGACGGCAGCACCAATTACGATTAACATTAGTTACAGTCATTCGATGGAAACCCGCAACACCAGAGAAGGCGCAGGTGCGTTGCCGGCCTTTTAACAAGGAATACACTCTTTTCTTGACTTATCAATAGATTGACTGTGGTCATAGGTACATCACATGCTTGTTATCTTGATATGCAAATGACATGCAAATAAATAGACGTTGATGCCTGTACATAAAGCTTCCCTTTTGTATTACTCCTTTTGGAATAAACAAACAGCTATTTACGCGATATCATATTTTACAACACAGCAAACAAATTAACGGAATGTCCATACTTACGTCCAATAAAGACGAAAAACTTACAAATGAGTATGAACGATGCCCCCCAGCAGCTCGTAACATTATATGAGGAGAGGTAAGTAATGTGATAAAAATGGTGGGCAGAGATCTCGGGATCGATCGTAAAGGATGAAAAGCCAGTGCATTGACTGTATGTTGCACTACCACATATTTTGGACCGAATAAATAAAGAATGTTTATGTTTTGTTGACACAAAGAGGAACCAAAAATAAACGCAAAAAAGACAAAAAAGCCAGTCAAATTCAGTGTCTGTGTAAATAATGTGAGATTAATCGTAATTAGCTTGACCGTGCTTATTAATTTCACATTAGGAAGGACGTTAGGTTTTTTCTTTTTCGAATTTTGGAGCGTACTTAAAAAGCTGTTGTCGATTTCTCGTGAACGTTCTGTTGGTTTTTAAATTATGTTGATAATAATAATATCGGGACCCACTCAAGGTTTCCTCCTGTCTGGCGTGGGTACCTTTACAGTAAAGATGCAAATTCACATACACGTCACACCCAGACTCGAACACTAAAATTGGATCACACGTCTTTCCTACTTTGTACCCCTATCCAACAATATAGAGAACTAGAAGAGAATAGCATTAAAAATAGACCGATTACTTAATCAATAGACACCATTAAAAATACCAGAAGACAAATACATCTTCCTGAATCCTCCTCTCACAAAAGGTAACCTCCAAACCGATCTCCAATAGGAAGAAGCTAAACAATAACAATAGCGAACTATGTAGAACAATATACATAAGTAGATGTACATAGAATAATATGTAAAAGTCAAACAGCACGATTAAGCGACTAATCAAGTCTTAATGTCAAGGACGGACAAACAAAACTAGATAGAAGCAACACTCCATTTTTTGTTACTCTTCAAAGACCAAATCATTCCGACAGTTCTATCAACGTGGTACATCAATCACGTTTATTAAAAGCTCAATAAAATTGTGTATAAAGACAGTAGTAGTCGTTATCAGTTAAATTAATTTGAATAGTACCGAGATGTGGCAGGCGCCTTGAAAAAGTGGTTTGATAAGCTTTGCTTTGCTACCTGTTTAAATACCAGATGCAGTATTTTTATCTGTCTGAAAGATTAGACTATTAAAAATGTTTCAAATTAGCACTGCTGGAATAAGTTTTCGTATTTACGACTCGCTAAGATTTTTGAAGATATTTTAAACTAAGGAACCTAAATGCCGTATTCAGAGTAATTTAACGATTAAACGAACAAAATCGTTACTAAAGAATAGTTTAAGTATTAATTAAATGTCTCTAAGTGCGACAATAAAATATGCATTTTCTCAACAGCTTTTTATCGTCTTATCTTTAGACGTACATTCTGATCCGCCACGTATATGACAGAATGCCAATTAGAAACGCATAGCTCATCTTAATCCCAAACTAAAATGTCCCAGGATTAAAGTTTCAACTCCTTAAACCGTGCAAATATAACCAACTTACTTAAATGAACTAAAAGCCACCACGAAAATAAAGAGAAACAGCTCCATTGGCACCTCTGCATAATGTGGACAACTGACAAGAACCCGACACAAAAGGACTAGTATTGACATACAACTTTTTCACCTACCTCCCTGTGTAACGGATTGACTGCACAATAGAGTACAGATGGCAGCACTGACGTTTAAAGCTTGAACGCCTTGCCTTTGCGGCTTTAGAATGTATTGGATATCAACTGACACTTTCATTGTTTAATTTTAATGAATTTATTCAGGTGTTAGTGATTTGTGAACGTAGTTCTACACGTTGTTATTTATCAGTATTATTGGAGGCCGGAGCGTTTACTAACATTATGCTATTGAACGTTGAACGAAAACGAAAAGAGAGCGCGTTCGGGCTCCGATTGGCCGGCGGCGTAAATGAACCGACCAATCAGAGTGCCGAATGCGGTTTCGTTTCGTTTTCCTTGAACGTAAACTCATACTAAGGGTACTGATATACATAGGTTAAGTACAACTTAATACATTTACTAAGATACGTTATTCGGAATAACAAAACCTCTGCCAACAATTTTGAAATATTTGACATGGCTATAAAAATAACTCTTAAAAATTCTATAAAACCTACTGACATTTACCAGTTAACGAACCAGTGGCAATTAATAGACAACGCCCGGCACTTGGCGTATTCAGAGATAAACGGCAATAATTGCTAACCGTATCAAGTTACATCGTTAAATTCCTTACGTTTCACAGATTAATTACACTTCCCTCATGACTGACATAATATCGATGATCTAAGCCTAAAACATGGACTGACAAATCTTCTTTTTTATGGTATAAGCCGGTATACGAGCTGATGGATCATCTGATGTTAATCAATCGCCGCCGTTCATGGTCACCCGAAACACTAGCTAGAGGCATTACAAGTGCGTTGCCAGCTTTTGGGGGTTAGGAATTTAAGGGTTGTTGGGGAATCGCGAATTCGAAAGATTGGGAAGGGGGTAATTGATTCAACAGTAACCTCACTCACACAACGAAATACAACGCAAGCGTTGTTTCACGTCGGTTTTCTCTGAAGCCGTAGTATTACTCCGGCCGAACTACGACGCTAAAGCGCGAAGCTAAACAACTAAACATAGCATCCAACCCAATCTGTATTTTTTGGTAAATATAAGTAAAACTTAAATGCTTAGTTATCAAAACTGAGTGTTACATCAGTCAGTCATATTCACTGTCATTCATATATCCACATAGTGTTTCTGATCGTTCAAACTACTTATCATAATATGTATATATACTTTTACTCCCACACCAGAGTTCAAACCGTTAAAACAATGCTCAGTTCTATGTAATAAATATCAATTAATCTGATCAAGCATCAATCAAGAATTAGTCATTGTCATCTGTCAATGATACGTCAACAATTTGACAGTTCAAACTTTTCTCGGTATGTGGACACGACACTGTCAACTGTCAATAATTAGCAGTGTTTATGGGTGACCGTCGTGGGGAGTCGTCGCACCCGCCCTTGGCATTCACGGCGCGACATTGCTCGGGGGCTTGCCTGTCTCGCGTTCATATCTATAATCCACAGACTTACTAAGAGCGCCGATAGATAAATAAAGACTTTGGAAAAACAATAATATAAACTCAAAAAGCAACTTCAATCAAAGTTTCAGTTTACTAAACCCAACCGTCTTTTAAATTAGGTATATTAAAACACTAATCAAAGTAAGACAATGCAGTAATTACTATGATGCGCATGCGCATTCGCTCTACAACTGTAACCAATGGTATACTACCGTTACTGTCAGCACCGTTACTTTTAATGAACCCATTGTTTATGGGCGACATATTATTACGATCACCATGACTCGAGCGCATGATTTAATCAAATTCTGTATTCAAATTAACTGTTTGTTTCAAACCTTTGCGGTTTGCCGCGGTCACTGCGGTGAAACTAATAAGGACGAAATAAATATATCTACCTAAGTACCTACATTTGCTTACACTGGAACGGTACTGAGAAAGCGTATTTTAAAAAACAGATTCTTAACGAGATACATGCTAAGTTCAGTCGAAAAACGTAGAATTACTGAATAAATAAATGTATCTTATAGCCTCTCAGAAGCGTAGCTTCAAGCTCAGAAGTTTTTTTTTTATGGAATAGTGAACAAACGGGTCACCTGATGGTAAGCGATCAGCGCTGCCTATGGACACCCCCAACACCAGAGGAGTCATAGGTGTCACAGGTGCGTTGCCGGCCTTTTAAAAAGGAATACGTTATTTTCTTATCGGTTCGTAAATACCGCCGACGACAGCTCATTTCGGGTTCTCTGTGCGAGGCAGAAAGTAACATTAGCAACATTTAATGCATAGAAATCATACTTAATTACTAATTAGGTGTCTAAATGTTCAAGAGAAAAGCTTATTATTACTCAACTTGATGCCTGGCAGTAGCTATTAATATCTCTTATCTCAGAGCTAACAAAAATCTGGTTCCTTGAATATCACAAATAAGATTTTATTATTCGATGCTTTTATTGAGAAGGTACACTTTTTTCGATAAAATGTCACATCGCCACCCAGTAACAGATCATCTAATAATATTCAAGGTCGCCAATCAACTTTGCAAGTTTTCCAATCAATTATGTTGACAAAACATGAACTATGACATTTTAAACAATAATAATACTTGCTAATATCTAGTATGAGTGTGATAATTAAGTTTGTTTGTTTGTTTTCTAATCCCGATTGCGATTAATTTATTGCATCTTCGGACACTTTTCATTACTAATTCACCGATAACCAGTCATTGAAGCTGTAAGTAGATGCCTAACAGCCTTTATTTATCCCGTGACTTGTCCCGCCTAGGGTAAGGCGAGAGGAGTGTCAGACTTTTACTGGCTAAACACCACACCGTTATTTATCCTACTTTGATGGATATATAAATAATTTTCCGAAACACTAAATTTAAAAAAAAAAAAAAAAAAAACACTAAATCATACAAACATTGACTCTTGTTACCATTCCTAGGTCTATATCAACGAAAACTGGAGCAGAATGTCGCGCATTCAAGTAAACCAAACTGGTTCAGTTTAAAGACATAAATAAGTAATTGGTTAATCGTATATTCAGATCGCATGCGGCTAAAACCCCTTTGTTCCTTGTTTGGCAATTCCTAGTTTTTGTCGCAATTAAAGCCTTCAAGTTGATCAACAGACACCAAACTGTATTAGCTTCAACATTATAATTACACCTCATTGATTAATTCAATATTATTTATGAGAACTTCATGTAAATTATGTCAACTAGAGCAATTTTTTTACTTAATCAATGTCAACTTAAACTTGATTGTAAGTTGTTAACACGTTCACTGCGGCTGTGCAAGATTAAGACTTACTGCCAGTGCTGTACAAGTCACATACTTCCCGTATCAAGATTGCCTGGTGTGCGTTACGACGTCTATGTTCCCGTATGTAGTCCTGACTTCAACCCTCCACAGAGACATGGAAACTCCTCTGCAGATTTTTTTTTCTGTACCAATACATAGTTAACATCCTTGTGTATACACAGCTGCCGTAGCACGGGGTTCTTAGTAATATTTTAAAAGTTACAGGTAGTTTTAAAAATAGTTGATTTTACGGGAAAATACTTGTCGTGGCGCATACAACAGTCGTATTGCTAGGGATGGGGTATCACAAAAACGTTGTTTTGTTTTAGATTCATTATTTTTTATTAGAGTATTACACAATCAACAAAACCTTTTTTGTAATAAAAGTAATAATTGTTAACAAAAACAGTAACTTCTTATTTTAACAAACATTAACAAAACAGTAACTTCTTATTTTATATAATTATTTATTTGTTTTACTCGATAATCTAATCATTAGAAAAAAAAATACTTAAAAAATAATAAGAGTAGTAGGTGCCATACCATGAAATGAGATAATCCTTAATAATATTTCTTTACATAACATCCTGCATAATCACGACTAATAGAAACTTTAAGTAGGATATCGCGTTCTGTAAAAACGTATTGACAAGGCACAGCACTATGACTAAATGAAGCTCACGTTCAGTGCGGTACGGGGTTTAAGATACGGCCAAATAGTTCCCGTAACGCACTATTGTACAATAATTACCTTTCTGTGCGTTACGACAAAATAATTCCCGTACATTTTTATTCTTGTGGCCGACTATGGAGCACCTCTACACTAGGGATTTGAAGACACCCAAGTTGTATTTTGCAAGAAACATCTGTGTGTTTTTCTCTATATCGGAAACTCGAAGCAAAACGCTTCGTGCCAATTGGTGGAATATCAACCGTATATACGGGTTTGTCTGGTGTCTGCCGTTTCTCTGATAATACGATGGTAGAACGGACTAGGGAGAATTAAGTTGTTCTCTTTTTCAGAAACACCCTAACATATTTATCAAAAAATAAATAAATATACCATATGATGGGGATTACTTAAATTAGAACAAAAACAAACACAAATAAAGCAACTTGTGCAACCCAATAACAGTAATAACGATCACCTTTGGCACATTAATTAGTTTCTAATACATTATGAGACTTGAAAATGTCAACAGCATTTTTATACATTTTATTGCTTTGTTTCAAACATTTCGATAATCAAACGATGATTCAGATACCGTTTTGTATGTATTAAATTAATTTGTCCGTTGTCTTATGAATGTGATAGCGAAGACATTGATCCCATCGGATTAAACATATAAATATTAATGATCGTATAAAACACGGACATTATGGAAAGGCGCAGAATCACTCACATTACTTAAATTTACTAAAAATCACGGTTTACTCACGTAAATTAATTGAGAAAAGCTCTACTAGTTTCGAGTCACAGAGGGACTCTTCATCATGAGCAGCGTGCGCAGATGCTACGATATCACACAGCTTACCAGTACTACGTGAGTAAACCGTGATTTTTAATTAATTTAGTATGTCTCACGATCATTATTATAAAAATACTCACAAGACCTTTTTGACACTTCCCTCTCGCATCACCCAGGGCGGGAGTATCTTGTCAATTAATTAATTTTCTCTCAAAAAGCATTCGAACTCAACTTATGAAGTTGTTGACCTGTCAGTATAAATAATATACAACGCACGTAATCTGATTCTGATTGTAATCTTCACTGACTCTGCTATAAAGATTGCTATCGACCATAATCGATTTATCGACACTACCTAACTACTAATATGGCCTTTAACATTTGTAAATTAAAAACATTTAACTTAATTGATTCTAAATGGGTTCCAAATTAAATTAGTACCTATTATTTTATAAAACTGGAACACGTGAAACAAACAAAAACAGTAGTTATATTGGGTCGCTTTAGTAGATGAAGTAAATTGAAGAATTTTTTAAGTTTATTTTTTTCCATTAATTTATCCATAAGTCAATAATAACTGTCTCCGTTACTTAATTAAGTTCTACACATCTGACATGATCAGAGATTACTGTTAAATGTCACAAAATGTACACCCACCTTCCGATACTCGATTAATTGGATCGATAGTGACATACGAAAGGTTCACGTAGGTACGGCAGCATGCATTATGCCATTACTCCAAAAATAGGTGTAAAGAAAAGGTCTGATCTGAATATCAGTTACTTTTTTTTGTTTTTGGGATAATCATCCAATAACTTCTCCCACCTTGCGTGAAGCGAGAGGGAGTGTTATACTCTTACTGACTAAAAACCACCCCGTTCCTACTCCTGCTTTTCGAGCCGGAGTTGTCCGCAGCTCCGGAGTGAAAATCATCATCATCAGTCTTCATTTTTATATGACTTTACTTACTACTTGTCGTTTACTTTAAGGTGACTGACCTTTTTTTCGGTTTAAGTTTTTCGCTGTTTACTTCCTATTAACTGAAATAATGATGCATGTGCGTATTGCACTTCTAATAACTGCATTAGTTGCATAATTTTCCTGTTGATCTATCGATGGGCAATATTTTAAAAGCTTCGTGACTGCACCAGTGATTTGCGCATCGATAAAAAATATCTCGACTTATTTTGAAATCTGTTTTAATTAATTTTATCTTAGAATGTCATTTTTTGTTATTTGCTCAGTTCTCAAATGTAGAATCTTACTTATTTGTTTAAATATGTATTAAAAACTATTAAATCAAGTCAAAACCAATAATATGCCATCAAAACTGTGGATTCTCAAGCGTAATTTACATAAGTTGTCCGCTTACATACATAATGCGTGACAAATGGACGATTAAATACTTAGAAAAAGGATAAATACGGCTGAGGTCATTAACCGAACAAAAGACGTTAAACATGTGGACATATTCATGTTTTTCTTGAAAATGCATTTATTTTATTGACTTTTGAATATGTAGTTTTGGTATTTAAATATTTGATATCAAAAAAAAACTAGAAAAAATGTATGTGTGTAAAAAGCTTTCCAATATTTTATGAAGTTTTTGTTTGAGATATTTTAAGTTTTCTAATGTAAAAAATAAAAACTGACAAAAAATAAGTAACCAGATCATCTTGTTTAAAAATTGTTCTTAAAATGTCGTTTTACCAATATAAAATGTTTCGTAAAAGAGGAGGTTGTGGAGTACAATATAGGTTTTTATCCTGGGAGATATACATATTTACGGAAAATGTTAGCACGCGTTCGAAGTCGCGGGCACAGCTAGCAATAAAATAAACCAAATTAATAAATATGAGTAAGTAAACCAAAAAAAGATTATAAAAAAAAAAACTTCAAAGACAAGACCTCGCATTGTAAGTACATATCGAACATTCATCACCTTTTTCCCCTCCCTCCCCCAGTTTCTGGTGAATCATTTGACAAGAGGACATGTCACGACTGTCGTGCCACCTTGCGAGTGACTGAGTAAATGTTATTGATTTACATGCAGAGCGCTATCTTTGTCAAATATTTTTTTTTTGTGAACACAAGGCTCTTACCTTTTCAAAGGATATGTCAACCTGTTTCTTTTTTTAAACGTTGCCCCACACTAGGATTTTCTCCTGTGTGGGTGCATTTACAAAACATACTAGTTCACATACACATGACACCCAGACCCGAAAAATCAATTTGTGGATCACACAAAGAATTACCTACTCCGTGCGGAGATCGAATTCGCTACACATTATGTGGCAATCAAAACCTAAATAATTTCAAGTACCTATTTTATTTATCTTCGAGCTTTTACCCGATAATGGGATTTACATAAGAAGGTAAGGACTACCTAGCGGGTTTACCGGGGCTCCGGCTCAAAAAGCAAGACTAGGAACGGGGAGATTTTAAGTCAGTAAGAGTTTTGCCCAAGGCGCCGGAATTCATTGGATAATTTCACCCCCTTTAATAAAAAGTAAATAAAAAATGGTAAGTAAGTATGTTTCAGTCAAATTCACAGCCAGGGCCAAAAGATATATCTAGAAGCCGCCATAACACAGTAGTCTTAAATATAATAATTAGTTCGTTCGCAATAATATCCTGTATCATGTACTGACGCTTTTTTATACACTTTTTGTACCTCAAGGAATGTGAAAGGGACTTTAAAGCGTACATAAAAAGATACGTTTTTATTTGAATACATAATCAACGCCGTGTTATTTATGAATCGATATAAAATAAGTCTAATTTGTGACTTATTATGTTTTTAATGCTCTTGTTTGACATTTCAAGTGTTTAAAAGGTCTTACTCGCGCACTCAGAGTCATTTAATGGTTACTTAACCCAATCCTTAGCAATTGTTTTCCGTACAAAATCGTTACTAAAGAATAGTTTAAGTAAGCATTAAATGACTCTGAGTGTGGCAGTTAATGAACTGCTTTAGGTGAGTAGCTATCTAATGTTCATGATTGACTTACCTATTTAATGTTCAGGTTATTAAATACCGAAATTGAAATGGAACTGAAAGTTCACTGTTTCAGAGATCATCACGTTCAAAACGACGAATAACGGTTTATTGTATCATAGATAGGTAGATAGAAATAAGACAATCTTGTACCATTAGAACATAATTCTATTTATTTACATTTTGAAATGGCTAACGTTTAATTTAAGTCTGTTGCCATATGTAGCTGCTTTTATCAGTTACTTGAGACGTAAGAAACAAGAGAGACCAAAAAATATCTCCAAAATCTCTGTTACGTTGGGCCCAAATTAAATTAAGATTAATTAGCATCTCTTAAAACTTTACGAATTTCTCAACTACAAAGTAAAGCACTCTCATTCACTTAATCCGTAAGTAAATTACGATGTTTCTTTCCGATAAAAATAAAGGATATTTCTTTACAAATTGATTTAAGTAAATTAACCTTATCAAAAAGGAGTAGGTCCAAGCTCAACACTTCTCATACTCGGACGTACCGTATCGAGTTACATTAAAAACCTTTCTTCAAAGGTCACTTTCGGTAGCCATTGAAATATTGGACAGTCCTCTTTCGATATGTTAAAAGAGTTGGTCATTTTATAATTTTTGCTAATTATTTGCATTCGACTAAGAAAGATATTTTTTTTTGTGTGGTGCCTACGAAGTTAGTTAATTTAGCATCACCAACTCTGGCTATAGGCGTCAAAAGAGCCGACTATAAAGACTCACAGATCGGGTTCAGTAAGGCTGATGCCTGATCCGAAAAGCTGCGGAATACCTTGCGGGTTTACTGGGGCTCCGGCTTGAAAAGCTAGAGTAGGAACGGGGTGGTTTTTAATCAGTAAGAGAAGGTGGGAACCACGAAATACAAAACAGATTTAATATAAAGGTATAGGCAGTTAACTCAATCTGTAAAAGGCACATTATTACCCAAAATTACTTTTTAATATGACCTCTAAATCGTTTACGAGGCTATTTACTTAAAATGAAAAAAATACCCTCAACGTTTCCTCGTGAAGACTATAAAACATTAAATTAATATGTTTTCATAACCATATAGGCTATCAAACATTGTTTATAGCTCCATTAAATGAACTCGATTATAAGACAGTATCACAAAAGTCCTAAAATAGGTAAGTATAGAAGCGTTAATTTTTAAAACATTATTGAGTAAAAAATTGCTTCGTTTTTTTTAATAATATGAAAAGAATTTCGTGGTAATCAGAAAAATAATATTTTTTTGGCGACTATCGGTAAGTAGGCTTTTCGCACCTAAAAAAATCTGTTGTTTCATCTTTTTGTTTTTTACACATAAAAACGTTATAAAAGAATGTGAAATCTAAGTGTAACGCTCCAATAACGATCCTTCGTATAAAAACATTAGCCTTAAATTCCGTAAAAATCGACTGTAAACAAATTAAGAGGACCGTTTAAAAACATACATAACTCCAAAAAAAATATCAATCAGCCCCATCAAAACGATACGTATTAACTCCCATTTACTCAAATAAAAGTCTTTCCAATAAATTTATTGAATAACCATGAATTTTAAACGCATTACTACGCTTTAATAAATAAGAACCTTTCTTGTAAGGAAGATCCGACATCGTTATTATGATGCCAATGCGATATGATTTAAATTCGGCCATATTTAATGTTGAACATGCACCCGTATGCAGCGATTGTTATAAACTTTAAAGCTACAAAGAATATTGTCGTAAATAGATCTATAATTTAAGAAAATGCGCACTTATCTGAATGTCCTTTTGTCCTATGGTTGGCAAAGGAGGATAAGGGCATTACACTTTTAGTAAATAAAACTAAAGGTGGTCCCTAAGTTATCGTTGATAGAAGACCTAAATATACCTCTACTAAAGTTTTATAATTGATAACTCATATCGAATATTCAAAGAAAAGGCTAATAAGAAACAGATTAAGAAGAAAATCATAAATGTTGTGTAACCCCTTTAAATGTCATTGATGGCACCCTACCAAGTAGGTAACATCCAAACAAAACAAGCAAAGCTTTGGATCGACATTCCAAGTTGTCATTGATCTAATTGATTGAATGCCTTACAATCGTGATTTACCGATAAAGATAGTATCGACAATCGACTTAAACAGCGTGAAATCGTCCGTCCCAAAAGCATTGATTGGTACAGTCCAAATACAGTCCTCTTTGTATTAGCTCGCGGAACTGATACTGAACTGAATAGTGATGGTAATGTCAGGGCCGAGCTAACTGGTCCGTTGTGACATTCTACCGAGCTATCCGTAGGTGTCACTCATATTCAATAAATAAATCAATTCAGGAATGTTGTTCATATGATTAGGGAGTTTCATACTTGACATTTTCGGTACCTGCTGTTTAGTGTTATAGTTCGTGTGCGATGGGATTTTAGACACGGTACAATTCTTATTTGATCAACAATGTTGCGGTATTTTCGATAATAACTGGAGCTCTATTGTACCTAGTACTAATACTAATTAAATCCTTTTTAGGATTTCTAATATTGTCCCGTTCTTGTTTTGCTTCAGATAGCCTGAGCTTCCCGATTATTTTATCCCGTTTTCGTTTTAAAACAATTCTTGTTCTGGTAATAGTGAGCAGAAGAAAATAGCATCCATCCAATTTGGTGCAGTTCTGCGCGTAGATACCTATATACCAACACATACTTGGTACATTTCGAGGATAGAAGTGTGTCTCCGAATATACTTAAACATTGTTTGTACGTAAGTTTCGGTAGGTTCCTGTTTCTGATGTTATATGTGTTATGTTATATGTTCTACCGTGTCCTCCGGGCGGTCTTCGCAGTGAGGACACCCGGGCGTTTCCTCCCGCCCAATCAAGAACAGGATCCTACCGAAACTCCTGTGTCCGGTAAGCACCTGCGTCAGGCGGTAGGTGAGGACGCCATGGCGCCTCTCTAGCCACTCCTCAAACAGGGGACTTACCTCTGCAATAACAGCGAGCCCAGCCCTCGGTTGCGACAGTCGTTGCTGCACAACACACATTGTTTGTACACGTGGTGGTGCAGATGAATAATACTTTGCGGCGCTTGTACGCCAAAAACTATTGATTTTACGAAAAAGTTATCAATACATAAATTGTAGGAAATTTTCTCTAGTTTAATTTTGTAGATAAATATTTTTTCGTAAAATGCGTCGAAACGGAGATATTAATAAAAAACCGTTTTTAGGCGCCATTTTTTCAATATGGCGGCGCGAGCGGCGGTTGTACGAGGTGGCAAAGTTGAAATTCGAAAAGAGCATACCCAAATCTATAAATTCACCAATTTTCAACACTCCCGGAAAACTTTCCAGGTAAAACTACCAAATGACTGGACTATAAAGAACGATATCTAATTGTTCCTTAAAATTAAAATAATGTAGGCATAGAAATACAATCTGTTTTGGATAAGATTCAGTGGTGACTACAACCTGTTTGGTAAAAGGCCAGAAGAAAGAATAATGATTTATTTACGAAGATTTTGTATCTTTTTTTACTTGGAGATATTTCATTGTTGTTTGGTTCCTGAGTTACGAGTGAATGATAAACGGATATATTTTATTCATCGGCTTCACAGAATTTATTGCTGAAAGAATTTATTTCTTGTTTAACAAAAGAATGGATTGTTGACTCCTCCATCAGTCAATTCAATGAAAAGTGGGAGTTAAGTCACTGCGGTTTTTCCATATTTTTACACAAAAGTGGTAAAGAACTCATGATTTCTAGGAATGGTCCGTACTACTTAGGTATTTAAGCTTATTTAGCAGTCTTAAGTAGAAATCCTGAGCATTAAAATCTAGAACAACTACAAAGAGTAGAAACCTCTGTCACTTCAGCAGGTCTAATTCTAGAACCTACCGTCAAAAATCGCCTTAACTTATGCTCCTTTTCTTGTATTACAAATGGTCCTTTTCCTATTTGGCACAGAACAATTCGCCAATACTGACCGAAGATCGATAACATTACATAAACCATTGCTTAACACTCATTGTTAACCAGAGGGCGACTGCGGCGGGCGATGCGCGTACGCAATTGCCAATTACAACTACCAATACACGAACGTAAAGTTTTAAGTTATGAGCGTTACTGTGAGTAAAGCTTGTGGGTGACTTTTCAAAACAACTCATTTACTTACTACACATTAAATAAAATTTAATTTATGCATAGCCTGGCATTTATGGCTTTACTTACCAAAAACTGTATAGGTACACCTTAGGCAAAAGTTTTCAGATATTCAATGGGAAGTTTATGGTAATTTAATTAGGACTGACCAAGATCTGATTTTGGAAAGGTTAAAAATATTTATTAGAATTTCGGATTAGCACAGCAAAAGAAAGAACAATACAGTATTTTTGGGGCAGACGTTTAAAAATGGTAAAAGCTAAATAGTACCTACTTTTACTATTTACATTTATTTATTTTCTAAGGAAGTACAACCTTACGGTTAATAAAAAAGGCATATTTATTTAGGTATCATCACTTACCATCAGGTGAGATAGCGGCCAAACGTCGACCCATAAAATGTAAAAAAAAAAAAAAAAAAAAAATTTTGAGATCCATTATAACTTTTACAGCAACATAAGTACAAACTTAATAATATCCTCAAATTAATCGACACGCAAACTCCCTACGGAGCTGTCGACAGGAAAAATTACAATGAAGAAAATCCAATCGTATCACCAGCATATAAAGTGTATTTTTTAACAATAAGCTCCATAACATAAACGAGAAAGAAATATTGATTTATGTAAATTAGTTAATTTATTTGATTGTTCTTAACTTAAAGTTAATTCTGTTTTGTACAAAATATAAATAATATAGCCGACCCGGAAAAATAAACATTTAATAACTGGTCTGAATTTGACACTAAACAACTTACTAATTACGACAAACAACTTTCCCGCCATTAAAAGACAAAAAAACAAAATGGCTACCCTCAGCTGTCACAGATAAATTAAATAAAAGTAATAAAAACAGTAATCTGAGTCTGGCCAGTTATTTATTACCCCTGATGCAGTTCAGGTGAAGATATCACAATAATTGGACTTCTGTTTCGTTGATAAATTATTCAGGAATACGAAAAACATTAAGTTCATTGATCTCATTGTCTTTGCGTTTTATTAAAACTTGTCATGAATATTTATAGTCGACTTTCAATGTATAATAGTTGTTAACTTATCTCTTTGGTCTTATTTAATTAATTAATTTATGCAGATGTTTTTTGAGATGCCTAGGTCATTAACAAGTCTTTTTTTTTCAGTCATCTGATGATTTAGACAACATATCAGCAACATTCACATGTATCGCCATTTTATATAGGTAGTGTGAATATTTTAGTCTTAGTTTTTATTTTTATTTAGTCTATGTTTTTAAGTTCATGTTATGTAATATGCTTCTTACATAATTTTTATTAATAGGTAGTGTGATAATATTCAGGTGTTGTAGGTAAGTTTTAAATAATACTTTTCCATAAAAAGTGACGAGTTGTTAACACGAAAACGACGATCCATCAATTTTTATTGCCGCCAAGATTGTTTTTTCGCCATTTTACCCGACCGAGTCAATAAGTGGTGTTATGATTGATGGCGTATTGTAATTTCACTCTATTATATCGCTCCAAGTGTAAAATGTATGCGTAAACCAATCAATATCACGTACCTATCTTGTTTCTCTTGAATTTTACTTGTTCTTAACTAATTGAGAACCGAGGAGAGATTTTATCTCGGCAATTTTGATGGTTCCAGTAATTTATTTGCTTGGTAAATATCGGTATTACAACAGTTAAAAATCCTCTTTTTGCGTTGTGTGTTGAAAATCGAACAAGAAAACCGAACATAATTATTGTTGCCAGCCTATTGGATTGTGCAGTAAAGAGCCATTATTTTTCTAATAGGTACCTAGCTCCCGAATAAACCTTTGACAAATAACTAGCATTTTCCAATATTCACATACAATTACGTAAGTACAGGTAAACATAATATTTATAGATGTCAACATATACATTTTTCCACTTATCACATACTCAACAACGTTTACCTACATCATTTTAGCGATTTTAATTTTTAATATCAACAACCTGGGGCTACTAATTAAGGTTTTTAACAAGATGCTCAATTTCAGAAGACAATCTTCAGTAATTAGTGGTTCGGTGCACTTAATTACTAATTATTTTAATAATTTAACGGTAGCTCTCACCATTAACTGGTTTTCTCAACCCGATCACTGCACGTCCACTTAACCGCCAAGGACTATTCAATTATGATATTTTTAATTGAAACCATTTTGGGATGAGTTAATTGTTTTAAGACAAGTCTCATTATTTCAAAATATGTGATTATAATTCATAAATACGTAGTTATAAACAATGATGGAATCACCTTTCCAAGAGACACTGGCATTAAAATGTTCCATGTGCCATTTTTATTTAGATCACTCATCAAACTGGTGCTTTTTAAAGTATAATGGGCGAAAATTGTTCCATTTATAAAAGCGCAAAGGTCAAAGGAGTATGAATAAAACATGAGGAGGTTCCTTCAACCATAATTCATAAAAGATGGACAGTATATTTTGAATGGCCAATAACTGATCGTTAAATCGCGAAACACCGAATCATTTCGGCATTAATCCAACAATCATTGCCATCATTTCGTGTTTACTCGGTGTACTGGCGCAGTTCTTTTTTAATTCACCCATTGACTTAAAAAGGTGGTAATATTTCATGTGGATCGTCCACTTTTTAGTTCGGCAAGTGCCCATAACCAATGGAGGAAGCCATTACAGAGGATATATTGGTCGAGAATTCATTGCAGCCGCCGCACAGCACATCAATATTGTTGAGTGCGAGCGAGCATGTGTTTATTTATATCGAATAATAAAAATGATTTGATGGGCTTTAATCCATCTTCTTCCCCAATAAAAAGGTAAGTATGAAGATAATCCTACAAAAAAACATAAGACTTTTAGCAAGGGTGTGTGGCGACACATGACAAGTGACAGATGACAGAAGTCGCACACAGACTATCGACGAGCAAATCAACGGATGACGTCATTAACCTAAATCGCACATGGGAAGTTTACATGTGAATAAACATGGATAGAAAATCCCAACGAACACTGTTAGGCAGAAAGCTCGCCAGGCATGATCATCTCACCTGGTCGAAGGATCCTCCTTTTCTTAGGGAACTTTACTCTCTGTTCCCTAAAGGTGAATAAAGTCACCGCTCCTTGTCTCTCACAAACAATCGAAAGTAGGTAATCAGTTAACCGCATTTTTTTAAGAAACATAATACCTACTTTACCAACAGCCTGAAAAACGAGGGAAGTTCAACAAATTGTAGGTGAACGTTAATTTGTCAATACAGTCGCTTTTAGCACTGTATACTCATAAATATAAGGACACAAAAAGTATTCGATTGTTTCTGACTATCTTGTTGCATCTGGTTTAAGGATGACACTCCACTCCATTGCGATTGAAAAGAGAGAAAGAGGCATCGAAAGTTGTAAAATATTAAAGGAAAATTATAAATAAAATTATTATTTAGTTGATACGATTATCATTCCATAGTTTAACACAGAACTATCTAGTCTATCTACATTAATGCCAGAAAAAAGGCAGTAACTTCTATGTTTTAATCGAGGTTTACATATAAGTACATATAAGTAAGAACGTTGGCAGCCTAACATATTAAGGTGGGCGTAATATGGTCAGTATTTTGCAAAAGAGTTCGGAATTTGTTTGTTTCCAAAATAGCTCTGCACTGTCTCGCTGCACTGCGGAACATCAGCTTAATTTAAGGTCTCTCCCGGTATCGAAGCCTGCTCACCTCTCACATTGCGATAAAATCTCCATCGCCCCATGAGGTGTCGAGCATTTTTTTATAAGCTACCAACATATTTGTGATCAATTATAGCCCGGGTGTGGACGTTTTGTGGTAATTAATTTATTGCTACATCACATACATTCTTAAATCTCTCTCAAAAATAAGCTTTACTTTTTATCTTTAGGTTTTTCTTTCTGCTCGTTGCATTTGCAAAAGAAAATAACACTGTAGCGTATACTGCGTATGTTCAATTCTCTTGACGTCAGGACCTACTTTAAATAAAAACAAAAAGTCACAAAATTCTTTTCAATTTGCCACCACACAAACATCTCGCAGTGACTGGAATAGAGAAACGGCGTGTGGTCGACCTCTCGTCAAACCTGCTCCATTCAGTAAAACAGAACGCCCAATCAACTTTCAGGAAGTGCAAGACTGCACGCAAAGATTAAACGGCGCTTAATTCGTAACAAAACAATTATTTTTCTTTAATTAATGCACTGGGACCGAGGCACAAGCCACGTGAATTCTGTTTCGCGTCAAAAACAAAAAATAACATTGAACTTGAAATGTTGCCAGACTGGCTTCAATTCCACACATTTTTTTGCAAGGCAACTCCACAAAGTTGCTCCATATTCAGTCCAACTCTAGCTTGACCTTTTCCATTAATGACAACACAGAAAAAACTGGAACCTCCTCTTTATTTTTTGGTCCACGATTAATGATAATATGATAAATGTTTTGCAAATTAAAATTGGTTAGAGAGTGAAGTTTTAAACGAATTCTCATTTGTTTTAAGTTAGACACAATTTTATGCAATAGTCCCTGTTATTTTGGATACATCAATATGTTCCAATTCAAAATGAAAAGTTTCAAAGGCCATCTAATCTTAACCGATAGACACAAAGGTTAACGTTTAGGAACTTAAAACCTAACAAAAAAAAAAGCTAGGTTAGGAAGTACCAATTCTAATTCTACATAACGAAATTCTAAGCTCAGCTAATCTCTAGGCATTTAAATCATCTGTGATCTGTGTAAGTAGGTATGAGTATATTTATCGTTTCCCATTAAAACGGGATTTCGTCCATTAACAAATTCAAATTAACCGTTTTCTCCTTTTATTATGCCGAGACCAATGTTAATTTTTAAATAAATATATTTATTTTAAATCAAAAGTGTGTCATGTGTTAACGAGCTTTAAATTAGAACATTAATCTTTATTATACTAACAAAATGATTTATACAAAATTCGATAAATGTATTTTTCGATTTTCTGCATGCGTCACTTGTATATGAAGTAGTACATACTACATAGTCGGATTGTTGTAGAAACAATTAGTGGGTAAGTATTAAATGTTTTAAATGTAATCTAATACTTTTTGAGTTATGAGATGATAATGTGTCTGTGTGTGAGTGTGATCCCATATTGACTCGATACGCGACACCGAGAAAACCCTTTTATAGACGCCCTAAACCAGTTTCCGCGCTGCGCATTGTTTACAGATGACTAATAAGAATTAGTATCTAATTAGTTCGCACGTTGACACTTGACTTGTCACACCCTCGCACGGTCATTAAGGTCAATGATCCACAGGTACCATACAAAGCACCATAACACAACTATTCGTCCTGTGACAACACCCGCTGATACATAGGAAAAATAAGTCTATAAAATCGATTAAAACATCGATACATCACATTTTATTACAAAATAAAACATCATTTTTTTCACCAAACACTCAATTATGATAATCCTGAATAATAACTTATCGATTTATATTTATTTACGAATATAGGTATCGATAACGTCGAGAAAAGGTCAACAACCATAAAGTTCTCGAATTAGAGAATAGGAAATTATGTTCGTGGATAAAATAATATTTAAAATACGACACTAATGTTCAAGAAAATATCGCGAGCATTTCGCGACTCACTAAAATGGAGAACGAAATTAACATTACAAAGCGTAAAATAAAATTAACATCTGCCATTCTTTTCTGGTGTAATAGGGCTGACAATTTCAAAATCGTAATTTATCCTATTTTTTCGAAACTCTCATGCGGTATGCTAAAGATTACTTATAGGAAGTCTGTTGTCTGTGTGCTAGGAAAGGAAATATAAATCTAATACAATATCAATAATTTTTCATAATGATCGTATTCGCCAAAAGTTAATTTAATTTAAACTTTAAGCTTTTTATGATTTGAACGTAAGTTCCTATATAGGTAAATTGCCTATTAGGGACACGCGGAAACTAAACAAACCTTTATGCCGCATATCGATTTTTTTATGTCTCCTATTTACTTTTCCATAAGAATCACTGTTTGTCCCCAAAATTTTATTATATCAGTAGGAACTAATTTCTTTCACATTAGTAAGTAGAAAATTAATGAAAGTTCTATCTCCGAATTTCGTAAGACACACTGTTACGTTTATTTAAAGCAGTTCGACATTACAATCGGTGACATAACTCGATCGATAGATGCACATCGTGTGGGTGCAAGTGTGTACATAGAGATACACTTGTGAGCTTAATATTCACTATAACATGGTGCCAAGTGGTGTTTGAAGCCCACTGCTATGAATGTTACAATGAAATTGGATATGAAATGGGTATAATTTTATAAACTGACTTGATTTAAAACAATATTTAGGTGCATACTTATGGCGTGATAATTAAAATTGTCATACAAATTAATAATATGGTGGAAATGTTCTTAACATTGTAACCTTCGGGTTATATAGGACTGTCTAAAATATCTGCGGTGAATACTTGAATGTGACTTAGACTTAGAGATAGAGATGGCTAGGTTTAAGCACTTAAATCGATATATCCCATTACCAATTTTACGTCGATAAAACCCTCACCTCGAAGGTTTAAAGTCCTTTATTACCTCTACCTAAGTAAATAGGCTTGAAAATATTTACACCCTTGAGTAAATTCACTTGTAGGAACCTACAGCTCGAGTCTACCTGTCTGTTAAAACCTGTGCGTGCGTTTCGCGTTCATTTTTCTTTCTTATTTGTTTTACGGTATTACATTACCTACCATTCTCTTTGACAATACCTACACTATATTTAGCATGCTTACGTCGATAAACACACGGAACGGATAGTTTAAATATGTAAAGTTTGTCAACCATAAACTTTTAAAAAGCATTCTTCAAATTCCTAAAAAAGAATTGATTTAGAGAATAATTCATGTTTAGTGTCTAAAAAAATAGTTAAGTATTCTGGTCAGTTAGGTTTTTTGCACCTTACAGAGGTCATTTGTCTAGAAAAGATTTGCGTATTCTATCCCCGTATACTTAAGTACTAGAGATGACAAAATCATTGGCCACGTGCAGAAACAAGGCTCTCGCGTTACGTGACAGCCCTACGCGATAGGTATCACATCACACGAAATGGACGGGCATATCATCTTTTTAAAAAATGAAAATGTCAGCCGCTATAGGTAAGTTGTTTTAATATTATTACCAGTCCACGTTTGTTTGTCAATTCTGTTGTGTTCTTTTGTTTATTAGCTGTTAACAGACCCGGTTCCCGGTGCTTAATCGGATCTTGACTTTTTTATAAACGGTAAATTTTTAAAAGCTAGTTTAATATTCATTTATTTATTTAAAATTCTCTAAAATTTCATTTTTATATATTACTTATAAAATACAATATAAAACAACATTTAAATTCATATTATTATTATTTTAAACGACTTTTAAGTCCGACTCGAATGAAAATAGAAGAACGAGAAATTATTTATTGATCAATAAAATTTTAGAGTCTTTGTCGATGAGGTAGCTTTCTTGCATTACAATTTTACGTCTCTACAATGTGGAAAATATATCCAATTGCATTAATGCACCAATAATTTAGCCTTAATTTTATGTTTATAACAATTTAACAACATAAAATAAGCAAGTGACAAGATAATAGTGGAGATGCCTTTAAAATGCCCGGAGCTCATCGTTCACCGCGGTGCATTTAAATTAATTTCGAAGCACATAAATAAGTAGGTAGCTGCATAACATAAATGAATGCATAAACTTTATTGTCTTGGCAAAGTCGTAACTTTAAACATAGATGCGTAATATAAAGTTCTAAACTCACCTTGTTAGAGAACTCCAAGGAAACAAACACACAGCCTTGTAATCACAATAATTCCGATGGTGGTGCACGTGGTACTGGCACAACTATTATAGAAAACACCGAAACGCGGGAAAAAAAACAAATGAAAATCTATTCTAAATTCAAACGGCGCGCGGAACCACAGAAATGTGTCAGTGGCGCGTCGCGGCGGACGGCCTAGGCACTAAACGTGAGTAGAATTCTGAACAGTAAAAATGGTGGGGACCAAAATCGATTTTTTCGAAATTTTTGAGAACGGTAGTGTCGCATCGGTGGCGAGGTTTTGAATGGCGCGGCGGGCCGCTGTACATCCGAGACTGGCTAACAAAGCGGCAGGACATCGACTTTATAAATTGATTTTGTCCAACACGACGTAACTGTACCTCGCTGTAGATTCGGCTAAATAATAGGCGGGTACTTTGATGCCCTTACTAATTACAGTCGATCAGATGATGAAATCTATGTAATTAGAGCATAGGTCATAAGTTAACTAAGTTTAAATAATATTCCAGTATTCTTAGCTACTTCATCCATTTTTATAAGGTCCCATTTCTTGCTTTTTCTTACACAGCTACATCTAAAGCAGATATATTTATTTCAGCCACGATAACATGCACACATAACGTGACATAACACTTATCTAAGTGAATGCAAATATTGGAAAAGTTGTTTATTTATCAAATTCAATATCTGTAAATATTGATTTAGGTACTTTAATTCACTGGGATGAATTAGGATTAAGACTGGGATCCGTACATCGGGCACACTGCTTCCAGCAGCTGCCTTTCTTCTTTTTTTAATGGGGGAAACCTTCAAAAGGCGCCTAGCTTTTTTGGGATAAAAGACTAAGGAGTGTGGGATTTTTACCTCACTAAAACCATTCCGGTGGGTGGCCACCCTCAACCCCTGTAAGTAGTAACCGAGTCCTCTTAATAGACCTACTCCGGAGACCCTACGGTGCTATGTCTGTTACGGCACATCCCTAGGGAGACGTGTGTCTTCCTTGTGCAACTTGTGCAAGTTGCGTACTCTCTGTAGCCTTTATCAAGTCATCTGTCCAACTCTGGGTAGACGTTCTGCGCTAAGCTTGCCGGTAGTGGCCTCTATCTCTTTTATTGGACGAAAAATCATATGATTCCTCCCACCCCATCCTGGCATTTCAGACTCTTATTGACTATGTGACTACTCCATTCCAACTCATTTTTCGTGCCGGAGCCTCGGTGTATGGGTATGACATGGCAATCTACCAGGGGGAAAACCTCCCATTTGAATTATCCTGAATAACTAAAGCTAAGCTAAGTACTAAGAAGTTTGATTTACTAACTCCCACAGCAATTATTACCTACCTACCTTTCTTAATTCGGACTTAATCTATAAAACAAACATTTGCGCTATTGATAGACCAGTAGCTAACCATTAACAGTTTAAACTAAATTAGCTGCACTCTACTGGTCAATGACGGGCAGGTAAACAGAGGTCAAGTGTCTTCAGAAGTGGTACTGAGTCATGCACGAACGAACTGTCCAGAATCTAGACAAAACTGAGTAGAACTTCAAACTTCAGTAAGTACTTTAAGCAAAAACTGAAGTACCTAGTTTGAAAAAAGCATTTGATTAGCTCATTTTTTGCACTTAATACAGTTACAAACACTTCATACAGAATGGTAATAACGCAGTTTTTTCTACACTTGCATTAAGTAGCAAGGCATCTCAATTAGATGTATTGCAATGTCCTTGTAAGTAGGTGCTCAATGATAAACAAAATAGGTAAATAAATGCATGGCTTAAAAAGCTAATTCAGTTCCTTAAAAAGTGGGCTGGCGCTACGCAGCAGTAGATATGACATGTGCTCTACATGTGTAACCAATCTTGTGGGCCCTGACACGGCTTGAAACTGGTCGAGTTACCTCGTCAAATAGTTACGGTTAGTTTCTCAGATAGGTTACCTACTCTCTCGGATATTTAGGTTCTTAGATTCATCACATACACCGCTCACTCGGTGAAAAGGCGAAACTACTAGGATAATAATTAATCATCACAATTAATCACAATTAATTCTCCGAAACATGACTATCATAATACGACACCCACAAGATTAAATCTGCAATAAAAAAGTGCCACATTTTACCATCAACACGTCATTATCTATGTATCTATGTAAAAACCGCATTAGTTATGACTTATTATATGTTGAACTTTAACACGTTGTTCATTCTTTAAGGAATTCGGTAAAAGAGTAGCATCTCAATAAATCTGGTGATAATAATCTAGACGTGCTTGTCGGTGTTTGGCCCAAGTTATAAGATAGCAACAGTTGTTACTACAAGGGTTACCTAATACTACAAAAAGATAGTTATTTTTATAGGTATTATTCACTGTTAATAAAGTAGCTTTTGCTAAAATAAGTAGGTGTATCTAATCCCATGTGTACGGAGCGTCGCGCGTGCCTCAAAGAACCATCAAACCACCACAGATGGGCCTCGTAGGCCTGATGCCTGATCCGCAGCAGCGGACTACCTAACAGATCTATCGGGACTCCGGCTCAAAAGCAGGAATAGGAACGGGGTGGTTTTCAGTCATTAAGAATCTTACGCCTTACTCAAGGCAAGAGAAGCCATTGGACGATTTCCCCCCACATAAAAAAGGTATATCTAATCGTAGAGAATATGGTCCAAAATAATACAAAGTAGTTAACATAGAGTTGATACTCCATCTTGTATTTTTCGGAATACGGTATCCTGAGAACAATAAACTTTAATCTACTATTAGAATTTCCTTAAGAAAAGACAAAAGGCACTATTTTAAAATGAGACCTTCATCAATTATGCATTGAGATCAAGTAGTGACCTAATAAGCAGAAGATAGTAGGTAACTATCTTGTGCCAACTGGTGGCCACCCTCAACACCTATAAGGGGCACCGGGTCCTCTTAATAGACCTGCTCCGGATAGATAAATACCCTAGTAGTCATAAAAATGTACGTAGAGGTCGAATATTTATTCGACTAACTTTTACCCAATTAAGTAAGACGGTTGAAGACTGCATTCAATTCTGAATATCAAAATGGCAACTCTTATGTTATAGAGTAAGCAAATAAATTGACACAAACTTATCCTAAAATCATAAATAGATGGTAGGTATATATAGGCTATTGGAAAAAATAGGTATATCCTACCTATAAAAAATTACAACACTACGCGTGGTCAAATGTTAAAGACCATTGACATCGGATGCCATAAACTAGTATTATAGAATTTGTGAACATCATAAACAAATAGGAACAACATTCGTTGGCCATAAATCAGCTCTTACCTTGTACCACGCCCGAAATATATGCAAATCAACCAGATTATCTTGTAAGCTAACATCGACATGAGCATGAATTTTGTACATGTCTCAACCAGTACAGACTCGATAATCCAACTTTTTATGTACATTCCCTGTTGGAAAATCATTGAATGGACTCCTGCTCAGAGTGAGGCAAGAGGGGTCTTTTATTGAGGGGTGAAAATTATCAAATGACTTCTGAGTTCTCCCACTTTAGAAGAGGTGAGGCTGGCGATATCGAGTATCAGACTTACTGACAGCCTAGCCGAATTTTGTGATTACGCCCATCCCGAGACCCTGTTGGCTACTTCACACCTCCAGTACCTACACCACTTTTAGGTTATTATTATTAATAGGAAATAGAAATTAGGAACAAACTTTCGACTGAAGTCACGTAATAATCTCAATATATTATCAGAGAACTTTACTATAGAAGGCAAACGGCTAGACAGACGACCTCATCAGCGTTGCCCATGGAAACACATTTATAACACTAAAGAAATTGCATACCAAAAATTTCCGAGACCCGTCTTCAGACGATATTTCTCAAAGTCAATTTCATCAATAGTTACACAAATTTTGACATAAACAGGTAAATGCTTAGACAGAGGCCTGAGCTACGTATTCTCAACGACCCTGCAATCACATGACAGTACAATAAACTTGCTTTGTTCATGAAGACACTTTTTACTTCAATTTACCTCATCATTTTCGGATAACGGAAAGTGAGATGATTATGGCTTACCTTTCGTGTTACTGCTCAGGAATTTACATAAGGACTTCTTTGGATTTGTTTAATTTGCGTGTTTTGCATTCAGAAGGCAAATTGCTTATTTTCGAGAAATCGTGTTCCTTTTTACTTAGGAAACTCCAACCTCTAGAAGAATAATATATCTAATAGTCCAGGGATGGCAAACCTCGACAAATGGATATGTCAATTACTTTACAGATATGTGTATTGAGGTCGCAGGTGTGCCATCAAATATTTTTTACTTGTAATACTTACTATTAATGAGTAGTATCAAATTTCACAGTTATTTTGGTGGTAAATGTCATCGCAGTGTACTTTGATACATACAATACTAGAGACATTAGGTACAATTGCAATCGTGCGTGCCCAAAATTTTGTATACCTACAATACTAGAGACATTACAAATGCAGTCAGCCTAAAATTGTTTGTTCCGTGCCATTAATGGCACACGTGCCAATGGTTCGCCATGCCTGAATAGTCTATCTAAACTTTACCGTAATTCAGGAAGAAATAAAACAAAAACGTACTTATATTACATTATATAATTAAAAGATCTTGTCTCAATATCATTTACATCCGTAAAAACGTCTCATACTATTTACATCTCAATTCACAACTCATTTACAATAATAAATCACAAAAATATATATAAAAAAAAACAATCTGAAATAAAAATGGACAGTAGAAAATTCTCTCCATTCACATAGAACCTCATTTGATCATATACTACAAACACTGTACATTATTTACATATCTTTTTCAATACTGCATCTTGAGTTGTCAATTTTCCTTGGCTGAGCCAGGTGGAAGACACATAGTGCCTAGCAAACACATTATGCTCACACTCTCTTACATTAACATGTCTCGTTAAAGTGATTAAATAAAAATAAAATAAATTCGAAAGTGGAGGCCAACTGTTTGACATAGGTACATAAAAATGAATGGTTCCTTTGAGGATCATAAACAGATTATTTCAAGAATATTAAAAAGTTATTTAATATTGAATTGCACTTCGTGTTATGCTAACTCCACAATACCATAGAGATAAAAACGATAACATAACATTACTCTGAATCTGAGTAGCATAGTAGTTGGGTATCAAAACATTTTATTACATTTTTGTATACAATAGTTTCAGTACCCTTAGTACGATTTTGTTTTACGTTTAACGAAAACGAAACGAGAGCGCGTTCGGCGCTCTGATTGGCTGGCACGAATGAACCAACCAATCAGAGCGCCGAACGCGATCTCGTTTGGTTTTCATTAAACGTAAAGTAAACTCGTACTAAGCCCTCTTGAAAAAGGGCACTGATCTTAAGTTATATAAAAATGTCAAACAAATCATTTTCTTCTTTCATTACAAGTAACATTCATTTACATTATTTGTTAAATGCATTGTGTGCATATGATTAATTGCACTAAAAATCTAATTTGAAAAGAGCTACATAATCATCAGCAGAATTATAAGAACACATAAATATACCAACTCCGCATTTCTATGAACAAAACAAAACTATTTTTAATAATTTAAAAACGGGAGACCTCCATGTTCTATCGGGAAACTAAATTCATAATTATTTATAAATAACACAAACGAACAATACATACGACAAAGTTGTGCAGTTTTGAGATCATAGTCAATGTAGGACCAGCAATGTTGTACCATGAAATCAAGGATGTGGTGAGATCTATAGGCCATGTATCAATAAAATCAGTAATGTGGGTTTATTAAGGTAAGCTTCCACAGACTCGAATCGTACGCATCGCACGCGTCCCGTATGACGTCATCAAAACGCATCTGAGTGGACACAGTTGTATGAGTTTCTATACAAGACAAAACTAAAATCCGTTGCGTGCGATGCGTACGATGCGGGTGTATGGACGCGTACCTTTAAGGGGCCTTCCAGAATAAGAGCATGTTAGGTGTGAAAAACATACTAAGATTAATGAAATTAAGAAATTGTTTAGATAGAGGATCTACAAGGAAAAGATGAAACTGTAAAGTATTCAACAATTAGGCAAAAATATGCCTTAAAACTTCTAGAGAGTACAAAAGGTGTCCTAATATCTCAGCGATAAATTTGACATTGCAATAACAATACCATAATTGCTATTTTAGCAGTGTATACTTATATGCACTATAAAGAAGACCCCCAAATATTACTTGAAATTACGTAAACTTATTGGTGTTTGTGTATCAGATAAGATTGTGGTACATTTCACAACAAAATAGAATTCTATAAATTCGAGATATTTTGTTACAACACTGCACCACTTCAAACCATACAACTTAAAGAAACCAATGTCAGCTCAGAATGTTGTAACATAGGAAATTAAACAAATTGCTAAATCAATCATTTTGTAGTATATCAAATAAAAATTTCATAATTTAAATGTGCCAATAAGATACATTGCAATTGATTTATCACCAAGTGTGAATCACATGAAACATGTTTGGAATAAAATTCATAATCCAATTATGTTACCAAATAAATTATGAAAATAACAAGTAATGTTTTTCTACAATTTGACAAAGTATATGACTAAGATCCTAGAGCCGCCAGACCTTACTTACGTTTCAATTACTTTAAACGTAAAGTAAATTCGTACGTAGGGATGGCATTAAAATAGTCACCCAAACATTATACATCAAATCAGAGACTTGGTAGGATTATTTAAAAAAAAAAGTAATGTCTGGCGGCCTGGGGTCTTACTCTAATACATTAATAATGGTTTAATGAATTGTTTCAATCCTTGTTGACTCTGTCATCCAACGGTAGTAGGCGGAGATGATGACCTATGCTAAAAGTAATTATTGCTATCTTTTCTTCTTCTGCACAAAGAGAAAAAGACAGAATCAAAATGACACATGTATTAAAATTGATATTTAATATTATTTATAGTTTTAAACATAAACAGACAATGTAGAAGACTATAATAAATAGATTTGGATTAGTTAAAATATTGAGAGTACAATGATACTTCCATAAAGTATAGCGGATGCACCGCTTGAGAGTTTTCGGAACTAGCTTCTGTCAGCGGATTCGCCCGAGTTCTAGTGGGATAGAAAGTACCTAGCCTATGTGTTATTCCAGAATATAGTCTACCCCTGTTCCAAATTTCATTCCATTCCCTTTAGCTGATTTGACGTAACTGAGTAACAAACATACAGACTCACAAACTTGCATCTAATAGTAAGATACACGGCTTGATATTGACGAAATACAGTATTCCACAAACTGTGCGCAGACAACTTCTCTATAACACATAAAAATGCACGCGCACAGTTCGTGATATGATGAAGACCATAAAAATGTCTCGAATTCATACATCTGGTTCATACACCTTACAGTCATTTTCAATTTGTTTTATCATCAAAATTATATGTATAGTTCATTCCATCTCTCTCAACTTGCGGAAAAAAGATAGCAACACTAATAAATCCTTAGTTGTTGGACAACAGAGTTATAAAAATTCATGAAATCTTTACATACACATTTGTTTTCTTGTCGCACTCACTCTGCCAGGCAGCCGATCACTCCACACGCTAGCGTATGCACTATAAACGTAGCCTAGGTTCTTCAGTACAGTCTATGAAGCTCTCCGCTTTAATGTTATTTTCCCGCGAGCTAACTGGGAAATGTATATCCGTACTCGCTCCACGTTGTTCTTTTTTACCACTATCTGTAATCAGAAAAAGTCACATGAAGACACTTTGTAAAACGCAATGTAAAAGTTTCACTAAGGGGTGGGCAGAGGTGCACATTACGGGACGTAATGCCGATATACAATGTACACCCACTTTTCACCATTAGTGTTATAAGTTTCAACATCAGCACATGATATTGTAAAACAAAGTCGCTTGTCGTGTTTGTCTGTACGTAATAAACTTAAAATCAACTGAGTTAATTTAAAAAAAAAATTCATTAAGGAATAATGATATTTGAGATTTTTTTATAGTATCGGCTGCAAACTAAATCAGTGGCGCCCATGAACACCAGATAAGTTATAGTAAAGTGCGTTTTTTCCTGAAACAGGTGGAAAGAACGAAAGATACGTCATACATACCGCCTCATCGGTGATAGCGTGTATATGTCCGGGGAACTTTGGCATGTCCCGTCCCTCCACGGAGACGCTCTGGCCGCGGTGGTACCACCGACGCTCGTACAACAGCTTCCCATCTTCCACTCGCGTCTCCGTCGTCTCACCGCTGTCTCGAACTGGTGAGTCACCTGAAAATAACAATTTATACTTATAACTATAACTTCTTGTTTAGTGGGAGACATAATGTGATGTGGGTTAAAAATATATAGAATGTGTATGACAACATGAGCGAATCTTACTATAAAGTACTTAATTTAACTTTTCATACTTTTTTTAGGAAAATAATATCACTATGTATTTTACAACAAACATTTTCGTATGCAATACTCACAACTACTCGAATTTAAATGCTTCCTGGGTTGCGTGGAGTTGTGCGCTGGCGCATGATGCCTGGGTGGCGGTGAATGCCGCGAGATGGCGCGTAGGTCCGCCTCGATGTCTCGCTCATCCAATTGGAACGTGAGCGTTGTCGTGAGGGGTTTCCGCCGCTTCTCAGGCGCAGGCGCAGGCTCATTGGCACGCCGTCTGAGAATTCGCTTCATCACCGGTTTAACCTGTGAACATAAGATTTTATTTACATTTAACTGTATGGTATTTTGTTTTGTTAATAAAATTTTTATTTACTCTTCAGTAAAGTAAATAATTGTGACTCTTACACACATATTAATAGAGTACTTTATGTGATGTAAATCTCTTACCTCCATAGAATCTCCATTTAATTCCATGCTGTGCCTCTCACTCTCAATCATTTTCCTCTTGTCCTCAAAGTCATTTAATAAGTTTTCCCTTAACTCTATCTTCTTCTCTTCAAACTCTTTCGCCGCTGCCTTCTTCTCCGCTATGTACTCTTTTTCTACTACATCATACATGTGTTCCCTGTGACAGGAAAAAAATAAATATTAAGTTATTGACAAAAGATATTGATGAATTTTTTTACTATTCTGTTTGTAATTAATTTCAGAATACTGGCTTGTCAATAATTTATGAATACAAACCTATATATTTTATTTATTCGGATCCTCTCATTAAGTTGGTGTTCTAGCCGCTTGACCCTCCTCAAGAACTCTGGGTGAATGCCATCCTCGAGCTGCTGCAGCTGTTTCTTCAAGTTTGCCAATTTATCTTGGTATAATCTGCAAAATATGGAAACAAATATTAGTAAAATTTGTTTGATTGCCAATTGTTAAGAATGTATGTTCTACAAGTCTCTTCTTTGATTAATAAATAATATGATTAAAATGAGAATAGTTTATTTTACAACATATGCCTTTATGATTGTCTCCTTTATAAAAATATTGCTAGAGATTTGATTGAAAATAACTTTCACCTTACTTATTTTATAGTTACAAAATGTTTAGTTAAATAATATAAAGTGTGTCAACACAACATACTGTTCTTTGACTTCGAGTGGCTCATCATTGTGGGGTATGTCCGTCTCACTAGCTTCTTCTGTGTCTGAAATAAACATAACATAGGGCATAAACATACTGAATATTGTTGTGCATTATGTACTTTATAGATAACTAGCTGACCCGCGCAACTTCGTTTGCGTGTATCCCGCTACTTCGACAAATACAGTCAACGCATGCCCCCGCCGCCGCGGCCGGCCCGTACCGTGCCGCAATACTAATATCGTGATATCTCCTAAACTATATGTCTAAATAACACACTGTAAACTGCAAAAATAATCTAAATTAAATGCTCGTGATGATGAACTTACTTATTATGATAAGGATATATGTATTATTGGTTATATCACCAGTTAAACATCACCCAACGAATTAAATGTTTTTTTAATACAGAAAAGTAGTTTTTGTGACTTAAATAAAAAAGCTGGATATATGTCATCGCGGACTTTTTTGTAGAACTAATAAAGACCAATGTTTTTGCTATACATTGTTCTTACTTGTATCCAACGGTATAAGCGGCGCACGCACAAATGCAATCTTCAATTAGATTTTTTTTTCTGACTTCTTGGACATAAATCGCTATAACTCAGCTAATATACTTATATTTGTATTTCAATTATATATAAAAACCTGTCGGAGAAAATACTCTTTCTATTAGTGAAAACCGCATCAAAATCCGTTGCGTAGTTTTAAAGTTTTATGCATACGAAGGGACTACAGACAAAATGGGCGACTTTGTTTTATACTATGTATAGACTACTAATAAGTTATAAAGCAACCAAAATGCTGCATAAGAAAATATTAGTTCTTTAAATAATTTTGAAATTATCATTCCTTTTCAGAGATCAACATAAAGAGAAAATTGAAATAAAATGCATATAGTAACACTACATATATTCCCAGTTCACGTTCACGTTCAGTTGGCTAATTTCATCAGTTCTGTATAAAGTTAAGTTCTAGGATCTATTAAATACTTACCTACTGTTTACAACTCAAATCCTATTATTTAATACTTCGGCTATCCAGAGTCTGTGAGATCAGTTATATCTTTTTACCATCTTAACAATAAAGTTATTAACTACATAGTATTAATACTAGTTAACACTGAATCTGTATGTAGAAACAGTATATTTATTTTATGTTTCATTGTTAATTTATGTCTCTGATAATGGACATGCCCTCAGCAAGTAATGACTCATGAATTCTACCTAAAAAAGTATGAATTATGTTACCTTGACAGATATGATATTATAGATAAAATCTATATGTATATATAAAAATCAATTGCTGTTCGATAGTCTCGCTAAAACTCGAAAACAGCTGGACTGATTTGGCAAATTTTGGCCTTGAATTTTTTGTCCAAGGTTTAAAATGTGAGAAAATAGTGTTATAATTTGTGTATTACTTTAACAGTTAATAAATGCATTAAATGGGGTGATTTTTAATATAGTTTTCATTTAAAATTTTAAAAATAATTCCACAGAAAAAGTATGCAATGTTTAGACCTACAATTAATGAGTAAGTACAATATAATAAAAAGGAAATGGTTTGGCATATTCAATTTCCTCATAAGATAAATGATTTGTAACAATAATAGTGATTCCACTGTTATCAATTACTGATTAGTTATAAACAGATTGATGGCAAAGTGGATAGCAGACAAGTATAAATAAGGGCATTTTAGTGATTATATTGGTCTTCTGGGTACAATTCAATAGCTGGTTAAATCTAACAAACTACTATTTATGTGAATGTGGTATATTTATGTGGTATTTTTATGCTATGCTTACTATGATGCCACATGTGACCATCCCATAACAGGTCAAAAAAGTTGGTCATATACTAATGTTGGTATAAAGATTTTTATATGGAGAAAGTGACATCAAAACGATCGAATTACGTCACCTAACAGGTTGGTAAAAAATAGGCGGGAATACAGCAGTATGGTTATCCGTGTACACAGGTAACCTTGTTGTAATTACATAACCAATGTTTACATGACATCAACAACTCTATATGGACACATATACAAAAGTATAGTGAAGTTTCATGAAATAAGATACCAAAACAGGGTTAGACAAAGATCGTAAACAAAACATACCTTCGTCACTGTCCTCGACTGGAGGTGCTGCTGGTAACGTGTCGTCTCTGTCCCTGTATTCGTCCAGGTCGTCGTACCCGTCGTCCTCGAAGTCATACTCGTCCCCGGGGCCCGAATATGATCCTTGGCAAGACATAGTCGAGGCGACGCGTAATAGTTGCATACAGATTGGGTGCGATCACCGTCTCAGAAACAAACTCTGACAACGAGTAACACCAATAACGACACGAGGAACAAATGGTAATCACCAGTTATGTTACTCATATAAAGAATTTAACATAAAATCCACTTCAATGAAAAAATGGAATTGGAGCAAATTGAAGCTGTTTTACGTCAAACTAGACAAAAAGCATCATGTTACCCTTTCAAAACGGAAAGATCAACAAAAAAGAACCACTGGCGCTAGTGATGCGTATTATACAATGGGAGTAAATGAAAGGTCCGATTGTTTCCTATATTGCACGTCATTTTAGGTAGGATTGAGTTAAAATCATAGACAATAGAGCAATTTTATGAATAATCGACTAAATTGTCGAAATATTTAATCGATTGATAATTTTATAGAATTAATTATTATCAAATGTTTAAAACATTTGATATTTTATATATTAGATATTCGATTCTTAATTTGGTTATTGTTTTCTTCATACCCCATATACAAGCGTCAGCTTATATATGTCACCGGAAAATAACAAAATCCGTAAGTTCATCAATCTACTAGGAAGTTTATAAACTTTCGTAGGATTCTAAACGGGATATAAATTGTAATATTTGACGTCCACATTAAAATATGGACGTAAAATTACTTACGGATCTTGTTATTTTCCGGTGGCATATATATTTTTTCCAATTTCTATCTATTTCTTCTAGAAAATACAATCAAAATGACAAAACGATTATCACTAATATGAACAACTTTTTGGCGACATCGTTCACTCTGCCCATCTTTGAATGACGATCTTGGTTCTTTTTTCAGACCTTAGTCAATATCCAGTCAAAATTAATTCATCTCACTGGTATTTCCACATCCCACAGAGTAAGGTTTTCCCATGTATTTCTTATGACATACCCCATTATACCGTTGTGACCACGCAGTGGAACGCTATGTAGACAAATGGTACCTCGTTCTAATTGGATGCTTTGCAACAACTCTGTTGTCGTTCTCGGCGTCATAATCTTCGACGTCATAATCTTCTGATTACGGAATCTCTCTACGGCCCTTCACGCAACTTTTATTTTGTTTACCATCTTACTAATAATTATTATAATTGCGGAATTTTGTGTTTGTGACTCAATCACGTCATGTTTAAGCGGCTGGAGGGATCAGGTTGAAATTCGGAACAGGGGTAGATTTTAGTCGGGAATAATATGTGTATAGGCTAAGCTACTTTTTATCCCAACAGAACGTTTATGAACTCACTGGCAGAAGCTAGTTTAACCTATCAAATGTCTTATGAGCCGAAGTCGAAGCATTAAGATAATTTGTTGTATGAGAACCATAGGTAATTAATAGAGGTAAATTAACGAAATAAGCCACGAAATAATCATAACTGGGCCAAATATAAAAAAAATATTTACATATACAAAAATAAATTCCTCAAGCATATATAAAAAATCGACTAAAAAATATTACTAAATATCGTCTCATGTTTACGCCCAAGTTCATGTAGTTTAAAAAGTTTGTTTTGTCTATTGTTATGATTTGACGTCACGAAGGTGGACGTCATCTTGAATGAAAAATTCTTATTTTATTATTTATTTTGCTAAATTAAACACGTAACGCGGAGCTATATTCAGTGATAAAAGATAAAATTAAACAACCCTGCCTGTGATGTATTCAATCAATATCAGTTCTGTGTCTAGCGAGTGAAGGTGACGCTATACGCTATTGTGTCGGTGATGTAATTTAGGTGATTGGGTGGCTTCCTAGTCCTAAGTACTAACTACAATGGAAGAGTCCTCATTCACGATCCCGGCCGACGACAATGGTGATACTGAGCTCGACCCTAGAATACAGGTCAGTGAGTGAAAAATAATGTACTGAGTAACTGTTATGGTAGGCCCTTGTAACTGCAAAGATGAGTGTCAACTTTGTCGATTATTTCGCCAACGAGCACAATGGATACGATATCTTATATCAAAACATGAAATACGGACTCATTGCCAGCAAAGAGCTCTCAGAGTACCTTAGGGAAAGGTCGAATATTGAAGAGACCAATTCGAAATCTTTAGCTAAACTAGCGAAACAAGCGAATAGTAATTGCGCGCAAGGCACGTTCGCTCCATTTTGGGGCGTATTGAAATGTTCCGCCGAGAAACTGTCCAACCTCCATCAGCATATGTTCCAAAAACTGAGTGAACTTGTCAAAGATGTTGCCAGGTATGCTGAGGAGCTTCATAAGAAGCACAAAGCTGTTAAAGACTCAGAGTCTAACACACTGGAGGTAGTGTTACTGATACAGAACACCAAACAAGCTTTGCAGAAAGCTAAGGATGTGTACACCAGTAAGTCAGCTGAGTTAGAGAAGCTGAGGAAAGATAATGCATCTGCTAAAGATATCGAGAAGGCTGAAGTTAAGATTAAGAAGCTACACGAAGACTACAAACAATTAGCCGAGAAGTACAACCTGGTGAAACAAGACTTTGAGAAGAAAATGACCCAGACATGTAAACACTTCCAAGATGTCGAGGAAGCACATCTCAAACAAATGAAACAGTTTGTCAACTCGTATGCAGATATTATCCAGAACAATCATGATATGATGGGACAAGTGCATCGAGATTTTAAACACCAATGCTTGGAATTAACTGCTGAGAAACTGCTCGAGCAGTTCCTCATTGAGAAATATAATGCAATAGAGAAGGCAGTCTTAGTTGAACTACCTCTTTCATTACCTAAGCCTGGATCAGCAAACAACTCTATATCAGAGGCTGACCAGATATCAACTGTCTCAAATGGGTCACACAAACCTGCACAACCAGCTAAGGCACCAAAGAAGGAGCCATCATTTGCAAGTAAGACTTCAAGGAGAACTACCTCACTTTTGAATTTGTTTACCCCAAATTTCCAAAGTAAGGAGGAGCCTAGTGGCAGTATTGAGGGTGCGGCACCATGTTCTGCACCATCCAGCCCCAGTGGTACACCAGCCACACCAGTGGCACCTGACAAAGATGACAACATGGGTAGAACTACTCTCAGGGAATCTAAATGGTTCTTGCGTAGTAGAAGAACTAAGCCTAAACTGAAAAAACCAAAAAAGAAGAAGGATGAAATTTCAGAAAACTCAAATACTGGTGAAAAGTCTGATTTAGAAGAGAAAGAGGAAGAAGTACCGACAAAAGAAGATTTCATGAATTCCCCAGAAGTTGATGAAGAAGGCTACTGTATTAGACCCAAAGATGAAAAAGGTAGTGTGTACTCCTCTACAGATTCAGACTCAGAAGAGGAGAGGGAACAGAAGATCCATGTAGAAATTAAACCCATAAGTAATGGTTGCAATCCAATATCAGCAAGTGTAGATGAGCTTAGAGCTACAGTCGAAAATATATCTCTGTACAAAATTGGCACAAACAGGCGCGGGTCCAACGCTAACACTAGCAAAGCAAGCAGTGACCTATTAGACTTGAACTTCTTTCAAAGTCCGACCGTCAGCAACCCTGCGTCGCCACATGGCAATGTCTCCAATCCCTATGCCCCTTTGCAAGGCAATCAATCACATCTACTTGAAAGTCCTACTCCTGTTTCTAATGCCGAGGTTGGCGATCTATTTTCGGAAGTAGGAGAAATGGGCCAAACCAATATTCGAACTTCCACTCCTACGATGTCATCCATTTCGCTCCCTCGTCCGCCTTCGAGACGGTCAGAAGGTGACTTCCGCACCGCAGGCTCCTCGGGGTCACGCGGTCCTTCACCCCTTACTATCGGCATGGCGGATACTATACCGTTGGCTGTCGCTTTCCATGAGATTATTCATTCCTATTTCCGTGGTACGGAAGAATCCAAGTGCCAAGTTAAAATGTCAGGAGACATGATGCTCTCCTTCCCCACCGGCATCGTTGGCGTATTGGCTAATAATCCGAACCCAGCTAAATTGTGTTTCAGACTGAAAAACATTCATAGATTGGACAATGTGCTACCTAACAAACAGTTGATTAGTATTAATGCGATGATGTCGACTCGCGATAATACGGTGGTTGAGTTTAACATGCCAGCTTTAACGTCACTACTGAAACGGCAGTCTGAGAAGAATCCTACAGCGCAGTACTTCAACGTAGATATACTTAAATACCAAGTGCGACCCAAAGCCGGCGCCGCATCATGTCCGCTTCAAATGGTATCTTATTGGAAGTGTGAACAAGATCATACTGACTTAAAAGTCGATTATAAATATAACTTGCACGCAATGAGTCCGCCATCTCCTCTGCTGAACGTATCAGTTTGCGTGCCTATGAATGGGGGAGTTAAGAACGTGATTGCGATGCCGAAAACCGCATGGAGTGGAGAAAATGAGCAAGCAATGTGGCGCTTCACAGAGCTGTCACAGCATTCGGAGGACAGGGGCGTGGGCTCGCTGAAGGCGCGTTTCGAGCTGGGCAAAGGTCCATCTAGTAAAGCAACGATTTCGGCGCAATTCAACTGCGAGGGCGCGACCCTCTCCGGCATTGAGTTCGAACTAATAGGCAGCGGCTACCGACTGTCCCTCGTAAAGCGACGGTTCGTCTCTGGGAAATACATTTGTGATAGTGATTTGAACTGATTGGTCCAAAACACTTATGAATACACATGTTTGTATATAGATCTTGTTGTCGTATATTCGGAGCGTGTATATGGGATGTGTAGGTTTCTGTACTACATGTTTCTTGTGTGTATATGTTTTGGTACCTTATAGGACTGTTTCCTGTCCACAAAAAATAATTTACAATAATGTATCACAACATTGTTTGTCAATTTTCGAGTTAAATTGTTAGTTGTTAATTTGGAAATTGTATTAATTAATGATTAGGGGTATAATTAATTATGTTTCACATCTACTAACTTATTTTTCAGAATAGTTAATGTGCCATTTTTACTGTATTTTGTAAATTTCCATGTGAGGACTTGACTGTTGCACTGATACATGATACAATAAACACAATTATTTTGTTCACAAACTACTAGGTAGGTACTCAGCCTATTTTTATAAAGATACATCACATTTTATATTAATTGATTGAATATCCAAACTTTCTCGTCAATTTACTTGAAAGTCTTATCAAAGAATTAGCAATAATTGAATTATTGTTTTGTTTACCTACTGCTGAGCAGACTTACTAAATAATTAAACCTTTGAATTTTACTTGGTAGTTGTATAACCCCAGGATACAAAGCTTTAAAGCAATAATATTATATCATTAACTTGGGTGTGTTGTATGGAATAATTATCACTTGAATTAATATTTTTAATTATTCTGAGGTCAATGATTAATACTTATAGCAATTTCTCTTTAGATTAAACAAACAGCAATTGCATATTTAATATTCAAGTTAAAATTATTTTTTGTTTGTACAATTGTGTTTTTGTATTGCATCTGTTTATATTTTTGTAAAGGCCTAAGGCATGCAACTATTGAAAACTATGACAAGGCCACAAACCACTATTAAAGAATTACTTGTTTATATTTTTAATTATTTCATTTATAAATGTGAAGTTTGACACTAACATTCATGATTAAACTGATGTAAATTAAATTAGATAAAACTTATTTCCGAATGAAGCATATTCTTGATTTTACGATTGAATCTGTTAAAACAGTTCACATAAAGATGTCGTCACTTAAAAAAAAAACTCGAATGTGTACTGTACCTACTTATTTCCTTTTAATCATACTGGTACTCCGCTATTCCATGCAATCCTTTAAGTTACATATTTTTATTGAATAATATTTTCATTGTAATAAATTAGGTAATTAGTGTCAAATATCACACAAATAAAACATTATTATCATTAATTAATATAACTATTTTTTAATATAAATACATTACATTATTATTGCAAGTAAGATTCATTGAATCTCCGTGTTGCATAATGTACTATCATTGTTTCTATTGTAATTCTCAACATATTCTAATTAAACATGTTGATGTTGTATTTTTGTAGTCAGCATTTAGATTTCGACCACCGGAGAGGATTTTTTGATAATGTAGAAATTTATTTTTTTATGTTTGCAATACCATTATGAAGAGTAACTTATTAAATAATTCTAACTCATTTATATGTAATCTCATATTGTAATTTTTATATTAAAATAAAAATCATTAATTATCCCAGCGGCCTAATGTGAGTTACGAAATAGCTAAGTGACTAACTTTACCAAAAGTTAACGTGTTCATATAATACGATTTATTATATTAAAGGTCAAACCATATAATAAATAGTACCTACAACTGAACCATTCCATTATTACTATTATTGTCTCATAATTAAGTATTATTTTATTACTATTAAAATAATATATCTAAATATCTATGTATCACAATTTATTCTTTTTAACATATTATTATAAAGGTGCGTAGCTATTCGGCTGAGTTTAAAAAAAGAACGTATTCAAAAATCTCTTTTTCTTTTTATAAAAAAATAATTAGATAAAAAAAAATTTTGCTAAATGCGTAATAAAATATTTTTGTAACGTAAAATTTATCGCATGTATGGATTATGATTATAATGTAAAACTATGTTAATTTGAAATAAAATGTAATTTAGCATTTATGTAGTTATTTTATTAGTGTTGTTTTATAATAATAATATCGTCACAATAGTTAATGAAATGGGCGTAAAAATATGTAAGTAATGCTTTTTAGTTCGCTTTTGTTTGTAGGGACAGGAAACGTTCGTCGTATAAGGTACAGTTAGATAACTTGTGATATTTTGTCTTTTATCTAGACATAAGTGATAAATGTTGGTACAGTGATAACCGTTGATGAATCTATAGTAATGTCGCGGATGTTTCCCGTCTCTACATGTTGCTTGCTGTTACCATTCGTTTGGGAGTACAATGTGCGTGTGCCGTGCGATTGTCTCAAGTTCTTCAATAACTTCCAGGTGGAGCTCGAGAAGCTGAACGCAGCCACCGATGAGATCAACAAACTGGAATTGGAGCTAGATGTGAGTTACTTCCAATTTATCTCCTTAAACCGCAAAATGTCTTAGTCTAGGCTAGTCAACAAAATATTCCGTAGCTAACTATAATGGCTTAAATTGATTTTTATGGATGATACGCTTAGTATAATAATTAATAACGGTTATACGTATTACGGATAATTATGACTTCAATAAATTGCACTCAAATTAATTGCATCTAATGGCTTAACTACATTAAAAAAGGAACTATGTATTTCCTTCAATTCTTAGCTAAAATTGAGTTACAAAGAACCTCGAAAAATACTTTCCTAAACAGCTTTACTTATTTCTAACCGAAGTCATGGGTAATATGATTGACCCCTTTGCAACTTAACTGACAAATGTCACGAATTGTACATATTTTTGTTAATAGCGGCTCCGTAAAAACAAAAAACAAAAACTAGGGCACTCTAATAGCTTGGCATTCTTGGATATTTACAGTGAAGACTGCCTTACTTAGTACGAATGTAAAATTGTTGTATTCAACTTGGCAGGCTTTTCCATTTAACCCCGTGAACTATTTTTGTAGACAGGGTGTGACTTGTTTAGGGTAGGTCCAAATTTATTCCAGTTGTAGGAATGTTTAAATATCGCATAGGATAATTTATTTTTTGACCCGGTGGCACACATAGTTTGAGGTGTGAATATTGTTGTCTCGCCATTTAGAAATCCCATAGGACATATTCTATGGGCTTAATTCAAGGCTTGGTATATTATTTATACCACGACGGTGGCAAGAAAGCACACGGCCTACCTGATGGTAATTGGTTATCGTGGCCTATGAACGCTTGGTATTAAAAATAGCCTATAACAGTAAGGTTCCTTTTTCTACAAATATTTTGTATTGTAGAGTAGAAAAACGTAGGAAGTTACTGTTTGTACAAGCAGACATCATTGAGTCATCATGAGCGGAACATGAATATGTAATTATCACTTTGTGTGTAGACACTAAATTCCACATTTATCTGTATTTAGCAGCGTATGAGGAAATGTTCTCGAATCAGATAATATGCATTTAAGAGACGTCTAGATTTTTTCTATATTTTTTCGTCTAGAGTTTAGGAAACAAACTGTCGTACAGGAAATTACGCCTTTGTCGCATGGACGAATCTACTGCAGTCCTGCTATTAAGAATTTACGAAGGTCATGACGTGACTCTCTATTTCTTTACACATTCCTTTAGTCTCCTCCATATTCAGACATCCAAAAAGTTGTTCTAAATTGCTTTTATTTTATACACTATCGAAAAGAACTATCCGAATACCGGGTTACTTAATGGTGCTAAGTTTAAATACTTCCTTACTGTCATCAGTCTGATAAAACTATCGATGTTATCAAAAACAAAAACACGAAGAAAGTGAACATCATAACATAGAATCGATAAAGCGTAACGTTTGTTTTTCCAATAATAACTGGCCTAGATAAAAGATATTAATGATTTACGACCAAAACGAGGTCTTGGAATTATTTCACTTCGTCATTGTGCTAAGTGGCAGACATTTTCACGACTATTTTTGTGTCTGGCATGATTCATAGCATTTTATAGCCTAATTTTGAAAGTGATGCCTTTAATCTAGGCGCTATGATAGGCAAAAACCTTTGTTTTATTATAATTAATGAAGTCTTGCCTACGTTCAAGGATAAGTTTTATGCTGGTATCCAAAAAGGATTAGGGTGTCAAAGGAGTTGGAGTTTCTTTTGAGGCCGTATATTTTAGTAATTAAGGTTTATTTCTTTAGTATTACGCTAAAATGTCTTTTGAAATAATTTCTAAATGGATTGGAAATTCTAGCTGAAAGAATATAACAAGATGACACAGGGATTTTTCCAAGCCATTTTTCAATGCTATCTTGCAGTCCCATAAAATACGCGATTTTTCTATCCGATTGAGCACCGACTGCAGTGGTTTCTATACGAACAATAAATGTAGTTGATTGCAATCGATCGAACAAAGTTCACCTTCCAAGTCGGTACAATATTTAACGGAGTAAGTGAAGCCCTACGTAGGCAGGTTGGCACTAAAGAGGCCCTTTATCTAATTTTACGTTGACCTTGAGGAAACGTAGGCACAAACCGACGGTAACTTAATATATTCTTCATATCTGGAGTAAATTGAATTCCAGATTTCGCTGCGTCTTGTATCGTGGGTGATATGAGATATCTTGACATAGGTATTTTTCCTTTTCATAATATTTTCGCGTGTACATTGCGACTGAAATCAGAAGCATGATATCTATAGGTAGGTACCTATTTTGGAGCATTAAGTGGTTATTTGATGTTTGATTTCCCAAATACACATAACATAGCCAGCGAAATCTGGGTGTCACAACACACTTCTGCTAGAAAAATAGAGAAATAATACACTTAAACTTTCATGTGCCATTCTGTCCTTTTGCTGCATAAGCAACTATTGAGATTTGGCAGCGGAATCGTTACGCTCAACAATTTTACTAACAAAATAACAACGGTACTCTGAACATTAAACATTAAAATTCATAAACCAACTTCCGAGTGATCGATTGAAATTTCCTAAAATATCTTCAATGTCCCCGTTACACTTTACCGAGTAAAACGGAGTTTGGGACCGTCTTTAGTAATTCACTCGGTTGGAGTAAATCAATTTGCTCAAGGTAATTTTTTCTCTTTGTTTTGCTTCGCTTTGAAGTTTAAGGCTCATTTCCCATGACAAGAAATATCTCTGCGTTCATAATGTACGCGTTTGTGTTTATGGGAATTTGAGGTTATTTTTAGTCTTTTGTTTGTAACTTGCGCTCTATTTGAAAGTTTGTTTTGACCGTACTATCGTGGACTGGACTATTATAGCAGTCCAATTAAGACTTACAATTTCGTGACTAGTTTTTATTTGATAAAAATGTACTTTAGTTGAATTAAATTAACCGTTGCAACATTTACGCTTAGCGACTAATTTCGCAGTTAATTTTTATTTCAACAAATTCTACAATTGAATCTAATTACTTTTATGTTTTATTAATAGCCGTATCAAAATAAATTGCTACTGCAGTGTTCGTGTAGTTTTTTCTTGTGGTTTCTAAGTTAGCTTAAGACCCAGTTGGTAATTGCAGTGCCCGGTATAATTACTGCGGACTGCCATTTGTGCAGAAGTAGGTACAGTGCAGTGGTGTCGCCTAACAAACAAGATGAAAGAAATCCTGTTATGTGCGTTCCACTCCGTAGTTCAGTGAGACGGGCCCGTTAACTAGGCTGTTTTTGCAAGGTTTACTCTACGCGAGTACTTGTCTAAGTAACTTAAGATTTTGAATAAAGATAAAATCATGTCCTGATATTTTCTGCAATGGTAACCAAAGATCTTCCTACTTTTCGGTACCTAGTAGTTTGATTAGTTCCACGGTCATAGAGGAAATACAGTTTTTGTCATATTGGAAACGTCGGGAAGAGAAAATCTGTGATAGTTAGTCTTTTCGGTAATTGAATTCCTTTTGGATTAAGGTCTTCTTCATACTTTGTATTGCAATTGCGAAGACTTGCTCAACAAAATAGTGTCAAGTATCTAAGATTTAGTTATTGTTTTTAATCCATATTGTTTGAGAAGAAACAACACGTTTATTTTCATTTTATAGCATTCTTGTTTACAGCTTATCGAGAGTGCAGCGGTTAATCTTCATGACCATCTCTACAGTAGTGACTGATTAAACTTGAAACCGATTCGCATTAATCATATTTATTGATAAGAAAGCAAAGCTAATCGTTTGTGACAAATACAGGTGCTTAAAACAATAAAATCAATGCAGTGTTGAGTATGTCTTGCATCTTCTATGCAACTCTTAGTCTTATTGCGGAAGCCATACCATCTTGATGAATTCCAACCTAAAAATATTTCCTGAAAAATAATTTGCTTTACACTTAAAGTAATTTATTTATAAAACATTGTACCAATTCTTTAAACATTATAAATGATGGACAAAAGTTCAAGGTTAACTTACTAAGTGATTAATTTACCAAAGAAATCTAACTGTTTCGTTTTACTTAGAACCTGACAGATATGCTTCAGTGCTCTCCAACGTTGTATGCAGCATGTTCATTATAAATCACGTACAGATTTGTTAAACTCTTGGTTGTATGGCCATGTAGCAATATCAGAAATACCAATGCATTGACATTATAATAAGAGTCAAGGCGAGGCAGACTGCAGAGTTTATAAGTTAATGCTAGAAGTGCGACCGTGGTATATTGGGTTTCAAAAGTTGCTATCTAAATGTTACATGTTATCCAAATCGGTACAGCAGTTTTTGATGTTAGATCCACATAAAATGTCGCGTTTAAAGTAAACAACAGTAATGCTACGTCCATAAATAGAGTTCCTAGTTTTACGACCGTTTCCGCCCCTTTTTATATTTAGAAAATTATCAATAACCGAATGTTCAGCAGCTGTCTATAACCGAATTCGTATGTAATCAGTGAAAAGGGAAAGTGACATTTTAGGAGATAGTACCTTTCCTTTCCTGTTCTACTACAAGCACATTTGTTCTTTCTTAACTTTGGAAGACTTTCCAGAATTAAAATATAAGACGTTCACATTAACAATAGAACTGTCTTTGTCCAATACCTCAACACCTGTTCATTAAATAGATATCAACAACAATACTATCAGACGTAGAAGGTACGTCAGCGAGTGATACGACGGAGGTCGGCGCGGGCGCAGCTAGCGTAGATTAGGTCAATTACAGCGGCCAACGTATGACACCACATCATACTTGTTGTGTGATGTAACTCGTAATATTTGTACCATTTGGAATGTTTTGTTGAAATATGTAGATTGTAGGTACTTGGAAAGTGGGCACCGTTCTAGAAAATATGATAATTTTGATATACGGAATTTAGCTTAAGGTATGGTTAGGTTATTACTGTTAACATAATTACCAGATTTATTATCAAGCATTATTAAAACACACCATTACAAGCACACATCGATTCTACCGATTCTATATCCTACGTAGGTACTGTAAATGCTCGACAAAGTATGTTTCTTGAGAATCGTCTCTTTGTTTTTAATATAATCTAGCGTAACATTCATAGAACATCCACACAGAAGCCATTTATAGAACATCCTTCCTCATACAATAATTTAAGTCTTTCAAATACTTTGAATCTATCATTATCAATATCATATCAGTTTATTAACCTCCATTACTGGACACCTCTCTTTCAAAGCATTTTGAATTATAGGACCCAAAGGATGAAGTAGAAAATATTAAAACATTTAGAACAAAGACCTCTCTTTCTCCAGGAGTCTATGAAAACATTCCACCTGCTCCTGAATGAGACGTCGCGTCGGCTGCAGGCGTGGACCAAGCGGTTGGGGACGTGTGTGGACAAGTCCAGACCTTACTACGATGCCGTGGCACTGGCCACCACTGCCAGGCAGGAGTGCCAGAAGGCTGCTGTACAGTTCCAGAGAGCTAGTGGTGAGTGACACCTATTTTTTATGTGTGAAAGAGTGCAGTCCTTGGTTCTGCATCCCATAAAAGGGTAAGGATTTCCTTATGCATACCAAAGACAGATAGACAAAGGCTTATATCTATCCACTGCCTATTGACTTCGAATATTAGACATTCATTAAGATATAAATTAAATGTTACGAACACAGACGTGTCATGGGTTTTCTAAACAGATGTTCAAGTTGCATGGTTTGGGTCAATAGTCATGTTGTTTTGTGGAATCAATTAAAACATAATTAATTTCATTCATACAACAGAATAAACCATACGGTATAGTATATAAGGTGTTCTAACATTATCTGCGTCGGCTTTAATAGAATACAATAGTACGTATAAATTATTTATTATGCGTAATTTGTTGTTTCATACAAAAAAGTCTACATATTAAAGAACTATCTCTGTCAGTGTCTCTGTCGTTTCATTAATATAATCAATTGTTTTCTTTGATGTAAAGTTTCATCAATGAAATCAATTGTGTGTGATGCGACGGATCGTGCGTATTTATTAACCACTTAATGCAGAGTTTAGTCAATTTTTATTTAACTTCTTTATGTCCTCAAATTGAATTAACAGGTCTGGTGTACGAAATTTCTTCACTATTGTAGTCTGCAAACACAACACTACCTATCATAAAGCCGTGGCAGATACTTTTAGAACACATAGTATAGTAGTGTAAATTATTAATGCGGCTATCCAAATATTTTTGTATATTTATCAAAGTTATAATCTTTATCTAAGATTTATATTCACATAATCCTGTGACAGGCCGTGTCCATGATTACGCGCATTAATCGTAAATTATTCATAGATAACTACCTAATTATATTAGGGGACTTCCAATATGTAAATATCAAATCAAAATTATGTTATCGGCAAATGCCTAAGTGACGTTTTTGATACCTAAACGTACATTTCAAAGAAGTATAAACGATTTTCTTAGTAGGTTTGTTGCGAAAATTGATTCAGATAGTATTCTTTAATAGGACAAGCCCGCCACAACCTCCCATACCGCTGCAACTCCTGTAAGCCAGGATCTACAGTAGATACAACTATGAAAACACCGGAACAATGAAGTCCGGCGCGTCCCAGGGACATGAATGACTGTCTTGAATATTCAGATAGTATGGAATATTTTGTAAGACAAATACTTAAGTAGTTTGGACATAACTTGAATCGATATGTAGCTGACATGGCGACTCGATTCTTTAATCCCGGGAGTCCCTGTAACGGTCCCGGCGACTTGGCAACACTGCCAACTTGTAAAAGGTACTCGCGATATGATAAACATTTTTATTTGTACGATAACCTTAGGGAATTGTGTATTATCCGCACAGCATATTTTGTTAGAAGGAATTTCTATTTTATTTCGTAGTATTTACATTACATATTTGTTTGACATACCTTACGTAAATACATACATGTTTTGTAATAAGGTACATAAATGACGTTTTTAAAGATGTTGTGGAATTTTTTGATAGTATTCAATTTGATCATACATGTTATGTATGAATTATTTTCTGTATCAAGTTGCGAAATAGTCTCGTGGCTTACTTGATTGAATTATGGCTTGCTTAATAAAATGTCGTTACCGTAGCCATAAGCAAAATTCCACAGGGGACATGCCAATCAGAGGCGAAAGTTACCCTAAAAAATCATTGCAAAGACTCATCAGACCACCACAGATGGTGCCCAGTGGGCTGACGTCTCATCCGGAGCTGCGGACTACCTAACTGACTTACGACTTAAAAAGCTGGAGTAGGAACGGGGTGGTTTTTACACACTCCCTGTCGCCTCGCCCAAGGAAGGGCAAGTCATTGGATGACTTTCACTCCTCAAAAAATGGGTTTTCTATATAAACTAGTTACTATAAATAAATTTCATGCTGATAATAATAAATAATAATCTATAAAGATAATCATCTCCTTGGCCTCAACCTTAACCTCAGCTTTTTCTAATTTCCGGCTACGATCCGTTCTCTAGTGAACGCAATTTCCGATATTCATATTCTAGGCCCCAGTTTTACTATTATAGTAATGTTTCCAAGACAGTATTTTATTAGAAAGGACGTCTAGAACGGACTTATAAAGTGTTTTGGTTGATGTATACTGTCTAAGTTTTTCCACCAGGGTTGTACTATATATCTATGGTGTGAGGTTGTAATAGCAAAGCTGTGAAACTTTGTGACCGTTTCCACTGATGCTAAGTTATGTAGCGGTGCGAGTAAGATGTGCTCTTACACACGACGCGGCGATTGTCGCGGAATGCTGCTCATGAATATGAGCCTCTAGCATGGCTTGAAACTAGTCGAGTTCCTCGTCAAAACAGTACGTGAGTAAGCCGATAACATAATAATTAACCTTCAAGAAGGTCATGGGGTTGTTCTTGTTATAGAATATGTGATTAATTTTATCAAGGCCTCGGTCTTTTGAAGATATACCAAAAGTAATTATGTTTCTAATCGATATAAGTTATTTAAGGGGGGGAAATCATCCAATGACTTCTCTGACCTTGGGCGAGGCGAGAGGGAGTGTCAGACTTTTACTGACTAAAAACTACCCCGATCCTACTCCTTATTTTCGAGCCGGAGCCCCAGTAAACCCGCTAGGTAGTTCGCAGCTCCGGTGAGGATATTAGTAGGTAGAGTTTGATTATATTGATAGCAATTAAAATTACTTTTACTTTTAATTAATATGTTCGATACACAGTTTAGAGAATTAATTACAAGTTAAGTTAGTTAGTAGTTAAATATAACACACGCATGTCTTGTTATAAACAAGGTTTTATTACTAAACGGAGACACACAAATACTTCACTACAACACATCATTATGTCTTCGTGTTAATAGTTAGACATTGCTATATTTGTCCATATCACGCAATAATAGTTCATTGACCCCATATTACACCAGTGGCAAATACAACTAAATAAAGGTAAGGTTTAGATCATTCAGTTAGTTTTCACTTTGTTTAATTAAATTAAACCGCATCGTTAACGCGTACGTTAACCTTAATACCGGTGAAATGTGGCGTTTTGAATAATTAGTTTACATAGTCTATTTTATTAGTTAAGTATCCGCCATTTTGCGTATTCCCTAGACTGATATTAAGCCCTTTTTCAGGTCGCTATATCATAACGCTTTTACGGTTAATTGGAGAGAAAATAATGAAGTGGGTTTAGTACAATATTAATCGTATATTCTAAAGGTTGTTTATTTATATTTAACTAGCCGATGCCTGCGGATTCGTTCGTTCGATTACGGACTTTGTGGCTAATTAAAGTAGCCCTTCAAAATAGTCAGCCATTTCAGAGATTGGCGAGAACAAAGATTTTAAAAAGATTATTTTAGTGTATGTGTATATCGTGTGTATTTCATATGCATGTAGTAAAAAGCGGTTATTTCAATATTACAAACAGACACTCCAATTTTATTTATTAGTCCCGAAGACATGCAGTAATATTTCATATAAAATTGATAACCACGTACAATCAGTCTGTTGTATAAAAAAACATCTTTAAAAAGTTCGTTGGGATTCTCCGAAAAAGAAGCTAACTGATTTTTGACAGGGTTGGCACTGGACCAGCAATATTAAATGCGTTGCATAAGCTTGATTGCAACTTTAAAAAAATATATTTTTATAAGATTCGTAGCAATTGGCGTACCATTTTCTCTTCCTACCCCTATGGGAGACAAGCGTGAGGCTATGTATGTATGTAAAAAGATATTTTGTGCGGATATTATAACCAATCGGAATTCCTTACTCTCACAAAATCAACTAATCCTAATACATATGCCTATTTTGCCTGATTCCACGTAGTTCTAACAAGCATACATCACGAGGCCTTAATAATAATGATAATAGGCAGTTACCATAACATTCTATTCATACGAGAAAATGCCATGTTTTCAATGGGATGACGTAGTTTTTACATAACGAGAGAAAGTGACTTTAATGATACGTTGAAGGTAATGAGAATACTTGTATGTTTGTTATACTAATGAGGCTCGCTTGTGCCGAAGGAGCACGGAGATTTGTTTTTTTCCTCTTCCTTCTGGAAATTTTGTCCCTTTGAATTTATAAAATTGAAGGCCTATGTTTCGTTGTAGATTTGTTGTTGAATGATTTCATATTTTACTAATAATATTGTAAATGCAAAGGTTTGTACGTTTGCATGATTGTTTGTTTGTTTGATATTCCGTCACGGGATCGAGATGACATTTGGAACAGGGTTAAACCCACGAGAGAAGTAAGGTCTCGTCGGTCGGGTTTAGCGAAGGCCTCGGTCTTCACTAGTAAGGGAATACGCATTTTGTCAGAGATAGAAGTTAAGGCAACGCATTGTGAAATACGCTTTCATAAACCAGTGAGCTGACATGGCTGTTAATATTGATTTCTTTATTAACATTATTTTTTATAACTTTCGTTGTTATCAAGTGACCATTCGGCCAAAAGATAGCTATTATTTCCCTCTTAGAATAAAACAATCTTTCACATAAAAACACCTAAAATCGCATTACAAATTGCCCAAGTTTAGCAGTTAGTCACTAACTGCCTTATTCAATCCAGAACTGGCAAGAAGCCAGAAAAAATGGGATCAGAATGAGATCGTTACACAATAGGTACATAGGTAACACATACTATCAAATGTTAATGGAATTGTATACAAGTACAGTATTGTACCCATGTCGAGTACCCAATTTAATATATTATTGATCCAGTCATATCGCCAGGGCCTGTACTCCAGGAATATGGATGCTAAATGGCTCTTTTGGGAATTGTATGTCGAGTTTACTTTTTTCTCTTTCAATTTGCCTGGTCACGAGTGTGTCGTTAATATAAGTAGGTATTTGGTGTGGGTAGTTCCCACATAGTGTATTGTGCCAGTGTCATAAGGAATTTTTAAACTGAATCTGGCTTAGGCAGATTTATTCGGAAGTCGGACCAACTTATTTGGACAAAGGCCAGGAAGAGAGAAAATGCAGTTTTCCTATAGAAAATCTTGAGCCGTAAAGCCAAAAGTGGCGTTTCTAAAAGCCATCTTTATTTTCAGACCACAAAGCAAAAAGTTAGATGATATAACTTCTTATTTGAACACTACATATACTGTTTACGATCCAAGACCTAACCCTTGACCTCAACAATTGGCATGCCAAGCATTTTGAACGGTGCACCAATAGATAAATTGGCACAAATCGCTCGGGTGCCTTATCTGGCCGACTTCCTGCGGGCGGCCGGGGCCCGAGGTTGTAGCGGTCAAGGTCCCTGAATATTTGATTATGTTTGAAGGTCCGTGCTAATTGCCAGGCGGCCCGCGAAGGTCATTAAACCAATTAGGATTAATGTGATAATACCTGTGGCCAAATTGGTGTATAATCTGCATATATGAGGATATAGCAGTGTCGGTAATGGCATTTACTGTTAAGAGAGAAAATGTAATTGCCATAATGGAAGCTTAGTACTCCTGTCTCTGCAATTATTGAGGTTAGTAGTCATGCATTGATTCAAATAATTACCAAAATTCTAAGGATTCCGTAAATTATGTATTGTCTCAATCTGCAGAAATAGATGTCACCCACTATTACATGGGACTTATAACACAAATGGTGATAACTGGATGTACATTACACAGCGGCTTTACGTGTTGTAATTTGCAGGTGCACTCCCTACTCCTTAGGGGATAAAAGGCGTGACGTTCTATTAATAATCTAGTAAAGTAATTTTCGTAGAATTTCCCCTCAAAACATAAAAATGTTTCAGTCAGAGTAAAAACTCTGGATATACCTCCCAATTTAATTTTCTTTCCTCAACGAAATATTTTAAGCAAAGAATAACATTTACCCATTTAGGGCTGAGATTCCTATTATGGAAGGAAAGGGGATGAACGTATACGTATACCGGGAAACGGAAATCCGTCTGTGGCCCCGGCAGAAAGGTCTTTTTCACGCTAAAAACCTTTTTTGTAGCTTTAGCAGTATAATTGATCGATAACAATGTAAAAAGTGAGTCCAAGGTTGGCCAAACAGTATGACGGTATTATTTGTTAAAATAAAAAGAGCGAGTAATCAGTAGCTGGGTGTCTCCCGCATGTATCTGGTTGTTTGGATAGATTTACTGAACTGTGGTCAGTTATCTAGTATAACCTCTTATCTAGTACTTGTAAGTGTAATTGAGAAAGTTGATCTCCAAATTGGCAATACTGTATCTTAATTAAACTTGAATGATTTTTGCTTTTCGGATAATTTTAGGAAGTTGTGTAGCTATTCAATGCGTGATACTGGTAATAAAAACTTTGATTTCACTTGAGATTCATAACGTTATAGAAATGATGTGTACCCTTAGTACGCCGGTGCTGCGGACTACGTGAAAGGTTCCCGGGGCTTCGGCTAAAAGCAGGAGAAGAAACCGGGTGGTTTTTAGTCAGTAAAGAGTCTGACACTCCCCCTCGGCTCGCCCAAGGCGGGAGAAGGCATTGAATGAATTTCCCCCAAAAAAAAATCCCTTAGTACTTAGATTTCGTTTAACGTAAAGCAAACTCGTACTGAGGGTACAGAGAAAATTGGTTATCTCAAGTTCCTTATCCATTGAGGTTATTTACCTAGCTCTTGACCTTCAACGTCTGATAAATCAGTCAAAAAAGTCAGATTGTTCAATTATACTCTTTAATTTCTCTTCTTCACTTCAGACTACTCAATAGAAAACATCTTCCATCCGTATTCGCCATTTCCGCATTCTCTTTCCGTGTCATTCTTTACTATTATTGGTCCTTATTACCACATTTTAAAACGAGAATAAATCGGTACAAATAGTAAGATCATCTGACTAGCTTATCACCATCTGTTAGCCTTTAAACCATAAATAATTGAAGGAAGTCTAGATAAAAAGCGGCCAGCATCTGTTCAAGGTACCACAGATTGCAATGACATAATTGTTGCAAACCATAGATAAACAATGACTCATAGACTACGTATTCAGTTCAGATGTTAATACACAAAGCGGCATTGTATTTACTATTTATAGTGGGTTTAAATACTTACTGTAAATGTTTATTTCTATGGGTAAAACTTGAAAATATGAAAACAGAAAATATATTACTATCGTATTATTATAATTGTAAGTACCTAACTATTTTTCGAATCAGAATCATTTTTTAAATATTTTAACGTCTACCTATTACTAATAATTATTATAAAAACTACGAGTAATTATTATAAATGAGGAAGAATCTATAAATACCGAATTAAACCAACAATTAATTAATTTAAATCAATCAGGAATGAGGAAGGCTCCATGAATACTAAATACCGATAAAATAAAACAACAGACACTAGGCAGTATCTAGCATATCATTGGATACAAACATGGCTGCTATTATACGTGTGTCAGAACAGCTTAGTAATATGATCCGACAATTTGTTAATTAGCGACCGCCTGGCGTGTTTGCTGATACTCGACTACGTAATACTAATCTGCTAAACAAGGTTTAAATTACTTTATTATGACCTGAATATTATAGTACCAAATGTGGAGCGTTTTATTCCCAAAATAATGGGCAAAAGGTACCTTAAGGTCATCCATTTCTGCTATAGTTATTTCATACTTGCAGTAGTATTACTGGGCTTTTTTCTCTCAGTGGTAGCACGGAGTCTGGAAATGTGCCCGGTATATGGCAATAGGCTCACCACCTATAACATGGGACTTACAACATAAATTGTGAAAAGTGGGTGTACGCAGTGGCATTACGTGCCATAATGTGCACCTCTGCGTACCCCTTCGGGGATTAAAGGCGTGACGATATGTATGTATGTACATTTTTAGTATTTTTTAGTCCATCCACTGCTGGACATAGCCTTTCCAAGCAGTACTGAATTCGATCTTTAATTCTCTTTAAGGAATCCAGTGCCCTAAGATCAGGCCTACAGTCCACAGTCCATGTTGCATCAATTTATTTTTTGTAAGCAATCTATTATTTGTGAAGGATGCATGCATTCGTCCATCATTCGTCAAATGACACAACGTGGACAGTTACTCTAATGCACGCTACACACCTTACGATTTAACTGTGCAGTTTTAACTATACTGTCGGACTGTACAGGTCCATATAGTCTACACACTAAGGTGTGTAGGTAAATCGTAGCTGTGTATAGCAAACAGTTGAATCGATTCAAAAATATCGTATGTCGTAAGCGACATACACCTGTACAGGTTTAACTGTACCGTTTTTTCCTATTTTTGAATCGATTCAACTGTTTGCTATACACAGCCCATTTACCTATACAGATAAAACTGCACAGTTAAATTGTAAGGTGTGTTGCGTGCATAACTCTCAATATTTTAGGGCCTAATCAGTTGTAGACAGTGACTTCTTGTTGAAAATTATGCGTTGTACTGCTACACGAGTCAACTTAACACGTTCCGATATCGATCGGTAACCGTATTTTTAGACATAATCTAATATTTAGATACTGCGTGTGATAACTGCGTAATAATGATCATTATCTATTAATCGTTGCTGTCTGAACAGCTGTTCGACTTTACACTGATTGTCTAGTGTAGATATTGATCGTTATGTAATGTACATAATTACTTACTGAATGATTTAATACTCAAGTAGGTACTTCGTTTTGTAAATACATAGTAGATAATAGATCTTAGGCTTTAGGCTCTTACGTTACTTGCTTCAGACGAAGCGTCTGAGTTTCAATTGCTAGATTAAATAGTGATAGTGTTAAATTATTGAGAATTTATAAAGCTTATACTATCATATAAAGTTGAAGAGTTTGAGTGAACGCACTAATCTCCGGAACTACTGGTTTGATTTGAAAAAAAAAAATTCGTTTTGTGTTGTATAGACCATTTATCGAGGAAGGCTATAAAACATTACACTACTATCTAAAGTAGCCGATCAAAGCGGGTGAAACGGAGCGAAAGAAGCTAGTTTACTATAAGGATTTATTTATTTTTTGTAAACATTTTTTTTTGGCTTATATGGGAACTAATAACTACTGAAAACGATTGTGTAGAATATGTACACCTATAAAAATTCTCTACCCAGCAGTACCTAATTATATCAATGTTCTCATTTATGTGTATAAAAGATAATAATAACACCATACAATGGACTCGACCATATGGTAATATAGCATACATATTCCAGACGACCTCGACAAAGACTAGACTAGCTAAACTAGGCACTAGGCAGTGTAAACAAAGTCTAATTAGTTGCCTACTGCAAGTGGCTTGGTGACCTATTTTTGTCCAACCGGCCTAACTAACTCACATCTGACGGAGATAAAACATGGTACATATCTCTTTGATAAAGTGATATTTATACTCAATATAAAGATAATATTATTATAGTGATAGAAATATTTCTCAATTGTATCTTGGTTATTGATAAACTAGAGGTTGCGATAGTTTTGAATTGTTGCGTAAAGTTTTTTTTTAGTGTCATTCTTTAGTTAGGAACTGTCTTCGTTAAAGATAATTGTTTTTTTTGTTTTTTAAAGTATGAAGTCACAATTCAAAATCTTTATTGCTTCATGTGTGCTACATTGCGTTATACAAACATGTGGTTTATTGGTATCAGCATGACCCTGCAAGGGCGTAGCAATTTATCTTTACCAAAAATAAAACACTATTTCGCTATAAATTATAGGTACATAAGATACCTATTAAAGATAACTTTTACCTAAATTGTTTCGACTAATTCTAACAACTCATTTTATAATTTCTTATTTTTCGTACAATTTCAGTATCTAAAAGCTTGAGACTATATAAAATAAACTACTTACTCACGAAGTTTTCGAAAACTGATACCAGTATCTTTTACATGATTGGCTTTCAAATAGCCTTCTAGTCCAATAATACTAAATTAAGTGAGAAAGTCTCTAGGTATTGAAAAAAGCCAGTTTCACTAGTTTTCAGTTTATTTCAGTTTCACTGAAGCGGAATATAGTGAATAATAAAAAGAATTCAGACAACAATAAACAGTAAAATCTGTGTGTACCTAATAAGATATTTGAAACTCCATATCCTCATGTTTGTATGCAAATATCTCAACCGGCATGTGTTCACAGGAAACCGCTTATCAGTACGTTATCAGTTAATACAATTATGTTCAATTTTACACACGTTACAGGCGGTTGTATCGAGATTCAACAGCTGCCTATATGCGTCGTTAGAATTTGTACTGTAGTACCCATTGGTACCTATGAGAAATTTCATCAAAATCAGCCTTGTAGTTTTTATAGTATATTGCCTGCCTGAATGATTATTATTACAACTGATATGTGTCTGTATCGTATTTTTCTATTATAATTCACTTCGATTTTATATGCCTGTCATGTATGTTTTTGAATTGGTTAACATTCTGTGCTGTGATTACATCTTCTGGTAGCTTGTTCCATGCTCTGACCACACTTTTGTCTATGAAGGTTACTTTTTGGAAAGCTTATATGTGTATAAGCTTCTTGAGGTGGCCTCTAAGATGAGTTTTTCATTACATGAGAATAGTTGAAATCTTTAATGTCATAATATCCACTCTAGATCTTGTACGTCTCAATTAGATCTCCACGCTGCCTGCGAGTCTTTAAAGTAGGTAAGTTCAAAACTTTCAAACATTCTTCATAATTAAGCAGCAAAATTAACATACAACCGTTAACAAGCAATGCAAGTGTATAAAATTATGTTATTGGAGTCAATCTGTCTGGTACACTCATATTATGTTATGGTTTGATGCATTTCAATCTTGTTTGCAATGAGTACAAACAACAAGCATCTGCCTATTATCAATATGTCGATGGAATTTAATTAATTGGCAAGAGGCGGATGAAATGGCAGCTTATAATAAACATACCAAATACCAACTAAGGCACGCATATACAAATATAGTTTAATTAAATATTTATTATTATGGAAACAGCTTATCGATAACAATAACACACATCTATGTACCGTAGTTATGTACGTATGTATGTACTGTGGAATTGATTCGTAACGAAGCTAGATTGGCGAGGCGTGTCCATACAATATTTGGTTCGACTCATACATATGTATGACCCGTAACGTTAGCTGGCGTATCAAACGATTTATAAAAAATAATAGTACATGTATGTACAGGATTTGTTAGTTTTAGAACCGTATAAAAAATTCGCTGGTAATTTGTGAGGCAATGGGTATTCGGTACTGCGTTTTAACCGATTCCGGCAACTCATAAAAAGTTTTATGTTCATATAGCTCTTTTTTTAACGAGCAAATAAGTATCGTAGATATTTTTATGATGTGTGTATTTTTGCCTCACCCCTTATTACATGGGACTTATAATACATGGTGTAAAGTGGGTGTAAATTGGCATTACGTGCCGTAATGTGCAGGTAGGTGCACTTCTGCCTACCCCTTCGGGGATAGAAGGCGTGACGTTACGTTACGTTAGTTTTGCCTCAATTTATTCAAGAGAGAGAAAAGTATTTTTTTTTTATAATTCTCGATTCAACGCAGGCGATATCTATCCTAAGTATCTTACATGACAGACAGTTAAACAGTCTATATATTTGTGTACATTTAGTACCTAACTCGGGAATATTCCGCGATAAAAAATATACAAGTTCTGTGCCAACTGGCGCCTCGTGTGATTAGATAGTGTTCAGCTATGATGTGACATGATGGACAGTGATCTAGCGTACGACCTTGTGGCTTATTTAATTTGACTGACATAAATATACATAATGTAATTTATATTTACCTGTACGTAGTCATTTTTTAAATATTAGTTTAGTATCTTATACGTATTGTATTAATAATCGGGTAGGTCCGAATTGGATAATTATTTTTGTGTTGGATAGTCAATTTATAAAAGAAGGTTATAGGCTATAGCCCTGTAGCCAAAGTTATGTCTATTTTATTATTACGAATATATCTCTGAATTGGAATAGGAACCTTGGCCAAGGTCTGTAATGACCCAATAGCCACACAGTGCGGACTGGTTTGGTTTGTTGTTCGGATTCAGATCTAAAAGTATGCCAGAAAAGTGGGAGGACTTATATTGAGCTGTGAAATAAAAAATAATGATAGTTTTCTAGAAGTACAATATTTCTTTTCCAGAACTGCACGCCGCTGCCAAGGAGACGGTGACGCTGGCTGAGCAGCGGTTCGTGAGCAAGCAGGACGAGTGGCAGTTCGACAGCAACTGGCAGGAGGTGCTCAACCATGCCATCATCAAGGTGAGGACATGACAGGATTATAGGACCATTCATAGAGCTCATTAGCCTGTGGGAAACTTAGAACTGTTAATCTTTAATTGAACATACCATTGAAGTGTCCTATTTCTACGAAAAACTTAATTAAAGAAGAACTTTTGCTTAAGTGTAGTGTCTTATGTTTCTAGGTCATGGACGCTGAAAAGCGAAAAGCGGAGAGCGGACGAGAACATCAGAGGAAGGCAGCTGCCTACATCGCAGCTGCGGAAAAGGTAAATATAAAGATATATCCATCTTTAACTGAAATATATAACTCTAAAGCAATGGATGTTGAAGTCAAAGTACTCAAATAAAATATGTATTCCATTCACGCACAACATTAAAATTCCTAACCAAATACCTACCACGAAGCGATTAAAACGATATATCATCGTAAATATTAATGAGGCACAACATCCTAACGATCAACCGAACATAACTCCTATGACACATGATAATAACAATCAATTTCCAGGTGACACAATTAGAAGAGAATCTAAAACGGAATATCATAAAGTCACGAGTTTACTTCGAAGAGAAGAAACTGTGCGACGAACAACTGCAAACACAGAATGAGAAGATAGAGAAGTTACAACGACTTATAGCTGACGCCAAGTTCAGATACTCAAAGTCTCTTAAAGCCCTTGAGAAAATATCGGAAGAGATTCACAGAAGACGGGGCGAGTACCCACCAGATAAGGACTCTATACCCGTCGGTCCTCGAGAACCAGGTGTCGGCGCGGAAAGAGACGCCATCCATGACGAAGACGCAGCGAAAGCTGAACACGAGAAAGACGAAGATTCTAGTCTCCAAGAACTGAGGATGCGCGTCAGAGAACTCGCTTCCAAACCCATAGAGAAAGACATTGAAACCGACGAAGCGTGGGCTCTGGAACTAAACGAGACCATCAACAAACTCGACCAGCTGCTGATGATGAAGGAAAATAATCAGCAGAAGAGGTCCAAGTTCACCGCTAGTTCTCCCAGGAACTCTAGCGCGCCCTCTACCAGTACGAATACTGGGAAATACAACGATCCACCGAGCGACAGCTGGAAGACTGAGACCAACCTAACTAGGACTAAATCTATAAGCAAGGATGTGGTCTATGAACACAGTAACCCACCGATTAGTAAGACGGAGAAGTCTAAAAGCATGATGTCTTTAGACGTACTCGCCTTAGCTAGGGACACGAATATGATGGACAGGGAATCGTACCTCAAAGCTGTTATTGAAGACAAATCCCCAACAGGGACGTATACAGAGAGTAATTCCGACAGGAACGACACTCCTGACGAGATCCTGATGGTGGAATGCGACTCCAGCGACTCCAACCAGAACCCTGTCATCAGGATGACCAGCTCCACCGTCTCTGACAGCGACAACAGCTAAATATGGCAAGCGATGAACGAAACATACATTTCTATGATTGGTTGTGGAATCTAATACTAATTTTAAAATGATTTAAAAATGGAATAGAATAGACGGTACCGTCTTTTTTAAAAAAAAGAAATGGCTAACGGAAATTTTGTTTGTGAAAAAATGCTTTAATTTTCTTTTATTTGTGATTAATAATTATTTGATTTAGTTATGTCTGTGTGCTAACAATGCAATCTTTAGTAGCTCGTCAATTTCTTACATGTTAGATGTTTTTCTAATTAATATGGAAAAGTTTATAATAAAAATGGTTAAACGATTGTGGGACTGTTTAGTGTAGTGTAGAAGCGCTAGTATTTTGTTCATTTGTAAAGTTTTGATAAACAGGAATAATCAAATCTTGACTTGCCATTTTGAAATAACTATCGCAAAAACTTCATTATTTATGAAATAGCTTCTATAGAGTCACATTCAGTATTATTTAAAATATGAATACAACATACTTTGTATGCAACTTGATAAAAATACTGTCTTCAAAACACGTTTCGTAGATTAAAATATATCTTTAAGTAAACCAGGAGGGTCGATTTCATAAAACATGTCTTATTACACGCGAATAAAGCCTATTTTAAATTGGAACAAGTGATCATTGGAAAGTCGAAAGATTAATTATAAATGTTATTCATTATTTAGTTTACGAAACCGACATTTCTAAAGATTAAGAAACAAATATAAGTATTGTCGTAACTGTATTACTCATAATTGAACTACCATTGTCAAATAAAATTAGACATTACAACAATCCTTATTTACAGCTAATACAATCAAATTTGAACTCTATTTACGTGATTAAATTAATATCATTTTAGCAAGAAAAGAAACAACCGTCAATCTTTGACTGCACGATTGGATTGCTCGATTGGCACACAACGTGCAGTGGGTTTGATACCCGCACGGAGTAATTCTTTGTGTGATCCAATGTTGTTTCGGGTCTGGGTATCATAAGTATGTGAACTTGTATGTTTGTAAACGCACCCACGACGCAGGAGAAAATCCTAGTGTGAGGCAACGTCTTTTTTTAAGAAGAAAAAAGAAAATGATATCTTATTACAAAGGCTATAAATACTATAATCAAATCACGTAAATTATATTTTCATTTTCTTTATTTATTGAATTGTTAATATGTTCAATTTTATTTGTAATGGTATGATAACTCTAAATGCATTTTGATTCATGAGCCATACCAGTCCACCGACTATAGCTCACAAATTATAATTTATTTAATTATAATTTTAATAGAGTAGTGTTCCAAATCTCATATAATATGTAAATACAGTAAATAATAATATTTGCGAAAATAACATCGAAATCAATATAACATTTTTCTATAGGGAGAGTCATAGAGATATGCTATCTCACTTGCACGCGTTTATTCTAATAGTGATGACGTCACAGTGTGTATCGTGCATCTCTTTCTCTACACCGTTCACGAGATTCTAGGTAATACACTATGTGTTGTGTACGTTTTTTCATTGAATAAAAACACTTCAGTTTAATTGTTTAGTGTAAAATAGTAAATAGTCAAGATTTTAGGCTTAATTCTTTCATTTAAGTATGGATAGTGTATGGTTGTATGCCTTCTAACTGTCTAGAAGGATTGACGCCCGAATACTCAAATGCTATTCAATTTTAAGTTGTACTTGAATATCGTACTATCTCTGTCTTTTTATATAGAATTAATAGAGACAGAACTAGTCTTAAAATTGAGTAGCGTTTATATATTTGGACATAAATCTTGTAATTTTACGTCGATTCACTCTTTTAACTAATCACTAGGCGTTGGTCACAAGCCATTCTTAGATATATTATGTCCGAAATGGATGCACTCTAGAGTTATAGAAAATAAAACTCTTTAAGGCCAGTCCATAGATTTGGTTTGCATGCGATGCGTATGCGCAAGTGTGTATTAAAGTTTAAAAAATAAAATGAATAACATTTTACAAGTAAACGGTAGCTGGATCTCGCTTAGTGATTGAACAAGTACTTAAATAATTACAAGTGAATGTGAATTTAAAGGGGTCCCGCCCATTTTGTATGTATCGAAATTTTTCTAAACAATTTTTTATATGGAAAGGATTAAAAACTTTTGTAGGAATGATAAGCTCGGTGGGGGTTGAATAGATAGGGGTTAGGCAATTGTGATGGAGTCTTAATTAGTCAAAATCAGTACTAACACATTATAAAAAATATATTTTATTAAATTACCTAAGTTGAATGAATTAGATACCAAATCGAAGAACAAGACTTTTGACTAAGTATTTAGTAGTCTGCTAGAACTGCTATTGTACATAAAGTTCTAAGTTTGTTTCTCGAGTTGTTCTTACGGCCGAAATTATATAGACAATTTTTAACATAAGTTGAATTAACTAAAAATCACGGTTTAGTCATGTAAACTGACGGTTGGACTCTTCATCATGAGCAGCGTGCGCGGACGCGGCGACGTCGCGCAACCAACTGGTTAGACTGCATGAAGAGTCCCTCTGTGTCTCGAAACTAGTAGTGCTTTTCTCCATTAATTTACATAAGTCAACCGTGATTTTTTAGTATATCAAACTATCTTTATCCAAAGATTTTATTATTAATGATCGGTTATTTATTTCGGCCGTTACTAATATCATGGGCTTTAACACGTTAAAACATGTATTTAATTATTTTAGCGCATTTAATAATACATACTAACAATACAAGCGATGATAATAAATTGCTCAAATAATGAATCTTCAAGCAACGTAAACATTGATAGTGCCTTCATTTGTATTTAACATTTTCATTGAAGCAACCGAAACTGAAGACTGGAATGAGGTTGGTACTAAGACGGTTATAGAGCTATTATTGTAATTGATATTTAGGCTGGGTCTAGATGTCCTTAGATTCTGCTAGAATGACATTACCTAAGTTGCATAGCGCTCTGCTTAACCGGCTCGAATAAACCAACTAATCAAAGCGCCGAACGCGCTATCATTTGGTTTTCGTTCAACGTACCAAAACCCAACTGGTAGTAAGGGTACTGATGACGTCTGTGCAATTCTGCTAGATTACTGGCATAACATAAAAGTAGAATACAATAGAAGTTAGTATAATGGGATTGCTATTATGATTATAACTGCTGTATATCAGTGTAATCATCATAAACCTGTGGCAAAATAGTAAAGCAAACTCATACTAAGAGTATTGATCGATTGGTTCATTCGCGTCGGCAACGTAAAGTAAACTAGTACTAGGGTGAGCTGATTGCTGTAAATTAAGCGAATGTTGTATGTCCATTCGGTAGTACAGTCATCTAAACCCAGCTCTATATGATTTTTAATTATATATTCGAGTCGATGAGGGTTCCATACATACTCATAAGTTTAAGAATAAATAAATATATCTTTAAATCTTTGCGTATATATTTAAATTAAGGTGATGCATTTATGAAACATCGAGTGAGTTTGTGGCAATGGAGTTTTAACGTTTTTAATACTTGCCAAGCTAAATTGATTCTTGTCTACATGGATTTTGGAACTTAAATTGTATTAAATCCATTGTCACGTGGTTGTAGGATAAAATTTACATTTTAAGTTGAATTTAGATTACTTATTTAACATTATTGATAGCATGGTCACAATTATTTTATGAAAACACTAATTTAATGAAAATACAAACAGTTATTTGCGATATTTTTAGCAATATTTCTACGAGAAACTTAAGATTGAGTACTAAATAAGTTGCTAAAAATATTGTACATGACTTTTAAATGGCAGCCATATCTGCGACACAAAAAATGTAATTGAATCATAAAAATAATATAATCGATTTGGAATTCGTGCAGATTTCTTTGGTTTGTATTCAAAAGAATGAGGAAATATGTTTGGTTAAAATAGAAATAAAATAATAATGTCAATCTAATATGTGTTTAGACCTCACAAGCACTGAACGTACGTAAATGTGTCGCACTATCGAAACTCTTCACATAGCAAATAGCAATGAAGTTTGTATGTTCGTAAACTTTCAACATCTACGTGTTTTTCAATAAAAAATAATGTTGTCAACATTGGACTTTTATTTTGTTTCTTCCACACAGAAGCATTAATATTTCTCAATTTCCTTTCTATGGTAGACTGCCTCGTCGGTCGAGTGGTCGCAAGAGCCACTGCCGAGCAAGGGGTCTCGGGTTCGATTCCCGGGCCTGGCAAAGAATTACTGAGCATTTCTGATTTGTAGCACGGAGTTTAGAATTGTGTCCAGTATATGGCATTAGGCTCACCCTCTATTACATGGGACTTAACACAAATGGTGAAGTGGGTATACATTGTACAGTGGCATCACGTGCCGCAATGGCAACAGATCAAAAGATCATTAATGAGTTAAATCAGAGTGGTCGCCCGCTGACCGACCGCAGAGCGCGCGGGTGCAAACCGCGGCGACAGCGGGACTGCACCCGCGCCCACCGGTACAATATGGGCTAAGAACTCACGGAGCGATTTTCACCCGCGCCCGCCGCGATTGCGGGCCCGCAGCTTCCGTAAAGTGCAGATATACATGTCAAAAATTAAAGCACATTTCACAACGCGGTTTACGTACGAATAGAATCGCGCGGGCCGCGGTCACCCGCAGCCTCGGCGGGTTGCGCCCGCGCGCTCTGCGGTCGATTGGCCGGCGATTGCAGTAGCTTAGAGGCGACGGGACGGGGTACAGAAATACAACGCCATTTTGCACCAATGACTGTGTGACTGCTAACATTTCCTCCGGTGATATAGGATCTCGCATGTATGTTGTTTTTGAAGAGCAGTTTCCATTTTTTTTTTCTAGTTCTTAATAACTAAGGACGGACATTCGAAAATAATTGAAGAATTTTTCTTCGTCCTGCTTTAATTCACTAGTACCTAAGGGTAACAAATAATCCATATCGATCTCTATCCTGAATAAATGGAGGCACCCAGAACCTTTAGGTTCTTTTTTTTAATTCTTCTGTGAAGTAAGTACAGAAATCCATCGTTTCTGATGTGTGTCCATGGCGGTCTGGACTTCAACTGATCGTTAACTGCCCGTCAGTCTTGCGATCATCGACCGCCACGTTTGCGGGCGATAATCGCAACCGCGGCGGCTGTGAAACCGCGCAAACAACCGGTCTCGTGAGTTTGGAAATAAAACTGCAGTTCCGCTACCGCGGTGGGCGCTGCTGAAATTCGCTCCGTGAGTACTTAGACTGACGATATGCATCTACCTTCTAAACTAAATCTCTACTCAAGAAACTGATGTACGAACATAATATTACCTTTTTTGTTCGTAATAACACTATTTTTCTGTCGTAATTGTAGCCAAGACTTTCAACTCACAGATAGATGTTTTGGGGGATTTTTGAAACAAAATAAAACAAAATATATAATATTTACTCCACTTATATTCCACATCTGACAATATCAACGGTCCCATATAAACAATAGCTTACACAATCTACATAACATCACGACGATTATTACAGAAGGAAGGCACTTCTAGAAGTAAGGTTTGTCTAATATTTAGTTCAAATTGCTACAGAATTTATTCATTGGCCGATTAGATTTATTTACAGAAAACATCATTTTAAAACACGATAGATTTTTAATAACGAGCTTTGTAAAATGCCGAAATAAAACTTAAAAATTACACATTAAAAGAAATTACAATTAAAATTGCACTCTTTATTATTTTCGACTCAGCTCGTTAGTTACATTATAACATTCCATTATTATGAGATACTATAACACAGTTTTAGATTTTACTAGTTATTTACATTTATTTGAAATGTTAATAACACAAACATGAGGTATGAAAGTTTATTTTAAATGTTATTTAAAACTACAGATTTAATAATGACTTTCATATTAACTACAGAATGTAACAATCTATTATAAATTATGTTAAATACTGCAACATTGGTTATAGTTAAAAGAATGTTAAAATATGCGCAAGCGCATTCACCACCAAGTTTAAAAACCGGCCGGCCTGTTCGTTAAAAAGTAAAATGTAGATAAAAAATAACAAAAGTGACAGCCAAAATTATTTACACACAATAAATCATAATTTGTACTGTAAACTTGACCTTCCAGTAACTGAAAGTACAGACAGCAAAGTTGAATTAAATTGGTAAGAAATTAAAGATTGAATAAGTACAGAGACAGCAGGAATAGCTTGTGCTAGCGGCTTTGTCCGTGTTCCAGTGGAATAAAAAAGTATCCTATGTGTTATGGGATATTTGCAATATGGATCTACCCCTGTTCAAATTTTATCCCGATCCCTTCAGCCAATTTGACGTGATTCACGTGAAGTGACAAACAATAGCATTTATAAAATTAGTAAGATAAGATTGTATGACAAAGTAACCACTTGACTTTTTACCAAAGTTATGTATCTTGTAGCCATAAAACAGCTCAGTAGCCAATCAGTGGTTCCTTTCTTTATATAAACTCAATCTTTATTTTCTTACCAGTATCCCAAATACGATGTCTGACTGTACATTCAGTAGAATCGCGTTAAATCCGAACACATACATATAAATAATAATCTATTTCATACCGAGGTCATAATTATAAGTTTATGTTATCGATACAAATAATTTTATTTTAATAATAATAATAAAACCACGTGATCCATAAAACTTATCGAAACTAGAGTGAAATCCATACGGCTAGGAAACGTAAAAATAAATAAAATACAGATTATAAATATACTACATACAAGATCGACTAACCTAAAAAATATCGCCTAAAACTCAAATGCTCGAAAATTTCGATTGAATCTCACAGTTAAAGATATTTAAAATGTATCCGTTCATATAGTAAGCCCGTCCGCCAAGCCGTATGAACTAAGGACAGTAAAAATAATAAAAAAATATATCATCATGAACATTAAAACCCTATGATCATAAAAAAACAACATTCGACTATCAAAATATAATTATTACCGTAAAATAAATTGTATAAACGCTATTAGAATGACTGCGATCTCAGATTTATAAAGATAATAGTTTATCGACATTATTTTTAGCATAAACCCAACCTTAAATAAAATAATCCAGAATAGGTTTACTTAGTTTCAATTCCCGCGCGGAATAAATCTACCATTAGCAGATATTTTGTAAAACACACCTATAATTCAAGAGAATCATCTTTAATTTAGTTAAGTTGGGTTTTGTTAAAAATAACATAGTGTCTTGTGAAATATAATTACAATATCTATCCTAAAAGCACTGGGCAGTGTTAAAATATTAAAAAATAATATATAATACTATACCAAGGTAACATTGCTTCAAATATAGCGTTATCTATTAATAAAAACACGTTTTCACAGTGCACAAAGTAAACTTTAATAGGACAAAATCATTTTTCTAATGTTTTCTCAATATTTCATTCTTTCTCCACCCAAATACTAAGCTTAAATGTACTCACAGTACATTTTTCTAGCCTGTAATCGCTCCGGGTATAACCCAAAAATCATGAAAGATAATGGAACAATGTGCACTGCAAAACATATCAAGTTCTAAACAATTTCGACACCCATAGCGCGTCAATAATTAAAAATATTAATTCACATGATAATTAAAATGAACAACTGTGTAAGGGATTCACATAAAAATGTCCCTCGCACCATAGATTAAGTCCGTCATACGCTAACTCGATTAGAAACTATCTGAATTATATTTTGTACGATAAACGCAAGCTAAATGCATCGTTATTTCAACATAGTAACATTCCGACCGCATCGAATTATTTATTACTAATACACGAGACGAATCCACGAAAGAAATATTCAGAAAGAAAATATAAGATCGAAGAATTAGCTTCATAAAATTATTATGTAATTTTTCTCTTTCATAAACTTGCCCAATCATGATAAGACAGTACAAAGAAGATTGCCGTAAGCTCCTTCGTCGGCTGTCAAAAATAATTCAATCTTTTTATTACACAGACATCAAGGCATTTTAGCTCTTTGAAAACGCTTACTACAGTTTTAATGCATTTTCAAAGTTTATTCTCAAGCTGGATTCGTCTCAAATGAACTGGTAATAGCTTACAGATATAGATGAACTAGTGAGTGGCATTATATCTTGGAGCGCGGCAGTGTCACCACCTCGCGCCACCAGGGGGCGCGCTCGAACGCACCGGGGTGGCTGAAGAACGCCTTCTGTATGTTCTGGTACAGCTGTGGATGAGAACATAAGATTGTTTTTATACAAAATATACACAATATAACAAAATCACAATTCTGGTTTGTGTAGTGCCTGTAGTGGGACAATTATGGATGAAATGTTATGTCATAATAGTCCACTAGTAGATGATCGGTTTGGCGCTTGCGAGATAGCGTTAGTGATAGAGAGGTGTTATTAATGCCCATCCTAACGCCTACTACCGCTGTATCTCAGTATATTGAACGAATGCGAGAGCACACCGAGCCTAAGCATTCACAAGTTGACTTAAACAAAATGTTCTATTAATCAACCGCTGCATCAGCAAAATACTCATTTAATGGCAAGTCGACTATAGTACACTACAGAATAAAAAGGAACTCTTCATAGATTACTCCAAGCTATAAAACAAAGTCTTACCTTTCCATCACTCTTCCCGAGCACGGAGTTGAGCACGAAGTCGGTGGGAGCGAGCGCGTCCACTATGCTGACCACCTCTCCCTTCAGCTCAGTGCATAGCTCCAATATTGCGTCGCGTAATAATCGCGCTAGTGATTCACCCTGTAAAGTAAACACATTGAAACTATAAAAACTGAATAAAAGATTAAAATCTATGTTAGGTTTAGATGATATAATATTATTAAAATATTGAAGAATGTAAAAAAATTGCTAAAGCAGACTTCTGGCAAATATTTCAATAATTTTGAGTACTGTAAAATGGGGTGAATTGGTACTATGAACAATTTTCTGTCTCAATTAATCCCGATTTTCCGGTCCATATGTTTGTACCTCTTTAAAAAGCAAACTGCATGATAATTATATTTAGATATATAATTTACACAACAACGTACCTGTGAATATCCTCCCTGATACAATTCAACTAGATGCTGGTCAAGCGACCAGAGCCCGTATAGACAGAACAGCTTGTGCAGCACTGGCTTCAAGCCATCTTCCTTTTTGTCCATCGACTCTAAGAAGAATATTATCGCTAAGTACTCAGCATACGACTTGGTTAGCTCTCTCCACTTGTACACCTGTGATCTCGCACGGGCCTCGAACTTTGAAAGACCTTTGGCTAGTTCTGACTCGTACTTATCATGTGTCTCCTTCAGAAGCCAACATATAAGCCATCTGTATGTTGATGTTATAACTGTAAGAGAGAAAGAAAATATTTTAGTAAAGAACAAAAGATACTAGTTACTATCACCAATCACCATGAGGTATTTCAAAATAAATTTTGGTCCTAAGACTGCACCTTGCGGTACACCCAACTCAAAACTGAATCTATTAAACATATAAATTAAATGTATTAATTTCTATTTTATCAAAACTTTTAAGACCCTATCTCATTTAACTACAACAACGAATACTTCCTAAAATTCCCATCACAACACACTCAAACACCACAAACACAAAATAACTCGAATCAAAAGCCTTACTAAGATCACAGAAACACTCACACTCTCTAGTTTTGAGTTCGTCTGTCGTTCTACACCGGAATCTGACGGCTAGGCAGCGCTCCCAGTCCTTGAGGAAGGTGACAGTGTTGAGTGGGGAGTCGACAGTGCCGCCATTGCGCGCCGCGTCAAACTGCCGCAGCAGCCAGTTGCCCGTCTGTTGTGATAGCACGTTGTTGTCGCCCTCGTATGTCACTGTCGCCTCGTGGTTGCTACGGATGTCGCCTAGATTTGCGCACTGTGGAGAAGATAATTTAATTTATTAATCCAATTTCGTATTTAAGCTAAGTAAGTATTACTGGGTAAAATTTCTCAGTAGTAGCACATGGTCTGGAATTGCGCCCAGTATATGACATTAGGCTCACCCTCTATTATATGGGACTTATAACAGAAATTGTGAAAAAATGGGAGTAAATTGTATAGAGGTTGCTGTAATGTGCCCCTCTGCCTACCCCTTCGCGGATAAAAGGCGCGACGCGCGTTGTCCAAAGAAACTCCTACTCTTCATAGAATACTCCAAGATATTTGTTGGTTATACATATAAGATTTTCAAAAATACTCATACTAAGCATTTTATTGGACTATTGCTCCTTCTATTTACGACATATTTGTCACAATCTCTACGGTTAATAGATCGTCGATTATGAGGTTTACATTTAGCAAAGAACACTGTTTGTTAGTCTCTGTCTAAAGTGTTGTTTCTATGTCGGTTCTTACGACTCCCACAAGTTTGGAATTATTTTCCTTAATCACTATTTCTCTTCTCGATTTACTGCTGCAACACTAGTATCTCCTTAACATACAATATATTGTACTCACTTTAAGATACCCGTGTCCCCCGCAGGCCTCCCGGCACTGCTGCGCGGCGGCCAGCACTGTCCACGTCAGCAGGGGCTTGCTGCACGATACCATCGCGTGGATCTCTGATACTGCCTCGCTCTGTTACATTCAAAATATATATTTTACTATATTAGCACCTCTGTCAACCCCTTCGGGGATAAAAGGCGTGATGTTGTACTATATTACTATTACTTCCGTTTGGTTCGAAGACGACAGATTTAATTGTAAGATCTACAAAGATCCTCTTAAATCAAAAGTAACACAAGATGATGAAGAAGAAGTTATTTTTTTTATTTTTTTTTAATAAAATATTTTTTTTATATTTGTGGGGTCGACGTTTCGCCGCTATCTTGACGTAAATTTTTTTGTATATCAAATTTTAAAACGCCTCTACCGGTCACCTGTGGAACTAAAATTTGCCATACAAAAAAATTACGTCGTCGCTAGCGACTATCGACAAATACTATTGCTTCAAACTCATGGTAGAGGTACTAGTGCACAACAAAGTAAGTAATTTGTTGTGATTAAATCTCTTGCGCTTCTGTTGATGTCTCATTCTCTCACTCTAGCGCTTATTTGAATTATTCTAGTACTTTCAAAATAGGTTGTTCAAAACAATATATTATTATATATTATTATAATAAAGTAACGGTAACTCACCAAGTTATCAACTTTGAGGCCGGCGTTGGACTTCTCGACGATGTTTAAGTACACCCGGCTGAAGTTCTCTATGTACATCCTGAACACTACCGCGGCTGCCACGTACCCGAACAGACGCCATTGCTGAACAATACAATCAATAAACAAATTAATAATGACTAAACTGAGAAAGTAAATTAATATTTAAATATTAACAAGTCCATTGCCGGCCTTTTGGGGGTTAGGAATTTAAGGGTTGTTGGGGGATTGGGGATTGGGAAGGGGGCTAATTGATAATCTCTCTCACACAACGAAATACAACGCAAGTATTGTTTCACGTCGGCTTTCTGTGAGGCCGTGGTATGGAGTGATTCCACGGCCTCACGAGCCGTCAAGCTGGTTCATTCGTGCCGAAGCATGGCAAAAATGAGTTAAAAATGATTTAAATTTCTAGACAAAAAGTTGCGGTCCATCGGTTATTCCGATAATGTATATATTAAAATTCAAGACTATTCAAGTTACCACTCAAATAAGCTCAAAATACAAAGCCACTAACATGTAACTCGTACTCGATGAGTGAGATCTCATTGTCTCGCTCTCCGAACTGCGTACGAGTCGCCGCGTACCGGATCGCGATGGCGACCGCGCTCGCTATCGAGTGGCAGCTCTCCTGCATTATACCTATGCGACCTGTAAAGGAAAACATACACAATTAATTAATTATTTATTTATTATAGATAAAAATCAATAGCTGTTCGTTAGTCTCGCTAAAACTCGAGAATTCTTGGTTAATTTTGGCCTTGAATGATTTGTGGAAGTCCAAGAAAGGTTCAAAAGGCGAAAAAATAAATGTTTATGGCGGTACGAAGTTTGCCGGGCCAGCTAGTTAATAATAATTGCTTTACCTAATAGCTAGAGATCCATAATATAGCAAAATATAAGTTAATGATGGTAAAGTACAAAATCTTAAGTACAATGTCAGGGCAAGGCAGTGATTTTCAGATGAGACCCAGTAGGGCTGATGCGGAGCTGTGGTCTACCTAGCGGGTTTAATGGACTTTCGGTTCGAAAAGCAGGAATAGGAATGGGGTGTTTTTCAGTCAGTAAGAGTTTGACACTCCCTCTCGCCCAAGGCGGGAGAAATCATTGGATGATATTCCTCGTAGTGAAAAAAGGTAGTTATAACACTTATGGTAAACACTGATATAACTATTACAATCCTGTTCGACATGATCAAACCTTCACATCTTCGGAAAACAACTTCCTTGAAATGATCATTAACCTAAACTAAATACATGCCACTTGAAAATAACCCTTACAACTAATAACAAAAGAGCTTAAAACAGTTCAACAAACCTGCGGATAGGTTTTCGAGGGCGGCTCCCAAGATCTTGGAGGGATCTGAGAAGGAGGACTCGTAGATACCCTCCTCCGTGACGTCAGCTGTGCGGTTCAGGAGGTTCTCCCGGGGTATCCGGTACTGGTTGAACATTATGAAACTGTAAAGATACAAAAAGATTTATAAGACATGGAATATTGTCATTTTTGCTAAAACTGAAGATTATCCGCATCTTCAGTAAGATAAGGGCCGAAGCTATGGCCGCAGTGCTAATTTTTCAGGCGGATATTTATTTTTCAGGCTATTTTACAGAAGTTTTAAGGTTTACATTGATATTTATAGGCACTTTGGCATATTTAACTTATTTTTGGTATTTTTGCACTTCGGCCCTTATCTTAACGGAGGTGCGATATAATGCTGGTATATGAAGCAGGCTTATGCGGCATTCTCTGCCAGTCAACGATATATTCAGTATTTAATAAGAGTACTACTCTAAGGCCCCTGCCTCAGGTCCGACCGGGTTGTGAAAACTATCATTGGTAGTTTCGATTCTCATTAGGAGTTACAGGAACATTGAATGCGACTGCGCATTACTCATTCAAAAAGTCGCATTATGAATTTCCATACTTTATCTAAATATTTATACACGTGGAATTGTGTACATTATCAACTAATTACCGCGATATCTTTAAATCTATCTTCAATTTATCTCACGGTCATTAAATAAATACATTGACTGCCCGCTAATTACTGGCAAAAACATATATGAGTAATACAATTATCACAAATAAGACATATTATATTTCAAGGTGCGCCCGCGTGTAAATATTTTCACGTCTCTATTTTGGGATTTTCCCAAATAGAAGATTAGGGTTGTTGATTCATTAAGAACGTTACTGTTTATTTTTTTTATGGAACAGAACTTTATGTACGACTACTATTTGACTAGACTAACAAGATAAATTATAAAAGTATGAGCTAAGTACATATAAATCACTAGCTTATTTTTTTATGGAACACGCCGGTAATCGAGCAGACGTATCACCTGATGGTAAGCAATCGCCACCGCCCATGGACACTTGAAACACCAGAGACGTTACAAGCCTTTTGGGGGTTAGGAATTTAAGGGTTGTAGGGGAATCGGGGATTGGGAAGATTGGGAAGGTAACTCCGGTAACCTCACTCACACAACGAAATACAACGCAAGTGTTGTTCCACGTCGGTTTTCTGTGAGGCCATGGTATCACTCCGGTCGAGCCGACTCATTGGTGCCGAAGCATGGCTCTCCTACTTAAGTTTTTTAGTTAATTTTCATGGCCATATTATTTTAATACTCTATCGCCGCAATAACTAGGTCACGTCCTAAATAAATTATATTTTGTTGTTGTTTGTATGTTCTTTATTTACTTAGAAGTGGGAGATAAAATAACATTACGTACATCACATATTTTTCCCCGAAAAGATAGGCAGTGGGGAATATTGAGTGATGTCATTTTTATTCATTACAATTGATATTCCGTACGACGATTTGCATCACTGGCGTAAAATAAGTTATGGACTTTTATGATAGCTGGCGACTCCGACGAGGTTTCACCCGCTCTGCTCATCTCTTATTGTTTGTAGAGTGATCTTTTATATCTTATAACTTTCCTCGATAAATATACTAACCAACACAAAAATAACCACCAGTAGTTCCGGAGATTAGCGCGTTCAAACAAACAAACAAATTCTTCAGCTTTATATATCAGTATTAGTAAGTAAGTACCCAACTAGCAAAATCAGTACTTAAAACGATCTCAAGACTACTTTTATTTTCACTTATAAGAAAATTGTAGCATTCTACAAAGCTGGATTTGGGCGCAGTTATAAGATCAGTTATTTCTATATCTATCTTATAATCAACTTATAAAATGTTACTAAGCCCTATAATATACTTGACTAAGCGCAATAGCTTCTATAATGTTATGAGACTACACAATTACAAGTACAAACGCTCTTGTTAGTATCTGACATAAGTATCTTACTAAAGCAATCTTGTTTATATGGCACTAGTAATGTACTTAGTTATTAGTTATAAGTATATTTTAAGAGGTTATTTTTGTTGTTGCTTCGGGTCGTGGTGCCGGTTGTTCTGTAGTCATTTATTTTTAATAAAAACGTAACTATTATTTTGTGTTATTGTAAAATATAACTAATAATACATTTAAAATATAGGGTGTGAACCCGTGGGAAAGTCATATTTACTGTAAATGTGTACCAAAATTTAGTTAATTTCACAATGCCCTCCGAAAAATAGCACATTAGTATATTATTGTAAATTAATTATTTCAACAATGTCATGAATATCCGCCATGTTTTAAAATTGCTCTTCGTTAAGTACTTTATAGAATCATTATAGGTAAATTAGTATTTGTAACAGTTTCTGTCCAGATAACTCTCCTCCATTTTAAAACAAATTAGAGTTCCCTTGAAGTCTGCCTGTTAATGATCGATTTTCCTTTTTTTAGGATTTATGTAATTAACAAGATGGTCGTATTTCTGATACGACCATCTCTGATGTCGACTGTTTTTTGACAAAATCTTCTTTGATTTTACTTACAAATATAAGATGGCCTTGGACAAATACACATTTTGTGATATTCAAAAGCTGCAATGGGTGTGGATTTCCAGTTTATATAAACAATATGTATAGACCTACTCATTTCGTTTGTAGTCAAGAAAACATAATAGTTTTATTGCATCAAATCTTTTTTTGGTTCCCGATTTGCTCCCAGTACAGTATATATGACCATTACATCGAGGATGAATGCACAATTTGTTACTGATTTTGTATCCACATATTTTTTAAACACACCCATAAGTACTTAATTTTTTAATGTTAAAATAATTTTATCGGATAATATTTTTTTTTGACATTTGTTATTTTTTTATAGTCAGTGGTCTCTGCGTTATTTAAATCGTATTCTTCTTCCCAATTTTCAACTTCTTTACTTTCTGAGTAGTGGGAAAAGGGTGAAAAAATATTATTGATCGCGGAACCCTCAATTACTTCACCTGTGTTTGCACTTGACGCGCTTGATTTATATCCCGATCCTGTTGTTTACTAGTAAAGTGATTGATCTACTATCTTATAAACCTTTTTGATCTTATAGCTCTCTTTTTAAGTACTATTAGATTTAAAAGAGTCTCGAGCAAGACTATGATGGCACAAACTTGTAATCGTTTCAGCTAAGTATGTTATAATATCATTTTCTCTCACAAAATGCTACTATAGGATCAAAATATTATTCAGGATTATTTAGTCTTACTTCAAACAATTATAGGAGACTTATTCCTTAAAGTGTCCTAAAAGATAATCTTATAGTTAACTAAAAGACTGAGTTATAAAGGCTATTACTCTTGAGTATATGTATGCTTGTGAAATGCTATTACTAGTAAAAATGTCCTATAAATGTTTTAGAGATCAGTCTTGTAGCGAACTGCAAGACCGAGATATAAAAACAAATGCACTTGAGTATGTTAAGGCTTGGCAAATGCTATTATAAGTTAAAAAGTCTACCGCAATGCCTTTACAAGAGCGTTATTAGTAGTGACAGACTTATAATATTTCCTTATAGGATTACTTTGCTTGTTGGGTATGTAGTATGTATGTGTATTATTTATTTAAGAGACATTAATTTCAAGGAAAATACAGTTTTTTACATAAGTGCAAAAACAGCTAAAATTAATAAAACATATTAATGAGTTAAATATTTCTAGAAAATCTACGTACATAATTTAACTAAAAACAACAGACGGTTTACTGTGTGACGTCGCCTCTGTACCCGCTGCTCATGACAATCAGTCTCTCTGTGACCCGAAACTAATAGAGCTTTTCTCAATATATTTACGTTAGTAAACCGTTTTTTAATTAATTTAGTCGTGAGACAGACGATAGTTATTTATAAAAAACCTACGCATATACTCGTCATACCTTTAGTAGATGACTAATACGAGTAGCCAATGTACCTGTGCACAATGTTATCACGTTGACGTAAAACAGCATTAGCATTACTGATAAATGATATAACATTATTGTTGTTAAAAATACGTAGATACTGATAAAATAACGCAAGTAACTTTAAGATTGTTTCAGCTTTGGGGAGATTAGTTCGTGAATAGTACTGTCATAAATTACTATTTTATATTAGTAAGTACATAGTACTTCTGTATGAATGGCTTCCCAGTCAGTTAAATGATTCAAAGTCAACGTCAAATAATTTATCCCAATTAATTCATACACGTACGTAGGTACTTTTGAAAAGTCAACAAATAAATAAATAATAGTCTGTCAGTCTGTCAGTGACGCTAGATGCTGGTTTCAAAGTGTAGCTTCGAATGGAGAAGAACGAACAAGAAAATCCATTCGTCTCAGTAATAGCTCGGAGTCAGCACATTGATTATGTGTCATACTTTAATATGTACTTTTGAGCTGTCTCGTCTGGGCAACAAAAACACATGAATGTAAGCCTCGCTGTAGCTTGAGATACGTCGAGCATCGTCGAATAGTAACTGTTGGTCTGTCTCCCCTGGTGTTGATATGATAGAACATAGCTCTTACAAAAATCTTTGTATAATTTACTCTGAACCGTCTTCCGATAGTTTTTTAAACAAAAAGGTATATAATTATGTAATGACTAGTGTGTAAACATGGACTTTGGAATGATAAAGGAAGAATGACTGTACCATGTCTGAGAAACGTGGCAAAGTCCACACATTATCTTATGCTGGTAAAAAATAGCTAGGTACACGTCTTGTAGAAAATACAATGTTTGAAAAAACGGTTTCGAAGCTTCGCACGACTTTAGGATTACAGGGGCTCAAAGCAGGACTAGAAACGGGGTAGTATTTAATCGACTGTCGTTTTCTGCAAAGTATAATTTTTATACTTGGTAGGTTTTACCTGGCTTAAAAAAATGGTGGCAGTAAAGAAAATAAAATATCAGTATCCTTCTCATTGCATGAAAAAAATCTCAACACTGTAAACTGCTCATAAAAGAACCTACATAGTAAAATAGTCATGCTTTAAATAAACAAAATTAGATTTAAAGTAAAACCCCAATGGTTACTTCTACTCGGAATTCGTACTTACGAACCAGTGTCAACTATGAGTAGACGGTATTTTTTTGAGTCAGATGTAAATGTTATGTCTAATCATTTGCCACAGTTATCATTTAAGTTAAATAGCTGATAAAAGTTGCTATGGTAGTACAAATATATTACAAATAGTTTCACAATAATTAAATAATATGGATTCATATTTTATTTATGACTGCCCCACGCCGTTGGTATGTGTTCACAAGCACCTACTACCGAGTAAAGAGGTCTCAATGCCGTACTCAGAGTGATTTAATGGTTGCTTAACCCAGTCCTTAGCAATTGTTTTCGGTACTAAATCGTTACTAAGGAATAGTTTCAAGTAATCAATAAATGTCTCTGAGTGTGGCATATATGCCTCGGGTTCAATTCTCGGATCGGGCAAAGCATTATTAGGTTTGTTGAGGTTTTTTCAAAAAATCCGAGCGAATTCTGCAACTTAACCCGATGTATGACAATAGATTTAAACTCTGTTGAACAGAATAATATAACTGGCGAAAAGTGGGTGATACATGTACATGATTGTTCAAGTAAGTATTATGTCATGTTACTTTTAACCTGCGCACGCGCATATCAATGCGGACATGATCAATGTCTCGTAAGTTAGTGAGTATGAATGGGTATTTAATCTTTTATCTAAATACACATGGATATGAGTAACGCCGTCAACACAAACTCGAAAAGATACCGTAGAAGCTGATAGTGGTGATAATTTTAGATATTATCGAATTATGAGACGTATGAGTAACTGGGGAGGATAAAATAATGTGTAACGTCACCCCTTTATCCCAGAAGGGGTAGGCAGAGCCGCACATTACGGTACGTAATGCCGCTATACAATGTACACCTACTTTTCTTTACCATTTGTGTCCTACATCCCATGTAGCAGGGGGTGAGCCTATTACCATATACTGGACACAATTCCAGATTCCGTGTTACTACTGAGAAATTTTCTAAAAACCATAAAAACCCCAGTATTTGTTTGTCCGACCCGAAAATCAAACCCGACACCCCGTATCCAGCAGTCGCACTTGCGACCAATCAACCATCGAGGCAGTCAGATAGAATAATGTACATACAAGGAATATTGGTGATAGACATTAGACATAGACATCTTCGCTTCGCCGTCCTGGCAGTGAACGGGTTGGTGGCCACAGACTTATCAACGTTAAAAAAAAGGTAAATAAGAAAATGAGACGTGAGAGTGTAGGCGTCGTAGTCGGAGATGCACTTAATTGATTTAGAAATCAACACCATTTTAAGTGTGGGAGACCAATACTTCGGCTCAACTCAATCACATTCCATTTATCAGCTTGAAGTGGCAGGAAGTTTATACTTACATACGGGCTATGGGCCCTTAGTGACAATTGTCTCCTAAGTGATGACACATAGACTGTACGACGTTTTATTAGTAGATAGTTGATACAGATACACATGTGAGTAATGCCAGTAAGAGGGTGTTGTTATATGAAATTAGATAAAACGTTATCTATATTACATAATATTAACTTAAACTCATATAAAGATATATTTTATGTAATTCGCTAAATGAGTATTTCAGTATTTTTAGAAATACGGTTTTAGCATTGACAAAAATAAACACACTAAATTAACAACACTACATCGTATTCGTATACGGCTTATGATTAAGGGCTCTAGTCCAGCTCGAAACTAATCAAGCTCTACCGAAACTAGACGAGAATTATCCAACTGAATATAATCCAAAGTAAACTTACCCATTATCAATTCCGTTAACACCAATCTTTTCACCCATATCTCCCACAATGAGACCAGGATATGTCTCCAAGGTCTCTGGGTTGCGGATGGGTACCAGGAACCCATGTAGGCCGTGGTTGGTGCCGTCTGGTGTGATCAGCTGAGCGAACAGTAACGTGTGGGTACATGTTCTGCCTGGGAAAGAGAAATTTGTTGAATTATTGTACCTTTTGTTATGAAATTGTAGGCATACGTTGATTTAGTTAGTGGTATTGTCAAAATTCTTATTTATAGTATGTATATTGTACTTGTAATGTCTTTCGTTTAAGAACTAAAGCATATATTTTTCGATTCGATAATAGGGATGATGACGGGGTATGAAAATTAAAAATGTAATTAGTCCGTCAGTTAGGTAATGAAAAAATATTAGACACGTATTTTTTTATTTTGTCATATAAGATAACAATACTTAGATAAAATGAATCAAAGTTTAGGAGTGGGAGCTAACTACGTCACTATAGAGTATAAAACGTACTCTAAAGTGACGTCACGCGATATTTCAAATGGATATATCTTCGAAAGTATTTGTTTCCGTAAGAAAATAAAAAATACGTGTCTAATATTTTAAAATAATCTACAAGACGGACATTAAAATAAAAATTAGTCATCTACCCTATTCATTAAATTACTCTTCATAGGACTTATACCATCAATTGTAAAACATGGGTGTACATTGCATAGTGGCACCTTTGCCTATCCCTTCGGGGATTAGAGGCGTGATGTTGTGATTCTTATTTATAAAACACACCATAGTATTTATGAAATCATCAGTATCTGTACGGAGAGGCGGGATAATCCGAAAATAACTCAAGTACCTACCTAAACTAAATTAATTATAAATTATTCAAGTACACATTAAACAAAACTAATTTTAAAACAAATCAAATAATTTGGTTAACAAATGTATTCAAAATAATTTGAATTAACATTGTTTTTACAAATTAGTTTATTTAATTATTTAAAGCATATTTCAGTGGGTACTGTACTGTAAACTGAAAAAAAGTATGATTTATTAATTTGACGTAAATTGAAATATATGTAAATATTATTTGGGATTTTACACCTTTTTAAACTGCACAGTTAGCGCAGTAGCTATGGTTGGGTGATCGACCTGCGTCATGTGATTTAAATATTTGTACAGAAAAGTTTTAAGCTTTGTGTCTTTTTTTTTGAGGGGGTAAATCATCCCATGGCTTCTCCCGCCTTGGACGAGGCGAGAGTTAGTGTCAGACACTTACGGACTAAAAACCACCCCGTTCTTACTCATGCTGTTCGAGCCAGAGCCCCGTTAAGCCCGCTAGGTAGTCCGCAGCTTTGGATTAGGTATTAGCCTTACTAGAGCCCCGTCTGTGGTGGTCTGATAGCTCTTTGAGGCGCGTGGATCTGGTTCTAGTCGGGCGGCGAGCTACCCTTGCTCGCTGTCCCGCACAAGTACAAAGTCTAGTCTAGAAGTTCCCATCAACATACGAATCAATAAAAATTGTCTAACAATTGGTGGAAACGCCAATCAAATTAAATATGTATAATAATAAAATTCAAAGGAAATACCTAGTTTTCATTCGCGTAAGTCATAAATAATATTGGAAACGTATAAGTTTATTTTTAGAAATATAAATATGTATAAAGATAATATTAACATGCAAAGGATGTAATGGATCGTTAATTTTTAATTCCAAATTATTTATAGCAACGTAGGTTAATATAATTTTAGCAAACGTTCTAGCGAATCACAACTTTCATGTAAAAAATTATGCCCCTGACAAAATGATATGGTTGAATATTAATTACAGTCAGATAGGTTTCTTAAGGGTCGGTAACGCGCATGTAATGCCTCAAGTGTTACAAGCGTTCATAGGCCACAGTAACCACTTACCATCAGGTGGGCCATGTGCTTTCTTGCCACCGTCGTGGTATATACAAAATATTAGGATAGTTTGGTAGCAGTACTAATCAATAAACTACTCAATCAACCGAAATCAATAATAATAAATGATTCAAAAAGGTCTAACAACTGAATTTGATGCCTTAATTCATATAATTGAACATCAGAAGTTTCTTTTGAAGTCCAATTTAGGGACCTTTTTTATTGAGAGTGAAATTCTACTCGTTTCGACCCGAAAGGTAGATGACCCATTTTAAAATGTTTTATAAACTTATTATTTTAGTTATAATGACAAATGGATTGACGTCAGAGAAAATTTTAATGATTTTTTGAACCCTTATTTGGGATCACAAAGTATTAATTTGGAGTTATTTTTCGCAGCGCGATTACAACAATAAAGGTAAAAGAAGTTTACGTAAAATTTGCACGGTTGTTGTGATGACTGGGCAACCGGCTGCCGCGCAACATGTAGCGTGCCGATTCCCGCACGGAGCATCTCATTGTGTGATCCAAAAATTGTTGTTTCGGGTCTAGATGTCATGTGTAAGTGTATGTCAACTTGTATGTACGCACCGACGACACAGGAGATGCACCGTAAATTAAAAAGAACTAAAAATATCAATTTTTATGGTTAAGGGACTTCCATAAAATATGAAAGTCTTTACACGGACGATGTAATTAAATTGCTAGATAAATCGACCAAGATATAGTTTCACCTTGTTAATGCAGTTTTCTATCGTTACCTATAAGTTTATTATCGTAATTAAACAATAAACATATATTATCTGTGCACAAAATCACCGCCACATCCGATTCATAAAAAATAACAATCGAAATCAAAATAGGTTAAGTGAATCATAGATAATTTATGTTTATAATCAATTAATTGATTAAATTCTCCACTCATTACGAGTATGTAATTGTGTACCTATAATATTATAATAAGTAATTAGCTAAGTCTATTATGTAAAACAATCTCTACTTTACAGCAAATATGACTGATAAGGGTGACTAATGATGAAAAGCTTGTAAGTACCTAAGGCCCAACCTAATCTCTCCCCCATCTTCAAATTCATACCCTTAATGGCCGACAACGTATTCATTCTGTTAAAAATTTATACTAATTAATATTTTCGAGCTTCTTAGTCACAGCTTAGCTCTATAGTTTATAGTATTGTTATCTTATCTTGACATCGCAAGACTATCTCCGGCCACCGTAGGGGCTGCGGACAGTGAGCAAGGGTACTTCGCCGCCCGACCAGAACCAGACCCGTGCGTACGGCGCGTTGCGTTTCGCGCGCATCTCAGAGCTGCGGAATACCTAGCGGGTTATCGGGGCTCGAATAGCTGGAGTAGGAACGGGGTGTTTTTTAGTCAGTAAGAGTCTGACACAGGGATTGTTGAGAAGGCATCTACGCCGCCGTGCGAAATTTCATCAAAATCAGTTTAGCAGCTTAGAGAATAAGTTACTACTAAATTACTCTTACATACAGAGTTATCATGATTACCATATACGAATATGTAGTTGGGAACGATATTTGCGGCAGTTTCATTGATCCTACTCACAATAAGTGGGAGTACAGCGAGTAGCGAGCTCCAACTAATGTTGTTAATTAGTTCTAATTGTGCGCAGAACATGTGTTAAAGTGATGATGTTGAAATATTTGCTTTGATAGTTCAGTTATTGCAAGTTGGACGGAAGAGTTTTAAGCTCGCAGTCCGTTTAGATGTTAAGTTATGTTTGTTTTTTTTTTAAATAATGGATTTTAGCTTACCATCAGAGTACTCTACTTATAGAGGCAATTGATTTAACTTCCCTAAAATAAGAGACTAAAATAATTTTACTTATCACGCAGCGGTACGAAAGACGAAATAAGTCGCGAAAAATCAAAGGGAGTCACGATCCTCAGCAATGAGGGAAACGACTAAGAAAAATAAAAAAAACTGAAATGCCGTAAACGGTGCATTTGTGACAGTTTGACAGACAATATACAGCCTTTTTACACTCCGAAGTGAGAGTAAAAATCCTCATAGAGCCCATTGTGGAAGACGAAAGGGACTGCCAGACTCTTACTAACTAAAACCAACCCCGTCTCACACGTGGGTACGAGGGTGCGGGAAACGAAATTCTTCCGCAACCCTCGAACTCTTCGCGGCCTGCCTTGAAACAATACACAATCTGACCCAGCAACCAAATTCAAGATCAACCACCAATCAATCAAGTAAAAAACGAGGCAGTTTGAACCGCAACACGTCCAAACAAACGCAAGTGTCCTTGAACATCAACAAACTAGGTTAACATTAGTTTTATAAATAGCGCGAATAGTTTTTATGGCCGGCAAAGCAAAACACCGACACCCACTACACTTATAGTTTCTTACACAAATAATTGGAATGTTACGTCATTTTGTTTTGTTTATTTATTTTAAGTTTATAATACTTTTAAAACCTTTCATAGTTTTTTGGGAAACAGAGAGTAAAGTTTTTACGGTTGTGCAAACCGTTGGGATTTTCTATCGATGTTTATTCGCGAGTAAGTTTGATGTGCAATGTAGGATTTATGACGTCGTCAGTTGATTTGTTCGTGATCGTTTATGTGCAACTCCTGTCATCTGTCAGGTGTCGCCACAATTTCTGGATCATCTATCCAGATACTTTTATGTGCGTAAGTTTTCTCTATTAGTTTATTTGACTACATCCTTATCATCATTATCAGCCTGTTCTCATCTACTGCTGGACATAGGCCTCTCTACGCATCCAACCACTACCAGCCCTATTGCGGTATTGACTTATTTGTCGTCAACCTATCTTCTCGTTCCTATATAATTTTTAGGTCGTTTTTTCTCAGGAAACTCCTATTTTCCTCATGAAACCTTACCCATTATTTCATACATAGCAACAAAAGAGTTTTTAGTTAAGTTGATTAGTGATTTTCCATTTGGATATCATCTAAAATTCTAAAAAAAAACCTTGAATTCTGAGATAAAAAATCTAATTCGCAAATTGGTCCGGTTGTTATAGAGATGTGTTGCTAACACATTTCGCAATATTTTTTTTTACATTTTTTTTTTAACTAATGACGTAGAATACAAAGTAGTGGTTAATAGCCAGGTGTCTCGCCTGAAGGCAATTTTAAGGGCCATAAAGACATTATAATTATTTTAAGACCCATTGAGATTTTATCGAAGGATTTAATGAGTACTACTACCTTTAGCACTCTCAGCGTCTCATTGGAAGGGAATAAAAAACAAAATATCTATAGCGCTTAGTACGCATATGAAAACCCTGAATTTCCCAGTTGTCGAAGATAAATCTTATTGTTCCCTAGCCAAGAGACATTAAATGTCAATATGTCAATTTTCGAAATCATTTAAAACTTCTACCAACCTTAGTCTCATAAATAAAAAATACCGTTTAAAAAACCTCAACTCGATTCAATATTTCGTTACCATAACCTTTTAACTTAACTTTCAGGAAAACTATATGTACGAACGTTAAGAAAAAAAGTAGTATCACATGTAAATATATAGTCACACAAAGTTTTACCTAGATTACCAACCCAGCATTTAGCCGCTTCGAAGTCTGGCGTGTGGATGACGAACTGCTTGTGTTCCGGATCGTACGTCGCCGTCGTGCGCATCAGGCGCGCGTCCGAACCGTGCGCGATCTCCGTTAGCGCGAAACTTGCTAGAGTCTGTTGAAAAGGATGGAATATTAGAATATTAAATTAATTATGTTTTATAGCCTACTTGTCTGGATTTTGGACGAGGTAACTCGATTAGTTTCAAGTCACGTTAGAGGCTCATAACAATGAGCAGGATTGTTCTACAAACGACACGGTGATTGTCAAAATTTTGCGGCGTGGCTTGAAAATACTAGAGTTACATTGTCAAATGTTACGTTAATTTTTATTTCATATTTCCCAGAAGTAAATTGGGAAGGGGGGTAATTGGGCCTCTGGTAACCTCACTTACACAACGAAACACAACGCAAGCGTTGTTTCACGTCGGTTATCTGTGAGGCCGTGGTATCACTCCGGTCGAGCCCGCCCATGGCTTTCCCATAACCCTTCTCTCTACCTACATCAATTTTTTGATGATAATGTAAACTTGATTCAGTTTATTTGCGGGATATAACTTTCATACAATGACCGTGGTCTAGTTATTGCAATTAGAGTCAGGGTCGGTGTCCGAAACTGTGATACTGTACCAATATTCAGCCATTATTTGACAAATGACTGTAACCGACTGTTTCAAGTGTCTTGTTTGTTTACTTTGCCAGCTATGGGAGCTCTCGAGACTGTCTCGTTAGATAAGTGGGCGAAAACCTAAAGGCCGAGTCCCAAGGTCTCGGTTACGATGATCGAGTCAGGCATATGTTATTAGACTTTCATTTTCTAGCACTAACTAAACAATCTTGTAGTACAGAGCTTATGTCTGTCAGAGATCAATACTAGACTTAATGGATCGTTTACGTGACGTAATCTGCACTCTATACAATAGATAAGGGAGTTGAGGATCGTATTAATCACCCACCACACTTTTTACAACTCAGCCTATTATAGGTCCAGAACTACGGACAACGTAACAGGTTACCGAGGCTCCGGCTCAAAGCAGGAGAAGGAACAGGATGGTTTTTAGTCAGTAAGAGTCTGACACTCCCTCCCGCTTCGCCCAAGGCGGGAGAAGTCCTTGGATGATTTTCTCCCTTCAAAAAAGCCTATTATACCTATAATAGGCTCTACTACCTAGTAGAGTAGTATAGTAGGCTAGGTTTATAATTGAGTATTTGACTGCCAATAGAAAACTGTTCAAGGCAAATCCTCCGCTAACGTCGGTCACCGGTGACCCCCGTGGCGTTTAAAGTGTTAAGAGACAAACTGGGTCCACACTATGATAAGAGTCCAAGCTAACGTACTCCAATCAGACGATCTGACCGTGCCGGTTGCTATCCGAACTACACGTTCTAGAATAATGACCTCGGAAGTGACATAACATTGACATTTTTAGCGTAACATTCAGAGATAACAGATGTTATATATAAATATGCTGTTATATTCAGTTATGTAGCGAAAAATGTGGCTTTATCTGCTTTGTGTGTGGTGTGTACGAATATTCTCTTTATTTGAGAATTAGTTACTTCCAGTATTATTGTCAGTCTAGCGAGGGCATTAGCTCCCGATTGATTGATTTGACTTTTCCGAAAAAGGTCGTAATTTTTTTTTGGCAAATCAAATTGAAAGAACGAAATTTTATAGAGCCAAGAACGAAATTTTATCGAGCCACGAGACTTTAAAACCAATTAAAGAACTCTGGCAGTATGGAGATGCCAAATTACCCCTACTCTTCAAGTCTCGTAAGGAACCGACTAAGGAAGTACACATTTGACAGACCAAGCACCAGGGCTCTATGATAAACCTGAACCTTTTTAGATATAAACTCCAATCCGCATACTAAGTGCAAAAATAATGCCGAACCTATTTGTTGACTGGATTCTATGGAGATAGTCATAGCCCAGCAGAGAACTGTACTCTTAGTATGAGTTTGCTTTACGTTTAACGAGATCGTAACGAGAGCGCGTTCGGCGCTGTGATTGGTTGGTTCATTCGCACCGTTCAACGTAAAGCTATCTAATACTAAGGGTACTGTTACGGGCTGTAGATTAAGATGTGGCGTAGCTTGATGTTCTAACACCTGTATTAATAAATAATTGTAATGTTCTCACCTCTCGATTAACAAACGTAGCTTCGTAGAACTTGTGGTGCCTCTCAGTGCCGAGGGATAGCAGGGCATTTGAAAACAAATATATGCCGATCGCCATCTTGACTGAGACGCTGGGGTTCAGAGACTGCACCGCCTCGTTTATCGTCATTATTGTGCGTGTCTGTTGGTGAGAGAAATCTGTTTAGTTTTATATTGATTTACGTTTAAAGTTAAGCTACATGAAGATCATTTCTTCATCATCGTCATTTATTTGGCTCTCACGCGAAAGGCCACATGTATAGGCAAGGTGGCAAAGGACAAAATGTTATTATACTCTATCACTACCACACTTTTCATCATCATCAGCCTGTTCTTGGCCAGTGCTGGACATAGGCCTCTCCAATGGCACGCCACTGAGCTCGATCTTCAGGTCTACGCATCCAACCACTACCAGTCACCTTGCGGATATCGTCACTCCAATTGGCTGGAGGGCGCTCTACAATACGCTTGCCTAGGTCATTTCAGCAAAGTCATTATAGGGAAGCCTATGTTTTAATTAGCATAATCATGCGTTTTTATTTTTAACGAACTTTAAATACTACGAAAGGCCACGTTTTACTAAATAAATAAATAATTTATTTGAGTTTCAGGAAAAAAAATAACATGTGATGAAAATCCATTGAAAATAATTGTTGTTGTAAAATAAAGTTGAATTATGCCCATGCTTTTTAACCTTAGTTATTAAATTACTGTCATTTACTTTAAGTAAATAATAACGGCATTTATTATATTATTAAAAAAATAATGGCCTATCTAAACAATTGCTGTTGTATATGAAAAATATTTTTTTATCATAGAAAAATTATACATACATCTTTACATAATGTCTTCATTAGTTTGAAACCATTTTTATGACTGCAAAATAATTTTAATATTTGTTTATGTGTCTAATGTTTAATACTAGACGCGTGTTACTCATTATTTTTTGCACACATTAGGTAAATTATCTAAATATAAATCTACAAAAAACAAAGTTAAATGAATACGCCTAAATGATTATAGAGTCCTTGGGAGATATACCTACTGCATGAGTCAGTCAAGTCAAAGTCAGTCAAAAGAAAATCAATTATACGGGTACTTTATTTTGTTTTGATACATATGTATGACGTCAAAATAAAGATATGATCATCAAAATCATGAAGCAAGGAATTTTTAAATTCATTATAATAAAAAGGGAAAAATATTAATAATTTAATTAAGAAACTGTAAGTACCTATATATGCTTACAAAGAATAAAAAATTTGCATATTATAAGTAGTACCTAAATTTTATTTATTTTTGAAATATATCACATTAAGTAATTGTTTAGTTTTACGAGTCATGAATTTTTTAATGCTGCACTTTATTATTTAGTATAGGTACTTTTTTTATTTCGCTCACATGTAGGTACAATATTAAGTATCATGTACAGACGAATAAAAAAACTACTAAGTAATATGAATATGAATACTTTGAAATATATTTAAACTTAATTCATTAACCCACTTTAAGAAAAGGGTTTAGGCTAGGTACTAACTTAAGAGCAGCCCCTAACTTAGGCCCGTTTCACCACCCTCAGTTAAGTATCTGATAAAATGTGACAGATAGTTCACACAAATTACATTACCTGGTAGATAGTGACTATTTAAACATTGTGTAATATTAGCCCTTAATTAGAAAACCTATCACTACATAGTATAAAACAAAGTCGCTTTTTCTGTCATGTTGTATGTCCCTATGAACGCTTAAATCTTTAAAACTACGCAACGGATTTTGATGCGGTTTTTTTTAATAGATAGAGTAACTCATGAGGAAGGTTTTTATGTATAATACATGCATAATATATCACTATTGCACCCATGCGAAGCTGGGGCGGGTCGCTAGTTAATATTATAAATGCGAAAGTTTTTATGTTTGTTTCTTATTCCTTCACGTCAAAGCGGCTGAAAGGACCGAGATGAAATTTGGAACAGAGGTAGATTATGATCTGGAACACAGGCCACTTTTAACCCGCGGGCGAAGCCGATGGCAGAAAATAGTTAGGTACTCTGCTGCGAAAGAAACTCGATCGTTACTCTACTGTATTTGAATCTCTCCATAAAGGCATGCAAGGCACGCAGTCACCTTAAATTAGTATGCATGTCACCTACCAATATTGGATTATCCTCAAGCCGTAGGCGACTTTTTTATTATAACTATTTTTCTCTGATTATGATCTTTTTATGCCAGAATGCCAGAAGGCGCTTTCTACGGCAGAAGCTAGTATGTCCATAATTATAGAGAAGTTATTCTTACCCTTCGACTATAACTAGAGTTGACCATTTCTTTAGTGTGGAATTTGTACTCGTTTATTTTCTTGAGCTGCAGTTGAGTGATGCGTTTCTGTTCCTCCACTGTCGGGTTCACCGTGTTGTGTGCGAACAGCGGGTCCTTCTCCAGCGTCTGCCATATTTTGTACTGAAACAATACAAACAACATTTAAATAAATACTCAGAACCCAATTTAAAAAGTTGTTAGAAGTACTAAATGCTGATATTTCAAACTGTGACTTAATGCGACTATTAGCCTCCTTTACGAAAGAGTTTACTTTAAACTCTATGCTTGGTAGGGCTCGGGGTTGCTGGGGCTCCGGCTCGAAGAGCAGGTATAACAACGGGGTGATTTTGAGTCAGTAGATAAGAGTCTGACATTCCTCGCCTTACCCAAGGCGGGAGAAGTCATTCGATGAATCTCACCCTTCAATAACATAGGTCTAAGCTCGCTGTTCTAAATATTTCCGTAAGACTAAAACTTCTTTCGTTTGAAGATACATTTAAAATGATGTAATTATATTCGAGACAGGAAATAACACGAGGGAAGACCCTCATTAATAAAACAAGGCAACAAAATACATCTGTAAGTGTAATTCTAATTTAAAAAACAAAGGGAATACCTAATTCTTTATGAATATTATGAAAACATGATTAAAAATATGAATACCTTTATTATGTCAGGTTAAACAAAGATATTACATAAAATTAAAGCATTTTAAGGATTATAATTTATATTTCCTCCTTACCCATGTCATTAGTGCATGTTTAAGACGTTGAACCCTATCCTTTTAATTATAAGAATAAAAAGGTCTCGGTATTAAACTGGTTGGTACAAAACATTGTATTTTATGACGCCATTCATTACTTGGTCATCGCACTTTGTGCAAATATTAATGGTATTACAATTACAAAGACTGTATATGTATAAATAAAATACAAACATTAATGCTTAATCAGTTGATTTTGAAAATAAAATTGCGGTATTAGTAGCTTTTCTTTTTGCAGTCAAGTTTATAGACTATAGAATATATCTAAGATAAAAGACTTAAAACTGCTTCAAAAAGAGATGCTGGGAAATATTTTCGCAGAACACGTAGAGACATGATAATATAATCAAATATGAGGAGAACTGGAGAGTTTATTACTACTAACGAGTAGTCAAGTAGGTAATTGGAATTCCAATAACTTCATAAGATAATACATAAGTAGAGGGAATACCCTGTGTTGTAATAATATGTAGGTAAATCACTTATTATTTATGTAAAGTAGTGAGTAATCGTAGTGTTTATAAATAGATGATAAATAATAGGAATTACCACTTAAGACAAATAATCTAAATACCGAAACATTATCGGACTTTTCTGAGACATAATATTCATAAAAAAGAAGAAATTGAGACACTGAAACAGAATGGTATTATAGCTAAGCGATCGACAATCAAAAATAACTACTCATGAAAAGTAATTAACAATACAAACGGTGCTAAAATACAAAAATAAAGAAAATCTTCATCACGCCGGTAAACAAGCATAGTATCACCTGATGGTAAGCAATCGCCGCCGCCCATGGACATTTGAAACACCAGAGGCGTTACAAGAGCGTTGCCGGCATTTTGAGGGTTGGGAATTTGAGGGTTGTTGGGGAATCGGGGATTGGGAATATTTGGAAGGGAGGAATTGGGTTTCTGATAATCTCACTCACACAACGCAAGCGTTGTTTCACGTTGGTTTTCAGTAAGGCCGTGGTATCACTCCGGTCGAGCCGGCTCATTCATGCCGAAGCATGGCTCTCGTTATGATGTTATCGTAATACTTTCGTATTACCTACGCAATGCTCAACTGTATCAAGATGACGAATTATGCGTACTTGTTATCTAATAAATAACATAATAATGCATAAAATATAAGATAAATATATTGTAAAAACCGATTATCGGATTTTAAAGTCGAAGTAAAGGCCGTTTGTAGAGATAACAAATTATTTATTACACTTACATGCACATACAAAAGTAATACACGGAGGTAATAGGCTTATAATTTTCCCAGCACGTGGCTGAAGGAAGTTCCTGCAATGTGGCAATAATTTTCCCCTACTTTTAACTAAGCTTTAGTAAAAAGAAAGAATTCGGTATTTTTTAAACTGGACCAAATACTAGACTGCGTTGTTTGTGTTGTGTCGAAATAAATAATCACTCCAAAATAAATAATATTAGTTATCAACACAGTTTAAAGTGTGGGAGAGCCATGCTTTGACACGAATGGGCCAGCTCGCTCAATACCACGGCCTCAAAGAAAACCGACGTGAAACAACGCTTGCGTTGTATTTATTTTTGTGAGTGAGTTTACCGGAGGCCCAACAACCCTTAAATTTCTAACCCCAAAAAGGCTGGCAACGCCCGAATAACGACTCTGGTGTTTCGGGTGTCCATGGGCGGCGGCGATTGCTTATCGTCAAGTGATCCGTCTGCTCGTTAACCGACTTACACCATAAAACTATTGATAAGCATTATATAAATGATGTTATTCAACAATAATAATATAAATAATTCCGCAACGATCATCAGATTTAGTGGTCCGATGACCAAACAGGCGGTGGGCGTCAGCAGTAGTTGATTGAAAAATTGAGTTCATTATAATTATCTACACATTCCAACAATTTAATTTGGTTGAGTTAGCTATTGTTCATGCATCAGTCGTGTGGTAACAGCAAAAAGCAATAACTAAAGAAGAATTACCAACACTACTCTTTTCGTGGTTTTCGTAACTCAATGGTATAAATTAAATAATAAATATTAATACGCCTTTTATCCCCGAAGGGATAGGTAGAGGTGCAAATTATGGCACGTAAAGCCACTATACAATGTACACCCACTTTTCACCCATTTAGGTATGTTGTAAGTCCCATATGATGAGCCTATTGACATATACTGGGCAATGGGCATATTTCCAGACTCCATGTCATGTCCGTGTTACTACTGAAAAATTACCGAAAAACTGAAGAAAGCCTAGAAATACTTCGCCCATGACCCGAGACCCTTTGCCCAGCGCTCGACGAACAAGGCAGTATAAACTACTATTGTAAATAACCAAGTACATAGTACAAACAGTTATTTTCACTGTTTCACAAACTCAGGGTCATGGCCAATCAGACTAATCTCGTGCTGTGCAATCATGCAAGATGAAAGCTATTTCATTAACACGCTGATAACACTCTCGCTCCGTTCGCTGTAAAATATGTATTGTTTCTAATTTATTTACGATATTGATTACTTTTCTAAGTTTATAGCTCATATTTTCATGGTGAACTTGAAATCGTGGCTTTGATAGCAAAACCACTTATGTTCACCTTATACGGTGTAAAATTAATTATGTTTTATGGCATAGTTTAGTTAGTCACGTAAAAACATAATTAATTTAATATAAATATGTCTCACGAGAATACCAACATAGGTAATATTATAATTGATTCGTTCTACCTTTAATAGACATTATCAGCTTCTGCCAGCGGTTTCGCCCGCGTACCCGTGGGATAAAAAGTATTCTATCACCCAAATCAGGTCATACCCTGTCTGTATACGAAATTTCATCAAAATTCGTTCAGTAGTTTCAGCTTGATTGACGATTAAACATTCAAATAAACTTACATATGATGTCAAGGAATACCTTAACATCTGGACTCTGTCGGTATTTCGCGATCCTCCCGCGCTGGGAACCTCAAGGAACAGGAGGATCGCGTTCCCTGTCTACTTAGGTACTGTTCCCCAAAACTTTACTGAGGATGGTAGTTGTGTAGGTATATTACATTAGTATGAGGTAACATTTCTATTATTATTTTAAACCACTGAGGTGACGGACCACCTGATGAAAATCAGAAATCAGCCTATGTATGGACATCAACTCTACAACGCCACAAAATCTGTTGTATTTCTCACACATTGCTGACTATAGAGCCGTATCGTATCCCATAATAATATTATAGGTACCTACATAAACCGTCGAACCGAAAAACAAAAGGAAAAAATACCGATACGATAAAACAAAATATGTAATTGTAGACAGGAAATAATACCAAGGCTAGATTAAAACAATAATCTCCCTATCACGCCTGATTTCAAACTCTTAATTCGATTATTGGTAATTTAATCTGCAATGCGAATGCAAAACATTTTACTCGTATCTGATTTTACTTGAATTACCAATGAATCGATTTGCGATCGATATCACATTTCCAAAATGACATAGATTATGAAATAAATCCATTTAATGCGTTTATATTGGACACTCGTGTTTGTTTGTATTTTCCTAAAATCGTTTCATGTCCATGATTGCTATAATTAACTAATTATCCTCTATATACAATTTATTATACTATCACCATTTTACCGTTACCTCGTTATAAATAAATTAAGCCTCTATCATTCGTATTGATCCATGGCACGTAGTATTTTCGTTCATAAATCTTTCTCTATGACTGTTCGTAACCATCGACCATATCAGGCGCAATTAAACTAAGTACCAATCCTATTACAGAACCTTAATCAAAACGGCGTAACAGTACTTAAATCAGTTCCTGTAAATAATTTGTTCCAAGCAAAATTATCTACGATAGCTAACTCCCTTTAAACAAACAAACGAACATTTTTACAACGACAGCGTGTTTCTGTAATAAGATCCGAAACAGACGAATACTAGCTTCTATAAATAGATAAATAACATAATGAGAATGAGTATCCAGTGTATTAGTGGCACGTGATTGTGAGTGGCTTCATAAACAATTCAATAGTAACTTGCTTATAGTTTCCTTGACTTACTGTTGTTAGTGATTAGTCTAGGCTATGATTCAGACGAAGATAGACAGTTTGTAGACTGGATGTGACACGGTTAATATTGGTTCACTGGTGATACTTTAATTCGGTGCTTTAAAAAGGGGATCCTACGATTAGGCGAAGACACTTTGGTAACTTAACTCCAGGAGAAAAAACTGCTGAATAGTCGTGAAAAGATGACGTAAAATCTCGAATATTGAACCAATTCTAATTCTTTTACGGTAAAAACTGGCTCAAAAAGCGCTGTAAATAGACCCCTATTTAAGGGTATTCTTTAGTAAGACTGACCTCTGTCTAACCATTCGGATCATGACAGACAGACATGATGCTTTATTTCCTCAAACGCTTTTGTCAACACGCTTCTCAGTACTCTGTACGGTCAGGATTTCCCTGAATATATTTAAATAAAGGAGAACTTCTGTAAATAATAAACGAGAATTATGAAGTGCATCAGATAAACTTGGACGTTCCAATGGCCAACCATTGAGGAAATTGAAGTATCTAACCAAGGGCTTTGAGCAAAAAGCAGTCACGGATGGAACTAAAATGGCTCATACTTCAGTGCCCTTAGTATAAGTTTGCTTTACGTTTAAATTAACCGAAACGAGAGCGCATTTGGCCGTCTGATTGGTTGGTTTATTCGAGCTGGCCAATCAGAGAGCCGAACGTGATCTCGTTTCGATTACTTTAAACGTAAAGCAAACTCATACTAAGGGTACAGGTAGTGTTTCAAGGAAACATTGTTTTATTATCAATTCTGTGTAACTGCTACGTCTTAGCCAACCGTGGAGGTTTATATCGGAAACAATAAAGATGCATTCTTGATTGAAGTAACTGTGATGATACAAAACCGCATGTAACTGCTACAGTGAAGCTGCGGACTGCAGGTTGCAGGTTACCGGGACTCCGGCTCGAAAAGCACAAGTAATAAGGGGGTTGTTTTTATTCAGTAAAGAGTCTGACACTCCCTCTCGCTTCGCTCAGGACGAGGGGAGTCATTGGATGATTTTACCCCATCAAAAAAAAGGTACTTGATATCTCTGTTTGAACAGAAATATGTATGTACATATTACGATATTTTTATTAAAATGTTTATAACTAAATCAGCAATAAAGTTAAACCAAGGACAGTTACTGATGCATTTAACTAGATGCAACCTTGCTTCCATGAATTTAGTTTTTGTGATATGAAAAATAAACTGTTTAATATATACATAATATGCAATATGCATCAAGATTTTTGCGACGCTCTCGTGTGGGTGCTAAATTACTTCGTGCCAAAACAATGACATAATGACACTCAAATTGCTTTATCAATTGAAAAATATGTAATAAATAAGTACGTGCATTCAGGCAATCAAATAACTGTACATATTATATAGTTAATGTTAAAAAGTTGTACTTGTGAATACTTCAGTACTAAGGAAGTCACTTATCCAAAGAAACTATTAATAGAATAACTACGCAAAATAGTATTTTATTAGGTTATTTTAAAGACTACTTGCATTTTGACATCCTATTAACTATTAAAATCTGACACTTACCACACAATAATAAGATTTAAAATTCAATTAGTGGCTGTATTCTTCAATATGAATAGTTCAGTATTAGGAAAGCCAGGATATCAACGCCTGTTTGTCGTGATATGAATGCATAACAAGTGAGTTCACTTAGGTCATTCAACGCAGACTGATCGAACTTTTTTAGTGCCGGATTAACCGAGTACTAAGGAGTAGATTGCTAGATATATTGCTACAAGACCCCGCAAAAGATGTCCCATATAACTAACTAAAGCCAAAGGTATTCTCGGGCCAATTCAATGGTAAGCATTCAGCTTACTAATGGTATATCGGTTTTTAAAAACAATTCAGTATTTTTTAAGAAAACATCTACGTGTATGGTTGGCACATGTAGGTTGAGTCGATTTGGTTGCTCGCGAGTGTATATTTTTCGTGGATTCTAATGATATCACAGAACTATGTATAATTATAAAAGGATATAATTAAATATATAGTATATAACTACCTACAACAGGAAATTATAAATTATATTTCTAGGATTAATTAATATGAATAATCTAAAGAGTTATGATTTAAATGCTTCGGCACGAATGGGCCGGCCATACCAGAGTGATGCCTCACAGAAAACCGACGTGATACAACGCTAGCTTTGTGTTTCGTTGTGTGATTGAGATCCAGTCCCCGATTCTCCAACAACCCCTAAATTCCTAACCCCAAAAAGCTGGCAAACGCCTCTGTTGTTTCGTGTGTTCATGCGGCGGCGATTGCTTACCATCAGGCGATCTGTCTGCGCGTTTACCGGCTATTAGATACCATTGAAAAAGGCAATATGAGTACCTATTTAAGTAAAAAAAAGTGTACTTAAGTCTTGCAGTAAAACCCTGACAGTAATTCCCTCGTTAATGTCATAAATGTGCAATTAGTCAGTATTTACTAGATAGTGTCATAGGTCTTAGTTGTGTTTAAAACCTTTGATATAATACCTATTCCTAGGCATTATGCATTGCCCTCTACGGAGCCCCTGTTGGGCGCCGAACCTGATGCGGCGGCCAGCTCGGGCGCTGCTCACGTCCCAGAGGGTCATGGCCATTCGAGTGATCCGCGGATATCGCACGATCTCCGGAGAGGCGGCTAACCTCCTTGCCGGACTCCCGCCGTGGGATTTGGAGGCGAAGGTGCTCGCGCGCGTCTTTAGTTTGCGCGCCGACGCGCGTCGCCGGGGCGAAACTCCACTGCCGCGCCAGATTAGTGCGTGGCGGGACGAGCTCCGGCGCGATCTCATGGCGGAATATGAGTACCTATTTAAGTAAAAAAAAGTGTACTTAAGTCTTGCAGTAAAACCCTGACAGTAATTCCCTCGTTAATGTCATAAATGTGCAATTAGTCAGTATTTACTAGATAGTGTCATAGGTCTTAGTTGTGTTAGTAACTTAGTGCCATAATACCTATACCTATGCATAGTATGCATACATGCATTGTGTGCATGTTTCGAAATAAAAACTTTTTCCTATATGGCTTATTCTGCTACTTGACACTTTATGTGAAATAAATAAATGTTTTGGGGTCACTATGTATTAGGTATCTAATATTTTCATGGTTTTGGTGAGATTAAAAAGAATTTTAAACTAGTTTATTTTTAAATTAACTAAACACAGCTTTTTATTCACGTACATATACGTAACTCAGAAAAGCTCTACTAGTTTCGAGTCACAGAGGGACTCTTCATCATAAGCAGAGTGCCTATGTGACTCGAAACTAGTAGAGCTTTTTAACTAGTTATATTCACGTGAATAAACCGTTGTTTTTATTTAATTTTGAATCTCTCACGATACTTATTATTGTACAAAAATATAGTAATATACACATAGACGTATCTACTTTATATTTTGATACCATCGATCTTATAAGCCGTAGCTATAGGAAGCCTTACGATGCAGTAAGATGGCCTGAATTAATGACGTCAGTTACTTTGTCAGCGTATTATAAAGAGTATGCATTTTTTATTAGGCTTCTTAAACACAGGTGATCCAGTACAGTATCTACAATTCATTCATTTTCATTCTGTAAAAGTAACAAATAAGAATGCAATGTTTCGCAGCTGCATCTGGCTTGTCGCTTAGTGCCCCAGATTTGCTTACGGTGCTTACTTTAACTAGTTATTTGTCGAAAGTTTACAAAAACTAGATTTGGTATGCCAAAAACGGAACTTTACATTTTAAAAATAGACTGGGCTTATGAATTCTTTGGTTGTAAACACGACGTTTCACAAGAAAATCAAATATTTAAGATTGCACAAAAAAAAAACAAGTTAGTACCTAAAACGAAAATATGTGTAATAATGTTAGAGAATAGTGTTTCCACACAGTATCAATATTGGTACCGACCGGAGCTTACACACAATCATAGACATAGATTCCATTCCATATTATTATCATGGTACTTATGGAGTTTCTCATCTATTGATAAGATAGCAGATATCAGACTCAATGCCATACATATTTTGCACTTCCCTATGTCCTACAAAAACTATGTACAATATGTAAAAACTTATGTATTGATTTTTTTTAATAATAAATTATCTAATACTTGTTTGTGGTATAAGGCATTTAGGCACTTAGCTGGAAATGTCATAAACTGGATGTGTAATAAATAAATATCAGGATGTTAGCCATGACCTAAAAATCTATTACTTTTTTTTTGGATTTAACTTGTATGAACTTCCAAGTGTACTTCAAAAAATATTGTCCTACGTTAACATTTACTATTGTTTTATTCTCAGGTTAACTAGTCATATCATAATAAACGTTAGAATCATTTGCAAATTTTTTACCTTAACTTAAACTGATTAACAACTTGTTTAAACAATAATTAATCTATGTATTAAATTGATATATAAAATTGACATTCAGTTTAATTTAAAAATTTTCACAAAAATTATACCAAATTTTTCCGATCTAGATTAGACATTAAAAGAATACATGTGCATAGATCACTGAGCTAGCTTATTTGGTATGCCTAATAACTTATGTATGCTGAATACCTACCAGACTCCCAGTCTATGATATAATATGAATGTCTAATGTTGAAGAGATTGAAAGATTTCAAATTAATTCAATATGGATCATATTATAAGCAGCTATTGTTGTATCTGACTTTGTAATTCTTTAAAATAAATATTTGAACATTATTTTCTTGTTACAATACCTACTTTGTAAAGAGAGTTGTAAAAGATTTTTTTTACATAAATCATGTTTATGTTTCATAATAAATCAATCTATAATTTTATGTTCATATAATTTATGTTGTGATGTAAAATGTTGGAAATAACTCCTGTCTATCACACAATGTATTTTTATCAATTTTTTTTTAATAAATATAAAATGGTCACTTCAGGTCTACCGCACAATGTATTTTTTATCACATATTTAATACATGACAAAATAAACATGAATGTGAAAAATATTAGTTTAGACTTCATTGAACAGTTGTCCATTTAAAAAATGTTAAATTAATTAACTTACTTACATTAATTTATTGTATTTTAATTTGGGATAAATTACATTGAATATTACTTATATGGACCAAATACAATAGTGATTAATTCAGCAACTATGTGATGTAATATTAAACTACTATCTATAAATACAACAATAATAATTGGTGGTTAATATTCTATGGGTATCGTATGACCAGTTATCTATGAGATCCATGTCCCAAACATCACATTCAACCTTGAAACATGTGACATAAAGTTTATATTTGCATAACATATCTATTTCAAGCATTTTATTTGAAGATGGTTGAATACAATTAATACTTGGGCACTTAAGATATTTTAAATTCCCGTCAGTATGTTCAGTTAATGAAATTATTATTATTTAATAGTTTGGCATTGAATAGTATGAGGAAAACTAAAGTTTTAGTGGTTTATTTTAATTATAGGCATGTAATTTTAGACTGTATATGGTGCTATTATTCTTATCACAATTCTGAAAAAAATATTGTACAATGTACCAGTGATAACTGTCCTAATATAACAAATTCAGGGTTTCTTTAGAACGTCTAATTAAAGTATCTAAATGGCGCGAATTTTCTAATATTGTGCAATTTTTTTTTAATAGTATATTATAAAACAGGTTTGATAATTTGTTTCACATACCTTGAGTTTCAGGAGCTCTATATCACCTTCCAGAGCCAACTTGAGGCGTTTCCAATCGAAGGAGGCAGTTTTTCTGTATTTATCCAGAGGCCCGCTCGGGAGATCGGGAACGAAACTCAAGTCTTCCATACTAAAACACAATTTCACGATTTAATTCAACCTTCTTACACTAATAATGGTTATGAGCGCGCACCAATTTTTATTACACCGGATGACTAAACATACAGGGACATTTTAAATTCCCTCGCTGATATTCAAGGCGATATGTGAAGTATGAACTAGTCGGGCGGGCGTGCTGTTTCTATACAACTCTCACCTTGACTATGAATGGGACGATAAAAGTATTTGTTAATAAACTGTAGGCCGTCCGTTTACTAGATGTTACGAACGAGACTGATAATTTTTGTGGACGTTTAAAGAGGGAAAGCGTATGATAACGTAAATGCGGCGCACGGCTATTTTATTGGGCACACCGCTCACACACACACGTCATACATCGTATGATCGGTTGAACTGTCATTACCGTCACTGTCAAGTTAACTGTCACTAGCTTTGACAACACATGTCAAAGTTTCGAATACGTTTCGTTTCTAAGTTTCAATACGTATTTCACTTCAACAGGTATAACATTTTTTTATTGGTTTATTCAAGGTTTATTGTATTATTTTATATATTTTTATATAAATGTTATAGCTATCATAAAAAACTTATGTTTAAGATTCTATTATATATTTTTAGTTAAACTTTCCTCAATTATGTATTGAGGAAAGTTTAATCATCAATGAACATAACAAAACGATATACTTTTTTATTATGTGGTACACGGTGCAATAACAAATACAATGCAATGCAATAACAAACACATTTTGTATAATTTATAAAGAGACCACTATTTAAATTTAAATTTACTCATTAGTTAATATAACTCGCAGTACTACTGCCATCTATTGGGATTTATTAGTACAATTACAACACGCATGCTCAAGAGTCGATGACATTACTTGAGTTGGTGTTTGCTTGTAAAAAATCTCAATAGATGGCAGCACCAGTTGCATGAGCGATTAATGAAGTGAGGGACAGAGATAGCCATATTGAAACAGCTGGTTTCAGAGAGAGATGAACATACTCACGCACACTGACAAGACTTTCACACATAGACATTTTAAGTTACAGACGCATAAACAAGAAAAGAGAAGTTGTAAAACAACAAACTGTGTTCGCTGCTTTTCTATCAGATGTAAAATGGACGGGCGGTCGTGTCGTTGCGCGCTCGCGAACTCCGCGTGTTCGTTGTGAAATCGATGTTTATTGTTTTATATTTTGACGTGAATACGAATATTGTTTACGCGATTGTACGACTACTTCGGTGTTCGGTTGCCGAAGGAGATTGTGTTTAGTGCATGTGTTTTATATGACGTTAGCGCTCACTTCACTTGCAGTGATTTCGCTGATAGCTCACTCACCGGTGGGTGCGCGCGTGATAAACTACGTGTTCGGTACGAAAAAAGGCGATTAATCGTCTAGTGTGGGTGTTTTACAGTAGCATCATGCTGTGTACGGTGACATAGTGAACGTTGAATAGACCCTGACCTCTGGCAATCATGTCTGGGCGATCGGATTGCAGGAAATTTGCACCAAACATCTTCAACAAGAGCAAATGCACTAATTGCTTCCGTCAGAAGGAGGAGCATAGTGCTGAGGCTTTGGAATCCAATCGGGTGAGTGTCATTACAAACCTTTAAATTCAAGTTTGAACGTCGTTTATTTCTAATCAACAAGATGAAATATTCGCGTGTAGGTGTGTTCGTTGACTAACGTAGTACGTACAGTTCATGTCCATGTGTGCGTAGGCCGACCACTCTTCAGGTGTTGATCTAACGGATTTCATCGAGTTATTAAAATGGTATTGAGTAGTAGGTACACCGTATGAGCACGGCTAACGAAATAGTATGCGGTGGGTACCTACCTAGCTACTTAAATATTTCTGTGATTAAAAGTGAGGGTAGTTATAAAAAAAAGTAAAAATTGACAGCTGTGTAAATGTTCAGATACCCACTTTCATTATAAATTAAATAAGTACCTAAGTACTCTAACTGAAATAAGTAATGTTTAAGAACTTCTTACCATTTAACTAAATTGTTATTGGTTGCTTGCATAAATTAGGTAACGACGTTAAGTTGTTACCTACTTTATTACTTAGTTATTCCGACCTATCCAATGCCTTCTCTCTGACTTGAAATTAAATCCACACACATCTCCGCCTATCGTCGAAACCACTTTCTAATACCATCAAAACGATGTATTTATTAATCATACAAGTAGGTAAGTTCTTTAAAAAAAAAACAAATAAAAATTTTATACAAAAAAAAAACTTGTCGCAACTTGTTGGTGATTCGGCTGTCAAAAAGTTGCAGAATAGTGTTACCTACTTTTTAAAGACATGGCGGGAAAAGTGACGTTTGGTCAGTAATTTTGTAAACTAGCATGACATTGCACTACATTAGAATAAATTATAACACAAGGACATGGTTTATTTATTTTCTGCTGTATTATTATTAAACACGATAAACTATACTAGGTAGAACAGTTGCGTAATCTGTTTATTTTCCGTAACGAGGTTAATAATAATGATTAAAACAACTTATTCAAATCCTGTGTGGTTTAAAGGTGGGACATTAATCAAAATGGCCGCATTCTTGCATATTAAAAGGTAAAAACACGCGTAGATAGTGTCTCGTATCGCGTATCGTCCTGAGGTCCCGTTGCCGCGCCGTGGACAGGATGCACGACATGTTCAGCATAAAATCTCTCGCTGTATGTGGAATTGTAACTAAGCCTCGCTTGTACCGATGACATTCTTTGTAAGTACTAGGTACAGACCGTTTTAGAGATGAGAATAACATGCAGCTATTTAAAAGTCTAGTTTGTATTGATTGCCCTGTATCTTGCTTGATACCGATGTAGCAATTTTAATATCTGCTTGTATAACTATCTTTAGTGGGTAACAAATTGTATTTTTTATCAAATAAATCCCACCCAAAACATAAATGTGAAAGGATGCCAAGTTCGATAATATTGGAATGCTTCGCCTATAAAAGAAGTGAGATCTAAATAAGTACCAAGTTCCATACACAGACCTCAGTTAAAAATGATATAACAAGTTGGCAAGTTTTCACACACTTTGTTATAAACCTACTAAACGCAATGAGTCAAGTATATAATTTTCTATTAAAACTTGCCAAGTTATATCATTTTTAACTGAGGTCTGTGTATGGAACTTGGTACTTATTTAGCTTTTATAGGCGAAGCATTCCAATATTATCGAACTTGGCATCACATTTATGTTTTGGGTGGGATTTCATTTATTTTTGTAAGGTTTATTTTCTTTTTTCTTATTTTACTTTACTTTGACTAAATACAAACCTTCCTAACGAATTTTAGGTCGGTACGACCATTGGAAGATATATATAAATTTTTTGTTTTAGTTCCTTAGGGGTATGAATTTACACCTTCATTATTTTTAAAACCGACTCACACTTGGCCATTTTCAGATTTTTTCCTTTACCTTGACCTAAAGACCTACCTCCATGCCAAATTTCAAGTCAATACGACCATTGGAAGTGGTCTAGGTTTTTGATGAGTGAGTCAGTCAGTGAGTGTATAGTAAAAATAGCGATTTTCTGACGTCAATATCTCAAGACCTACAATAGGTACATTAATGAAATTTTGTATTTTAGATAAGTAAGTAGATCTCGACAGATACTAGAAATTTCATATGCGTAGATAAAATAGATTTTGAGTTATAGGTGGGTCGAACTTGGCCCGAAATGGTTCGTGTAATATAACCCACGGCCGGTGTGTCGGTTTTTTTGCTCGAACTTGGCGGACACACTGCCGTGTGTCTAGATCGCTTTTAAAGTGATATAAATTGCCCCCAGTTGTTTGTTATTTACTTATCACTAGCTAATATTAATTTTGCACGATTTTTCTTCATGCGACTCCACATACATACATTCAGGTACAATAGTTAGTTAGATCTGCAAGTAACTTACATACGTAACAAGAAATACAATAGTTACTACTAGTTATAGCAGTACTAGGTACTACAGCAGTTTCCATGGGAAAACGATAAGTCGAGTAAATAGAGATTTAATCTCCACTATCAAGAGGCATTATGTCCTCAAATAAAGTGACGTCATTATAGCATCATCATCATTATTTTAATTCCAATAATTTACTTTTACAGTGAGTCTATTGTTTCCCTTCGAGGCAGGTTCGAGATAATTGGTAATGATATGTACTACCTACCTATGATACAATCACCATTTAGTTGAAGATACGACCTTCAATAGCATTCTTGAATAGATTTACAAAGTTAATATTGAGTAATGTACTGTTTAATAAGCCATACCTTGTCTATTAAGCTTAATAGTTAGGTTACCTACTCTGGAGAATAATTTTGGCATAACTACCTAGGTACTGATAGTGATCGTTTTTGTATTATCCTAAACTAATAAATGTTGTAAAAGTGATTCTTGGTCAATAAAAAGTTGGGAAGTCGATTAGCTTTAGCAGAACGATATTTGAAATGTCTTTAATTCCGCCATTTTGTAAAATAGGTATCTATGTACCTAACTATCATTATTTTATCTGTACACTCACTTTCGATTCGAGACGATAATATTGTTTACAAAAAACTAAAAATCGATTTCAATTTTCAAATGTAATTTCGTTTCCATTGCAATTTTTGACAGGAACGTGTATAACTTTCACAATGTTTCAGCGTTCAGTGTAACAATAACAAAATTGTACTATCGAGGTCACTTTTACGCATGCATGCGCATGATTCATTTCAATAACTACTTATTCTAGTTGTAACATTACGAGTCGTTGCCTAGACAATACTTTGGTGTTAGAATATTTACACGTCGCTGGCTTAAGTAGGTAACTAGGCAACTTGACCATTTACAAACTATTAAGTTGTTGGTAGACACAAACAATATGTTTAAAACATTTTTTAGTTATTTTATTTTGACAGCGATTGCATCAAACTCCATGTCAAGTTCATTTCAAAGTTACTAAAAATAAAATAAGGTATTTAATACTTAGCTGAATCGAACTAAAGGTATTTGAATATCAAAATATTGTGCAAATAGTAATTATGTATGCAGATATGATCGCTTCTAAATTATCATTAAAATAACGATGACGCGTTAGATTGACATCTGAAACCTTCAACTTTTTTTATCTGTGTACGATCATATCAGTGATTAATGTTTTATTATTCATATTTTAGTGTTAAATACTGTTTTTTGCCTGACAAACCTTTGCTGCTACTTACTGTTATCTAATGTATCTGCTCAACTACTAATACCATTATCGCACAACGTTAGCCATTCACCGAAAATGAATGCTTAGAATGTCGCTATTCATTGCTGATGGAGCGAGATAGACATACAATTTTCTTTAAGATAGAAAGAAAGAACCTATAGTACTGGGCTGTTTTTGATCGGATAATAAGTGTGTTGTAGACTTCGACGATAATTTTCGGTTAAAATAAATAATTTAGTAAAGTTACGTCGCACCGGCTGAGCCAACAGTGTCGAGAGGTTACCCCATTGAGGCCCATACAGCACTTATGGTGTTATTATATCGTTCGTAACAGACGGTCTTTAGGGCCAGTCACGTAACATATCAACATATTTTTTGCACGTAACAGTCTACGGAAAAAACTAAATGATTCGAATTTTGAATAGGTTCCACGGCAAAAAGGTTCTCTTTATATGTATAAAAACTGATTAAAACTGCATGGTTAATTTTTGTATCTGCGTCAAAAAGTGGTTTTGGGGTCATATTGCGAGTTACTTCACTTGAAAGAACCAGTCTTTAATGAGATCGAGACAGTCCGTATTACAAAGTTTATTTTTAAAATTTTATCTTTGAAATCTGATTATCCGATACATTTGCAGCACATTGTAAAATTCACCTTGAAGGTTCAAGTTTTCTTGTGGTGTCATTGTAATGAGGGGCAAACAAAACATTTGAATGTCTCTGTGTGTCATCGTAGTGGCCAATCCGCGGCAGCCGACGTAATTGAGTACAAAACGGCCGAATTTGGCCGACCACGACACAATGTCAAAGCCAAGGCTGAATCACACATACAATACACCACCTAATGCGGTCCAGTAACTCTGGTTTATCGCAATGTGACTCTTGTTTCTGGGTAATAAGGTTAAAGACAGTTTTCAATAGGAAGTTACAAAAGGTAAACTATTCATAATAATCAGGAAATGTCATAGCCTCAAATGGTGTTGTTCGGACAATTATCTTGACAAATGCTCCACTAACGAAGCGGACTGACGCGCGCCATGTTGGATGCGCGTGCGCAAGGTGACGCGAAGCGAATAGGAAGTTAACGATCGATACAATGAACGCTGACTTTACACGGTTTGCTAAATAGATGCTAATTTTTTCCTATATTTATGCTCGTGTAACGAATTGGAGAAAGTTCTGCTTATTTAGCAAAATGTCTTCCTTGTATTGATTGGCTGGCGCTAGTACTCGCGTCACGGACTGATGTGTAATATCTTTTTAATTGTTAACTATATGTTTGGAAAGTTTTCATTTACTGCTTTTTGCGTTAATATTTTACAGTCGTTACGATGGTTTATGTCTCTGTAGTTAATTTTCCGGTCTCGTGCCGAAGCTTTCCTTCGTCAGTAATGCATGAGTTGAAGATCTTTTATAGTTCTTCATTCTTACCGCAGTTTTTCCACTATTCCACTTTGTAGATAGGGGAAACCGCAGTCAGATACCTTAAGGCACATTCCGGTGGTTGGGCCGCTTAAGTATTTTTGCTATGTAAAAAATATAATTTACATGCCGACACGTATTAATAGTAACTGGAGTTACCTCCTTCATGCCAAGATCAGATATGATTGTTAATTTTTTCTCAGGTCTACCCTTTTAGACGTCTTCAGGACCTATGTTTTTGGAACCTCAATTAGGTATCTATCATGTTATCATTTACTTACAAAATGTCTCAAAATCTTCAGTTCCAAGATTCTCTATTGCCTGTTTACCTCCAGTAGGAAAATAAAAGAAAAAAAAATATAGAGATAATGATAATAGATTACATACGATAATATACGTACATATTTTTCATACTTACACTTCCTAGTTAAAAAATAATTATGTACATGTGTAGTTGCGTTCATACACTTATCTTTACCGAAATTGTTAATTAGTCTAGTAACATTATATCATTATAGTTACACCTCGACTTTGACGGCCTGTAATCACTAAGCCAACACTGACATAATGTTTGGACAATGATAACCTTATCTGTCATTATTTTAGTGTTCCTAACTAACAACTCACGTGAATTAGGGCTGGTAAAATTAAAATTTTCTTTTATAATAAGGATGATGACGGGGTATGAAAATTAAAAATCTATTTAGTCCGTCAGTTAGGTAATGAAAAAATATTATTAGACACGTATTTTTTTCTTTTGTCATATAAGATATAAATAAAACGAATAAAAGTTGAGGAGTAGGAGCAAATACGTCATTTCTACTGTAGAAGTGATGTCACGCAATATTTCAATTCAATATAACTAGTTAGTTAGTTAGCTTTGAAAGTAGTTATAATTGTTTTAAAAAATTGGTCGAGTTAACTAATAGTTCTTCTCTTCAGTTAACCCGTCATTTCATCAATTTTATGACTGAACACACTGATTCCGATACATTCACAGCCCTGATGGAAACTAAAACTCCGTTCCGGTTTACGGTTACACCAGTTTGTGACTTGTTAGCGTCCAAAGAATGTATGTATGCCTTGTAACCGCGTCGCTTCTTGCCAGTGCCTGTACAAATGCCAGAACTATGTTATACGTAGGTACATCAACTAGGAAATTTCAAAGAAAAGCATTAGTATGAGTACTGAGCATTTAATTATTACTCTGTTATGGACATGTAAGATGTAAGATATTTTCTCCGTATGCTCGTAATGACATGAACTTTATAGTTAGTTGTGTAATGTGTGATATAATATCAAGTTTATATGTAACTAAAGTTCAGTGGTTCAACTTTTTTTATTTAAATTATTCTGGCGTAATAAATTACTTAATGGATAAAAATAAACATCTATTCTTGGTGTATTTAATTAGTTAATGGCTCCAAATAAACATCTATTCTTCTAAATTATAAACCCATTCTAATCTCTTAAAAATAATAGAAACAGAAATATTTAAAAATAGTAACGCAGTGCTTTAATAGAATAAAATATTTCTTTTTTATTGAATTGTCAATGACAGGTTCTAAATTCAAATCGATCTCTAATCTGCAGCCAGTATTAACCTACCAATAAAAAATAAACCATTGAATTGTCAACTACAGGTTCTAAATTCAAATCAATCTCTAAATCTGCCAGTATTAACCTACCAAGAAGTATAGCATTTCAAACAGCAAAACGACCAATGACAATTAACTAGTTATAACTACTTCGTTCGTTCTCTTGGCGCCATCAATCGTCATTTTATCAACAAAGTAACTAATAATGATGATCATTGATATCATTTGCACATTAGCACTGACTTGAGACGACCTATAGAGCAATTATTATGACGAACAGCGTTCCTCAATGGGCCGGGTTAATAAGCAACTGACATTATTTACACTGTTTATATAAATACGGAAGTAACACGGATAACGTTTGCTATCTCTGTTTGTTTAGCATTCATTCAGACTGTGTAACTAAAATGTTTCGAGAGAATTAAACAATGACGGTCATTGTGAGAAAACTAGTATATTTTCTTCATGTTGATAGCTAGGTAATTTTTGTCACAGGAAATTTTAAATTCCTTAGTTTTGTTGAGTTGGCAGTAGGGTTGAATTTTGGATTAGTTTGTCAATGTATGAGAAATCTTCACGCATTTTACATCGTTAAGTAAGACAAGTAAATAGCGTGTTGTTAACAAAACGCAGACGTGTATCGTGTGTCTACTAGTGATAGTTATTGAGAGGTAAAGTAAGTGAGTCGGTTAAGTTAACCTCGCGAGCTGTCGAAACGATCGCGTTTTGCCGTAAATATCGTACTTAATTTACAAATTAAAGTGAAAATAATTTAGCTTTTTCCGCTTTCACGTTACGCGAGTTAACTGAGGTTTGTGGGTCGCATACATACGTGTGTTTGTTTTACAAAATTAACGTTTTGCTCGAACAGGTTTGAAATGTTTTCGTTGGCCGGTGGCGCCGGCGCAGCGCACTTTTGCGGTTAATGCGTAAGCGCAGGTACAGGCGTAGCCCGCAAACGCGTTTAGTACTTTGACACACTTATTTGTCACACAAAAAACATATTTTTCAACAGGTTATACAACTTGTGTCCTTAATGTTTTGCAATTAAAATAGCTAAACTAGTACCACATGTGCCGCTCGCCCGTTTCTTTGGCTCGCGGCATGAACCGTTACGTTTTCGCCGAATTGAATAAATTTCCTTTACGAGGTAGTTTCAATACAGCCTTAAATCTCGTCTTTATAATTATGTTTATCCTTCATATTAAAAGTTTTATGGTCCAATTTACGAGTTTTGATCTCTACAGCAAACAACTTGGCTCCTCGCAAACGACTCCGGGATACAACGAGTGCTCCAATTAAAGAGTTGAACCATTTCGTGTGTGCCCGCTAAACTCCTCTGTCAAAACCCGAGTGCCCTCTTCAAGCAGTCATAAATCCATATAACAAACACGGCACACTGTAAATATTTGTTCTCGTGTTTGTAAAGGCTGTATATCTCGGGGTCGTCACCAAAAAAACCTTTTGATCCGAACTGCCGAGCAACAAAGACGTGGAGATGGAATAGTTAAATTAAAAAAAAAAGAAAATAGGAGATGTTGCGTTCCGTTCCTACTATGGCGTCCATTTTAAGGAGAGCCACGCACGAGAGGAGCTGCGACCCTTTCAAGTCAGTTAATCTTCGTCAGAGAGGGGAAAAGCAGTCCAGATTAGAATGGTTGGTCTAAACTTGTAGTGTAGCATAAAAAGGAGTGCGTGAGGAATGCGCCGGCGCGATCGCCAGGTGCAACGGCCGCGCGCCCCGCCCCCGGCTGGCATTTTTGTGTACGCGCACGCCTAATGTGTGAGACTCAAATGATTTGGAAATCGAACTTGGCGGCGCCAATTAACCCCGAATTAGAAACGGAAAATCTTACAGAACCTTTTAAGTTAGCCACTCACGATTACTTCCATAAACGAACGGATTGACCTAGTTACTGACTTTTATTCCGTCAACATTTAATTTCATCAAACAGGCGGAAAATATCACACTCCAGCCGCCGCTGATTTGAATTTGGAATGCTATCTACGAACCGTTAACAATACAATGAGTTGCCAGCGCTAAATAACAATAATATGTGGGTCGCGTCGCGAACTCGACGCCGGATAAGGCGAACAATTAAAGTCACACCTAACACCTATTTGACAAAGCGAAATGGGCTCGCGTCGTAACTCGATAGTGTATCATATTTACGTCTTCATTGTTAACCGTCTAATTAAAAATTCACGCGTAAAATCCCGCGGTGGGAGCGGAGCGGTACTCCGTAATTTGATAGCATTGGAATGTGTTGCCAGTCACCAATGAGGTTTTATCTATATAGGTTGCAAACGAAAACGTGTTATTCGACCGCAGTTTGGGTTTATAAATAAATAAATATTTTTACAGATTTCTTGAATCGATAAGTAAGTAAATAATGTACAATGTAGAGTGGAGTGTATTGACAGATTGACGCACACATTATGTCACTTTGATTGATCAGATACGGTTATCGAAGTCTTTTGCGGAGTGACTAGTTTTAGTTGTAAACTAATTATGCTTTGACCTTCGATATCCTTTAGATAAGCCAACAGAACATGCTTTTAGCTTACGTCACTGGTTAGTTTGAATATCATAATAATCTACGTTGGAAAGTTTAACTTGCTGTTTACTTGAACCAAATATGAGATAGGTACGAGTACCTAACTAGTTAAGATTTTGTTTGATAAACGTAAGTAACGAGGAAATATGTTTTCCTAGAGATGACGACGTCTGGTACAGACATTTTAAAATTTAAAGTAGGTAAAATACGTCCCATTAAATTCTATAATAGGTATTTTTTTAAATAAGATTAACTATTTCCAAAGTTAACAGACAAGATGCCAAACGTAGCCTAGTATTCCCTTGGCTACATAAAACAGCTAATATAAGACAAGGCAGGTAAGTAACTACATAACTACAGACAGATAATTTAAATCTCCAGACAGAAAAAAAGGTGTTAAAGATAAAGAACAACATCAAATGAAATGCGTTCCATTTCATTGTCTGGATCTCGCTTCAACCGTCCAACCGTCCACAGAATCATAGCCACTAATGACTGTCTTTTATACAACGTCTTATACGTATTCTTCGAAGCTCGTATTGCGTTACCCCGTGTAAATCTCTACAGAGGTAATTTATGCCTCGAATTAAACTTTACGAGCCACTCTGTCTACGATCGAGAGATGTCACATATCAAATTCATAGAGGAACTTGTTCTCACGGGTGCACCCGTCAGCTTCATTCTGGTGACGCGTTTGTGGCGGACAACGTAAACATTTTATGGACCGAAAATAATACTATACTCATTATGAGTATTTTACACGTCGTTAGTCAGGTGCAGTAAATCGAGAACGTTCGTGGACGGCGGTGTCTCTGTCCAATGTAATGTCCCTCTCCACGCTCTGTAGTAAACCACTCATTAACAACTCTTTATTCAAAACAGATAGTTACCTTAGTTAGGCTATCTCAGTAATATTTCACGAGTCACGATGCGTTTTCACATTAACATATTCACAATCTAGACGAGCGATAGCGGCTGCGAGCTAAAACGGATCTCTAATTAAAACATTAAAAACACAATTTGTTTCATTTTCCGAACACAACCGTAAAAAAGTCAATATGGCGGCATTTGCATACACAAATGAGTGCATCGCGCGGCGTGCGTGCTTTTAATTGCCAACTATTTTTATCATTTTATTTATTCGAGTTTGTCGGGAGTCGGGAGGTGACGCGGCCTGTGCGAACTAGTCCACACGAAATGTATTGCGCTATTCCTAGATAGTGTTGTTTTAATGTTTATCGGTCGTGTTCCCATCTGAAGACATTCCGGTTTGATGCGACGCGGGACACGGTGCCCAACCAAAAGCGTACCGTTAAGTACGCGTCCAATAAAATACTAGTCAGCCGCATATGGTAATTTCGTAATTGCGTGTTTATCCGTGACCACGTCTATATTTAACCGCAAAATGTTCACTTGCGAAGCGGAATCGTTTACCAAATAATTATCAGTGTATTGATTACACACAAACAAGACTGAGAAATAAGCAGGTAGCTTCTTGTGGTGACTAAAATGGTGCTCACAATGTGATGCCTCGATTAATTTAATTAGAAATGTAACGTGGAGTTTGATCAATTAGAGGGATAAATGAAGATACAAGTGTAACTCGATAAGTCAATGCCGTAAAAGGTCTGCGATTACAAGTTAAGCAATGGTGGTGATGCAAACGGCACGCAACATTGTAATCGGTAAACGAAGTCGTGGAATCGAGTTCGGAGAAAGGTTACGCGGTTTTGATTATCAAAACCGAACCCCAGATATTTCGCGGCGTGCGGCGGCCAATTCTGTCGTGTCCGTGCGTACGAATTAGGAGTTTCAAACTACATTTTTTAAGACCATTAAGGGCTATAATGGGCTTGCTATGTTGACAAGTTGATTATAAAGAAAAGACACCTTTTACACCCAGATTCTTAAAGTAAGCTAATGGTCAGAATCGAAGACAGTTCATTGCCCCAACGAACTAGATATTTTGATTCTAACTCACTGAAAACTGCTGGTCGTATCGGGGGTATAAAACAGAACGTAAAGATTATATTACACCCAATTAATGCGGAGCTGGTTCCCAAGGGGGTCGCAAGGCGCCATGAAGCTGACCATGGTAGAAGAATGTTTAATTAAGCAGTAATTTACTATCGACTGTAACTTCGAATGGAATTAGTTTGTGTAATTCCCGTTGTGGCCCGGGGCGGCGCGACAGTCGCTCATTTAATGCTAGGCTGTGAATGATTGATGCTAATCTGCAACGCTGTATGTACGAATTTACATCTGTTTATGAATGAATTCGTTAGCGGACACTAATGGATGTTAATTGGTATTAAAAAACGTTGCTCTACACTAGGAAGGCTTTTTGTTCTGTGAACAGCTCTAATGCAAATCTGTCTTATGCTAAACAGTATAATTATTCAAATATTTGTCGGTTTCAAGGTTAATTGATTCTGTATCTAAATAAGGACAGCGTATAAATACCACTGATCTATTTAAAACTGGTGTCAAATACTCTTATACCGTTATTATAATAAGGAATCCAATTTCATTGACCAATTTATTATACAAGCGACTAAGTAATAATGTACTTAGTATTTACAAAGCTCAATAAATTTATTTCTACAAAATGATGTAACATTACCAGCTGACAATGTTATACGGCTGGTACGGTGCAGTATTAATTCCCATTCACTTGCGCTTCGTACAAGCTTGCCATGGCCAGTTTAATACCATTAAAATGTTGCTATTTTATTTATAAATATGTATATTTAGTCTAATAGTCACCTTGTCACCTCAAACGTGACATGCTTTATACCCTTTAGTTACCAGTTAAGTAATGAGTAAAGATTTGACAGGCCCTAAAACCTCAGTAGCGACATCTACTCACTTAGTGACAGGTCATGAAAGTAAAAGATTATTGCATTAAAATGATGTTTGCTAGGCAAGTGCCCTTTTAAACCATAACATAGTAGTTAAAGCAAATGCTATCTTTAATTATAATTTATCAACGATATGATTCCCACATCTCTTGGAGTCATCTTACTTCATATCCGGCCTTAATTCCTGTTAGTACGTAACTAAGATACAATTTATATATATTTACTTCGTAATTGAGCACTTTCCCATAATAATACTTGATCTTAGTCTTGTCATAACATCTGGTTGCTTCATACGATGTTTATTGTTGATCAATAACACTTATTCATTAGTTAGTGACAAAATAACAACAATTAGTTACCCAATAAAAACATCGAATGCATCTGTGACATTAAAAATAACACTTTACGACGAATCTCAACATCATAAAAATTTATTAACTGTAGAATTACAGCTGGCTGGCCATATTATAAAGTATTGTAATAAAGAATATTCTTAACTAGTTAATACAGCTTTTTTCGAAATAACATAATTCTTAACAGATGCACTGGTGAGGTAACGGACCCAGATTTATTAATGTGTTGACATAAGACTCCATAAAGAAGAGTTCATCGGCTTAAAATGTCATATTTATTATTACGTCATATACATTTTTCGAACGTAAAATACGCATCGTTTTCGTTGATATGAGTAAATCTCAGCTAAAGGTTACGCACGTCTCGATATTTTAGAGATTGGTAATTCGTTTGGGAACCTCTAGCCGATGCACTTCAGATGTATTTGGAATTAGGAATGCATGATTTCAAAACCGAACCTTTCAATAGATTAACTTGGGAACGAAATTACTTTGACATACCAATGCGTGTGTTTGTGTAGGTTCTTAGAATAAACACTGTCATTCGATATATGAGAAACACCATTCATCTGAATAATTTTGCGAAAGAAAAAAAGATGGTCCCACGTCTCACGTATCGTTTGGTTTCGGTATTACAAAACACGACAGTTATTTCGTCGATTGTTCGCGCGCTGTCAATTTCGCGCGGGAACCCGAATCCGCCATTGTTTAAAAACGTTCGGATGCACCGGGATCGAATTTCGTCACATAGCCGCTGCATTGTTCTTGCATATTTCCAGACAAATGTGTCAACACGTTTGTTTTCATTGTTCCTCATTGTTTTGGTATGGTTGTATTTACAGTTTAGAAGATGATCAGGCGTGCATTGTTGACTTCTCGATAGACCGCCGGATGCCGCGCTGTAAACACGGCCGATCATGATGAGCTCATGTTTCCTTTCAACGTGCACCGTTAATTGGCTTGGCATAGTTTTCGCGTTGATAACAATCAACATGCAAATTCAGCGTTGCGTAATCGTCCTTCAAATATTTTTTGTTTTATTCATTCATTACAATTAACAGGTGTTTGTAGTGTTTACACATATTTGTTTGGGCTGCCGTGTCAATAAAGGACAGTTTACTTTGTCGTTGTTTTGACTTAACATGATTTAGAGAACTAACTGAACAATTTATTGGATAGATATTCATTCAAAGATATTATTCCGCATCAAATACCACTTCTGGTTTATTATGTATGGTTTAACCACTGTAGAATTATTTCCATCCTTCTTATTATAAGCTCATTAATACACAGCTAGGATTCGAAGCAGTTGATAAAGGCTCACGCGAACCAGCCCAGGTAGTAGGTACCGGTGTGTCGCAACCGCGAGTACGCATGTCCCACGACGAACAATCGAACGCTCTACCCATGTACCAACGTAACCTCAGTCGTGTACCATGCAAAGAATTAGCATACTTGCAGAACACCATGCCCACGCGCAGCACTGCCAATCCATCATATTTGCTGCTGTGTGCGTGCACGGAGCCATTTTAGTTCGTACCAATATAAATTTGCGGCATTTGAAGCGGGTCTCGTGCGATTTTCGACTTTTCTTTGTTGGGTTTAGAAGTTTGGAGGCTGGTCTGATGGTTGGGTAGCGTGGGGGTTGGTACAGGAAAGCTAATGGCGCGCGTGTATCTACACAGTCATCGTATTGAGCTGAAACGATTTTGCCTTGTTGGACGTCAAAACTGAATTGGCTTGCAGGGATCGAGTATTTGGAGCATGCGATGGGAAATGTGTAGTGATGGGCAATGATAATAATCCGGTTAATATCATTTGGGTAATAATCGATTAAAAGCAGTTAATAGCCATTAATAGCCAATTTTGGCTGATAACCCTGCTATTAATGTTATTTTAGTGATTGAAAATTTCCCTTCATGGTTTTCAGGCTTAGGACTGTCAGATTAGACTTCATTTTCATCATATTTCTTTATAGTAAATAAATGTGCAATTTAAAAGTAGGCTTGCAGTTGCAGGCCTACTCTTATTCAACGAAAAGCGAAGTTTCGTCCGCAACTTCGCAGATTTCGTACTACAATTCTATTTATTGTGAACTTTCGGGAACTAAAATGAACGAATGAAATGAAAATAAATAATAGGTTTTGATATGAAATTAAAAATAAAACGTTATTTCAAGTAATTCTATCAGTAAACCAATAAAAACTACGGCCGAAGATTAAACGAAACTTCGGATTCGAGAACCGGAGTAGGCCCCCAGGTTCATTACAGTCACAGGATATATCATTGATTTCTGATGTTGGATAGAAAGGTTCCGAATTCATGTGGAAATCACTTTCCGTATCTATACTTGACGGTCTGTTTTCCAAATTCCAGTTGTGTGATATATACCTACGTTATTTTTCCTGCGGTGCGGGTTGTGCGGGGATGAATGTTACCTCCTTTTTTTTTGAGGGGGAAATCATCCAATGACTTCTCTCGCCTTAGGTGAGGCGAGAGGGAGTGTAAGACTCTTACTGACAAAAAACCACCCCGTTCCTACATCTGCATTTCGAACCGGAGCTCCGGTAAACCCGCTAGGTAGTCCGCAACTCCGGATCAGGCATCACCCCTACTGGGCCCCATCTGTGGTGGTCTGATGGCTCTTTGAGGCGCGCGCGGAACGTGATGCGCCGCACACACGGGTCTGGTTCTGGTCGGGCGGCGAGCTACCCTTGCTCGCCGACGAAGGAGGAGACGGCATCCCAGTCCCCCTCGCTCCGCACCATGGTCTGAACCAATGCCGGACGCTTGAGGTCACCGTCACCGACCACATCCCTGAGGACACGGCGGTGCTCAGCCCATGCAGGGCAAACCGCCACCGTATGCTCCACCGTGTCCTCCGGGCGGTCCTCACAGTGATGACACCCGGGCGTTTCCTCCCGCCCAATAAGAAACAGGAACCTACCGAAACTCCCATGTCCGGTAAGCACCTGCGTCAGGCGGTAGGTGAGGACGCCGTGGTGCCTCTCAAGCCACTCCTCAAAGAGGGGACTTATCGCTGCAATGACAGCGAGCCCAGCCTTCGGTTGCGACAGTCGTTGCTGCCATTCCGCCATGAGATCGCGCCGGAGCTCATCCCGCCACGCACTAATCTGGCGCGGCAGTGGAGTTTCGCCCCGGCAAATCCCACGGCGGGAGTCCGGCAAGGAGGTTAGCCGCCTCTCCGGAGATCGTGCGATATCCGCGAATCACCCGGATGGCCATGACCCTCTGAGACGTGAGCAGCGCCCGAGCTGGCCACCGCATCAGGTTCGGCGCCCACACAGGGGCGCCGTAGAGGGCCATGGACCGCACGATCCCCGCGTACAACCTCCGGCAGGAGGCATTTGGCCCCCCGAGGTTGGGCAGGAGCCGCTTAAGTGCAGCCCCCGTCCGTTCCAACTTAGGAGCCAAACGTCGGAAGTGCGCATGCATGTTACCTACTATCGACTCAAAATAGCTAATAACTAACTTACTTAATGTACCTTACATTTTTACGTATCGGTTAAAATTATTTTATAGGTAAAATTAATTAATTAGGTACATATATGGTTAAATCACAAAGCGATGTGTCAATAGTAATTATATTTTTTATAGTATTGGATCTCTAAATTAACAAAACTGAATTTCCCGTGAATGTGAAAAATGTGTACCTATTTATTTTATTATTAACACTTTTTCATATACAAATAGTGAAAATAAATAAAAAGAATAACAATATGTTGAATCACACTGCGTACACGCACACAATTTATGTTTACACCCACAGATTTTACAATAAAACAAAAAAAGCATTTATTTTTCCAACTATACATTAATAGCAGGGTTATCATCCATTGGTAGGCTATTAATGGCTATTAATGGATTATAATCGATAATAACTCAAAGTAGCCGGCTATTTACCCAACACTAGAAATGTGTCTGTGACTGCTCTATTTGCTTTCTAATTCTGCTCGAGTTCTCTATTAGACGGTCTTCCGAACCTAGATAGTGATTAATGGTCTGCTCTCCATAACCTTATGCTAAACATATCCAGCTGTCCTAGCTAATTATTGTGTTCTTGAGTCTCCAATAATTAATGAATGCATGTAAAATATGTAATGAACCCACTAATTATAATGTTAATATTAACATAACCGACAATCAAAGTCGTTATTTAATGTAATGAAATTGCTGACACCTTCCATATTTGGCTTAAACTGTTTTTGCGCGATGTCATTGTATAAATGAATATAATTATAATATAGATTACAGTTATTCTGAAACGTTTTGGTCATTGTGCCATTATTTTATAGTAATGTTAAGATTTCCGTTTTAACTATTGTCAATTCTAATGCGAGGATCAAAGGGATATATAAGATTCTTTGAGAAAAAAATCGTTCTAAATAAGGTAAGAACTTCTCGCGTTTGTGGAAAAATCTTTGCTATTTCCAATCAGCCGCTGGTGCGATCCTTAGCCACAGGTGTTCCATAGCTGGTGTCGCGGAAAACATACCAGACAGTCTTACTGCAGACCTTATGGTTTCCGGATGGCATATTAATTGTTTTCTTTCCTGATTTATAATTATTGGTTGTACTTTAATACCTACGGACTTCTAACCCTCAGGGTCTTCCGTCTTTGGGACTTAAGGACTTGATTTAGACGACGAAAATATGACATATAGTCACTTATGAGGATATTAAAAAATATACTCAAACTGTTTGACTAAAATTGAATCGAGAATTACAGAAAAGAAATAGCCTTTCTTTTTACAAAAATAAATTGATGTAGATACTAAGATTACTCCTGATATATTAAATAAAGGACAGATAATGATGCAAAAAATAATTATGCCCATTAAACGGTTGTCGTATAAGTCATGATCGTGAACGATTTAATTTAACATTAACTACAAACTTTTTATGGACACAGCGAGATTGGATTAGGAATTTACGATTCTAAAGTTGGTTGGACACGCATTACATACAGTTTGATTCTCACGGTTTCCTTCGTTTTATATTTCAGTACCTCTACCAATAGTATTTGTCGACAGACGACGTATTTTTTTTGTATCTGTCAACTTTTATAACCCCTCTACCGGTCACTTGTGGAACTAAAATTTGCCATACAAATAATTTACGTCGTCGCTAGCGAATATCGACAAATACTATTGCTTTAAACTCATGTTAGAGTAGACAGAATGCTTTTTTATGTCTACAAGTCAAGTCTAAAAGTAAAATACATCATCCAATGACATGTTTGCACTGAACCGTCATGCAGAAACGATCGCATTATGACGATCTTTGTTATATCTTTGATGGATCATACATTACAAAGTAGTGTGCAATTCTTGTGTATTTAAAGCTAATTGTCAGCCCGTCATTGTTTATTAATAATGATAATTTGTCATTCATTGATTGTTTGCTCGGAGGCGCGTGTGTCGGCCTCGACGCCCACGCAACAACTGACGCCTGCGACAGCTATGTCTACAGAACTTTGTCTTATGTGTTTTGTGGGTAGGTCAACTTGACAACCTGTTGACGTACCGCTATTTAGGTATTTATTATACACAAATATCATTTAATTTTGTTTGTTTAGATATCTTTAGTTTTTTAATTCGCACTTAATGAGTGGAATTACTCAAAAAGTTTCGTCTCGGACAAAAATATTTGCTCATTAGTGTCAACTCGTCCCCTAAACATAGCCCCCGGAGACGAGAGAAGATTTTCATAGAAAAGACAATAGAAAATTCGTCCCTCTTTTTTAGCGACTGTACTCTGAGGGCCGAATGGAAACTAAAATTATCGGGCTGGCCGAGGGTCCGAGAGTGGACTAAACGCTCAAAACCAATACAGCTTAAACAAATTAAGGACTGGGAGTTTTAATGCAGCGAAACTGCGACTTTAATAAGTGTAAAGCATTTATGAAAGTTTTCATTGAATATTGAGAATAGTTTAACACTTCCCAGTACGGCTTTAAGGCCTGTGAACATGTTTAATAACGCAGCGGGCGAGAGAGTGCGCATAAATTTAAAGGAAATTTCATTTTTACGTCTTTATTTACGATGAGCGATTTCATTTCATTTGGAGTCGGTAGTTGCTAGGTTTAACTTGTGAAGATTATGCAGTATTTTATAAAGAACCATTCTAACTGCCGCACTTAGTAACGATTTTGTTTCGAAAACAATAGCTAAGGATTGGGTTAAGTAACCATTAAATGACTCTGAGTAACTAACATAAATAATTTTGCGAGTTTTTAATTATGTAATCAAATTGGTATTTAGATCAATTTTGTTTATAAGACGATATTCGAATTAAGAATAATATTAAACAAACAAAATCGTTTTTGGGCGTCATTTATTGTGGTATTCGACAATTCGCCTTTTACGGGCCAATTAAAAGAAAAAAGGAAAAAATACCTACATAAATAAAATAGTTAATGTATTAATTCTCCTTGTGCATTTTATAATAACTAAATATAAATATAAATGGTTAACAATTGGAATTCCACAGAAAATAACTTCCCTGGACGATTATTTATTCAAATTGCGCCATTTTTAACACAAGTTTATGAATGCGGAATAATGTTTGCGAAACGTAATGATCTTTGCGACGGCCATTGTGGCAGCTGAGATGTTTTAATCTGTGCATTTTGTGCTTACAGTATTTTAATTCATATTTTCTCTCTCTTTACAGGTAAGCGATGCCGTTGTGGATCTTTAGAAACATTCAGGTTCTTTGATTACGTTTTTGTCTTCATTACGGTGAGCGAACGAGTGTTCATAACAATTTTAATTACGAATTAAAGTGTGGTTTTGCTTAAGACGATGGTTTTCGTAATCTTGGGTGGCTGACCGGCAAATGAGGTATGTTTTTTAACAGCTGGGCTTGAGATTGTTTGTCTTAATGGTAACTTAAACATGATACTAAGTTGGGTATAAATTTGACACTAAAAGTTTGGCACGTTCCGCGACACTTATGCATAATAATTAACTAGATTTTCCCAAAATAGTAATCTCATTGACTAAAGTGTATTAATTAAACACGTTATTAATGACGTTATTTGCATGCTCTCTCTCTAAGATCCATAGACTTTGTCAGTGGCACCAATAGACCACAAAAATAAAAAATAAAAAAAAAAGAAACACATGTAAACAAATGAAATTAATTAATAGTAACGACTAGACGAATGTGGCGCCTTTCAACCTCTGACCTGAGCATACTTGACCTCGGAATTCATAGAAATGGGCCTGTCCTAAAACCAGCCAGTCTAGCCAATCTGGCAGGTAACGAGGTCGTTGACCGCAGGTCAGTTTTACTGCCTTTTAACAGGTTCTTTATTGCTAGTGGAATTAATTTGCCTACATTTAGGTTAGTGGTGGAACTGGTGGAAACACTGCGCAGCGTGAGGTCCGGATCTTTCATCTTTGATCTGGGATTGAGGAAATTCTAGTGGTTTTACAACAACAACGTCACCCCTTTAGTCTCCAAAGTAGTAGGTAGAGGTGCATCTGCACATTACGGTGCGTAATGGTACTGTACAATGTACACCCACTTTTCACCGTTTGTGTTCGAAGTCCCATGTAATAGGAGGTGAATCTGTTGCCATAATTATACCGGGCACAATTCCAATTCCAGTTCTAGTTATTTTAGTTTTTTTATTATAGTGCCTGATGTAGAACTCGTTGACCAAATTACAAGTGAAAAATGAAAGATTTAAGATGTCCTTTGTCTATTACGAAATATTACAGAGTCATGTAAGTTGGAACTAGAGTTTAAAAAGGTGACTATGTACTAACATTCACCAGGGTATTGGCAGATATGTCAACGAACCAAGTTACTGGTTTGCTAAAGAGATATATCCCCAATTGGCGCCCAAAAGGTACTCATCATACAAAGCGTTGGTACTACTTATTTTTATAGGTGAGCTAAAAAATATGTTTTGTTTTTGCTCACATATAAAAATAAGTCAAAATAACAACAAATGTATAGTTAGTTTACCTCTAAAGTTATTGCTGAAGGTCATCTAACAATAACACGATTCAGAAAAATATAGTAATTGCTAATTGTTCTAATTAATAGAAGGTCTCATTCGTTAAGAGCTCAAGGGTCATGTCATGTAATCTTTGTTTTGACGAAGTATATTTATTCAGTTATTTACCTGTACGTATTACGTAATATTAGGTAATTTTGCACAAGATACATGGTCTATAGATAGTCCAGTTAATGAATAGGTAAGAGAGGGCCTACTGCAAGTTTAGAGCGAGCGAGCTCAGACAAATACCATCGAAACGTTACTGCGTTCAGCCCGATTGGTTGGTTAAGTCCAAGCAACCAATTAGAACACAGAAAGTCATAAACTTGTTATTGTCGTAAAACAAACACTAGGCACTTTGAAACTGAACTACTAATCTACATTGAAAACACTGTAATAATGTTCAGCGGTTTCTTAATAGACACATTAATTTAGGATCAAAGGTGACCCTTTGAAAGCAATTCTATTGTTAATCAATCAAATAATTACATTACTTCTATTTAACATAATTAGCCAATCGTGAATAACAAAATGTTGATCGAATTCAGTCAAAATCGAAGCTGTTCATCGAGAGATTTTTTGCTGATATTTTTTGATGTGAGCATGTAACTGTATACTCGTATATCTACGGAAACAATATCCCGAAGCCACAACGCCATGTCGATTCATGTCAACATAGATAAAAATATCCAAATAATTCGCAAAAAAATATCCTAAACACCGAACGAATCCAGTTTGAAGATTTAGCATTGTAACGGATACAATATTGTCCGATTTCCGAACCGGTTGCGAATCGTAACCTGTATCCATTTCATTAAACAGCTACCTACCTGTCGCTGTCATTAATAAAACGGTCGAAACTAGCACATTTACATGGTAACCTTTAATTAATCAATATTTATTACTAATTGGTAATAACACGACACCTGTTATAACGCAACGTTGCATTTCATAACTCGTGGGTGCACGGCCCAGATACCACCATTTAATTAGCCTTCGACCATGGATGCGCATGCGCAGCGTCGGCGTTTAAGTCAGTCTTATGTCACCTCGCCACTGACTGGCAAATATGTAACGGTTTACGGATTCGGTTAAGCTGATACTGTTAGATTTTATTTGGTCGTCCGAATAGGAACAAAACATCAATAAATAATACCTACGGATAAAAGTCAAATATACCGGCTGAGTCGCATTAAAAGTTTGACAGTTATAAATATGCATTGAGATTGGCTTTTTTTGCTGTGATCCGTTTTTATACGGCTACTTGTTTGTGATATATCTGTGAGGGCATGCGTAGGCGGCGACTGACTGGACACGGAAGGCAGAACTGTTTGTTTGTCATGTACGATCGAAGTACTTAACCCATATTCATCAAATTGTTTACTCATTGACTACCCTTGATTTGTGGGCAGTAAACGAAGCCTAGTACTATCATCCTAACTTCTTAAGCTCAAACCAAAATCTTGTTCATAAATTATTCACGGATTTCGTTATATACCCTTTTATCGCAACATAATTCCTTAACAGCTCCAGTTAAATCAGAGCCGCTTTCAAATTCAACTTTATACCTACTTAAATGTAAACTAATTTAAATTGAATGTAATCGTTATTCATTCAATATTGCATAAACTTTGCTTTAAACCAGCAACGGCCGTGTCGTGGCCAATAAAAAATTTACGTGATCATTTCCCAAGTGTACCAGTAACACGTTTGTATATTGAAAAACGTGTTTACATTGAATATTTCTACATTGTTGCCACCCTTTTATAGAAATAGTCGACAGTTTTATAACTTTAGGTGTTGATGGGAAGAGTAAACATTTAGCACCTCCTTTCAAGGTGTGGAAACTAAAAGCAAATAAAGTAGAAAAAGTTTATTTGTCAAGTTGCGCGCGCTGTCAGCGTGACGTTTGATTTCCCGCCAACGCGTCGCGGCCGCGCTATCTGATGCTGCGTACTTTCTGATCCAACGGGACGGCTCCTTGTCAAATGCATCAGTATCTTAGCGTATTATGATGTAAAATGTCGTGACACCGATAAAAATATGTGACATAAAGAGTGTTTGTTATCTGATCGGGGACGTACGAATGTATACTTCCATTTTTAATTCGTCTAGGCTATAAAACATGGATCATAGATCATAGATTATATCTTGACGTTTAAGTTTTCGGTGTAGCTAGTTGTCTCATGTATCAAGATAGTTAGTTTATTGTTTTTCTTGAAAACGGAATCGCAGAACTCCATCGGAGTTGAAAAAGAACAGAGATTAGACTAGGAGTCCATAAATCATGACAACTTAAGTCATTACATCTCCTTGGCGTAAAAGAATGCATCTGTAGGCAGCGTGTGACCAAGTATAGATGGACATTACATGTCCAACCACTGGGTCACTCACTAATCCCTCCATGTACGGCACATTTATTTTGGTCGAGGTTAACTGAGAGGCTGTATTTAAAATTGAAATGAACACAATCCTAATGAAAAAACTTAGAAGTCAATTGAAACTTGTTTTGCAGAAGTTTAATACTTAGTGTGTTTCTGAACGACAATTATATTTTTACTGTACGTATCAAGCACAGTAACAAAAGTTAAACTGCCATAAATCTTACGCAAACAGCTCATGATATGACGAGGGGACATAAAACACGCCTTCAAAGTAACTCTTGTATGAGTTAAGGCAACCCAACTTGCCGCGAAATGCCTAAAAAGGTTCGCCAGGAAATTACCACATCGTAAATAATTCATGCATTATTACTCAATCATGGTGCAACGGTGAACGTTTCAGTGGGGCGACTGGGGCGGCTTTTTTTGTCTGTGTCCCGTTTGTGCAAGGGCCGTTTTTCTCAACACATTGTCCTGTCTGTCGCGCCGGAACCAGTGCGGCTCGCAGAATCAAATGACTCATGCTCCCGGCTACCATTGCGCTGGCAGAATAAGTTTCGTCCGAAAACTTACCGCTCATATTTTTTAAACAGCATAAATATTTCGTAAGTTGTTTAAAATCTGTAACGGTACTCCAAGTCGTCACAGTGACCTGACGAAAAAGAGCCGAGCGTCGACCGGTCACGGATAAGCGTCCGCGTCACAGGTGCGCCTACCTTCACTTTCGATCAAGATGCTACGATTTATTTTTATAGTTTTATACTACTTCGGGCTTGATACGGTCGTTTCCCATGCTACTTAACTGGTCATTCGACATAAATAGTGTCTGTGGGCTGCATTACGTCGTAGAGTATCCATTTCAAAATAATATGTTCATTAATCTACAATATTTAGCATTTCGTTATCTAGTACCGCTAAAGTACCAGTATTTTAATTAAGAAAGAGTAATCTGCGGAGTTCGTGCGAAGACGCCGCATAAAATGGCGGTCATGGCTGGAATATTAAAAAATAAACGTTGGTTTTAGAACATCATTCGTGGTCTATGGTCTTAGATTAAATAATTTATGACCGTGACAAAACAACTAATGAACGGGAAATGTAAGATTTTGTGTTTTAATCAAAACATCTTTGTAACTCGATTATGTTAGCCGAGTTGTGTGACTTGCATTCGTCCTAGTTTTATTTTTTTTCTGCGAAATGATAATGATATTCGCATATTATTCCACCTCGATTTACATATTTGTATCAAGGGTAGCTAACAGTAAAGACTCATTTTAAAACACTACATATACCGGTTCAAAAAATATAGGGTGGTCCGTTTGTATGTAAATGTGAGCGATATTCGAATCTAGAGTGAGTTTGATAATAAATTAAGGCGTATAATCAACTCATAATAATTTTACGTTTGTAGGTGTCATACCAGTGCAGTGCCAAAGGATTTTTATCGTTTTTTAATTCATTTCGTCCACTTATTATACAAATTGAGATATCAATTCGATTTTGAAATATTTATTGACATAAGAAGGCCTTCCATTATAACGAGCTAGTGCCGTTTGTCACTAAAAGCTGGTACTTTATGGTACTCATTGAATTTATTTATATGTGTCAACGAAATTTTATGGGGTTTTAAAAGAAAATGAGTAATATTATTCAAATTCTGCTATTAAAGTTGATTTTGATTTATTCCTACGTCAGTCGGAATTACGTTTAATTTTATTGCAGTTTGATTTTTATTTATTGTGTGTACCTTCTTAATTGGCCCTGTAAGAATTTCCCAGTAGAGTCGTAATTTCTGGTGACCTCTAGATATAGTACCGAATATTTAAGAGGCTCGCATGTCATCATTATTTTGTCAATATAATATAGAAAGAGAATGTAATACCAAAAATAAACCCGACATTTCCTTAATAAATTAAACATAAATAGCGCCTCCACTCAATAAAATTGAAAATAGAATAAACAAAGACAAGAGGATGTCATTACCCGATGACGAAGCCTCTCGATGAGACAAAAAAACATCAAAACTCCTCGTACTCTTCATAAAGTTGAATGAAGAAGTGAATTTATGTCGCAAAACAAGTTCCTATGAGGTTACTGATCCTAGAAACCCTTACAGAGCTGGTAGGGGCTACACCATGTGGTTTATTGCTGTTAGAGACATCTGTCCTGCGTTCTGTTATTGTGTAACTAAATATATTAGGCCTTAAATGGACCGCGCGGACTGCGCCGCCGATACAAGTCATAAACACCGTATTAGGAACCCTAGCTCCTAGACATTCAACTAACATGTGCCCAATAGTCAGGTCCACTCACTAATCGACTAATTAACTCAGTGTTTTACTATAACCGAGTTTAGAAAGTTGTTCCGTGTGGGCGAATGTCCAACGTTTATATGAAACTTGAAATTTAACGATGTAATAATATAAAGTGACAGACAAGTGGAATATAGGTAAACCCAAATTCTGTTATTACTTAATTTGAATAAAAATAATACTAAAAAGAAAGCCACTGCTGTTTATGGCCGTAATTAATGAACCTTATTGGAATATTCTAATTAGTCGATTATTACGAATTTATTAGTCGATTATGAACGTCATAATTATCAATTATAATGCCGATTATACTTGAAATATGGCAAAATATACATACAAATAGTTGAATGAGATGCCGTCTGTTTTATCGATTGAGAAAACATGTAAAACTAGGATTATGGCCACTTTATAACGCATATTAATACGACTTTATTTCGCCTGTGCAAGTTGTAAAAACGAACATGTTTGTAACTACATAATTAGTGCGAGAACATAAAAACTAATTGGCTTAATTAAGATAACTCGATACCGATATTACAAGTTAGTCCATTAGTAAGATGTCGCATCACTACCGAACTAGTTAGTCGATTCGCTGGACAGTAATCGTAACTGCGGCAATCGATAGTGGTAATCGGTACACGTAATATGTAAGCCACAACTGTCGGTTTGTCCGTTCATTTACAGCGGAGGTACATGCAATGTTAGATAGAGATACATGTTTATCTCGAAACGATGCCTAAGCAGTCCAGTTTCTTAGATCTTATTAGCAAGAAAAACTAAAAAACATCGACTAGATTCTGTACAGCACTTTAAATAAACAGTCTTGAAAAATGAAAAAAAGTGTGTATTTAATTGCCAAGCCGAACATCAATAAATAGATTTGAAATCTCAAGAAAAATCGATTAAAATACAACTCGATTCTAATACCACACATCCTTGCGCAGGACGATTATAACCCGGCTTAATTAAAAGTGCAACCACCGGAAAACGATGTGAACGCATCAATACTTTGTTTTAATTATCCGGTTAATATCTGTACGGCTTGCGATATGGCAAATTAGCGACGAAACATCTTAGAGGCAAGTGTGTGTTAAGGTTTATGTTCACAAATAAAGTTAAGATATTACTTGTGATTGGAAGTTTCTGGAAAATTTTAACAGTTTGACATAATTATAATGAACAACTAATTGTTAAAAGCCAGACTTTATAACAAACATTTGCTTGAGGAAATAGAGCAAAATTATGTTTTTTATTCCCTGTGACGTATGAAATCTTTGTAGATAAAATCTATCGTGAATTAGACTTGTTCTACGACAAAACTGCAAATATTTAGATTAATTTAATACTAGCTACTCCCCCTCACTGCTTAGCTCCTATTGGTCATAGCGTGATATTTTAGTTTTAAGTTTAACCTTCCTCGATAAATGAACTATCCAATACAAAAATTATTGTTCAAATCGGACCAGTAGTTCTGGAGATTTTCGCGTTCAAACAAACAAATTCCTAATAATTTAACTAAGTGAAACATTTTGCGTCTAGCTTTGAAATTATTTCATGGACTATAAAAGCATTTACAAGAGGAATATTAATGAACAGTAAGGTTCTATTTTGTGGTAATACAATTTACCGATGTTTATGTCGCTCTATAAACCTATATTAACTCTAAATGGCACATTTGAAAGTCCATTCCGATATCGGCAGTCGCAATCAGATCATACTATGATACCATTCCGATCTTAAATTTTACAAATATGGCCGTTATTTCGTGTATAAATTGTCTTTATTTTGTGTAATTTAATAAAATATTTAAATTGTCTTAGATGTCTCGACGAGATAGTTTAAGTTTATTATTTTTATTGTGCAGTTTATTTTTATATTTCTATTCTATTTTATTTACAAATTACATCAAACGATCTGCAGTTTAAGAACGTAATTCCTTCTAGAAATTTCCAGGGCACATAACCTATTTTAATTGCGCTAGACTAATGCTAGCCAGATGTGGAGTTGGTTTTCCTAGAAATTAAGTTCGTTCAGACATGTGCTGTGCATATTTTTAGGTTAGGATGAGGTCTAGTTTCTTTACTGTCACAGGATCAAAATGATTGATGTAGGTAATTGTAGTTAGCTTTTCAAATAATTTCAGGACAAACCAGTTAATTACGGAACCAGATAAAATGCCGGAGTCTGCCTGCATTTCTAATGAACCCCAAGGCAATCAAAAGATAATAATAATTTACAGTCCAGCCTCATCCTATAAAAAATAAACGTCCCATAAAAGTAAATGACAGCATCCTTGATTCCAAATTCAAAACAGCCCGCGTTTTTACTGTCAATGTCATTCAGCCAATAAAATATAATGTGACGTGAGTTTTAACATCAAAAGCTTACCTTAAGTTAAAATTTTTGACCGGTCTATTTTCATCTGAGCCATCAATCTTAGCCTCCCCCCTCCCTCGTGCTGCACCTGCGCTGCGCTTGCGCATCTTTATTATTAGACGTCGCGACGCGCCGGTCGTTGACCCTAGCGACCTGCTTACCGAAATAAATCGTGCACACGTGCCAGTTTAAGCTTTTGTCAAGCTTGCAGAATTCTAGGGTTGATTAAATAGTAGCAGGTTCGGTGTGACTGGCTGATTTCAAGCCGCCTTTATTCAGGTAGCGGTTGAAGGCACAACTAACGGACCGTCATCTGCCAGTATCAACAAATTCGGTTACGATCGATTAGTCAACGACCAGACGTTACCAACGTCCTCATGTTTGTAAATTAAAAATCCGCAAAGCGAAGTTTTCCTCAATTTATTTTTAACAAATTAAAATAGCGTATAATTGCGTATAATTCATGTCATTTAAAGCTTGAGCGGATCTGTTACGAAGTTTATTTTTCGTATTTTTAATCGTTTTTGGCCTTTAACGAATTCATCGTCCGAAAATATTGTCGTAGTTATTATTGGTTCCCATAGTGGCAATCTAAATGTTCCAGTAATGTATTAATTATTCTCCGAACGATATTATGCTTGCTACCCTAAATCGGTGCACTCAATATATCAGGAAATGCAAATATAGCGGGTTCATTCACCCCACGTCCACAGCAATTTGTGCTAAGTTTAGGAACTATCTGTTTTAATGTATTTCCTCATTTCTGTCCGTTTCAATATTCTGAAATGCCCAAGACCGGGTGCCTGTTTTAGCAGCTGCAGCTTGTAACAGCAAAAATAAAATATTTATCTTGTTTTGTTAAGATTAGAGGCATCAGAAGGCAGTTTTGTATGAAGAATACTCGCCCATAATGGTAAACGAAATAGAAATATGAATACTAATGATGATTAATTACTTTACGAGACAACACGAAAATTCGCAACTTTGGATTGATTACACCAAAAAAAAAATTAAACGCAGTTATATTCCATTTGATTAATCCGGGACACTGGACACAAATAAACTCATTGCATGCAATTCAGAACATAGTCCAGACAGAGAAGTAAAACAAAACCGGCGGAGCGCGTCTGCTACCCGTATTGATCTGTCTGCTAAACTTAGGTTAACATAGTGCACCCAGACACCCGGTATATAGCTAGTTCTATCTCTGGTGAGCGCGAAACGGATCGATTCGGAATTTCAAACTGAGAATGCGTTTGATTTTCGAACGTTTTTCTTTTTAACGGGTTTTTGTAACTTAATATTTTTGGACACTGGCTGTTTTGATCTATATTTTTTTTTATACTTACAGTTATTTTTTTTATCTTTGTGTATCTTTAGGTCCAAATAAAAATATCGAATTACAATAAAAAAGATATTATAGATTTTATCATGTTTTTGTATAACAGTTAGATGCAGGTCGTTAAACAGGACTCATAAATGCAAAGAGATCCTAATCGAAATGTCAAAATATGGCCTGGCAGGCCATCAAAGTCTGGACTGAACTGATAATAAATCAGAGCAGACAAACGGTAGCCAAATTGGTTGTGGAAATACTGTTACTTTTATGCACCATAAATTGAATATGGACGAAACAATAAATTATGATGCACGTCAGGGCTGCCATACCGTAAATATATTTAGAATTGTTTTCTCCTCAACTATTTCAAGCTTTCCTCTTTTGTTTAAAATGAGAACGCATTTGAATGAAAAAGAATTTATAAATGTTGTTTACTATTGTTTTTTTTTTTCTAGAACATAATCGAACGCAATTCAAAAATAGAATAACTATGTGGTTGTTTGAAAAGTGGAATGCAAACGCGAATGCATTGTCTTTTTCAGTTTTACTACAAATTGTTTTGTTACAATATAAATATTTTATGTTCCGCGACAAATTCACAACATATTCTTACAAATGTCTTCAAGTAAACTCGATCCGGAGTCAGCAGTTTTACGACAAATACCCAGAATCGTTTACAATAAACGTATAAAACAAGGGTCAAGTTTGCGACTGCAGTTTTATTAAAATTACGGTCAAAAGCACAAGAAAGTAAGATGCCATAGGAAATTGGACTTTATAAATACAGACCATATCGGCGACAGTTCAAATTCTACGAAAAAATTACAATGAGCTTATACTAGGTATATTTTAACAGGTAACATTATTATCATCATCATCATCAACCGCGAGACGTCCACTGCTGAACAAAGGCCTCCCCCTCAGTCCTCCACAAAACATTAACATCATAGGAAAAGAAAATCTTAAATACATTTTGTTATTACTACAATAAATCAGTCACCTCAACTCAGTCAAAAATAATATCTCAGAGTAAAAAGCATCGACTAAAACTCTAAACATTTCCGCACTCCTGCGCCGACGTAAACACGACCACATCACTATCTTTAACGAGTCCAATCATGAAATAGCCCGTTTTTTACAGTTCCCGGTACTCCATATAAAATGGTTTCCTAGAATAACCGTATTGCAAATGCAGCCATATGGCTTAAAGATAAGGTGGGCTTCCAATATGCGCAGGAGTGGCTGTCAACATGTTAGTAAAATAAATAAAGTTGTCAATTTGTGAACTGTTTTGTTTACAAATCTTTCGGCTGCACTGCGTATGTTAATGTAAACAAGTGTTTCGCAACATTCTTGTGTACAGATAGAATAGGAAAGACTAAACACAGTAAATTCGTTGATTAAGTAGGTAAACACTCATGTCCCTATAAACATAGATCTCATATTTCAACAGCAAATTTTCCACCGACCATTCTGGGCTTAAGTTTTTTCTATTTTAAAATGACATGATGCAATTTTCGAACGAAGTGACCGCGTTCCATATTTTCCCGCCATCCGTCCGTTTGACAGCTGACATAAATCATATTATTACCAGCGTAAAAAAACCGTGTTAAATGTGACAACTTGTATAAATCAATTTGTAATTGAAACTAGCGTTTATAAGAACATGTGCTATGGGTGCATGTAGTAAAGACTTGGATATAAGGCACACATAAACTTTGGAATATAAACATACATTTTCTTAAAATAGTTTGTATACAAAGTTTCACAACACTGCACCCGGGATATACTGCAGTTTGTTTAGATTAACCCAAAAACAATGAACTGGGTTAGATTTTATAATCTGGTCCGTATTACTAGTGTAATGTTACTATGCACCAATTTTTAAACGGGTCACACTGTTCGTCATTGTTCTAATGTTGCCAGTTTCTTGGCAAAATCATAAGGAAATGTTTATATTGGAGTAATGGTGAACCCGGTTCATTGTTCTTTATGTTTAAATTATTTTCGAATCTTACTCATAACATAAGTTATATTAAATGTTTCTTAAAGCATTGAACATTTTACAGTATGATTTATAAATTTTTTTCGATAAATAGGGGTACGCGTGAATAGCAACACCTGTGACACATAACAAAAGGTACCTGTGTTGACAGCCCGTTGAGAAGGGTAACTTTAAAATTATAGGGTAACACTCGCTATCCGCTTACCAGTAGCAAAAAATAACAAAGGGACTTTACGACCAAACCTGTGCTTCCGAAGTTATTGATGCTGACATTTGATGCGTAGGTATATCGATTTTAGAGGTTGGGAACTTTATTTTCTAATTCAATAAACACTCTGTAGTGTGTCTTTATTACAAAAAGAATAAATATTTTTGAAGAGATATCGATAAATGAAATCAGCAAATAATATTAATATCTCAACATTAAACAGTTTCAGAAATCATTACTTCCAATATTTTATTGAGGGGGAAAATCAATGTCGGTGCCTTGGGTGAGTTGTGTTCTGTGGTGAGGTGAGAGGAAGTGTCAGACTTTTACTGACTAATAACCACCCCGTTCCCCCTCCTGCTTTGAGTCGGAGGCCCGGTAACCTGTTAAATTGTCCGCAGCTCCGGATATTCACTTCCAAACATAGTTTTAGAGCTGTATTCAAAGACAAATCACTGCAACCAATTTCAAACTCACATAGAATTCCTTAAAACAAAAAAAAAGAACTGCATCGAAACCAACCAGCCAGTACACACAACACACATACCAACAAAGCATGGAGAATGATACAGTTCCATTGATTAATCTATAATGAAGTGTATGCTAATTGAACTAATTATTTACAGTGCAAGCTAACGGTGTTCCACACCGACTTATATTGTGGCCAGACCGACCGGAACATTACTGTTCCAACTAATTGGACACTATTGTTCCATGGTACATCGAAGGTGGAATAGGGTTGGGTTTAAAAAATTGTCGCCTAGATTAAAACCATTCACCTATGAATGGTTTTTCAGTGGAAAGTTTAGGGTATACTGTAGAAAGGGTGTTTGTAGTTCATTATCAATTTATCGTATTGTTGTCTGTCTTCACCACCATGTTATATCATAAATAACTGTTTTAAAGTCCTAGCTCCAAGAGCAGGGGTAGGAACGGGGGGTTTTTAGTCATTAACTGTCTGACACTCTGTCGCTGCGCCGAAGTCATAGGATGGTTTTAATCCCTCAAAAAGAAATCTCAATTTTAGCTGAAATCGCCAGGTAGTTGAGTTAAAAATACAGACCTGTACCGATATATTTACCTACCTTTTTTAGAACTAAGTTTAAAACAGCCAAAACTTAGTTAAAAAAAGATTTCCATTCATTCATTATTTATATACAAAAAGACATGAACAATAATGAACATTACATTACACATAAGTATTTCTACAAAATCCTGAACTCCATAGGGTATCCATTTTAAGGGAAAAAAACTCGAACTAATAATTAAGACAAATAGCATTTCATAACGCAAAATAAATATAAACTAGTGTAGGTGCATCAACGCGGTATTTAATCAACGTAATCAAGTGACGAGCTCACGTTCTACGTGAGACCAAGGCACGATGTAGTTGCAAAGATCACGTAAAAATACGACGTTCATTATGTTGATTATATACTACATGTGTCTAAGTATAGTTATTTGGTTAAAAACTCATTTCGTTACACTTTTAACGTTAAAACGAGGTGATAGCGAGGTTATGGCGTTCGGATTTTTACCATGACTTCTGTTGTTGGGAAATGTAATGTGATAAATTAAGCTGATACCTATTGATATATATTTTTTTAAACGTTGCCCCACACTAGGCTTTTCTCTTAGGATTCCCTAACAATAATCTGTGGATCAAACAAAGAGTTGCTCTGTGCGGGAATCGAACCCAAGACACGCTACACGGCAGTCAGTTGCCCAGCCACCGCGCCAACTGTGCCGTCAAAATAGCATCGGTTTAGATTCCATCATGGAAACCTGCATTCCTTCCTTTCACATTAGTTATCACGAATCATTTGCATCTCCTAGGTTTCAATCATGAACAATATGAAGTCTACATAAAGACACAATTGCCATATAAGGTGATAAATTCTTGACTATTTAGTAATTAATATTCTTATGATATCGGAACGCTAGCGTGGTTACCAAGCTCTGTTTACTCCTCAATACATCGTTCCTTCTCAGTAACTTTCTTGGCCAATGGAGAACACATATATAATAGTAATATATTTATTTATACAGAGTGTAAACGGAACGCTCCCAAACGCCGCAAATAGGTGATGGTAAAAAACGAGATTTATTTTATGTTTATTTTATGTAATAATAGTTGTAATCAACTGCTTAAGGCTGATGTTGTATGAATAACACGAAAACAAAAACGATTAAAATTATAAAAACCGCAAAGTTTTGTATCATTTTTCGGGAGTGTTCCGTTTACATCATGTATATTGCAGTTACCGGTTTGTGATATTAGTAAAACTAATAAACAGACATGTTAATGAAATATTTAAATGCTGACGACAAGTCTGACTCCTACGTGACAAAAGTCTATGTGAGTAGGTGTCATTGGCGTCTAAGATGTTGCATAGGATTAAATTAATATAATATCCCACCCAAAACATAAATGTGAAAGGCTGCCAAGTTCGATAATATTGGAATGCTTCGCCTATAAAAGAAGTGAGATCTAAATAAGTACCAAGTTCCATACACAGACCTCAGTTAAAAATGATATAACAAGTTGGCAAGTTTTCACACACTTTGTTATAAACCTACTAAACGCAATGAGTCAAGTATATAATTTTCTATTAAAACTTGCCAAGTTATATCATTTTTAACTGAGGTCTGTGTATGGAACTTGGTACTTATTTAGATCTCACTTCTTTTATAGGCGAAGCATTCCAATATTATCGAACTTGGCAGCCTTTCACATTTATGTTTTGGGTGGGATTTCATTTATTTTTGTAAGGTTTATTTTATTTTTTTTTATTTTACTTTACTATGACTAAATACAAACTTTCGTAAACAATTTTAGGTCGGTACGACCATTGGAAGAAATAGATATTTTTTTTGTTTTAGTTCCTTAGGGGTATGAATTTACACCTTCATTATTTTTAAAACCGACTCACACTTGGCCATTTTCAGATTTTTTCCTTTACCTTGACCTAAAGACCTACCTCCATGCCAAATTTCAAGTCAATACGACCATTGGTAGTGGTCTAGGTTTTTGATGAGTGAGTCAGTCAGTGAGTGTATAGTAAAAATAGCGATTTTCTGACGTCAATATCTCAAGACCTACATAGGTACATTAATGAAATTTTGTATTTTAGATAAGTAAGTAGATCTCGACAGATACTAGAAATTTCATATGCGTAGATAAAATAGATTTTGAGTTATAGGTGGGTCGAACTTGGCCCGAAATGGTTCGTGTAATATAACCCACGGCCGGTGTGTCGGTTTTTTGCTCGAACTTGGCGGACACACTGCCGTGTGTCTAGATCTAATAATAGCACGAAAACGAACCATATTAAGGTAACTTGTGAATTTCGAAAATCTGACTGGTAACAGAGACAAAAAAAATAAAGTTGTGCAATGAAAGCGAAATCCTGTATTTTAAAGCCCTTCAAATCATCCAATATCTTCTCCCGTCTTGGGTGAGGCGAGAGGGAGTGTCAGACTCTTACTGACTAAAAACCATCCCGTTCCTACTCCTGCTTTTCGAACCGAAGCTCTGGTAAACTCACTAGATAGTTCGCTGCTTCGGATCAGGCATTTTTAAACCTCTAGGGAGGTGATTGCTAAGATTGTATGTATATGGTAATCTGTGACAACAACGTCGTGAGTAGTGTATTTGTTTAATCTTTTATTTTACCACTTCATTCATGTGTTATTTTTAATATCTGCTGTTTGTTGTTCTTAATAAAATAAAACAAATAGAGAGGTGTTAAGACAAATCAAATATACCTACTGGCAAACAAGAAATTCTAGGATGTTCCACGCATAACTGATCCATCTTCTTGGATAGCCATGTTTCATTTTTAATTGAAAACAATCAATGAATGATTAAACATTCTGGTTAATGGAAATGGAAGAGACAGTTGACGTAAGATGAAAACTATTCAAAATATACTTCTACAAGTTGAGTAAGACACGCTAGAATGATAATATTATTGAGATGAATCGAGAAGCGTTTCATAGATTTCCAATAAACCTCACCGTCTTCATCTGAAGTTTATAATAACAATTAATGTTTAATTAACTGTTCGAAGTAACTATTATTAACTCATTTACAACTTTCCATGTTATTTTATAGTTATAGTCAATGGTTTCACTCAAGTATCAATACCTTATTATAAATGCGAAAGTAATTTTGTTTGTCACACTCTACATTTGGTAACGTAGATAACATAGGTACTTAGGTAGGCAGAGGTGCACTATACAATGTACACCCACTTTTCACAATTTGTTATAAGACCAATGTAATAGGGGGTGATCCTATTGCCATATACTAGGCACAATTCCAGTCTCCGTGCTACTAAAAAGCCCAGTAATACTTTGCGCGACCCGCGAATCGAACCCGAGATCCCTTGTCCAACAGTCGACCTTGCGAGTACTCGGCCAATGAGGCAATCTGTCAGTAAGTCTACATTTTGTCTGCTCAACCATTCTTCTTTAAGTCTTGCTTACATTATAGTTCGGTGTATGGAGAAAGATGTTAGCTAATCTACGTAGGCAAAACCGCGGTTAAAAGCTGGTATCTTCCACATCTATAAATCTCCACATAGCAATCTTGGTACCGTGTTTTGTATAATCATTACACTGGCATTCTTTGCATAATCAAATCATTAGTATTCTCCAGGAATCTTCAGATTCCTGTTCCCACAATAATTACCCTGTAATTTTTGCTGATTAGCAAGTTGATGTTCCTGAGGACTGACATGTCGCAAAATGATCAGCTAACGGGTTCCAGGGTGCGGCCGGTGGTCCAGCCTGGCCAGGGAATTAAATGTTTTAGAGGAGCTTCAAGAATCCTGGTCGACCTGATCTTAGTCACCTTTGTAGCTGGGTGTTTATTGGGTTTTTGAGAGATTAAAAGATTAGTCATGGAGTCTGCGGATTGACTACTAAGAAGAAGTTCTCGGGATTTCCCAAAGCTGTGAAATGGAACTAAAAATAAAGCTAATGAAATAAATTTTGGTTTGTAATAAACGCGATGGTGCATGAGTAATGATACTAGTGCTAATGTTTTGTCGATAATAGTTTCCAGAAAATTTTAAGCTTTATCAACAAAATATTCACCCAGCACCTTGATCTAGGAAGAAATGCGAAGTCCCGATACAGGAGCGAACGGTAATTAATAGAAGGTCACGTTGCGCCGTTAGATGCGCTGGCGCATCTCGACATATATAGCAAGCGGTCGGCGTCCGGCCTCGCTGTATATAGACGAAGACCCTTTTTAGCTGCGTGCGCGCAAGTACCCACGCAATAAATCGATCTTTATTGGATTAGTTTTTGCTGAGTAAGTACCCAAATTGATGGGGGAATGAGGAGGATGTAGAAATCTTTTTTTTTGTGTTGGAAAATGCTGTTAGCTTTGATGTAAACAGATTGGACAGTTTTATCGGACTTCAACGGCGCTGTTAAAGGTCCAGTGGAATACCAGCGCAAACCTTTGCACTTGGTGAGTCGCCATCAATTTTATAGTGGAAACTTGAGACAGTCTTTCACCATAGATCTTTGTAAAACACATTATTTGGTTACTTTTGTAATGTTCTCTTTCTTTATTAGTAACAGCTGGAACTTAGAACATTCCTTAGCTTGTACAGCTCTCATGAAGACCTACCAAGGTCGTTAGGGCTCCACAGCACATAACGGAGTGTGCAATTATGAATTTGTCACATCTTGGCCTCATTGTAATTAAGTTGCAGGCACTAATTGCCGGCTCGCTATTCAAGGCACGAACTCCGACTTATTAGTGCTATTACGATGATATTTCTTAACGTAATTCCAATTTGTTAAGATGACAATATTTTATGTAGTTCTGTGAACAAATAGATGTGAGGTGCATAGTTCTCACATCTCTCCTATAGTGTGATATGACCGAACATTCTATTCTATTCTTAAGCGTTTTGAGGGTATGGAACTTCTTATTCTTACGGATTTCTTCTTTGGTAAAAATGAAATGGGGTTATTTTTGGGTTAATTGAGGTTCCGTAGGCTCAGTGACAGGTTATCGGTATGTGACGGGAAAATTGCCGGACAAAATGAATATTTTAAAGAAAGATTAACAACGGTAAACTGCGAGCGTTGAAAATGGCATATACCTAAAGTTCGCGATGCAATTAAGAATTAAATAAATGTAATGTGTCTGCGAAATATAAAAATAGAGCATAACTGAAAATACACTTCACTTGAACTATTCAAGCATGAAGGTTTAATATTTGCATCTTAAATGCTTTAAGGCTGTCTTTTAAATGTGTAGGTTTATCGACGTCGATACTTAGGGTTAAGATGGGTGCGTCGATATCCTATCGACGCATACGAAGTGTCGATACTCTCCGATAGACACCGTTACCTCACTAATTACTCGTATTACGTGTGTCGATAGAAATTATTGCTTTGAAAATAAGTGATAAGCATTTTCTTCGGATTTTTTTATTAACTTCTTATTAGTTTTACTTTCTTTGGATACTTGAGTAGTTTATTGAAATGATGGGAAAATAGTGATTAATAAAAATCTTTTCATTATTATTATAAAACATGAACAACAATTTGGCAACAAGATTTGTGAATTTGTTGAAAGATTTTAAAATATTGCTTGCGCCTAATTGCACAAGGTATAATTTCGTATAAGTAGGTTAAGTAGTACACACCCGTGTATATTCTTATAGATGTACCTACAAAATTATATAGTATCCATGAATTCTATTAAATAACTTTTTCAATTTCCAAATTCAACCAGCTAAAAGTAGCATTCATATAATTTAATCAGCGGTGTAAACGGTGATTCTTAAGAAGAAGTATTAATGACATTCCTTACAAATGATTGTAACCAATGTCTATCAATAGTAACAGTGGCTATCCCGTTCCGTAATACGAGCGCCCATGTCCAGTGTAAGACAGGCGACACGAAGCTAGCAGGTAGCGGTATTTGCGTGGAATTTCAACTGATATCACGGTGCGTGACCTGAGCAGTAAATATTTAATATCTTTACACGTTTTTACCCGAACGGGTAAAATATTAACGTTAGCGGTAAATTGTAGTTAAATGCGTATGTTTAGCTAAATTGTCAGTAGGAGATTCTAATCTGTAGTAGGTACTTTAGCAAGGACTTTGATATTATCATATTTTTCGTCTATGACGTAACCTCTCTTCTTCTTCTTTAGGCTTTTTCTACCGCTCAGGTATAGGCCTTTTTCAGTCTATGCCATCTCTTTTGGTCTTGAGCAATTTCCATCGTCATACCAGCGCAACTGGGGTCTTTCATGTAGACTTTTTTATTTATTTCAGACCTCAAATACCTGAGACAGAATTGATTACACATTTAAGAAATGAAATGTAGAATTAAAATCAGCTACCGAACATCTAACTTGGGCAACCGCAAATATTACCAAGTCTTAGCAAGTCCATAACTACCCAATTAATTAAACAAACAAGTGGGTCAAGCAATTAATTAACCGAAGCAACAACTATTTTCTTTATCATAATAATTAATGTTAGTTGGTTAAAGTAATTAGCTAAAAAGATGACCTTGTAAAACTTCCGGACATACGCCGGATGACCACTGTCGAATACAAACACACAGCGGCCTCATTCGCCTTGCACTAACATTCACCTTTAATTACATTTCTTTAATAGTTATTAACCTAATTTTCAATGTTAATTAACCTCTAAATTATTTAACGATAGTTTGGATAAGAGCTTCGATAATTATAGAGAAATGTTTAAATTGTTAATCGGCCATTTTAAGTCCGGATTCTCCATGTTTGTTTATGTGAGAACTGATGCGATTGTTCCATATTTAAAGTTAGTGGGAAATGGCGGGTATGTGTTAGAATTCATTATCTGTGGTAGAAATGACAGATGTCAGTTCCCGCGATTTTACTGTTTTTTTTTTCTATTTCGACTTCTAGGTTATCAAAAAAAAATATATTGCCAATTTAATCAGACTTGCTTAGAGTTTAATTTGAAATATTTAATTATAAATATTCATATTATTTCTTATAAATTATGTCTTATCTTATTAATTCATGTTTAATAACACGTTTAGCATACAAATTAACAAAGTTGATTAGGATCTATTTATTAATTCGAAAAAAAAAGAAGAAAGTGCGTTTAGATGGGATTCCTAAAACGGGTTTTGGCGGACCTTGAATTAATGAAAAAATGTGTAAACAGAAACCAGTTTGTCGAGTGTCTGAACCTAGGCCAAAGTTTAGCACATGTATATGTTGATGTACAGTTGGTCGGACACCGCTACGATTTACATAATGTCCATTCTTACCGTTATTGTTAGCCCCGCTGGTCTAGCAGTCTCTAATTTATTTATGATTATTGTTTTATTGTAAACTAGCTTCTGCCAGCGGCTTTGTTCGCGTTCCCGTGGGATAAAAAGTATTACTTATCAACCAAGTCAGTTAATAAGCTCATACCAAATCTCATCAAAATCCGTTTAGTAGTTTCCGCGTGATTGACGGACAAACATCCAAACAAACACATTTATAATATTAGTGTGAAGTGTGTATTGTACATACATCCTACAGGCTGATACCTTTATTTATTATATTAATATATACATAATATACTTATGAATATTTTTTTAACTAATGTTTATTTTTCTTTTCTTCCAGGTAAGACAAACATCCAGTTTCTACCGCCTTCGACACTTATGGTAAGATTGAGTGGTCGGTAATGCGAATATCGGCCCTATGATTCGTACACGCTTACGTAAAAGCTGCAATTGTTCAATATTAATATTCTCATTCGTTAATCACTTTGAGCTTGAATTTATCTCCGAAAGTACATGACTTTACCTGGTGGATGTTGCATCTAAAAAGTGCACATGCAGTTCTGCCAGCCTCACAAGGGCATAACAGTTATTTATGTTAAATATTTCTAAAACCAGTCGGTTAAGGTCGCAATCGCATGAGTTTCCCTCGTGTCAAAGTGCAGGTGCGAATGGAAAGCGCATTTCGCCTGCGCACGCGCATATCACCAAGCCAGCAAGGTTGAGCGACGCCATTTTTGAATCATTTATTTATTTATTTATTTATGGATGGATTTCTTTCCGGTGTAATTAAGTTCTTATATAGAATCGGAAGTGCGTAGCGATGTATTCCTTGATTGGAAATGAAAATAATGGCGTTAATTAAAGAAATAAAGTTTATCTTATAGCTTCAATGGGAGCTGTTTAACTTCAATGCAGCACATGATTTGGATCCGTCTAAATAGGATTCCTTAAATTTAGACATTTTACTTAATAAGACTTCGTACCATTAAATTTATAAAAATCCTAATTTTACTTCTTGAAGTACAAAATTCGAATTCAGGAATGTTTGGGTAACTATCCATCAACATTTCGAACAATTTGATTATAATGAAGTAGCTACTCGCCTTTATTAACACATCACGACAGGCTGTCATTACAAAGGACAGGACCACATATCAGGACAAACACTAGAAATAAAACAACAAACATAGACGAAACAAAATAAAGCACGCATTCAGATAATTGTGTACTCACTAGTCAGTCCCCTTCACCGCACGCGTGATGTTTATAAAACCCTTTACGTCTTACGATAACATTGTAAGGACGTGCTAAATGTATCCCCCCTTCCAAGTACACTGTCTCGTTATGATGCATTATATGTGTTTGCTTTGCGCCTGCGCATCGTCACGTGCATCCGTGATTTTGTTGAGCAAAATTATTAAAAAAAAATTGACCGTTAATTTTAAATTTAAATATTGTTCGGTAGATTCGAAATATAAACGGTTGGAATGGCTTTTAATAATACTATTCATGTAGAAATATGTGTATGCGTATGCGCGCCTTTGTCCACACAACTGACAAAGACACTTAACTGACAGAAGCTTGCGAACAAACCGACAGTATTATTATTGGTTAAAAATCTTTTGTGAACAAAGCGACGTAAAACCTAGACAAACAACTTTTACCTGTAGAGCTAATATTCAATACAGAACCTATAGATTTCTAAAGTCTAAACACAGAAACTCAATGTCGGAACATGGGATTCACTAGTGCAAACACGAACCGACATATGGACAGGTGGGTGGTGCAAGGGAGAAGCGAATGTGAATCTTAATAAGGATTCTTGAGAGTCTTGATTTAGAAAAACTGCTTATCAAATTAGTTACTTATAATAAACAGAATACTTCTTCCGTGGCACTTCATGATCATATAACAATGACACCCGTACCTATACTTATTTTTAAATGTATTTGTATGCCATTTAGAAATCGACATTTACCAAAATCCATTGACACTGTCGTATCAGACTAAAATAAACCAAGTAAGATGAAAGCAAATTAACATAAGCCATTATTCAGTTAAACTTAAAACGCTTCCCTCTCAAGCCTTACACAGATCAGGCATCAACAAACAAACACACACGTAAGCAAACAGTCAGGAGTGTGAATGCGAAAGTAAATTGCGATGCCTACAAAACGAAGTTTGTCTACTGCAAGCCAACGTCAACCCGTAGGAAGCCGTGTTTGACCAAGAAAAAACTGCAAAACCCTTACGATTCTACCAACAATTCCCAGCATTATTGCTTCTATCTCCAAAATGGGAAGAACTTATGGCCTTCCAAGTAATGTAATTAGTTACTACGAAGACTCTGAGCCTCTTGAAAGCCTGACTATTTTAAGTATCAATGTCTTAGAAGAATCACCAAATAAGGACAACACATTAACAACTCCACTACAGGGAAGAAATAAACAAAAATCTGGATAGAAGAGAAATGTTTTCGCGAATGGAAATAGAATTTGCTCTTTAACACTTTAAGGCTGTTTGAACAGTTGTCCACATATGTATTCTATTGAACAAACTTAACAGCTTCTAAAACTGTTAAAGTAAACTAGTAAAATTTGCCATTCTACGGAACCAGCTTTCTATCGTTGAGATTTTTAATCTTCTAAATGGCTAAGGCAACAAATAAGCCGAGTAATTATGTACATAAAGGGATACAATAGGTAATGTTGCCGCCTTGTATGGCGAATAACATTTATCGATGGATTGATGGTAACATTTGCTCTTGACGGCCCACGACCACATCGGGGGATCAGCACAGCTTGCCTTTAAAGGCAGATACGATGTTGTTCCCGTTTTCTACTGCTGTCCTATATTTTGTTTTGAAAAGTTTTATTGTGATATCGAAAAGAAAAGTGGTCTTGCTTTGATTTTACCTTATTCACATGTGCCTCTGTTAAAGTAATAAAGATGATCGATTGAGTGACTTTCTTTTTATTAAATTAGGCGTTTTCCTTTAAAGTTAGCGACGCTATAAAACTAATTCATCCAATTTATTTCAAGTTCACCGTAACTTGAATTAGTCAATGGAGAAATGTTTGCAATGTTACATCGCCTCAGGCTTAATCGATAAACGTAAATGAAAGCCGATCGCCGATTCCTTACGGGGCAAATAAACATATGGATGACGCATCACTTTTTTGATAAAATATAAAAAAAAACCTTGAAAATAGATTTCCATCGACTAAGAGTTGATCATTAGCCATTGTTGTGACATGACAGCAAATCAAACATGGCGGACATTTTGCGCGGGAAATAAAACAGGTGATTTGTGTTTTTTTCTTAAATAACAGCAATGTTAAGTAAGTATGTAGTATGTAGCAGTATTACAACCTGATTTGCATCTTAGACCTTGAATCTATTATAGTAAAATAAATTCGAAACCAGAACGACGACATTTTGTTTTGTTGCAATATACCTACCTAATTTAATATTTTTGTCGATATAACTTTACAAATAAAGCAAACTTTATTTTCTAGTGCATAAGGTTGAATATTGCAATATTTATGAAAACTAATAATGACTGCAAGCTTACCGTTTTATCGATTAACAAAATATTTAAATGTAGTCTTTATTAGAAGACTATTCTATTTTGATGTAATATTCTTGAAATATCATAGTAAATGTGGTGTACAGTTTTAATTATGCTAATGATATGTCGATATGTATATTTCTACCGCATTGTAGTAAACACGTGTTACAAATTAAAATGCATTTGTTTCTAATTTTAATAAAAAAGAATATTTTACAAAGAAATAAAATAATTTATGTTATTTTATATTTTATTTTTGGAAAAAAATCGTTTCACTTTATCGATTTAGATAGATAAGACCAACACTAGAAAAATTATAGGTACCTACCTACCCACAATTTGTGGTCAAAACAGGTGTTCCAAATGTTTATTAGTTCCGTTAACACCGGCCCAAGATACTTAAATCACATCAAAATAATTTCTAGGAATCAGTATTAGCCATCAAAATGCAGATTCAAGACTCCGATGGGATCAAGTTCCGCATTCACTGAACGAAAGTAGAAATACCGACCGCATTCTGTTTAATCATCTTCTGATAAATAAACAACATATAAACAAATCATAATCTCCAATTAATTAACCTTTGAACACGTATTAATTAGTAGAATTAACGATAGTTTCGATACTTTCGAACAAATTGTAAATAAACATTGTAAGAAATGTAAGTAATGCTGTCGATGTTTATCGGAATGTCGAAATATTTGTAAATGATATCGATACCGATAGCAACGGTCACGATACCAACTCCAGCTCACAGCGAGAAAGCCGCGCCATTGTCATAAAGTGGGACACGATGAGCGCTAAGTATCAGATAAAACGACCGCTCAATTCTACTAATTGCCTATCGACCACCGACGAGACCCACCGATCGACGTCCATATTCGATCCTCTATCGACGAACCAAACCCGATTCTTAATCGATAATAACCGCCATTCGATTTTAAAACAAAACGGCATAGACTATTAATTTAAATAGCCCGATTTAAAATAAGAACGTTGACAGAGGTCAGTTGGTTTGAAAAGGATACTTAATTTTAAGAGAAACCAAGTTTTTACTATATTAAGCAATTCTCTACAGGTATTCAGAATCGATGAATAAAAAATCGATTGTATACGAGTTACGAAGGGCATTACTGTACATGACCTGTCAACGAGTATCGAGATACGTGACTAGTGTTTAGTGTTGCGAAAACATATCGATATTCATTCGACGTTGTGGGCAATACAACGTTTCTCAGAATTTATGAGTAGCGGTATTACAGGTGGATTTTATAGCTTATAATAAAACGCTTTGGTGTTTTTTTAAGATAGAGACATATAAAATAATATTATTAACAAATAAAATTCATATTCGCAAGTGGCTAACAATTTGCTGCAATTGCAGTTAATTGTTCAACAATCTTACTTCTCTCAACGTTTCTCTGACACGCTCCGCCATCTTTTTATGTTGTAAAACCAACAAAGCGTACAGATCACAGCCTATTCACAAGTTAGGTGTGATTTTAAGTTATCATTTATCATTGCAGTAAAGATTACATGTTCCAACATATTTTTATTTGGAAACTTCACAATCGCTCGTCGAATTTACACGTAATCTCCTCTCGACATAACATTTGTAAAATATACGCTTACGTGTTGACGTTTTACACAATGTAGACACAGAAAGCTGAATAACCAACGTGCTTAGCATACTAATTATCATAGTTTCAATATAGATGTACAATTGATTAACATAATCAGACAGTCAAACTTGATAATAACTTAAAATGATTATCACATCGATACAATCTCGTAAATAGTGCTAAATTTGACAGTTCGGTTTTCCTGTACACAATAGAAATTTAACGGTTTTTACGAGTTTCGTTGTGGCCATGGCGGACTGTGTAAAATTCCTCTATTTGTGCCCGCAGTATGTAGGCCAAATTGTAACTTTTTTCCACCGTCGACGACAGGTTTTGAAATGTATTTGTATAAAAAGAGATGGCGCCGGCACCGTTGTGTTAATCTGTGATACGTTATTTGCGATTTTATCGATGTTTCTTTGATGAGTTACGACTCTATTTCTTTTTTTTTTGTTTTGTATTTATTATGGCGTGAGGCTGAAATATTTTACGTTTATTTGATGTTTATTGCAATTAAATTACAATATGAATCAATTTTGTTAGCTATTATTGTTTTGCTACGAATTATGGTGATACAGTTAATATTGTGTAAAATTGGTTTTAAAATTTTAGGCTATTTTATTTTATGGCTTCGCTTGCGGGCGTTATTTACGCACTTAACTGTTTTAATCTTTCCAATTTATTAATATTTATTTATCTCTCTACTAGATCTACAAGTAAAGAAAAGCTCCCAGCAACAACACTGACTGTATCATTCACTTCCATAAACGGACATCACAAGTACTTCACAACTCACCACTGACATCCATAACACTTCTGTCCCCACGTAACCTCAAATGACAGATAATTAAAAACCCGCCCTATAAATCAGGATCCTTTAAGAAATCGCCGCCTGACCTCACCGGTTTTGGAAAACAATGTTTCAAGTGACACTACGAGTAATTAAACATACCTTCATGACATGATATCCTTCTTAAAAAAATGGTTTCCGCACAGTATCGATTGCCTTATTGAGATCGAGTTACCTTGCGTATGCGCATATCGACTTGTAGAGACAGGCTGGCCTTACGTTGTGGTAAAGACGAAATCTGATAAGTGGGTTTGTGATACAAAGGTCGGTATTTTCATACGTTGAGCTGGCCTGGTCGTGTCTTTAATCAAGTTAATTTGTGGAACATTGATCGATGTTGGAGAGCTTTTGAAATATATTGGCTCACTTACGTTTAAACGAGAAAATGACTCCAACGCCCATGTTACACGCTTTTATTTCAGATATTTATATCAACCTCGAATTTCATGAATGCCAATGTACTGTCAATTAAAATGTCATGTGAATGCTAAAAAATAGTTAGTTTAGGGAATAAAAAGTAAAGTTCCATAAAATCGGAAAATAAGGATCTTCTTTATTCTTTATTTTTATCACGAAACCATATTAAACAAATAATTTCAAGATAAGAGATACACAAACAGTTATAGATACATATAACTAGACAGCCATAGAGAATATTTATGACCTGTCTCATTACACAGATACAGTGGCACTTCCGAGAGCTATTAACATAACAGATGTATCACCTGCAAGTAATACCACACACGAGTTTGTACGCTACAAACAAGGAACACAAACAGCTAATCATAATGCGGAAGATAGAGTACTTGAACAACGGAATCATGGTGACACTCTGATGAAACCTGCACACATGAAAATATCACTCTCTTATCGCCTGCCGAACAACTGCTGCAGTCCTAATAATTCGTCAGAAAAGTCAGTAAGCTGTCAAAAACAAAGGAACTGATATGAAAGTAATATGTATATGTAAAATGGTAGATGGCCAACCCCTTAAAATTTCAACATTCAGTAAAATCTAGTTAAGATTCGGTGCCAACCTTAACGCAGTTAAGAAAAGTCTAAGAAACACATTCTCTTATCATTATACCTTTACACTTCCTGTCACTCCTTATCATCAGGAAAGCAAAGAGAAAACATAATTTATCTCAAGTTTCCTCAAACGAAGCCTATTTGCTGACCAAATGGTCAATATTTTGTGTATAAACAGACGTAATTCGCATTTAAACTAAGTAGGGAACTTGTTGATAAAATGCAAATATTTATTCCACATCAACCAGTTCATATCTTGAGGCGGAAACTATTCTATCAATGTTTTCTAATCGTTTATTAAGTTTGTTCGCGGATTAGGGTTGAGGGTTTGCCGTGGGAAGTAAATTGTAGGTCCATAAATTAAACGCGTCGACAGGTGTAACCTAGCTAAGCAAGAATTAATTGGACGTTGATTACCTGAGACCATTTAGTATTAAGTCCAGCTCTATCGAAAGCCTTTTACAAAACCAAAAGTGGTACAAAAGATACTTTTCTCAAATCTATTCTATTAATTGTTGTTCTTATTACATTACATAAATTACTGTCTAAACCGCAAAACCAATAATATAATTCACATTTTATTGATCACTTAATTTGGACCCAAGATAACGCCTTGTGGCACGCCGTACTTCACAAGTTTAACAGCAAACCAATAAAATCTGCGGAAACCATTACCTCCTATCTAGCAACCCTGCTTATTAACATACATCGTACATGGCTTAGAGATTAGATAGATCCTAGCAGATACATGTATTTACATAAGTAAACAATTAAATGTCCTCATTTATAAATAGCCCATTCATTAATATATTTTATTGGGTCGCCACTGCAGGAAGGCGGCGCGAGCGCAGGAATTGAATCATAGCAATAATAAGATGGATTAAGGCTGTCTAAGAGTGCTTATGGATTCTACTCGTTCTTCCGAAGCTAGATGGATGGAATATCAATATTGTCCTGTTCTAGTATTACTAAGTAGTTGCTCTACGAGATTTATTTGTTTATTGTTACGAAATGTCTGAGACTAGACGTATTTTTATTTTTTTAACCGACTGTGACATAAGTTTTTCTTTATTGAGCGAAACAACATGGTTCATGTCATAAATAATTTTCACATACTCAATTCTCAAAGTAATGTTCACTTTTATCAAGTTTTTAAATTCAACGTGTATGTTTTTAATTTATCAAAACAAAAAAGCAATTAAGTACGTACCCACACATGTGTAAACGATAATATCGTAACGAATCGCCGGTATTTGTCGTAATTGCGGTGCAATTCGGAACATATGCGCACGCGCAGGTGGGCGGGAAACATCACGTACCGACCCAACCTTGTGTGTGCATTCAAAATATTAGACGAACCTGTAAATTTGAACATTTTCGTTGAGTTATTCTGAACCTTAATAGAAGGTATCATGGTGGAAATTTCAATTTTGTTCACAATGTGATTAGAAAATAGTAGATAATTTGGATTCTTGGTAATAAACGGTAAAAGCTTGACAAATAGTGTTGAAGGCCACATAATCCTCATTAGATAGGCAGACTGCGCATGCGCAAGGTCAAGAGACATTTTGTTTGGATGACTTGTAGAACGGTTAGGTATTCTGACTACTCTGTTAGGTTTTACTTTGAAAAAAATAGACTGGACAAGGTTATGGAGAGTGAGTAATAGGTTCGAATTCGAAGTAACAAGGATACCGTTCAAATGATACAACTGAGAGTAATGTCGTTGTAGATTTAATTTAACGTAAAATTACGTTGAAAATACAATACAAACAATCATTACTTTGTAAATAAGCTGTTAAGGAAATAATAAAGTGCCTACCGCCCTTTCTAAAAGAATGAATGAAACGTTCACTTCAATAAAAACACAATTTCGACTGTAACTTTAATGAGTCACCTCAGACATTTAAATAAAGAGGAATAATTACATCGAAAATGTACAGCAACATTCAAAGTTTAATTAAAGACAATATTTACAAAAGCCAGCTGACAAAATACAGCATTGGAGGAAAACGTACCAAGCAGACGGCAGACAGTTTACTTACAAAAATGATCTAAAATTCTAAAACGCACGTGCCTTTAGTCTAGACACTAAATAAAAAAAAACACCATGTATAATTTCATGCAAATTACACTCTACACACATGCTAAACGTCCGGTCCGGTATCGGATAAGGCATCTAACACACGGACGCGAAAAAAACGCACGGCTTCTAACAAATATTTGTCTTTGACAACACACGTATGTTAAAAATTTCAAATCTGTTTTTCTACTATTACATACGAACATACAAATTCCTAGAATACAATAGGTATAAAATCAAATAAATTGCTTTGTGATTCATTTAACAAACACATATCTGTAGGCATTAATATCAGTCTATTCTTTCTTGTAAAATTCCACACAATAATAAAATTAGCTAGATAATATCAGGCTATCAGTTATTATAAGATAATAGGATTGTCGTGGGTGCAGGCTAAGGAAAAACCTAATCTGTGTGGGAGTGAGTAATGCACTATCGTATGTGTGTTTTGTTCTAGAATAGACATAGGTATCGAGTAATTTATTGAAACAAATCGCGCGGTATTATTCCGCTTGTGTGAAGACACCCTAACTCTTTGATTGCAATACCGAAAATAAATAGGCCAGTGGGTATGAAGTCGCTTTCATTGCCTGATGAATAGTAAACAAGTTTTTACAATTATATACATGATTTATTATATCAAATTGGCGGTTACTGAAGTCACTATTGCGCCGATGAAACTTGGATTTATGTGTATAATAAAGTCATCGACGGTAGCCTGTGATTACGAGCTTGTTTCGAATGTGATGTCAATAATAGGAACTGGCATTAGCGGTATATAAGCAGGTACTGATTTGCTGGCCTGTTATGTATTGCAGTGGTATTACGAAGTCTGAAGAATTATTACTAAATCGGTAAGGAAGTGAGTTGCACGTTGCAATGATATCGACATGTATTTCATCGGTAGGCCCGTTTACTAGATAGGTGTTGGTCGGTGATTGGGTTGCGTATTTTTATTAGAGTTACTGCAAAAATATTCACTTGGAACTGTAAAATAATGGCATCAGATGAAACCTGTTACCAATTGAAGATTGATAAGAAGATTTGATTCCTGATCAACTGGATGCGACAGAAGAGGCTATTTGTATTCAAATCAAATGAACGGCTAAAAAGTAACAAATGTGTACTGTTTTTTTCTCTTTATCATCTTGCTAACATCTTCACTGTTATAATAATATGCTCAGTCAACTGTATCCTTTACTGTTTATCAAACTCCAACGTCAAGTAAAAATATTTATTGTTACAATTAGAGTACTATGACGTACAATACTTGACGACGGCACTTGTTTTTGCTAATAAAATTGTTGATTAAACTTGCTTCTAAGAAATGCAAATGAGGTCGTCTACAATATTTACTTTAATGAAAATTTCGAAACTGGGTTGCCTTCAAATTGAACGAAATAGACACATTTTTTCCCTACGTTCATTTATAAATAGAGTAATCGATGTGCTATAACTATCTATAGTCAATTAACTCGATAATTTTCATTATTCCGCCATGCAGTCGGCCGTGGTTGGCAGTCAGCTGAATTATGTCAATGACAGCTGTCAAGTTTACAGATGATAAACTGGCAACATTAATTATACGCATAAATTATTCTGTGGTTGTATTTAGTGGCAACACGGTGACCCTTGATAAGCTTTGTGGGCTATCTTTTTAGCTCGCCCGTGAGATAGCACTGTTTAATTGATCGTGGCGATTAGTCGAACCTTGGACGAAATCTCAAAGACACCATTTTATGTGTACTGTGAATAAAGGCATTTAATACTGATGGCATAAAAACTGTTCCAAGGTTTTTTGAAGGTCGTTATCTTACGATCTTATTTAAGCAGTGAATATGGTGGCTGTAGTTGGATTTGTTTCCGGATTAATAGGATCTATCGAAGCACATTCTTCTAGCTAGAATAATAGGAAATATAAATATACGAATCCTTATCCAGTCAGTAAGAATATTTACCTACTTTACTTTCCAACTGGAAGATAAAGACATATTCACTAGGGTGCTTTACCTGTGCTATACTATGCTACGTTGCTGCAGATGCGTGTGGCTTCTATCAATCATATTCATTGGTACACATTGCTTAGCGCTGGTGGAAACGGATTCAACTAAGATATGTTTTTATCAGGAAAGATGCGTAATATTGATGGCTTTTATACTATCGGTACATTGCATACTCGAGCTGCGCGTCTTCCATTTTGTGGCGGTGCATTTTCATAGCACATCTTACTACATAGTTTAGTATCAGTGGAAACTGACACACAGTTTCACAGCTTAGCTATTATATTCTCGCAGCATAGCTACATAGCACATCTCTGGCGGAAAAGCATCCTTAATCGCTAGCCCAAACGCAGACAATCAACTATCTGAAGAAGAGTCGTTACTATCAGAAGCAAGTACGTACAAAGTAATTGCCCATTCATAGTATTCATACGGTATTATGTTTAAAATTCTCCGATGTTAATCTGGATAGAGATATTCGTTAAGAATTTTGATGACGTGAGGTCATAATCTGGAGGCAAGCTAATCGGAATGCTTGTCGCAAACATTTTGCATAGTTTTCAATAGTGTAACCATGATTTATTCTTAGTTGCAGATTTAATAACACTTTTCTGAGCAAAAACTAAGCTATAATGTCTGGATAAACACAGCTATATTCCATTCCCAATCTTCTCAAACCCCGATTCCCCAACAACCCTTAAATTCTTAATCCCTAAAAGTCCGACAACGCACTTGTAACACCTCTGGTGTTACAGGTGTCCGTGGGCGGCGGCGATTGCTTACCATCAGGTGATTCGTATGCTTATTCCATAAAAAAAATTAATTACGTATTTCTATTCTGCCTCCATGCTAAAAATGACGAATTCCAGTTTCATTTTAATTCTTCTCTTCATTATTTCTCATCCTCATGGTGCCTAATCAAAGAACAAATGCTTGAACCACTAGATCAATGAAGCAATATCAATCACAATAAGGCAGTAACTACACACTTACATTACAACAAAATTGTTTAACAGCCAAAGGCATTAGCCACATTCACATATACAGTTTGCAATTATTCCTACCGATCTTCTATATTAATACAGACATTGAGAAATGGTTAGCATATGAATAGATAATTCAGCCGATCGTGTACCGGTTTGTGTAAGTAAGTGAACTATTCACCATCCATATATTGTACATAAATGACATGAAATATCTAGCACATATAGCTACTTAGCCATTAATATATATCTTTTTTGCTGCCATTTTTTTCCATACCTCGGTCCAGTGCTTTGATGTCTTAACTAACTAGTTGACTTGATCTGAAGGTGTTTTTTTACACGGATATGTTCAATACATAACACTTTTAAATATGAATGCTCTATTGACAATGCGTTGGTTAATTACTGAGACTGGCAGACGGTGATTATTTTCAGCTTAGTTTTATCTTTATACATATTGTTATGTAGTTGTTAACATCGTTCGATCATTTTTGTAATCCGATAAAGTAACAATGTGGCGTGTTTTTATTTTTGCAATCTTTGTTGTAGAAATTGTTATTTATGGCAGTTGTGTTTATGAATTGAAGCTATTGACCATAGCAAAGCAATCAACCACTCACCCACTGCACAAACTGTGTCATAAATTAAGGTTGTCTCAATAAATCGATGCTCCAAAAAATGTTGAATCAATCTCAGCCGCTCCCAAACACAGATAGTTACATACAAATGGGCAATGGAACCAGTCTGCGTGCACTAACGTTGTGTAACGTAACTGTACCCGGACAAAACATGGCGACTACTACCATTTTAATAAACTCATTGCGCCCAGTCTAAATTAGACAATCGAATTGAACTAAAGTTTAATTGAAAAAAAAAATATCGGTCAGTCAACAAAAAGAGGAAAAAAGTATTTTTATATTAAGTACGTGACAATCGCATGGTCACCGTAGCGATGGTGCGCGTGCGCCGGTCGGTTGCGGCTTTTTGTGAATGAACCGAAAGCGGACAGGTTCTGTTAGAACAAATTTAACGGGACTTACCTTCTCTTGTTATATTTTTTTTCTGTGCTACAAGTTAGGTTCGAGCTCCCATTCTGAACAGGTGGTAACCTCAAAATTTTGATGACATGGTCATGTGATGGTGTACAGGAAATAACTTAGAGTGGTTGTCTTGTAAAACCTGGAATTATAATTAAGATCTAAACTAGTCTAAAGTCGTCAATCCACATTGATCATTCTTTCACCTTCACACACCTGGTGAGAAGAACAAGCATTGACAATACACAGGGTGATTTATTTATCCATGTGCCTAGTTCCATTGCCTTCCAACGAGACACAGCAATATCTAAAAGCATAGATCTACAAAAAGCCGGTGCAATTCGCTGCATTTTCCCACACCTATTGCGAATTGTAATGGTGATTGGATCTGTCCCAATCACGATGATAATTCAGTTGCTCATTAATTTTACGAAATGATGTTTCCAATAATAAGCCTCAAGATATCGAATTGAAATGTTGAAAACAAAATGTCGATTGGTTTGCAATAATTTCTTATGCAACAACATTATTATCATAATTAATGGTTTTACGAAATTAACTAATCTTATTCTTATCTAACGTGGAAATGATAAAGTTTTAGATCTTATTTTATTATTAGTTGTTTTTAATAGATAGTTAAAGTTTTTAGTAAATCAGGTAGTCTATGTATATTATTTGGTTCTAGCTTCTGCCTGGCCTCGCCCGCGTTTCCTTGGGATTTTTCGAAACTTTCCCAGTAATAGCACGCAGTCTGAAATTGTGCCCAGTATATGGAAATAAGCTCATCTCCTATTATATGTGACTTATGACACATGTGGTGAAAAGTGGGTGTACCTACATTGAACAGTGGCATTACGTGCCGTAATGTTTACTTCTGCCTACCTCTTCGGGGATAAAATAACTGTATGAGACACTAAGAGATACCTATGACTCAATTAAAATATCACTTAAACTCAAAAATAGCACAACCTTGCAGCATTTTCCTGTTACTATCGTAATTATTCAGAAAACCAATAATAAACTTTACAAAAACAAAATTCTTACCGCGAATTTGTTTACTTTTAAACTTATTTTACGTTTTATTATAAACCGTAGTTACTGATCAGTGGTTGATGACGTAATGAGACGTCTAGATTTAACTCTGTGGTTAACCTGACCTACTGAGTTTGGTACCAATGTTTAACCTATGATTTTTTTTTGTTCCAGGTATGTAAACATGGAGTTTGGTGGTTTTACACATAAGTGATGGGTGTGAGGCAGCTTTATATTGGTGTTGGTGAGTTTAGACTAGTTTTTGTAAGAAGTGGTCGTCAAACCTTCCAGAAAGAGTTCTTTTGTTATGGTATAAGCCGGTAAACGAGCGAACGGATCACCAGATCGCCGGTAAGTAATCGCCCCCATGGACACCCGAAGGGAATTTAAGGGTTGTTGGGGAATCGAGGATTAGGAAGATTAGGAAGAGGTGTAATTAGACCTCCGGTAACCTCACTCACACAACGAAACATAACGCAAGCGGTTTTTGATCACTCTGCTATCACTCCAGTCGAGCTAGTTCTTTCGAAATTCTCAATACAAACTCAAATGAAATCGTCATTACTACAATACTTATGTCTCATAAATAAAAACAACTAGTTCTTGATATCATAACTAGCGAGGCAACATAGTAGTGAATGGTTGCAACTTAATACATTGTAACATACGTGTAACACTGTTACATAAAGTGCAACTGTCATATAATCTAGGATCATGTAGTTGCTCCATAAACTTCGCTTCTTGTAGCACTTGTGTCATTTATTTGGTCTATTTCTGAATTTTCTAATCAGAATATGTCGTGTGTAGGTAATTGAGACTAACTGGGTATTTAACAAAGTAATAGAAGGTTATTTATAAGGGACTGGATATATAATATTTTAGAAGTCTTGGAATACTTATCTCTTGCTATCTTCCTTAAAAAAACAAATGAGAGGTATTTTGGCCTAATTCCAATCCCAAAAATTTTGATTAAGATAGATTTTTAACATTAGTTCTATAGAATTTCTGACAAAAATTAAGATCACTTCTAAAGATGGATTGATTTGAATTAAAATTGGTTATTGAAATTGGCCTTACTGATGCTGGTGTTCGGAGTTTGTGGTGATTTGTTAGAAGATTGAAGAGGTTGATTAAGGATTTAGAGGAGGAGGGTTTGTTGTAGTGTTTTCCTGATTGTTGGATTTAGTTTAATGTCAAATAATTTTAGCTTATTACTTGTGGATTTATTTAACTTTACATTCTGACTGAAAAAAGATCATGCGCGAAAAGAAATATCAAAGGTTTTACTGTTTAATTTTCCAGCATTGACAAGGCATTTATCTACTCAAATCTATTCCACCTAATCACACAAACCCTTAAACAATAGCTCCAAGCACCCAAACTGCATAAATCTCAAGTAAACATTAGACGCGACAGCAACAAAGTTTCGTAACAATTACATTTCCCTCGACCGTGGCCCAAGCTCTATATCTTCGTAAATCGATAAGATGTCCGGCAATATCGGTAAATTGACGTCTACTTATCGATAATATCCGCCGATCGACTCCGGCGCAATAAATTTTGAAGACGGTTAATTCGGTTACATTTAAAGGTCGATGAGTTTGAGTTGAGTATAGTTTATGTTGAGACTCTCGTGGCCGAGTAAAGGGTCTGGAGTTTGATTTTGGATTTTTGTAATAGTACTACAGATTGATATAGTTTAACTCTATCATTGTGCGATACGTTATATGTGTGTCTGGATTGCTAAAAGCTAATGTTACACTTTATATTATGTAGCATGCACTTTATTTTCAATTTTTTGCGGGAATATAAAGCGTGATTGACTTCAAATGGGGCCTTAAAATGGGACCACAAAAAAAAACTTAGCCATGCATTTTGTTAAACATCAAAAACGAAATGAGAATTTCTAATTAATGTCAAGAACACATATGTAAATTCAAAAACACACTTTATAAATATTTATATACGAAAACTGAAATCAATCGGTCGCATACCAGTCTAATCGTAATTGTTTCACACACGCATCGAACTAGTATCGGCTGCATCGGTATAGAATCGGTTAAATCACTCATCGAGTGCCGATTGACGATAGAAAATCGATTCGTTCGTGATCGTACGTCGACATTCCAACGCCATGTTTTTATACAGCCTATTTGAATAAAATTTCTCATTTAATATTCCTTCTGCGTTATTGAACTGACTTAGCGGAAATGGTATATGTTTTATGCAAGTTTTAATTATAACACCAAGTTTACACTGATTGGTTGGGGACAGAAGTGCTAGTGTTTGAAAGGTAGTGACTACTAAATGTATCATGTGTGTCTAAGGCTTAATTTATGTTTCTTATGGACGTATTTATGTCAAGGAATGTATGATATATTGCTATCTTTTACAAGTTTATTTTACTAACAATTTTTATATGGTTAATTGAGTAATTTGAATATTATAAATAGCAATATTAAATATGTATTTAAAATAAAATACATAAGAAGAAATTAGTTCGAATGAAAATAGTTTATTCACGTAAATATATTGAAAAAAGCTCTATTACTTAGGAGTAGGCTGCGCGACGACGTCGCTGCGTCGAGTAAGAATCTCTATGTGATTCGTAACTAGTCGAGCTTTCCTCAATTTCTTTACGTGAGTAAATTATTGGTTTTAGTTAATTTAATATGTCTCACGATATTTATTATTAAAATGTAGTTGTAGTGAGTAAATAAGTACCTACCACCTACGCACCTAACTAAATTACTAGTCATTAGTAGATTCTTACATTTTTGTAGACTTTTTAGATATTATCTCAATATTTCGTAATCAATTTTGAAATTAATGCCATTCCCATCTACTTAATTAACCAAAGAATGTGTAAACAACATCGAAAACAGTTTAGACACTAATTAAATAAACCCAAACATAAATTTTCCTTAAAATGGTGAAAGAGAAAATATATAACTTAATTATAAGTTTAAGTAAATAAGGAATTATTGATTTATTACTTTTTAAAACGAAAATCCATCATGGCGTAGATTGTAGGTGTGGGAAGTGAGCCTAAACATATCCATTGACAATATATTATCTGTGGATTACCGTGTGGGACTTAATTGGTCGCGGCTTACTTTAAATTTATTGTTTTTGAAAGTTTTTCTGTCCTAAATACTTACTTAGTTGAGATTAGGAGGTTAAATTTCTATTTTTTGTGGTTTGTCGTCAAGTTTAAGTAGCCAGGGAACTGAAATAAATGGCGTTAAAAGCCTAACCTTAAAGGATGATTGTAAATGTAGTAAACTAGTCTTAAATCTAAAGCAAAACTTTCAGTACCAAACAATTATAATTATTACCTAACAATTACAATAGCCACAAAACAAAAGAGTCTCAAAACTCTTACAAGTCTTACTGCCGTACTCAGAGACATTTAATGATTACTTAAACTACTCCTTAGTAACGTTTTTATCTTGTCTTTGACTGCCAATAGAAAACTGTTGAAAGCAAATCCTCTAACGTCCGTCACCGGTGACCACCACGGCGTTCAATTTGTTAAATGACTCTGAGTACGGCTGTTTGTTATAACATACCTTATAATACGAAAAACCACAATGGTATCAAAATTCTCGTAATAAAAAAAGTCAGTAAACAACAATACAGCATACATTAGCGAACAAACGTTACGCTTCTGAATACAACCTCCATTGTCTTCGAAAACACAGTTTATTATAATTTTTATTGAAACACACATCGTCATATTTATATAAGGTTTATGTAAAGTAGCGTAATGTTATGTTATGAGTGTTATTTGATGGTAATTTAGGCAGGTATAGGGCACGAAAGTGTTTAGGTGTAATGTGCACACTTACTCGTTTGAAAAGTACAGGCAATTGAGTATTAATTGAAATACATGCTTTGATATGACACTTGACACAGTTGTTGTAATAGGCACCTGATAGCAGTTGTGCTTTCTTTTTAGTTTTGTCATAGGGATGGCTAGGTGGCATGTTTAAATTATCGTCAGCATCAGCCTAAGAGTCCCCAGACTCCGATGAAAGCCCAACAATACTTTTTCGTCCCGGTAATGAAACCCGAGACCCCTTACCCGGCAGTCGCACTTGCGACCACTCGACTAACGAGTCAGTCTCTATGAGAATACATCGTTCATAATTCCAACCTCCACACAAAACTGTGAATTTCACAATCGAAAATTCCGAATATAATTTTGCCTGACCCGGGAAGACCTCAGGACCTCGGGCTAGACTGACAAACTGACAATATTTATTGAATCATAAGCCGCATCTTATTTATGTAAGTTTTATGTTAAATAGCGACTTAAATACAGTGAACACGCGCCTAAATATGTGCGTAGGCGCAGATAAATGAGGGAAATAATGATTAGGCCCGTTTAATAAGTTGTATTTTGATTGGCCGATAGCAATACCTTTAAGTTGGTGTATCTGTCAGTTTAACATAGTTTCACTATATATAATGGTATTTGTAAACAATATATTAATTGTAGGCACCCGTTATTTATATAGATTTACATATTAAATTAGTCACGATAGGTAATATTCATTTTTTATATGATTTCCATGATATGATTAAGGTATATTTTGGTGACATTTTTATCGGTTGTGATATGAAAAGCTAATGTTTATTAACTTTTTTAAGTTTATCAAACTTTATTTGATTGGCTGATATAAAGGAATTAAATTAGTGCTTAGGGACACAAAAATCAAACAATTATTCTCAAACAACCCTTTTCCTAACTCTAAAAGGCCGATAACGCACATGTATTGACTCTGGTGTTTCGGGTGTCAGCAGCGGCGATTGCTTACCATCAGGTGAAAAAAATTAAGCTTAGTTTAATTCAGTATCGCTTACTGAAAAATGCCAACCCTAAAGCGTATAAAATTGAATTAAAAAAAAAATAATTGCATTTAATATTAAAACGAATGCGAAGTGCGATTGCTAGATGCCTAGATTACTAACTTCATCCAATTTTCAACCATAATAATAACAAACTAGAGTTTAAAATCTCTAACAAACGAGTTTCTTCCTTAAGCCTGGAGAACATCCATATTTTTAAATCAGCACAGAATGGAATCCAGGAGTGCGGTCCATAACTGTCGGTACAAAATAGATCAATGATAAAAACTGGCCTCTGATTAGTCGGTATCGAGCTCGCTTAATTGTAGGCTGCGCTTGCGCAGGCCATACTATCTAATGCCGATAGTAAGGATAAGCTTATGAAATAATACGTTTGAACACGCGGGAAGTTATCCTGCTACTGATGGTTCGGTACTATTGGACGGTTTTGTAGTGAGTTTGTGTCGAGTAAGGCAGTTTTAATGAAATAACTAATTAGGGATGCTTTTGTTTTCTTTTTAAACTGAAAATGTTCCTTTGTATGCAGAATTTGGTTCATTTGTCAAGAAAGGTTTGCTTATTGAAAAAGCTATTACTTAGAATGATTTTATCTTTAGTATCGTTCATTTTCTCTGTTTAACATTAGGGATTTGGATAAGGTGGGTAGTTCCTTATCAGTGAATAGTTCTACTATCAGTAAGTACTGGAATAAATCATAATGTGAAACTGAATAGTCTTCTTGAATACTATAATAGTCCTTGAATAAAAATAATATTACAGTAATTCGTGGGTTAAGAACTAGAGTAGCGTAAGGGCAAAATGACAACTTCTCAGGAGAGCCGAAAAACAACTCAAATTTACCTACTGTCAACTTGTAGGTCTTTTATGGCAAAATCTATAGTATCTGTATATCTGGTTTTTACTTAAAATAAAGCTTTATTTATTGGCTACAGAATACTGTAAATTTATGGTAAAAAACGGTTAAATTTGAAATATATATATATATATATATATATTTTTCTAAAACTGGTTGACATACGTCATAATAACGGACTGCATTACTTTAATTATTTAGTGCCATAGTAGCGTAACCCACCCTTACGTTTTTTTGGCACGGAGAAAAATTACAGACGCGTACAAAACAAGGACCCATAAGCAGTAACGGCTCCTTACGTTTATTTGGCACGAAACAAATTAAGGCTACAAAATCATAATTCGGTGTCCTATCCGCTCGTAAGTCGAGTTACGATCGTTGTGCTCATAATTTTATTGACAAAATAATGTCAAGATTATTGTTAGTAGAAACACTTCCTTTTGGCAATAAACAAACTTCTTTTTTTATGCGTTATTATTGTACTAAGCAATCTACACACTACATCGTTCCAGTTTTTCGGCACATACAAATATGGGGATTGAAAAAGCGAATGGTGAAAAAAAATTTTTGGAGTTTTTGCCCTTACGCTACTCTAGTTCTTAACCCACGAATTCTACAAGAGTATTTAACATTTATGAACGACACTTACAGAAAACGTCACCATATCACAAATAGATCGTAGAACCATAAAAATCCTCTTAACTTACGGAAATCGAAAACCAAATGACATCCGCACAAATAGTAGAGGTGCAGTTGGTATACGGTATAGTTGCACCTATAGATGCAACAGCGAGTTGCATGCTGTTGCATCGTAAGTAATCCGACAATTTGCGATATTACTAGGCAAGTAGGACCTTCTTTACTATGACTAAGCTTATTATCTAATAACAGCATTCCTTTACAAGTTATTTTAATCTCAATAGGGTGGGGATATTATCGCCAATATTATCTGAGACTCTATTGAAAGTGCTGACTGCAGTTTTTATTGTAGCAGTGTTAAAATAATTGGTCCTTATGAATGCACTTGGACAGTGATGGACAACTCTTTGGATGGGGTGGGTTTTATCTTAATTCGAGCGTATCATCGCCTTGAGGTAATTATAAAGGCTTGTTCAATGTACTTTATTGCTACAACAGTAATTTCTATTTATTATCTTTGCGTTTCTTTTTATCAGCGAAAGCTTTTGTTTTCTTTTGGTCAAAACAAAATGTGCTCTACATTTTTCATATCTTACTATAATATTATAAATGAGAAAGTTTGTGTGTATGTTTGTTACTCAATCACGTCAAAACGGCTGAAGGGATCAGGATGAAATTTGGTATAGGGGTAAATTATGGTCTGAAATAACACATAGGTCATTTCTATCCCACGGAAATAGGTAATTTGGGCAGAAGCTAGTAGGCATTTAAAAGGCATTTCTAAAAGCTTATCAGATTAACTTTATTAGCCTTAATTAATCAATCAAAATTAACATTTGGAAGTGGTTTAACGGTCCGCACCTACTCCGTATATCAATGGAGCAGCATTGTAAATCAGCTTGATATATTTTATCAGATTACTGTAATTTGAGTACATTTTCGTATTTTAAAAGGTTGTGATGAGCTGATGAAATGCGGAAGCTATAAGATGGCAAGATATAAATATAAATCAGGCGTGTACAGCTCCCAGCAATTAAACTTACGGCGGGACTTGCGCGCGCGCATATCGGCGCACAAATCATAATCAGCGCCACCTGTGGGCGGCTGACAGTAAAACATAGCTTAGATCCTTCAATAAGAACTGTTTATTACACTATATTCTATCTTATCATTATTAGAATAATGTTTAGAATCGCTTGTAGGGTTTCGTTGCGAATTTTAAAATATCCTGGTGAATTCAGCTCATAAATTGGATTAAGAATTGGTATTGATAGTTAGTAATAGAATTTTCTTTGGATTTTATTTGTGATGAGTTGTTTGATGGTTTCTGCTTTATCGGCTTTTCTTTGAGTCCCAGTGTGGGAGGAATGAGAGGGATCCGGTATCTAGATTATAAATCATACCCTCCGTCTAAATAATAAACCAAGTAGCGTGTCTATTCCTTTATACACTCTGAAGTATTTGAACGATTTTGCTTCTTTTCTTTGCTGTTATTACGTTTTTAAGGTTGATATTTGTGTGACGAATTGCAAGTTAGTTCCTAAGCCTTTTATAGTTGAATACATATTGAAACATAGTCGGAACACATAGAACAAGATTAAATATTTGTTCCGGTTGTCTTACATGACTGTAAACATTAGTACTTAGGACTAAGTAATTATTAAGTAATGTTCTAGTGTATGTATTGTTGTACACTACACGATATAGCAAAATCACTACATAGTATAAAACAAAGTCGCTTTCTCTGTCCCTTTGTATGTTTAAATCTTTAAAACTACACAACGAATTTTGATGCAGTTTTTCTTAACAGATAGAGTGATTCAAGAGGAAGGTTTTAATGTATAATAGGTACATGCATAATATATGAACCCTTGCGAAGCTGGGGCGGGTCGGTAGTAGCTTAATAAAGAACGACGCTTCTATGTATTTATGTTTATGACAAAGAATAGTGAAGAGCGAATACAAGAAAAGTCGAGTATCTCCGGGTTTATCGATGATATTTATTGTTGGCTCCGTGTTACGATGTCGGTAGCTGCTCCTATCGCAAATATATGAAGACTGTGTTTACCATTTTGATATTTTCCTACCGCCTTTTCTTGAACAATATCTAGTTGTGTATCTGTGTAGGGGATCCGGAGCAGCGGACTACCTAGCGGTTCGAAAAGTAGGAGTCGGAACGGGGTGGTTTTTAGTCAGCAAGAATCTCTCACAGTCCTTCTGGCCTTGGGCGAGGCGAGAGGAGCCATGGAATGATTTTCCCCGCTTAATCAAACGCCTATCCAACCAAACTAAATCACAGAAACTTAAAAAAGCGATCTTTAAATTAAATGCTAACATTAAATTATCATACGAACTTAGTACTTAATAAAAATCAAAGAAGTTATGTATTTTCTGCCACTAAAACGACTTACTAAGCGAAATTTTCTAACAGTAATATAAATTACACAAATGCATGAAACGTACACACGAGTTATGTACGGAACACTAAAACTAATTATTAATCTATTATATTAATGTAATTAAACGCGTAAATCAAACAAACTCCGTTAATTGCAATCAGTCCGTCTGATCATCGAGACTTCACCTATATTTCAACCAAGATCTCCAGACAGCGTATAAAACTACCCTCAACCGTTTGATTTCATTAATCAATTTCCAACTGTATCTTTTTACAATTAGGTTGAAAATCGTATAAAGATGTTTGTCTATTTAGTATAGGTTGATGTGCTGTTTGTACGTAAGTCCATTAATTCTGAAATTAACGTTACAGAAAGTATTTGCGTGATGCACGAACGGGAGTACTAGAGCGTGGTCCGGTGGTCTGTGGGACAAGAGGAAGCGGATGGATGGAGTATAATGATAGATTCTAGACTAATTGCTGTCTATTTATAGGCTTCTTCGCACCGTAGTTAGGCTTTCTGCTAAGTAAAACCTAGATACTTTACTAGACATTTGCTTGTGTAGAACGTCACTAAGATCAAACCCAAATGTTGTCTATGTGAGTTACAGGAATCTGCAGATTACTGATGAATCCCTTTAAGAGTTGTTGTTATTACTTGTTGGTGAGATTTTTGGGCTTACTGATTATATTAAATGTATTAGATTAGATGTTCATAAGAACCAAAACAAGATCGAATTTATACATATGTAGTCATAGATTCCTGGCTGGTAATGTAAAGAGATAATTAAATAACTGTACAAGAAATAGAGCGAATAAGCAGTTTGCATTCAGTTTATAACTTGGACCAAACGAAACCATTCAGAGTGTGAATCGAAATTGCATAAAGAAAACTTATTGCATTATGAATACACGTTAATTGTGATTATAATGATTTTAAACTGTAATTACTGAGTAATAAGATCTAGATTCCAGGATCTATTAGCATCGTAAATTTTGTTAGACGGTGGTAACAAATTAACTGTCTTTTTTAAACCATGAGTAAGTGGAACGTGTTAAAATATATAAATGTATTGGAAGATTTATTATTTAGATTTGATAAATTTATAGAAAATTTATCGAATGTAAATAGATTTTTAAGGCTTAAATTGGCTGATAGCAAAATTATTTTTTATGGGACACAACCTCCCAAATCGCTGCAACTTCTATAAGCCAGGATAGCTACTACTGACAGCTAAATTATCTTAACAGTCTAATGAAATGCACGATACTCATCATAAGGCACTTGCTTATAAACTGAAGTTAAAAAGAACTCACATAGAAATCTCCCACAACACTTAATTCACCCTGACGTTTTAACTTCACATAATTATAACTATTTTCCCTACCCAAGCAATTTAAATGTAGCATTTTAAAAATGGCGATGTCAACAACCTTTTTAATAACATACTTATTACAATAATGGTACAGTTTTCTTCAAGAAACTCGTTCAGGATTCACGGCTTCGTTCGAACTGATTGCACCAATTACCTTGCACCGTTTTGATACGTTGCAAACACGCAATCTTTTACAAAACCCGCAATGCAACTAAAATGTCATTATGACTTTTCTAATTGTCAAAAAGAAAGAAGGTTTAGTCTTTTAAGTTTGAGTAAAAGAGGTTTTAGTGTCACCTGGTAGCCAAGGAATTTGTGTCTTTAGGTAGAATAATTACCTACTCGAAATTGTTTTTAGCGTCTTTTATTTTGCTAGGATAAACTCGGTAATGTGTTGCATTAGTATTTATTCACATTCTATTAAAAATATGAATAATATGGAAACTACAAGCAGGTAAACTATGCGGTTAATAGCAGGTCATCTAAATACCTAAGTAATTATTTGTTATTCTTACATATTTACGCGTAGTAAACTGTGAATTTGCTATGTCATGACTTTGACAATAACGACATTAAAAGGACATCATAAAATGGAGGCAAATAATTCTATCTTGCATACTTTTAATAATCCATTTAACTACTATAAACGAGTACACAATCGCACACAAATAACCTATGAATAATTCGATTAAAATATTCACAGCATTACGATTAATACTACAATTATTTTATTATTTATCGTCAATAATGACACAGTCTTGGCGGGAACGGGAGAATATCCGTGACGTTTATTGTGAACTGTCAACTGTCATTATATCGTTGTGAGAAGCGAGAATACTAGTTTAATTGTTATTCTGCATGATGTGTAGGCGTTTAGTCATCGGCGTAGTGGTGAACACTCGATGAAACGTAGGTAGAAACTATCTGCTAGCACTTAAATCTTAATCAAGGAATTCTCAAACATCCGTGATCCGGGTTTAGAATGATTTATGATTATAGTTTTATTTTAGCGATGACATTCTCGATAAATGTAGAATACTACTGTTTTTGCGCCTAAGAGCATTTTAGCTACATGCTGTATGCCATTTACGTGATATCTTTATACAAATTCAGACACCAATTTATCGTTTTGTTTTTCTAAAATATTTACTAACATTAATAAAGATTATGTTTAATGTATGGTTGAATCCCAGAAGGATTTTATTACTGTTCCTCTATAAGCGAAGAAGAACAGAATCTTCCACTGTATTATTAAAAGTATGTAATCCTCGATTCGAATCCACCTCGTAACTTTTAGTATTCATTTTGCGACACCCACCTATGTAATAAATATCTCCATAATAACTATTTGCATCAACACCTTAAACAGTATGCTCATGTAAGGTCTAGTTTACACCGACTTAATCAAGTTTTTAATCTTTCCCGAGATCTTTTTTACTGTAAGTGTTGCAAATGACACTTTATATTGAAGATGTAAAGGGTTATTTTTGCCTGGCAATTTGTGTGTGATGTAGGGTTGGTCCTGCTGGATTGGTTCAGCAGCCCTTCATTATATGGCATCCATCCACGTCTCACGAATAATTACTGAGCTCTTCCAGACAAATCACGTGGTTGTGGTCCAAGGCAGAGGAAGATAGAGGTTTAATCATTCACTGTCTTATTTTGTTGCCACATTTACCTTGTAACGTGATGGTTTCCTAAGTTCTGCTTCTGCAAAGACATGATATATTATTAAATAAGACAGGTTAGTATTAATTTAAACGAAATCAGATATTTCTTGAATGTTAGTGACAACTGTATAGAACTGTAATATAGTTCTCTTTTTTAAAGGGGGAAAGATCATCCAATTTCTTCTCCCGCCTTGGGTGAGTAGGAGTGTCAGACTTTACTGACTAAAAACCACCCTGTTCCTAGCCCTGCTTTTCGATCTGGCGCCCCGGTAAACCCGCTAGGTAATCGGCAGCTTTGGACCAGGCATCAGTCCTATTGGGCCCTATCTGTAGTGGTCCGATGGCTTAGTAAGTACCTAATATTAAATGTTGTTACATTTAATTATGTTGAGAGGTACTTACTAATAATACATACATCTATAAATAAGGCTAAGTATGGTTCAATCAATGCATATCTTATAACTTGTACCACACCAACTGTTGTACTGAGTGACTATACTCTTCTCCTACTTATATTTATGTAATATTTTTTGCTATTAAAACAGGGAAATCCGTAGCGTACTAACTTCCCTGCGTTATGTGATATGTGCAGCTGACGTAATGTCAGTGCTCCAGGAAAGTCTTTTTGTCATGTGATGCGCAAGCGCAAGTGTATGTGATGTTGGAAAATGTTGAGAGAAGTCAATCAGTAATATGTTTTAGTCTTTAATTTGATATTTTAAACTAAATAACTAACTAATTTGTTTTAGTTTTTAATTTGTAATATAAGTTTTGTATCGGTGTAGTCACATTTCATATAGTACCGTTAGGTAATCCTTCTTTTTGTAGTTTCATAGAAAATAATGTAAGCAATATTAAAGTAAACATGAAAATATAAACAAGTAATATGATAAGTATCTATTAAAATTACTACGTAATCTACGTATTAACAACATTTACCTTATTTTCATAGATAAACACATCGCATTACAATTTCTAACTAGGTAACATGAAACTATAACACATCCATTTCCCATTAAATTAACTACGTTCATAGACAGACAGACAGACATACAAAATACAAGTACATACATAGAAACATTCACACAGTTAAAATATTCTTGAAACGTACAAATAATATCTATTCCGTCCACTTGTCGGTGAGAAGCTAGCACCGTACCACCGGACCACCGCGACGATGCCCACGCGCCACTTCGCTCGAGAGCCACTCCTGCGCAGCCACACCGTAACTGCGACGTGACGCTGCGATTAGTCGCCGATAGCCGCATCAACCGCACCACTTAGCAGACAAAGTCGTGATTGTTCTGTGAAACAGATTTTATAGGGAAATTGTGAAGAATGATGAATAGTTCGTTGTATTAACTTTCTCCTAGTAGGCTGGATAGAGTTAAAATATATATTTTTTAATGGGACAACCCCGCCAAAACCTCCTATACAGCTGCAACTCCTGTAAGCCAGGATCTACAGTAGATACAACCATGAAAACACCAGAACATTGAAGTCCGACACGTCCCAGGGACATGAATGACTCTCTTGGATCTCGCAACGAAATAAATCACAAGATATTATTAGAGGAGAAGAAATAATAGTTAAATTAAAAGAAAATATCACGTAAATCTGATAAGCAGTTCTCGAGTTGTAAACAAAGACACACAGTCTGACAATTGCGTATCTGAGGACTTAGTTTTTTTGTTGGTAATAGGTAACTTGTTGCCATGTAGAAAGCAGCGGTAAGCAGAAAAAAATATGCATAATATTTACATACTAAACATTATTGTCAGACCATTACTCATATCTATGTCACGCACGAGACTCGAAAACGCAAGAATGCAACATAATATAAATAAATACATATAAAAGAATTAAATATGTCACAATGTACTACTTACTTCGCTTATCGTACCCACGAACAAATGCCACCGTTATCCTGTGACCTAGGGTTGTCAAATCTTTGTGATCGCAATTAGCGGTGCGCACGCGCAGCGATGGCTTGCGCGCCAGCCCTGCGGTTGGTGATAAAGCGTACGTGAGGGGTCGCAGTGCTCGTGGTCTCAGGTTCATGCATGTTACAATGAATGACGACATTAACCTGTCGTTTCAATATTACGTTTGTTTGTCGAACAAAGCCAAGGCGAAATGTATGTAGTTTACGGTAAATCGTTTAGTTTTGAGTGTAAACTTTTATCACGTCGTCAGTCGTCTGAGCGCTTAGTACGAATGTAATCCTACTTAATATTATAAATGCGATAGTTTGTATATTTGCCTCATTAGTCGAGCGGTCGCAAGTGAGATTGCCGAACAAGGTGTTTCGGGTTGATTCCCGGGCCGGGCAAAGTATTGTTGGGCTTTTTTCGGTATTTCGAAAATTTTCTAGTAGCAGCACGAAGTCTGGAATTGTACCCAGTATATGGCAATAGCCTCAACCCCCTATCATATGGGACTTCACGTTTTCACCCACGGGAAACCGGGCGAAGCCACTGGCAGAAGCTAGTTGGTACATATCCTAACATAATGCTACTCCTGACTACAATGTAGGTACTAGTATGGTATTGTTTATGTTATCTGATAATGGACACTGGCCAAGACTTTCCTTGACCATCTGACGCCCCAGAGTCTCGAAGCACTGTTCATACTTTCACACACTCTCTAATTCAATTTAGGACTTTATATCTATGTACCTTGAAAAGTAAATACAATGTTGGCTATTGATCGTGTCGCTAATTAGATTAATTCGTCTATTAATTGGATTGCTTTGTTACGGCACCTCAGTTGGGCAGGTCGGAAAGTATGGAAAGTTTAAAATTGTATTTTATAGTCACATAGCTACTTCCCGCGGTTACATATGCTCTGCTTAGCTCCTATAGATCGAAGCGTGATGTTTTGCAGCCTTTCTCGATAAATGAACACAAAAATAATTATTCAATTTGGACCAGTAGTTCCGAAGATTAGCGTTCAAATAAAACTTCAGCTTATATTGCAGTAACTGTTTTACTCATATTATTCTTTTCCTTTTTTACAGGTAAGCATCGATATCAAAATGGATTTAGTATTTCGAGAACACATTTTCACCTCTATTGGTAAGACCAGACTACAGACTTCGAGATTTGGACTCTACTTCTTTGAACTCTCTACAACAACATGGAGTCACAGAAACATAATCTTGAAATAAACAGTATATTCACATACTAATTAAAATAAATTAAACATTTTATTTACATATAAAACGTACGTGAAGACGGACGTACGTCAACCTTGATACCATCTACATCTGTCAGGTTCTTACGACTAAGATTACACTAGAAATCATGAAGAGGCAACACACATTAATTCTTCTTAATAGTGATTTTACAAGATACTTCTGTGATAAAAGTGGGATAGTGATATGGAGACACCTAATAAATATGAATAAAACTTTTAAACTAAGCTGATAAACGAGCTGACGGATCACCTGATGGTAAGCAATCGCCGTCGCCTATGGACACCTGAAACACCAGAGGGGTTGCAAGTGCGTTAGCGTTAGTGGCCTTTTGGGAGTTAGGAAATTAAGGATTGTTGGCGAATCGGGGATAGAGAAGATTGAGAAGGGATTATGTATAGTATGTCCAAATCAAACTACCTTTTATTGAAAACCATATCCTACTAGCCAAATAAAATGCTAAAATTTTTCTGTTCGATATTAATTGATCTCACAAGCCCTTCAAACAGACACCAAAGAAACAGTCACTCAAAGAAACCAATAGTTTACTCGAAAATCAAAAGCAAACCGAACTCAAAACAATAGACTACTAGAAAAGTTTAAAAAAAGTAGTACAACAACGTATTTTCCCAACTAAATGTGTTGGTTTACTTACAAATGTCCCACTACATGACACCTAAGGTCAAAACTGCTTTAAAACAAGTCTTTTATAAGTGAAAACGGTGTAAAACACTTGCCGGCCATTCTGGTTGTAGTTCAAACCATTTTAAAAGCACTAAAACAATATTCATGTTGGACTAGAATTCAAGTAAGTGAGGAACTACTTGTACAGAACCTACCAATGGCATGTTCCAATGTCACTTTTAACCGAGTCATATGTACTATCTGAGAGAATGTAGACAATACTGGCAAATGGTGAAAGAAAACATCGTGAGGAAACCTGGGCTTAAAATTTCTAATTATAAGTTTGAAATTGCCAACTCGTATTGAGCAAGCGTAGTGATTAAAGCTCAAACCTACTTTGTGCGAGAAGAGGCATTTGGTCAACATTGGCCATTTATAGGCTAGTGATGTGATGTGATGTACGGAACTACGCTGCAGTTTTAACACATTGAGTAGCATCACATTTTCCATTTATTGTGTGTAGTAAGTGTCAGCGATTCTACCAATAATTATTGTCAAATTGTAACAGGTTAATACAGTAAGTTAAGGTAAGGTAATTTTTGGGTAAGCATTTGGCACTAGTGATGAACGAAATTCGTCGGTTCTTTTCTTTATATTGGCTTAAGTCCTTGCAAGAGAAATACTAAGTAAGGTCCTCCTCTGGATCCCTGTTATGCATTTTTATGAAAATTATTAAAAGATACATTGACAGAATATTTGAATATCTCATTACAAATGGTACATGCCTGCACGTCTGGTGTCTTACGGTTGCGTGTACGCATGTTATCCGGGAAACGAGAGGCGGTTGATATCACCGGTGTATAATAGCCACTCACGGCGGTATAGCCGTTCCCTTCCTGTGTCGTATTTGTTGCCACATTTAATAATAATGTGGGAAAATTGTAAAAAGAAAAGGTAATTATGAGAATAAAGTTTGCTTTGCTAAATTATTGGTATTTATTTTTGCGTTTGGTTGTTTATATAATTAATAAGACTTTCAATCTCACTATTGTAAAGGAAATTAGAAATGATTTTCTTTATAAGGCTGCAATCCAAACTCTAGATACTCCATAAAAAAGAAGAATCCTTTGACCAAGACAAACTCAATTGATATCATCAACCATTCCAAAAGCTTTACGATCACCGTCAATCCCATCAAACCGCATTGTGTTGCCAGCCTTCTATTATCCTTAGAAACATAATTCTTCACTGGCAACAATATTACGCCTGCAATAACAGCTGTAGCACTCCCCAGTTGACACATTTTGTGAGTTTGTTTATGATTTTACAAGCGGCCGCGAGTCGCGACTGCGTGTCGTCTGTCGTTTCCCTCGACACCGGCGCACGCGCACCGGTTTATGATTTTCGCGCGTCTATATTTCCTGCCTAACGGTTCGGCTAGGGTTGCCAGATAAATTTATGCGTCGGATCGGATTTATGCGCTTTGTTTTAATAGTTATTAATTTTTGCTTGTACTGTTTTATTGGTGTTGTTATTTGATTTTTGATGTGGTTCTTTGTAATGGTCATTTTATTTTCTTCTGTCATTTACAAGTCAATGGTGTTTTAATAAACATTATTAGAAGTAACTAATATTAGTTTCTGCTTACGATAAGGACTTCGTTTTTAGTCATATCAAACTCCACACTCACAACCACAGCAAAATTTCTTTCCCAATTTGTGTTAAACATTTCTTATTCAATGAGGTCTTCATTAACGCCAACTTGCCAATATCCTTAATCAAGACATTCTCCAGGTCCTTTGTCCAGGCCCTACAAAAACGTGAGATGTTCGTATCACATCCCACGCCGCATGATTAACACAGCCGGCTGTATCTGCATAGCTCTCGTATTAAACGTTGTACGTGACCACGGCTCATGCTGGACGAAAATGGGGCCAGATTTGGGTTTCAGTTACTTGGGACGTTGGTTATCTACGAAGGACAGTGTTTGTATTGAGTGAGGCTTTGTTTTAAGTTGGTGGTGGTTCTATTTGTAGCTTTGAAGAGTTAGAATACCAAAGTCAAAGCATTTATTTCAATTAATACTTAATTAGACACTTTTGAATTGTCTTTCAGTCTGTCTGTGAGTGAAGCTAGGTGCTCGTTCTAAAGTGTAGCTTGTTATAAGGAAAGTTCGTAGTCCAATGAAGTTTAGTTTGAATGTTTTTCGTAATTTAAAATAACCCGTTTCAATAAATACTGATAATAATGGTACTTTTAAGTCTTCTTTAACGTAATGAAAATGATTAATCAGTTGCTAGTGTCAATAAATGCTTGAAACTCTAGTTCTAAATATCATTACTTCCCTTCCCTAAACAATAGAATATGGTGCAACGGTCTCCGATATCAGTCGACAAATTTTATGAGACAACCTGATCATGACCCAATAACCCTTTGCCCAAACTGGCTACCACCATGAAAGTTAGACAATTAATTACCTGGATAAATAGCACAACGCCCAAACATCGTGCTTAGTAGTAATTGCCCGTAATTGCAATTTATTATGTCCGCACTATTTCTAATACTAATTTATTGGTCGCCCTTTGCAGTAACGTGGTCGGATACTGGTTTAATTGGTCAGTTTTTCAGGACTGGTAATGAGGTTAATTCTGTTGTGACTGACGGTTTTATCGCTTGAATAGTGAATGATGAGGGGTCTGAGAATTGATTTGCTGGACTTGATATGGATGTAGGATTTCTGCTTGTAACATTCCAAATGCAATATGCTACTTTTATCCTGGAAGTGTATTTACGAGAACATAATTAACTTTACGTCTAACGTCTAAAAAGGTGTAGTATCCCATCCCGGCCTTTGTTACCAGAAAACATAGTAACACGTCTCCAAAGCCCCAAAAAGGAGCTATACCAAAACAGAGTACAAATATGACAGCTGTCAAACGACCACGTAACACGTAGTTAGCAAGTGCCGCATTCTGAGAGCTTATGGTCTGCTCCACTTGATGACGAGGAAATGGCCATTGTCAACTTTTCAATGGCATTTCTAAAGTAATTCACCAATATGGTATTCGTTAGCTGCAGCCCTATTTTACACCCACAATGGTAACCCGTTACCTACAGCTGGTCTTTATGCATTGCACAAGATATTGCAGGTAGAATTGACGCAATTATTATTCCGTCAACAATGTTTAAACGCGAATTAGGAGCGTCCATCTTTCGTATTTGAATAATCACCCTCTAAAACGGTACAGGACAGGACGTATCGTTACCAATCTCATTTTCGGAGAAGTCTCGCATTTATTTACACTTCTCAGGTTCGCCTGCGGGCGATTTTCGGATCCCATTCCATTGTATGTTAAACCGAACCGTGTTTACGAATTTATTACGGATCCCTGAAATAAAAATGGCGATAATATCGTTAATGCCGCTAATATTTTCGCTGCAGAGCAAAAAAAAAGATGGCGGCGCCGCGTTGATTGTTTCACATAAATCATGTGCAACGCCATTAGTAGGACAAATGCGCTTGCGCAGGTCCCACCTCATTTGCATATTAACTAGGCAATATTGCTATCGGTGCTCGGAGAAAGAAAGGCGCTTGCATTTCTTTTAGATAATGGTTTATTGTTACTGAGAATAGTGTGTACATGAAATATCCATTGTGAATGTATCGCTAGAAATTGAATCTTGACAAAATATAATTTATTATTTACTCGCTACATTAGACAAATTCTGAAAGTATTTTTTACTAGCGTATGGATATGACTATATTATGTATGGAAATTTTGCTATGTCTGCCGTTTCCATAGGATTTATAGTCTTTTTGCACTACTGATTTTTTTGCACCGTCACACCTTTTATCCTCGATGGGTAGGCAGAGTGCACATTACGGCAACTAGTAAAATTATCGGTGTAAATACGAATGAATGTATTAGTATTTTCATGCCACAGTCGTCGATGTATGCCACACTCTTCGTAATCAAACCCTTTGACTCCAAATCGTACTTCAAAGGCATCAAAACGAGCCGCAAGCATCGCTCAAAGCGAAATTTGCTAAAATATTAGTTCGTTCACCATAATTTATGGGCACAACACCCCATTCCCTACAGTAAACTGTCTTAAATTACTGGATCCGTAAGATAGTAGATCAAATACACTGTATTTTTCGCCCATTGCAACTCCAATCTGAAGATTGTATGAGTTCTTCAACCGGGATTGGAACCAGTAACCAGGTTATCCCTACTAATATTGTAAATGCGAAAGTACATGTTTCTGTTTGTCTGTTACACTTTCATGGTTAAACTAACTACTGGACTCAATATCCTATATATCGGGAGCAGAGTCCAAGTGATTGGACTGGTTAGATTTTTACAAAAACCGACCGATCTTAACAATCGAATATAAGACCAATTAGATGTACAAAATTTCGAAATTGCTCAAAAAACTTCGGAACAATCTGTTCTCATATAAGAATATGCAAATTTCGCCTCATTTGTCTACCTATCGTCATCTCCTCATATACAGTCTAATCCTTTAATATCAGATTTACCATAATAAAACGCTAAACTACTCATGCCTAAACTAATAGCAGCCATTTTAAAATGCCATGTCATAACATGTAAGCATCTGTGGTGCCCTAATTAGCCTTAGTTGGCCAGATTTGACATTTGTTTCACTGTGACGACACCAAGTCATGAGTTCAGAGCAATAATAAAAGGACAAATGTGTTATAATGATAATGTCAGAGCTCCTAAATAGTGTGTACACAGGTTTAATTGCTGTTTAACCCCTGTTGTTGGCGATGATATCAAATGTTCGGGAATTTTCGACACGAAGATTTGTGGGGTTTGTTCCGAAGTTTTGTGTCTTAAAACCGAAATGGGTGATGAAAATTCACTGTATTTGTGCAATTGCTGTTATTGCCATTAGCTTTAGTTGTAAACTGGTGATCTACAAAACTAAAATTTTGTCTACCAACATTTTTTTTTTGCACAATTCTAAGTCTCATCACTACATAATTCTACCGTATCAGAAGTGAGATTAGTTACGCAAACAGGACACTGGAACTACATAAAATCCTAACTAGGAAATCAGCAGCGGCCATGATGAAATCTTACTGTCAACTGTCCTTTCAGTAACCACTTCTCAAAACAGATTAAAAAATCTTCGTCAACTGTATTCTGGGCCTACCTGTCACTCGTATAACGAGGCTTTGAAACCTGGTCTTTTGAGACAAACTGGTCAGGTGGATTATATATTGCGGATGGTGTTGCCAGCATAAAAAGTAATTACAGCAGCTTAATGCTTGGTCTAGATCTGTCAAGTGTCCTTTACTTAGAAATTAATGGTCACTTGGAAATACCTGTGATTGTAAATCATTGTTGAAACTGATACGTGTTCAATAATTAAAGTAATTCAATTGCGATGATTTATATGAATTACCTAGAAAAAATTATGACTGTTGATGAAGCAAAAGAGGTATGTAAGAGTCGTAGCAATTGGCGGTCCATTGTCTCTGCCTACCCCCATGGGAGACAAGCGTGAAATTATGTATCTAAGTTAGGTACCTAGAAAAATGATGATTTTATTGTAACTTTCGTGAGACATACTAAATTAATTATTATGTTATCGGCTTACTCACGTATCGTTTTGACGAGGAACTCGACTAGTTTCAAGCCATGCTAGAGGCTCATATTCATGAGCAGCATTACGCAACACACGACGCGGCGATTGTCGCACTGCTACTGGCGATTCGAGCTACGCGCCCATCGCGCCCTCTGCCTGGAATCGCGCGTACTATCCGGCGCGCGCGACGATGTTGGCTCGTTAGACTCGCTCGCCGGCGGCTGCGCAGGTGTTGGGTTCGATTCTCGGGTCGACGCAAAAACGGTGTTACATACCGCGCTTACTGTGTCACACTCCAGACCCGCAACATTGTAGGCTGACGCAGATTGCAGACTTGGCTTCCAGGCAGGAGGTAATGCCCAGCCACCGTCTCTGTTGAAGTTGGGACGACGACTTATTTCGATGGCCTCACGTACTTTCCGTGGTACGAAGTATTTCTCCCTCGCTAGTACGGAGACCTTGTCGAAACGGAGGAAGTGAGTCGTGCCCGCGCTACAAGCATGCTCGGCTACTGCCGATGTATGAGTGTCCATGTTCTTCACACTGCGTATGTGTTCCTTGAGTCTGGTTGTGATGTTGCGGCGAGTTTCCCCGATGTAACTCGAGCCACAGTCGCACGGTATCATGTATACCCCGGGAACTGCCAGTGGATCCTTATCCTTAGGCGAGCGTAATAAGTTCCGTAATTGACCGGGTGGGCGGAAGATCGTCCTGATGCTGTATCTTCGGCGTAACAGGTGTCCGATGGTGTCGGTTACTCCTTTCACATATGGTAAGAATGCTGGAGTCCGCTCCGCAACTGCCGGTCGTCTTTTACATGATGAACTCGCCAGTCGAGTACATTGGCGCCAGTTGTACCCATTTGTTTCCAGTACCTGTTTAAGGTGATCAAGTTCCGCGTCAATGTACTGGGGATCACACAGGTTCAGTGCCCGGTTGATTAAAGTACGGGGAACAGAGGCAAGGCGATTCCAGGCAGAGGGCGCGATGGGCGCGTAGCTCGAATCGCCAGTAGCAGTGCGACAATCGCCGCGTCGTGTGTTGCGTAATGCTGCTCATGAATATGAGCCTCTAGCATGGCTTGAAACTAGTCGAGTTCCTCGTCAAAACGATACGTGAGTAAGCCGATAACATAATAATTAATTTAGTATGTCTCACGAAAGTTACAATAAAATCATAGTTGACCGTTACGGCGCGGTATGGCTAGAAAAAGTGAAGGAGTTTACGCGTGTGAGAGTGAAACGTAAAAAACTCGAGTGTGGTTTGCGGTTTATGATACAGTGCCGTGATAGTGGTGTAGTGCCAAAGTTCGCGCAAATCAGGCCTGTAAAGTGCATTCGGGGTTACGAAAAAAAAATTCTTCCGCGTCGCGAGCGAGAAACTTTTACGTCACGCAATCTCGGACTACCGGCGCAAACTAGTGTTTGTTAACGATCGTGTGTACAAGTTACACCTACAGTTATCGCGGACGTTGGATGTTGGGCTGTGGAATGTTTTGGATGCGATGACGTACAACCGTACAGAGGGCATCGGGGAAAGCACTTCACGTAGGCAAAATGATAAATTGATGAACCTGACACGAACAGAAAACTACCCTCAGCACAAACAAATAAATTGTGACACACACAAAGGATCGGAAACGGTTATCAATTTATCATCAAAACAACTATCTTGCGATGCCGTCAATGTGTTAGCCCGAGGCCTAAATTATGCTCCAACCCCTCGGAAAATACCTGTCGAGGATATCATCAGCAGTATCGAAAATACTATTATACGGAATAGGATACCTCGCAGTGATGCCGAGTGCCTACGGCAAGATGTATCATCGTTGTTACGTAGATCTACACCCCCAAGAGTAACATACCGCGGGAAGAAATGTTTGCACTTCGCGATCTGCGTAACGATCCGGACATTCTTGTGCTACCAGCTGATAAGGGCAACGCGACTGTGGTTGTTGATACCAAGGCGTATGAAGAGAGAATCACGCAAATGGTGAGTGACACCTCAGTCTACAAGAAACTGTCATACGATCCGACAGCCCGGGTGACTACAAAAACTGTAAAGTTATTGCAAGGCCTAGGTGACAAAGACTTGGTAGCACAATTACGCCCTCATAACCCTACACCGCCCAAGATCTACGGTTTGCCCAAAATACATAAACCAAACTGGCCCCTGAGACCTATAGTTAGTCAGATTGATGCACCAACCTACAAACTGTCGCGGCATCTGGCAACTATATTACAACCTTTTACTGGGAAAACGAACTCATATGTGAAGGATTCCCGTCACTTCATCACACTATTGGCTGATATCCAACTCCAAGAAAAAGAGATAATCATGAGTTTCGACATCACATCACTTTTTACAAATGTTCCAGTAGATGAGGCAATAAATATTATCACCACAACTTTGAGCGGGACAGATTTACCTACTGGATACATTGACTGTGTAAGCCATTGCCTGACAACAGGTTATTTCTTGTGGAGAGGGGATTATTACCAGCAAGTGAACGGAGTTGCTATGGGTTCGCCGCTAGCGCCAGTGGTTGCTAATATGTATATGGAGTGGTTTGAGGGTCAAGCCTTAACATCCGCCCCGGTGCGCCCGCGATACTGGTGGAGATATGTTGATGACGTATTCGCCGTCATCAACCGGGAACATGTGGCTGAATTCGTGGGACACCTAAACTCGGTGCACGGTAGCATTCAGTTCACCACTGAGGAGGAAAAGGAAGGAATGTTGCCGTTCTTAGACGTGCTCGTGAGACGTGAAACAGACGGCCGCCTGTCACACACGGTTTACCGTAAACCGACACACACAGACCGGTACCTACGAGCCGACTCACACCATCATCCCTCCCACCTTGCCTCTGTTCCCCGTACTTTAATCAACCGGGCACTGAACCTGTGTGATCCCCAGTACATTGACGCGGAACTTGATCACCTTAAACAGGTACTGGAAACAAATGGGTACAACTGGCGCCAATGTACTCGACTGGCGAGTTCATCATGTAAAAGACGACCGGCAGTTGCGGAGCGGACTCCAGCATTCTTACCATATGTGAAAGGAGTAACCGACACCATCGGACACCTGTTACGCCGAAGATACAGCATCAGGACGATCTTCCGCCCACCCGGTCAATTACGGAACTTATTACGCTCGCCTAAGGATAAGGATCCACTGGCAGTTCCCGGGGTATACATGATACCGTGCGACTGTGGCTCGAGTTACATCGGGGAAACTCGCCGCAACATCACAACCAGACTCAAGGAACACATACGCAGTGTGAAGAACATGGACACTCATACATCGGCAGTAGCCGAGCATGCTTGTAGCGCGGGCACGACTCACTTCCTCCGTTTCGACAAGGTCTCCGTACTAGCGAGGGAGAAATACTTCGTACCACGGAAAGTACGTGAGGCCATCGAAATAAGTCGTCGTCCCAACTTCAACAGAGACGGTGGCTGGGCATTACCTCCTGCCTGGAAGCCAAGTCTGCAATCTGCGTCAGCCTACAATGTTGCGGGTCTGGAGTGTGACACAGTAAGCGCGGTATGTAACACCGTTTTTGCGTCGACCCGAGAATCGAACCCAACACCTGCGCAGCCGCCGGCGAGCGAGTCTAACGAGCCAACATCGTCGCGCGCGCCGGATAGTACGCGCGATTCCAGGCAGAGGGCGCGATGGGCGCGTAGCTCGAATCGCCAGTAGCAGTGCGACAATCGCCGCGTCGTGTGTTGCGTAATGCTGCTCATGAATATGAGCCTCTAGCATGGCTTGAAACTAGTCGAGTTCCTCGTCAAAACGATACGTGAGTAAGCCGATAACATAATAATTAATTTAGAAAAATGATCATCAGACTATCAGAAAACCAGAAAAAAATGGCGTCCATTCACAGAAAACATCAATGAAACATCAAATCTTTTTTGTGACAATCACAACAATGCCACAATCGATGCAGTTAGACCTGTTATCAAAAATCCCGTTTACAAAAGGAAAACCAGTAATAACCGTGCTATGAACAATACAATAATAATAAATACATAAGTAATTACTTCTCGGTATCGGCAAATTAACTGCGAGACCAACCAGTTAGCCGGTATGCTGTGTGACCTTTACAACTACTTTTTACTCGCGAATAAAAATCACTGTCAGTCGCTGAGTACATTCCTTTAACTATTAAAACAGGGAAGGTAAATATTTTATCCACCCTGTTTATTTAAGGCTTCTTTCTAAGGATTTCCCCAGCTTGGTTCATGGGATTTATCATGCAATGAGTACAAGAGGTACTACGTATTTTAATAACATTTTTTTTAAAAGGGAACCACCTTCTATTTTCTTTAGCGCCTCCGTCTTTTAAATCAGGGAATATCCCTAAAACCTTCTCCTTAATCTGAAAAATACTATGCTGTTAACCACATCAAAATCGGTTCAGCCAAACGCGAGATAATCACGCACAAACATACATACATGTCAAACTGTAAACCTCCTTTTTTGTGAACCCCTGCCGCCTGTCAATCATAAATTCTCTTAAGAAGTAGTTTGGCCACTGTCACCAGGAAAATAACATACCAACTAGACAGAATACACTGGAAAGAGTAGGTATTAGGTAATCTATAAATTCGTAAAACATTTCCCGCATCGTAAACTGTAAACTTGTAAACTTCCAATTTCGTAGAAATTTCCCCAAAAACAACCTCGTCTATTGTTGTTATTCGAACGGTTTTATAATATAAAAATAAAAGTACCGAACGAACGGACATTCAAAACTCGTTGTGAAATAGCGAATCGACAAAAAGCTTGAAAAATTACGCCTCACCCATTACTAATCGCGTTTTCTGGACAGACAGAAATAACTGTTCACTTTCACTGTATACAAGTTGTTACCAAAATTACTCGCACGTACAATTGATGCTTTCGATAGTAAATCTTTGCATTACTTTTTGTGGCTACTTTATTTCTGCATTAATTGCTTTATCATTGAGAAGCGGCTCGTATGAGTGGTCTTTAAACGTGTTTGATTCTTAGTCAAACAAATAATTAGTGTCTCTTGTTTAGGTTTTTGTAATTATAAATGCAAAAACACACATGTGAATGCCATATGCTCCTGTGAATATTTTTTTGTTCTATTGGTTTACAATCGGAAAGAAAGCGAGAAAACCCTTCATAACGTGAAATATCAATGCATGACAAATTCAAAAGGGCAACAAGTGTCACTCATAGGTCAAACTCAAAACCTTTACTTCGTCATTGAACTTTTTCTGAATTAATATGTGGAACAGCGATTGCGTCACCAAGACGAATTGATTTGTCAATATCATTATACGAGTAATCAGCAGATCGTATATCTAGACGGCTGAATACATTTGAGGCACTTAATACGCTTTCAACATCTCAAGTTCTAAGCGCGGTTGCTACACCTGGCATCATCGTTGCACCCTACCATACTTAGAAACCAGTAACTCAACACTTGACATCTCATATTGGCATATCTGGAAAGAAATCAGAAGCCTCGCCAGCCGTTGATTTGTCAACAAAGCACTTCATACAAATTGCACAACGTTATTAAGTTTTATTTGCGACTAAATATCATTGTGCTTAAGTTTCAAGTTATGATTGCTTCATTCAAACCTTGTAACTTGATCAGCTGATCTGATACTTTAATGTATTTCTTCATCTGGGTCTGTAGGGTTGTGACTTAATGAGAACTTATTGCTGGGAACCTGTTCGGAGATTTGATCCTGAATATTAATTTTGGTTGCTAATGCCTTTAGACCTGTTTCGTCTAATTTGATTTCTATGTCTGTATCTGGTCTATTAGTCAAGGTATTGTCTATTGTCTAATGGGTTCTTGTCGCAATTACCAGTATTGATAAGCTTCAGTTGAAAGCAGAAGTGGTCCTTTTGAGCGGCTTATCGAGTAATGTTAGAAGTCTTGTAGCGATAGCGAAATTGCTGGAAAGAACTTTATCAATGAATAATTCTGAATCGGCACAGTCATCAGTAACATCAACCAAGTGTCAAAAGGACATATAGGTACCCTTACCTTTCAAAGGTTATGTGTTGTCTCCTAAGGAAATCAAATCACTCGACCATATCTCACGTACCTCGAAATGGTGTTTAAAATTGAAATGTTTGCAAGCATGTGGTGGTGAATAATAGTATGGTGAATCGTTTTGTGTGACTTGCTCAGGAAATGGCTGGGTTTGACCCCGGGTTGGTCGTAAAATGGGTACAGTACTGTATAGTTCATGGTAACTGAACATCTTTAGTCTTTTACCATATATTCTTGTGTTGCGGTCATCTGATAGTTATCTCGTGTGAGTTGGATATATTTGGAATGTGTCTTTTCTTTTTGGTCACCTTTTTAGAGTTTTGGTCACAAAATAACAAGTGATCATAATTATCATCCTTAACTTCATCTTTCGGCCTAGGGTCGACTGAAAGACAACTACATTTGGAGCCAGTATTTTGGAGGTAACAATGCGATTAAAAACATACATTGTGTTATAAGTGGTTGATAAAAATGTATTAAATTATGAAATTCTCACCATAAAATACAATCACATAATCTCCAAGTGTGAATCAAAGTTGATTCTGTGTCTATAGTTCCGGACTTACAGTCATACACTCGGCAGTCGACACCCACGCAAAAAACACTCCTCCTCGCCTCACAGTGTCATCTTGTCCTCATAAAGTACTTATTTAAGCATTACCTTTCTTTTTGTTGCAGGTGAGCATCATCGCATGTCCCGTACACCGGACCCGAGGACCGAGGGACACCTCTCACAATAATTTTAAAATTTAAATCCGACGCCCCACTTTATATGTGAAAAGCGACAAGTATAACCTTATTTGTTTTAAAACGCGCATAAATTTTGCGAACCGTGTGAAATTTCCCAGCGAAACGGTCACCGACACTGATATTTTTTGAATTTATCGAGCCTTTTCTGACCTCTCGTTGTGCGTTGTCCCAAAATTTTTACCTACTTACCAAACGGATCGGGTTATCCGGTTTCGTTTTTGAAATCATGCGTCAAGTTTTTAAATATAAACATTGGATAATGTGAACTTTGAAACTAAGGACATAAAAATCTCAGAAGAAGAGAAAATGTTGATAATTTCCTTAAAAAGTCTTCTATTTCTAACGACCAATCGTAACAGCATCACATATCGTTCGGATCGATCTCGATCGACTCGTGCGCATATCGCTCGTGACGTCGGCGGCGCGGGCGCACGGAGCGGCGTAGGCAAATCGGCGGCTAATTGCAGCCCCGGGCTTGGGCCGATCAAAAAAAATATAATCGGTCTTACTCCGTTTGTACACACGGCACGAGAAATGTGGTATTTTACTGGAGAGTGTAGGAAAATCTGATTTAAATCAAAACTGCCCTTATAAGGATCACATACCTTTTGCATTTTCTATAGTTAGCGTTTTTTTTATACATATAGTTTTTTCTTCTACCATGGGTGATATTCCAGTTCATTTCCTGTAAATATGTAAATTTTCTTTCATACAACCCTTATTCTGACAAAAATAAACATGACACAAAAGTTTGAAGTGAACTATCAGACTTTGTCAAGCCGTTCACGAGTTTATGCATTTCGGTTATTCATGTTTATCTAAATTATCTCCACTCCCAGGAGAGCAATGGACACACACAGCTCCAGAATCATTTCGGTCCAGATTGCTCCGGCAATTCCCGGTAATTCTCTTTAATTCCTCTTTCGGGTCATTCCTTGACTCCTTAATGTTTTCGGGCTCATACGTGAAGATATGCTGAGCCTATTATTATGAATTATGGATGTAGTTCGTTTGTCTGACCTCCTAGTATGAAGATGTTAAGAGATTTTTCTAAAATCTTAGTTTAACTGTGAGATATCTTCATATTGGTCCTCTAAAATGTCATTTAAGACTAAAAAACCCGTGAATTTTGACCAAATCAACAATGTTAAAAAAGTCTTCTCGTATTTAGTCCAAACCCTTAATCCAAACTATGGCATAATCCAAATTTCTAACAAGCGTTATCGTAAATTGAAGTCTACAGCTTTCAACATAAAGTTTACTTTTCTGACCAACATTGAACCCACTTTAAAACATTACACTATCAGTCAATGACCTTTCATTCAAATCTAAAAGCACAACAGCAGTTATGAAGTTATGACACTGTTATCCGAACAAAATTCTCACGGTAGTGTGACCACAATCACCTTTTTTGTCGGAAAGTCTCATACTATAAGCAACCAGTTTTTTGCTTCATAATTTATTTAGGCGTTATGAAAGTTTATATAATAGTAAATTGTTTGGCATAGCTCGTTCTGATTCTCAAACTTTACACTTAATTTGGTTAAAATGTTTCAATGTCTATGAAATGTGTTACTGTTTCTGATAGCTTTTGCAAATGGAATAAATATTTTTTTACTATTTAAGTCCAATATTCGTATGATGGACTTTCAGTATAATAAGAATTTTGGACTAAACTATTTAGTCATTTACATCTAGTATTTTGGAGTTGTCCATGAGACGACCAAGTTAAGCAAACAGCTTGAACATATTTATAAAACTTTAATTAGTCATATTATAATTATGTGTATATGAAATTGTAAGCTTGTAAAACGCTCCGACTCAGGAGAAGATCCTAGAATGGCGCAATGTTTTTTCAAAAAAGCAATGATAAACTTACTCCATAAGCTGGGAATACGACGGTGGCTTAACATCCATTGTTAAAATCGACACAATATTTTGCGAATTACGTTTTGTGTTTACGAAACCGTGAAATTTTAAATCTTGACATTTTATTATGGTCGCGTTTACTGAGGTAATTACTTTACTTTCGCGTTTACGTAAGGTAACGTTTGGTGTCTAGCTTTTTTTTTGTGGTCGTCTGAACGAGAAGTTGCTTATGTTATGGATGTGTGGAGTCATCTTCAGTTATTTTGATTTATTTTCAATATTTTTTGTTAAGTATGACTATGTCTAACTTTATTGATTTTTTAATAGTTATCATATTAGTATCTTTTGTATCTACATACTACCAGCCAATATACTGTCTTGATATTGATAATAATTTATGCACGTAATAAATATTTAATTAAAATATTAATACAGAGTAACTAATTATAAAAATTACCGTAGCAGTAATTGTCTTACATAATTTCCTGGCAATTAAACGCCGGAACATTAAGTAATCGAATGGTAAATCGATTATTACATAGACTTTTAATATTTCCCGTGTGATCATCTAATGATGATGTAAAAGAAAGTAGCACTTCCTTCCCATCTTTGTCCTGCTTTTAGTATAGTCAGTATGGATACACCATTTTTTTTTATTTCATGGCTTGGTTTGGGTGGCCTTATTTTTAGTATTTTTTTTGTTGGTGTTAAAATATATTAAAATAATTATGTATTTTTAAAAGCAGTATATGTATATTTCTTGTATTAAGTCTATTGCTTTCATTGCTATTAACCTTTCATTGTTAGAATTACCCATTTTGGACTTCTACATAGATCGTCAAATCCTTGAATACATAGATCGTCCTAGCTACCTGTTTAAAAAATAACAGTATTTAGGTATTTACTACTGTGATACCCATAGTATGCAAATAATACAAATTATTTTCTTGCAATTTTCCTCAACCTACAATCAGAGTACATAAGTGTTTGCAAATGGCTTCATCTTTATTCCGAGTATTGAAGCAGTGTTCTGCCGATCGAATGCCAATGTCCAGTGTAATTGAGTCACCAAATTTCTGAATAAATTTGCAAAATATTACTAAATGTTTCAACTAAACGCCAGTCGTCTCATTGTACAAAAATGTTTGTCAAAGTTATTATTATTGTAAATAATGATTCTTATGCTTTAAATACTTTTCCTTCTAAACATGTGCTTAATTACGAAATAAATGATTCCAAATATGTCCATAAAGTTATTTGAAAGTAACTGCAGTAAGCTATGTTAAATTGTTTACGACACTTATATTACGACTACGTGCCTTTGACTATAAAGAAAATAATAATAGAATGCCTTTCATATCCTGGCTGTATGTAAATGATGCGTGTACGCGACTCAACACGCATAAAAAAGTTATTTTGAACATCAAGAAACATGGCGCCAAAATTGTCGGCGTACGGTCGCGCGTGCGTACCGCAGTAGGCCAATGGATTCCAGTGTAAATTCATTTGTCTACCCGAAAGCACGGCGAAAATTACTGAAGCGTGCCTTTGACAAACCCCGAGTTCTCAATATTCATAACGGGTCTACTATTGTTTCCCGCCTTTAGAAACGTCACGTATCCGGCGCCATCTTGAAAGGGACGTGCTCAAACGCATCCAAAATTAGAAGAGCCTTTAACTATCTCCACGTTAGGAAATCAGCAAACTGTGTGTAACGCTTGGGTGTCTATTTAAAGTGGTGCTTTTTATGACCCAAAGAAAATTATGAATGTACGTTGTTGTGCATTGAAATCAGCTACCTGTGAGGTGGTCGTGTCGCCGTACATTTTAATTTCTTTTCCCGAACTATGAGTAACGTATGTGTGCCGCGCACACGTAGGAATGTTGTCGATCATTTTTAGGTCAAAGTAAAATTGGTTGTAAATAATAAACGCTGTAATAAGATTAAATTTTTAAGTACACTCCAGTTAATATGATTTACGAGCGAGTCAAATGTTCGTCTGAGCGGTTAAAGTGTTTTAAGACATAAATATTTCTTAACAATGATTAACCACTAAGATAAGCCCATAAAACTGCGACCTCGTGCGAAAACTGGTTTAACGATGTGTTTTTTTAGTTTATAAGTACATTCGTCTGTTAATGTAGTCACCCTATTCTGAGATGTATGATTAATTTGCACTAAGCGATTCGTTGCTACTGGCACTTACAGTACGGGACGGAAAATAAATCAAAGTAAACGTTTCTTAGGACAAATACCAAATTCCCTGAAACTTCAAACTTTATAATTGTAAAAGAAAAAATAGAAGTTAAGAAGAAATGAACTTTTCTTTTCCGTATAGGTAGATTTGATTCAATAGACTCTTTGTTTTTAAAAGAGTGACATCCCTTAGTACTCTAAGTACAAAATTGGCACACAGTCATAAAAAGTGTACTAATAAAAAAAAACATAAATCGAGTAACAGTTGGCTGTTGAGTCATAACACAGATTGAATTTGGTGGTGATTAACGAGAACTTATTGCAGACCGAATTCTTTTAAACTTATGACTCATAGAGCTTATATTTTTGTCATAAATAGTAAACATTTGACAAATACCAAATATTTATTTACATGTTTTGTGAAACAGTCACAATAGTCTTGATGGTTTGACCTTATTGTATTTTTAAAGTGTGACCAGTTGAACAACTTTAGTTTAGGTAAACAAGTTTCTTCTTTATTATTTTGTGTGCTTTATATCTCATTAACATATTTTATTATAATTGCAATAAGAAGTTCAGCAGTTTTCTACAATAGAATAATTCAAAATAACAGAACTCGAAAACTATAATTTATTCTATTTATATGGTCATGCGATTCCTAACGGTGTCTCTCGAGTTGAATAATAAAATTTAATTAGAAGATAAGAACACTAGATCAAGGCTACATAATCAATAGAATCGCATAATGTAAACATCTGTCATTCATTGGACCGTCTAGGAAATCTCAAGATAGGAGTTCCGTCAGACAAGTTCCATCTTAACCTTTCCTCAAGAACATTGCATAAACATCAGGGGAACAGGTCGATGGCTCATCAAGTACCACCAGGCACAGCTGATACACATCTCATGGCCATATCAGAAATCAAAAATCAATATATCATGTGTCTTACATAAGTTATCAAACGTTTTCTACGTACGACCACGATCTGTCGCAGTCGCAGTTCTATTAGAAAGCTGCGCTTACGCAACTCGTCGTACCTTAAAATTTCTAATACCTCGTAAATTCGCGTTACATAAAGAAATCATCGCTTAAAGAATATTGTAAATCTTTTATACTATCAATTAATTATCGTTTCGTAATGGCAGCGGATCGCGGGTTGTTGGGAACACGCACGCGGTCACGGTCGGTCTTTCTTTTTAACTTTTTTTTCGTTGCGCAATTTTTTGTTAAAATAAGCCTTTTTTTTTCGTAAACTTGTTTTGATTGGCGGTGATGTATTAAAATGTTATTATTTTCTTGTTAAAATGTTACAGTTGATAGATATTTTTTTGTATTGATTTATACTATTGTCGTCTAAAAACGGGACTGTCTCGAATTTCCCAGTAATTATGTAAACCCTACTTAATTTCTTTTATTTCTGTTATTGCGATATGTATGTGTGTGTGTATCTTTTTTCATTTTATGCAAGTGCCAGTATTACCCAAGTAATGCTTCCTAAAATATTGTTACGCGTGCATTAGCAACTGTTTCCGTGTGCAGTAACCACTGGCCATTCGATGCGTAACAAATATTTTGTGCACAAAAATACTACTTATGTTACTGTGTAATAATGCTGTAATTAACTTTTATCATACAGTAGGATAAACATAATTCTTAATATGTATCTATTGTTACTGCCGGAGTCAGAGACATTTAACGAATACGTTAACTATTCCTTAGTAACGATTTTTTCAATTCAGAAACAATTAGTAAGTTCTGGGTTAAGTAATCTTTAAATAACTAGTATAATAAAGTTAGACATCTTGCATTTGTTTGCTTAAAATATAGTTTTTTGCACATCGAGACTTAACAGTACCTTCGAACCTTGAGCCATTCTTTGACTCAACTAGGAAAGGGGATTCTTGAAGTCAAGGTCAGGTCTAAGCCGCCGTGCGTCATCACTGACCGCATGGTATCGGAACATCTGGCGATTTAGCGGTCAAAGGCGATCGTATCTATTACCATTTATTTTGAAAAATACTCATCGTAGTACTAGTAGTCAAGTAAAATACCTTACGATTGCAAAAGCTTTGAGCACAGAAGTTTTTGGAAAAAGTAACTTTTTTCTACAGCTTAGGTACATTTCGAAAGACTTTCTTGGATGGTATTTAAGTAAAAAGCGAGGAGAATCCTAATTAAATTACAATTTGTAGTTACCCCGCAAAGTTTTTATCCAATCAGGATTCTCGGTGAACGGATGCGTGTACCTTTCCTTGGCTGCAACAAAAACTGTTTGCAACGCATTTCATTTTCTCTTAGAACCCGTTGAACCCTAGAAACGTACGAAATGCGGCGCTGCAACAATTTGTTGCGTGCGGTGGAGGGGGGCAAAAAGCAGCGCGCGCGCATTGCGCACAAGATGCCTGCCCATTAAAATTCCCGCCCGCGCACCGCTGTCTATTTAGAGAAATAATAGTTATCATAACGAACCTTTAACTTAAGGAGGAGAGCGAAAAAAGGAGTTCGTAGGAAGTGATCCTTCTGGAACTGGTAGCTGAGATTTATTATTATTTTTAAACCAAGTTACTGGCTTACCCTTGAACATTTCCCTGTGTGAGTACGTACATGTAAGTTGTAGGTGAGTACGAAAGGAAGAGAATAAAAACTCTTCTTAATGATATACAACTGGCGAAAAATGGGAATTCAAGAGACTTTGGAGGGTGATTATGTTGCATAATACCTGCATAACTTATGAAAGTATATCTCCAATGCTACTCACACAGCCTCATTGTCTTCTCCAACGCATTGCGCCAAGAAAACAACTTAAATAACACTTCATTATTTATCAATTAACGCTAATAACAGACTACAACGTCGTTAACAGCACCAACTTGTTACGAAATGCGAAAAAACAAATAACATTTCATCTACGAAGATCTTATCTGGACTGAATACAAGGAGATTTAGTGGGTGAGTAATATTTCTAGGCTATTATTATAGTGTAATCAGCCCCCCCTTGCTGGAGCCCTCGTAATGGCTGATAATGAAAGGGCCTCACCGCCACACCCACGCGAGTCCCACGGCTGATCCAAAAGGAATTTTTGGGTCAAAATTGCTGTTACCAGCTTTTATCGTGATGGAAACTCATTTTTGATCGCATTTTTTTGGTAGTAGACAAATTGGTGTTAATTGGGGTATGTGTGTTTGATGAGTTTGGATAAAACAGTTTGTTTTCATTCAAGGGATATCGACTTGATGCAAAATTATTGAATCTCCTTCATTCCATCGTTGCCATTGATGTCATCTTCAAATCCTGTATTTAAACATCTATTTATAAACACGAGACAACCGAAACACTCAAGGTTCAAGGGCTTCCTTCGTTATCGCGCCCAAGAATGCAAAAAGAACACAAGTCCCCAAAAGATTTGCCCAAAATTGATCGGAAACCTGTTCTCAACCCGTTCCGAAGATAACCATTTACAATCCAGACTTGGTCAATAAAATACATAATTTTTCAACTTCACAAACTCCATAATATAAATTATCAGGGGTTATCAAAAGGTATGAGGTCCACGCATTTGTCAAGTTTATCCTTATTTTATCGAAAGACGTTATTTTTGGGACATCTCATCGACCAAAATGTAAGAATGCACACTAAAGAATATCTTCCTTAAAATCATCAGTCAATTTGGTCTTTGGGTTTATCAGTCGCGTACCCTACATGACCATTGAGTCTCCACTTTGGATACCTACAACACCTATTCAAAATCTTTGACAAGATAATTCGGCTTTAAAAAAGGTGTAAATGTCTTTTCGTTAATCTTGTAGTAAGATTAAATTCGTAATCAAATAATCTGCACTCATATCCACAATTTAAACCAATCAGGCAACAGCATCAGAATCGAACGACGGACGAACAAAGATAAAAAAATAATCCACCATCAATTAAAAAAACAATTTCTCTGAAACAAGAGAAAGAGAGTGCCATAGATATAATTTTATAGAAATTTCGCGTGTAGAGTAGAACTTTCGATTTGTAGTTTTACGATCTATTAATTGATTTCGCTATACAATTTGAGATAACTCGATTTCTCAGTATCAGACAAAAATGGCGAATCGTTAAAAATAGTTGGTAGATAGTTCAAATTAATAGTAATTGTTGTGTTAAAACCAAGTTCAAGAGTAAAGGTGATTGGGCAGTTAACCTTGAAGTTTTCTTGGTCGGAGATTTATGAGTTACTGAGCATTTGGAGCGTCATATCTTGGCAGTAAAGATGTCCTTTAGGTGCAGAGCTTTGCAATGACAATATGTATTGTGGGTGGTCCAGTTTTGTTATTTATTTGCGCGTGCAGATCTATAGTTGGGTGATGTTTTTGATTTATTTGAAAGTGTAAGTGCGAGATCTATGTGGGCTATGTTGTGGTTGCGAATCTCGATTTTTTCGGAGTTTGTTTTTTACATTTCAAATAATGCGAGTTTGATAGAATTTATGATAAATAGTCTAATTGCAATATATTTCGATGAATGACTCGTATCCCAAATCATATTCCTAAATAGTGTCTATTAAATACATACATACTGATAAGAAGTTTTTAACAAAACACACTTATAAATCCATTTCTTCAACACATTTTCCCCTCACATACAAACAATAGACAATTACGACTAGCATTTAAAGACAGTCAGTAGATGACACAAGAAATGTCAATACAATTGACGTCCAATTAAGCTTGACACCTCATTGGTCAGCGCCAAGTAGAAGACAGGTGTCAGTGTAAGATGGCGGCTGGTCGATAATTTTCTTTATAGAAAGTAACTTGTTCACAACCGTTCATTGGAAAGTTTGTATGGAAAACGTATTTCTAAGTGAAAATACGCGGTGTCTATATAATCATTGTTTCTGATGACGTTTGACGTCATTAAGACATTTTCTTTGACAGCTCTATTAGTGTTGACAATGACAGTTCTTACGGGAAAATAGCGTTTGTGTGTACTAGTTGCTGTTACGGTGTGTGAGTCATTTAAGGATTTCGTTAATTGGGTTATGTGTGTTTGAAGTGGTTTGAATCATAGATGTTTTGATAACGGGTGTGTTGGTAAAAAAGATTTTGGTACTTCACAGTTATATTAACAGAACGTTGTAATTGAAGGGTACATAATAACTCAGCTGTAAAGCCATAACAGGGCTTGTTTCGTAATAAAAATAAATTGCAATATTAAAAAATTAATTGACTACATGAAAGCAGTTCATAACTCGAACAATAATTATTGTTTCGTAGCAAACCTTTATTGTATTTAAATATGATGTTACAATATCTTAAAATAGCGGCGCGGCTGCGCGGGCGCATGTCGCCGCGTCGCGCAGTGGGCGTGACAATTTATCGGCGGTAATGGCGAAAGTGTCGCTGCGGCCCCTTTGATCCTGCCCCTCTAATGCTGATTAATTACTCGCGATCCAGAGAAATTCTAATTTATATGGTGCACTTTGCGAACTATTTTAGAAATTGTCGAGTAGGCGAAACACTGGCTGTGTAGGTTTTGTGTTTTCTATTAAAATACCAACGGTTTTATTGTTAAATTGAGACTATATTTTATAATATTACCATGTATACAGACAAGACACAATAAATAATTTGTACCCTAAAACTCCCAGGAGAACCTATACATATAAAAAGTCCCAGTAACACGGACGAAGTCGCCGGCCAAGCCAGTACGCTATAAGATAAAGAGAATGTTCACTTAATGACATTAAAATGAAATGTATGACGATAAAATAATTGCCTGCCGGTTTTATGATTTATGGGAAAGATCGCTTGATTATTATGCGTAACTTTCGATTTTCACTATGTTTGTTATATATTTCTTCCTTCAACTTGAGTGTAAGTAGATGAAGCTTATAGATGGAAGGTCTAATAGAATTTTCTTTGAAGATTCGACTGAAGAAGCTATTTGAAGGTTTTATAATTGTGGGTGACTTTTGCTCAAACATCAATTATTTCATCATGGGAGACAGGCGTGAGGTTATGTATCTATGTCTATTATTTCTAAATTTAGAAATTGGAAGCCCCTATTCCTTAAAACAGCTGGTGCCCTAACACTTTCTGTTAAACAGTAGGATTAGCGGTCACTAGACCAACGAAACAGTTCTAAATACATATCCTGGTCAAAGAACACAAAATTTTCATAAACCTCAATTTAAGCGATATCCGTAAAGCATCAAACAGAATAACTCTATTAAAATAAACCTTTAAATTAACTGGATTTTACAGTAATATTAATTTGTGTCGGTAATACCGAGAAGTGTCGGTGAAATTACAATGCGTACTATTATCTCTGTTCCTAGAAGAGGGTGAGTCACTTGTAATAGAAGCTTTGAAGTCTAGCGACTGATAACAGACGATAAAAGAACAGAAATAGCGTTTTGATAATGGGAAGTCACTAAATACCGAGAGAATAGAAAACTTAATGTGCGGGCTTGACACAAATTTTTACTTATATGTCAGTGTCAATCCTATACATTGAGTTCTTTCTGTCGCTCTTAAATGCCATTTGGTTCATATAAAATAAATATTGATATCTAAGACTGCCCTATTGAGTAATATGATAAAGTACCCATATTGATCTCCATAAATCCAATACTCCCATCTGTAGATCAACTAGATCATAATGGAGTCTTCATAGCAGTACAAGCTGACCTCGCACAAGTACACGCAGCCGATGAACACGAACGGAGTCAAGGTGAAATGTCAACGCTAAACAATCAAATCGATTGAGTAGATCACGCGAAACTAATTATTGTATCGCTTCTAGACAGAGATATCGATCGTGGAGTAAAACAGGTTATTTAATAGCCAGCTGTTAAGTGTATATACCTACTATACCGACAAAGGCGTTCTGATCAGATGAAACAGAATCACAAATCTATTTATAACTTTATCTTCAAAATTGTCCATTTTCGACATCATCAAACGGCATTAAGTCCTCTACAGTCTCAGAAGAGAAACAGCCATCAAAGCAGGTCACCCTGAATGACTCATTAGTGTCAATACGATCAACAAATAAGTAATTGCCAACACTGTCTGTCGAGACGTCTTCCGATAATCTCGTACTAGTCTAAATACACATAAAAAAAGTTGCGTCGGAACACGACCAAGAGGCCGACAACTCAATCGCATTGGCGATATCTGCACTAAATGGTCTGTCATTAAGGCTGCGCGGGCGCTTCTCCGGGCATGCATCAACGCCACAATGGCACGATCTACAATTGAGATGTAAACGATAGTATTGATGTTAAATTGCATGATTCTTTCTATAATGACGCCTTTAGGTGACGCTATTACCTGTTAATGGTCTTCTCATTTCTTTTTCACCAACATTTCAAATGAGAAATCGTTTTTGTCGTTTGTCCTAACTTCTAATAGATGACTACGCACATCTCCACGACCATTCGTAAAGAATCCACAAAAATCATTAGAAAGCGAAATTAACTCACAATTAACTGCTTTTAAAGGGTTTCCTCGTAAATCTTGATAATGAAATGCTTACCGACTCAATGCTGTCGCGTTCCAAGGAATACCGAGCTCTACTCCTTTTGGCTTTAAGTTAATTTTCGTTCGATGTGCGGGGTAAAGATAAGTCATTGGAAAGTGAAATGGGGGCGCACCTGACTTTGCTTTCTTTACGTCTCGGTGTTCTTTTTGCTTCAGTGAGAGTGGTCTAGATTCGATAATTGTGTCGGTAGCGATTCCGTGACGAGTTCGGAACGCCCTCCCGGCACTAACCACGGGAAGTTGATTCATCGCAACAACACTTTCCAAAGGCTCACAATTTGCATTGCTAATTGAAATATTGAAGACGTAAAAATTCTCAGCTTGTTCACGGCTAATGCAAATAATTAGAAATCCATTCATTCAGCCAGCTCTCTATTGATGTCCATTCAGGAGTGTTCAATGAATATGCATGACTTTTTATTGACCGATGTGTGTTTAGTCACTAAGGTACTTAGTTCTTTGACCAGGTTTTGTTGGCTGCAGAGTTGTGGGCTATACTTTATCATGTTGTTCATAATCACTTCTCATGCTAAGCGGCTTCCGTCGAGCATTTTAGCGAATACCCGTTGAATGTAAAAGTGCCGATAAATATTGAATGTGCTAATTTATCTGGCTTAACAGAAACATAAAACTTGTTTGCGTTTAATTTCTTGTTGGTTTTATCTTTTGTGTCTTGATTAGTTGCTGCTTAAAGATTATTAATGATATCTGTAATGATGTGTCTGTGTTTAGCGAGTTTAATATTTATTTGCACAGCTTTGAAGAAGCTTTGATGACAATATTATGCATCCATAGTATTTTCAATATCAGTTGCTGTAAAGTTATGATGAGTTACAAAGACTGTTGTGTTTATTGGCTTTAAATCCACACAATATTGAAAAATGTTTATGATGACTGACTGTCAGGTGTTGTGCTTCTTTGTAGGAGTAAGGTACACGAGCGTCTAATTGTGACGCCCACTGGCGAGTGTTTATGTGTAACAATGACCGGCCGCGGGTTCAGCTGTTACAGTGCAGTGTTTGTTGAAAGTCGTGCTTCTATCAACATTTTGATTCCATTGTCACTCGTTTTTGTAACGAGACTCGTCTGATTTTGATTCGATAGAAAGTAACTTCGCTTTTTTTCTATTGTCATTTTCTATTTCATCTTTTGTACTTTTTTATTTGTTATGGATAGTGATTTTGATAATTTTCTCCGTCACACTTCCTGTACACGAGCAAACTGTGGCTGATGTAAGTTATCGCACTTTCTCTGAGGATTGCCGTGTCTTGTAAGCTGAGAGATTGATGATTAATCAGTACTTGAGCTAGACTCGTGCGCAGACTCCGCGGCGCCCGGCGCAGCGCTATCGCGCATCGAGCTTCGCGCGCGCCGACGAAAGTGCAAGTCGCCCAGTTCTCACGACCCCCTCCGCCGCGCCACCGCGCACGACCTCCATCTACCGACCGACTTGAGAAACTATCGATTATTGTAATTCGAATTATTTACACTTTCGGAAAGTAATCGTGGCCGCGCAATGCGCGCATGCGCATGCGATCGCTCGCGATAATGAACGCCATGTTTGGTCGGCTGCGTTGCCGACTATTTTGTTTGAAATGTTTCTTTGCTTTGTAATTTAAAGTCTAGTTAGTTAATTCTTCAGTGTAAACTGTAGATAATGGAGCGCTGAATATTCATTGTAGTACTTTAAATAAATGTATAGCGAGAGATTAAACGATCATGTATCACCAGGAAATTAACAGGGCAGCGAATTAACTTGTTTCAACGTATCTATTATAATAAATTAATAACCATGTTCTAGTCGCCTAAAGGAAATTGTAAATTACCGGCAAACCCTTCGATACGATATCCTTTTACATCAGTTTACTTAATCATAGTAGTTTGCATAATGATAACATTAAAAGTAAAAGTTACGAAAGGGAAGTAAAAGAGACTAATATAAAACAAATAATGATTTTAAAGGAGTTTCTCAGTGTAATCATCATCACAACAGACCAATAGACGTTCAACGTAACGTTACGCCCTTTATCCCCGCAAGGGTAGGCAGAGGTGCACATTACGGCACGTAATGCCGCTGTACAAAGTACACCCACTTTTCACCATTTGTGTTATAAGTCCCAAGTAATAGAGGGTGAACCTATTGCCATATACTGGGCACAATTCCAGACTCCGTGCTACTACTGAGAAATTTTCGAAAAACCGATAAAAGCCCAAGTAATACTTTGCCCGACCCGGGAATCGAACCCGAGACGCACTTGCGACCACTCGACCAACGAGCAGACCAGTAGACATTTACTAGTAAACATAAGCCTCCCCGGTGACTTATACAATTACTTCCAAAGCCGTTGATGATGCAAGGGCTCAGTTATATAAAATATGGTCTGTATGAGGTCACTAAGCTCATAGACCAGCTGTTCCTCATAGAGCTGCAATATGAACTGCTGTGTCAACATAACTTCAGTTTATACAGGTATTAGATATCATAATTTAGGATAATATTTTATATTGAACGGTGGTACCAAGTTGGGAGATCTAGCGGCTTGTTGATCTTGGACCAAGTAGAATTGTCTTTATATCTTCTGGTTAGAATATTGGTGTCTGGTAGTCGCTGATACTTCTTGCTAGATATTTAGTTTGTCGTAAAATTTGCTACCAGCTAGACGAAGTGAGGATATCGAAACGTACCGCCGCGCCGGCTCTTACAAAACAACCAATTAGAGAGCTCATACTCATAGTAGAGAGAGATGTTCATATTAAGCTCTCAGTAGTGTGACCCACTGTTTACTAGTGAACAGAAGCGGCGACGACGATGATTAGCTGTTTCTTTAAGATGAATGAAAGGATTAACATTTAATTCGCACAACGTTGTGATAGCTTAACCATCGAAGACAATAAAAAATGAAAAGACCCTACATTATTCCATTAAGTAATAGACGTTTTCAATGACTTTTTCTCCCGCTCCTCGCTTGTCCCACACGCCACATCATCAAGGGATAACCATAAATAATACACCGATCCCATAGCCCCACTAGTTTTATGGTTGTCACGTAACTAATTTATGGCACAGACTATAGACTCGGTAGCTTAGTGATAATACTATCATAATAGCTTTTTGGTGATCACACTCGTAAATAAAATGATTTTCATGTAACTTCATAGATTTTATGGGACTTTTTGTAAAATAACATAAACTAATTTTATAATCTCGTTGTCGTGTAGTTGAAAATTTATGGGGATAGGTCATGGGGGTTTGGTGATGGGATTAAGTGGTGTGTGACCCATAAATGAAGGATATATTGTTAGGAATGTGCTACCTGTAAATTAAATGTACCCTTAACCGACGAGCAAGCATGAAAAGTCTGACGACTGTTGATGCAGCGAAATTGAGGTATCTAAGATTCGTAACAATGGCATTCTATTGTCTCTGCCTACCCCCATGGGAGACAGGCATGAGGTTATGTATGTATGTGCTACTTGATATCTAGTTTATTCATTTTGTTTGAATTTCTACTAAATGATATATGATATTTATTTTTGCAAATAGGTTACAATGTAACTCTTTTACACGTCAATCTTTCAAATACCTAGATGATGCCTACTAGTCCTTTCTTATTAAAATGGTGAGTGTTTGTTAGTTTCTGTCAAATGACATTTGTGTAGTCCCTTCTTCGACTGTTACAACACCCGCGGTTAGTTTAGGGTTGGCAGGTGGTCTTTGCTTAACATAATATAAATACAGTGTACAGGTTTCTATTATCGGAGATGATTTCTCATTTACGGAGTACCTTTTAAGGACTGGAAAATCGTTTAGCACATGTATTAAAAGTAACATGTTAATTGAAATTTTACCCACAAATGAATATTGCTGCTTTGTATGGTGCCTAAGTTTATTGGACATAGTAATTTTCATTAAAGGAAATTGAATAGATAACACATTACTGTGGTGTTTTAAGATGCTACACAAGCAAAGAAATATACACACCTGCATTATTATAACATTTACAATAGAGTTCTCACTATTTTTTTTCATTCACCGTTAATATTATCCATTTCCCATCCCAGAAATCGAACCTGAGACTTCTCGGCAGCCACAGCAAAGAAGCAGGAGTCAAAGATCGTTACAGATTATAACTCACAAAGTCACCATTACTATAATAATTTTCAATTTGCAACTCCTGCGCGATACGATCTGACGGCGCGCGCGCAGTCATTCGATACGCATAGATTTGTATTGTTGCTTTAATGCCATAACGGTGCTGCCGGTGACATGTGGGCCTGTGGGACTGACATACATACAAAAAGTACATGCTTTACACGTAGGTATGCATGTAAAATTACGATATTTCATAAATAAAGGTGACTTCACACTTTAATATACAACTGCATAGCTATGCCATTGGTGTAGTCTTACCTTTACATGAACGCTTGTGTTTGGAATTGGTTCCTGTCAATTTTGTGTGAAAATTTACGTTAGGAATAATAATGCATGCGTTTGGCCCTTTGTGTAAGGTTCCTTTCTCTGCCACCATGCTAGACTACTGAAGAAAGAAAATTCATTTAATGTTAACAGAACTGTTACGTCATGTCTGGGCGTACTTGAATTAAGTCCTGTTGTCTTAAAGTTATAGAGCTTTTCTCAATTGCTACCTAAATAACATTACTTTGTTTTTTTTTGAACCCAACTAACTTAAGATTCGTTTTCATTATAAACTAGCGGACACTTCAAATTTTGTTTCGCCTAAAACGAATTATCTGCGCATCTTTGTAAATATTTTCTTACATAAGAACTCTTTCTACAATAACAAATCGAATAAAAAAAAGAATTAGCGAAATCAACTTACATGTAACCTTAGTACGAGTACGAAAACGAAATACGATCGCGATCGGCGCACTGATTGGCCGGCGCGAATGAACTAACCAATCAAAGCTGAAACACGCTCTCGTTAAAAGTAAAACAAACTCATACTAAGGATACTGTTATCAAGAAATGCGCTTAGCAACACAATCATTTTTCTATTATAGAAGATAATTGTTGGAACGCTATTCTGGCTCTTCTCACTCCACTCACCGTTACGTATACATACTTTGGGTGCCTGAAAAAACTGTAATAATGATTCTATAATAAGAATATTACTGTAATTCTGAAGTTATTTAATCATGAACGGGAAACAACTGTAGTTTATCCTCAATATTTTTTGTTACATACACTCTATTAGTTTGGCAATGCACGCTGAATTATACAACTGTATGTGTGAAGTGAATTAGAAATAACAACATGTATGTAATTGTGTTACTAAATAAAAAAAGTAGAAGCAATGAGGTGATTCCGGTAAGAATGTTTGGGTTCTTTGTATTGAACTAGCTTTTGTGAGTTAAGAAGTATTAATATTCATGGAATTTATCAAAATCGTTTCTTAGGGAATACCTACGTCATAGTAGCTTTATGTATGCAAAGTCTCAGTCCGATCGGTTTAAAATTGACAACCTTTCATCCCCCATTTTATCCCCTTAGGAGTAGAATTTATCAAAATCTTTAGTCATAACATCTAATGCGAAATATAGCCCGATCCGTTTAGTGATTTGGGCTTTGCGTTGGTAGATCATTATGTCAGTCAGTCAGTTAGAACTTAGAACTTATAAACGGTCTCAAGAATCAAGAATCTCAGGTATGTGGCCTAGTTCAGTAAAGTTAAAACACCTATAATATACTATACGACGCACTACACAAGTTCACTACACGATTCCAACATCAAAAACAAAACTGTAGCACAATTACGAAACAACAAGAAATAAAAAAAACCAAAACAAAATATAATTTGCACACGCATCACTCAAAAAACTCGAGTTTAAAGTAAGAATAACAACAAGAAGAAAGAAAAAAAAAACGAAATCGTTGCTAATTTGGCGCGAATCACGCAGACTTAACTGTCACGGTGACGTAAGGGGTCATTGAACTCGGTGACATCGCGAAACTGTATCTTGGGCACTGACGAGTCGCTTGCTACCTCAATAGATTTGATTAGCATACCTTCACGGTGCTACTTTTTAAGAGAAATTATTATTACGTTTTAGTTAACTAACATTATCTTAGCTCTTACTTCTTAGTTGAGCGATCGCTGTTACGCTAGTTTTTGTAATGACAACTTTGCATTAACGATAGTATTTTTATACTAATTGCTTATCAATTCTTAGTCTTACTGACTCTAAAATCTTATACCTTATGCATAATTTACATAATAACTTAAGACATAAGGTCCCTTAAGTAGGGACTAAATTAAATAACCGACTTGGTATTACATGGAACTCACCACTTTTGACGGTAGAAAAACTGAGGTACGAAACTTGGTCTTTTTCATTGGATGTTTTTGATAATGAAAAGAAAGAAAATAAAAATCAAACAAGTCCACACAGAAATGTGGAAAACAAACAATAATAAGAACTATCTCAGCTTTTTCCCACATCAACTAGGATGTTAGATGATTCATTAATAATAATATATGCTAAATACGGACATTTCAGCACTAATAACCAGCTAATTATCATTAAATACATACTTAATTATAATGTCTGAACCCCCAGCGCATACAAATATAACATTATGCAAGATACTATCTTGCAAGCTCAATAGAATAATATTAAAATCTCCTAACTAGCCCCGTATTATCAGGCAAACTAGGTAACTTGCCTAGGACGCCAAGTTACAGAGACAAAAATATTAGAGGAACCTATGAGATGGGACAAATAAGTGTGAGAGAGCCATGCTTTGGCACTAACGGGTCGGCTCGAATGGATACCACGGCCTCACAGAAAACGGACGTGAAACAACGCTTGCGTTGTGTGAGTGAGGTTACCGGAGGCTCAATTACCCCCTTTTTTCCCAATTTTCCAAACCCCGAACAACTCTTCCTCACTCCCGAATGGCCAGCAACGTACTTGTAACGCAGTGTTGCGGGTGTCCACGAGTGGCCGGGATTGCTTACCATCAGGTGATCTGTCTGCTCGTTTACCGGCTTATTCCATAAAAAAGAAGAGGTGCTTGCCTAGGACGCTCTCTAAATTTATTGTGTCTCTGTTTCTAATGGCGGAATGTAAAATAAAAACATTTTGATTATCATAATTAGTGTGATAAGTTAACTTTCTTGGCAAAAATCGTTAGCCGTGACAAACCAATGTCACCCTTATTTATAAACTAATTAGATGTTGTTATTTCATTAATTAAGAGATCAATTAGAAACTTTTAGTTACAGAAGTGATAATTTAATTATTGATTAGTCTTGTAATTTCTCAATTGTGTTTGATTTCTACCTTTTTTCGTTTTATTTTGAAACTTACTGAACAGATCAATGAGTATTACCAGTTATAAAATTTAATTAAATGTCTTGTTTTTGTTTATTTTTTAAATGTGCCATGTCTAAACGTTGAAAAGCGCGGCTTTTAGCACTTGTGTGATTTTCGGCAGTAATATACAGTCCAGCACACCAACCCCGTTCCCATAGGGGCCCCTTCCCCCCGTCCCCACGACGGGGGAAGTAAAAAAGCATTTCCAGCGCGTTACAAAAAAGGGTGTTATTATTACATGTAAAGATTTTCTTAATAGTCCCCAGTATTAATTCGAATCCTACCACATGCAAGTTTATAACCAAAATATTCTATTTTCCCAGTAAATGTACCCGTGTGACCAATTCCCAAGGTCAGCTGGTCCTAGGCCGTACAGTCATTAGTAAGTGCATGACATCGCACGCTTTCCACACCTTCAACCTTCAGAGAAAACTGATTTCCACTATAGATGCTATCTGAGGATAATTGATATCTAATGTTTTATGGTTATTGGCTATGGCTAATGACACCGGTTGGCCTGTCTTCATGATGGAGTGGTTTAGGAGAATGTGTAGAGAGAAATGTACTAATTCCGAAAATATTGTGCTGTTTGGTTAATAGATATGGGGAGATATGGGGTGTTGGAAGCTCTTCTGGAAAATAAGTACTGCTTAAATTAATTAAGAAGGTAGTCAAGCATAAGAAGTATGGTACTCGTATCTAAAGGTACGCGTCCATAGGCCCGCATCGTACGCATCGCACGCAATGGATTTTAGTTTGTCTTGTATAGAAACTCATACAACTGCGTCCACTGCTCTGCACCGTACGGACCGTATCATCGGCAATGCCCACATGTGATACGTACCGATGACATTATACGGAATGCGTACGCTTACCTTAAAAGATATCCCTGCACATTTTTAGAAATCATTAATAATAGAATTCCATTATCATTAGGCGTCAAAAATAGCCTATAATTGTCATTTTTACACCGTGTAATAAAATAGACGCATGCACCCTTCATCTTAGAATTTTATTGCAGCTCATAATAGACTATGATTATCATACTTGAGACTTAAGACTTAATCAAGTGAAAGAAACCTATTCAGTTTTCTTTTTAATTTATATCTCATCGTAAATTATTTTTGCATGTGTATTTATTAATAGATACCATCTTCAATTCAATTTCTTTATTAGTTTTATTCGTTTCTGTGTAATATATGAGTTTGATTTATAAAAGTATTAGAACTATTAAAGTATGAAATGGCTACCACTGAAGATAAATGGCATCTAAATTCTAGTTGAATGAATAAATAGAAAAGTCTTTCATTCAAATTCAATCGATATCCATACCGATTATTCGATAATCGGAACAAGATTGATGGAAACTACAATGTCTCCTTTAAATACTGTATACAAGTTGATTGTTTACTTATGTGTAAAAACTACAATAAATTATTGACTATAATAAAATAAACATAAAGAACCTGGACAAAAACTTCACACACCTAAGAAGATATGATAAATTAGACTGACATAGCAAGGTAACCTAAAATTCTTGAAAATCCGATTATGAGATCTTATAGGTTCTGTTCAAAGAGCAATAAGATGGATTCCGAAAACTGCAAGATTTATTTTTCTTTTATAATCAACCACTAAATAACAAAGGTGTCGAATTCTTATGAAATATCGATGAGGAATCGAATCCGCTTAGAATTTCCGAAGCATCGGATTACAAAATCGGTTTATCAAACCTTGAGTTTTTTTTTTGCAAAATAAAACGAGTCGGGATCTTTAAAAATATGATGTCTGATACCAGCTTTACGAAATAAGACGGCGTATACTTACTATGTATAACTAAAAGGGCCTTGTTTAGGGTGCTTTTCTACCAGAGATGTGCTATGTAACTATGCTACGAAGATGTAATAGCTAAGCTGTGAAACTTTGTGACCGTTTCCACTGATACTAAGCTATGTAGCTGTGTGAGGAAGATGCGCAGCTCGAGTATGCAATGTATCGATAGTAGGGGAAGCCATCCATTTCCATATAAAAACATAGCTTAGTTGAGTGCGTTTCCGCCAGTGCTAAGCTATGTTTACCAATGAATATGATTGCATTCAAACGCATCCAGAGCAACGTAGCATTAGCCTATCGCTGGTGGAAAATCACCCTAACAGAGTATCAACCATTTTAGTATTACAGTTCCGTCAATAGTTAAAGACATTTCAGTTCTTTGTATATTTCAATATTAATGTGTACCTATGTTGTTACAGGCAAGCCGAAAGATATCAAAATGCGGGTATCTGTTCGTGGCTCCTGGATGGGACTTCTCCAATCCGCTCTACAGAACAAAGGTAAGAATAGTATTAAGACACATCACGTAATCATGTAATCATTTACTAGTAGAAATATCCCTAGGTAAGCCTAAAAAACCCAAATCTTCACTAGAAACTTAATTAGTAAAACCCTAGCCAACAAATAGTATATGCATTAGTACCCTTAGGTGCCCTTAGTACGAGTTTGCTTTGCGTTAAAAGTAACCGAAACGAGAGCGCATTCGGCGCTCTGATTGGCTGGCTCGAATAAACCAACCAATCAGTACTATCGTTTCGTATTCGTTCAACGTAAAGCAAACTAGTACTACGGGTACAGACTGGTAGACGCTGCTGATAACTTAGTTTTGTTTATGAGTCTACGTTAAATGTTTTACGTGAACTCTCCGTCGATGTTTTCTACTCCATATATAATCTCCATACAATCCTTGCAATCAGCCCCAACATCAGTAATCGCCACACAAACCTGACCTCGATAAGATTCACACCACACCTTCACTCCATATGCTAATCACACCAGTCGTCACAGTTCAATTGTTCCCCGATGCGCCTGCGCAAGTCCTTGCCCTCTAATTACTTTCCCGAAGTGATTTTCATAAAGTCCTGTTATGTGGACCATTGTTTTAACTTATGAGAATTGTGAATACGTAATTCTGTTTTGTTTACATGGCTTGGGAATGAAAGAATTATATTTACAAGTTGGTTTTTGCTTACAAAGTGGAAATTTTTGTATGAATAAACGTGGTTTTAACTTTCGTGAGACATACTAAATTAATTATAATGATTTAGATTTTAACTCGCGTAACTGTTTGACAAGGAACCGACAAATTTCGAGCCATATTCATGAGTAGGAGCGTCACAGTCGCCACGTCGTGTGCCAGAATTCTGCTCATGATTATGAGTCTCTAGTTTGGCTTGAAGCAAGTAGAGTTCCTCCTCAAACAGTTACGTGAAAAACGTGTGTAGTTTTATTCAATTCTCGGGGTGTACTAATGTCTTAATACCATAATTAAGACATCTTATCAACCTCGTTTCATTAGCGCGAGTGCTAAAACCGAATATTGATCATTCATCCCATGTCTCACTCACACGATAACGCAAATCTGCCGTGATTAATAATTTTCTGCCAACTTAAATCCGCCATGTTTTTTGACATTATTTGGCGCCAAGACTCAGCCCCCTGCCGGGACGTTATCGTAATCTTTAAATTCTCGTTTCGGGATCTCTTTTTTGTTTGCATAATAATAATATTTCACAGCGTTCTTATCCGCGATGCCATTCGTATCTGACTTAAGCGAAACGACCAAAAAATCAACAATGAATGCGTATGAGTCGTATTTTAGTAAAGCTAATATTCGGGACGCTTATTGGTCGTTTAGTTTTGGGAATGGCCAGTAATATTTGAAATTGGAAACTGGATTTATTTGAATGTCTTATGTAGTTTGTTTTTAATAGTGGTATGATGTTATTATGTTACAAAATACTCTTCAAAAATGATCATATTTCCTCACAATTTTCTGAAGAATCTTCAGAATAAAAGAAAAAATCTAAACATTTGAAAAATGCCACATACTATATTATACTGCTCCACCCGCCACGGGCCAAGGATAATAGTGTTTATGACACCAATAAATATGGCTCCGCAAAACTTGATTAGGGTCTAATGCGATTTGAGTTTTTGAAAAAAGTTTTGTAAGGATGGTGGGGGAAAAGAGGTGAGAAGATACAATGTAGACTTGAACATTTTTATTGTGAGCTTATAAAATTGAGATTTATGTTATATTTTGAGATTTTTGTTCGTATTGCTTAGCGCATTGAAGAGTTTCGGGGCTGGGGCTCCAAAAGCAGTAGTAGGAACGAGGTGGTTTCTAATCAGTCTGGACTCAGTGGTTTTTAAAGAGACTGACACTCCCTCTCGCCTCACAGGAGAAGTCATTGGCCAATTAAAAAAGGGTAAATATTCAACCTCCATATTAGTCAATCATTCGAAATAGAAAATGACATCTCCTAAAGCTTTCATAGTTAGGAAATAACGAAAATATTTACACACGACGATATCATTTTCATTGTAATGTCAGTGTGGGGTATTTAAAATGATATTATTCATGTCTTAGCCGTAGTCAAGTGACTTTCTAGCCGTTTCGATTGCGGGATAGCGTCGCAAGCGCAACTGTCAATATTCAGTTTAAACAGAAGGTACACGCTATGCATACTCATATGTTTTGCTCATATGGTGGTTAGAATCTATTAGTGGCATTGTACTAGGGTGCAATACTGTCATACTTCTTTAGCTTCCATCATATTCATACATCTGGTAAACAAAAAGATTGCATATAAAATTAAAATAAGAATTAGCCATGACTCTCAAAAAGGTAATTTTTAGCTTAGCTAACCGATTTTTCTAATTATTTTTGATCTCAAGTGTCAAAGTATTTATTACTGTGCTTTTAATTTATTTCATTAGTATGCAACTACTAAGCACGGATCTTAATTTCTTTTGAGATTTTCGGCAGTAAGTTCTATCCTTCCCATCATATTTCATTGGGGGAAGTTCAAAGACAAGTCCCTAGCTCCCAAATATATTTTGTTAGCCTTCTGCCACAATTCTGTAGTGTGGTGGCCAAGTAGTGCAGATCGCACGCACGACTGCCTATAGAAAGCAGCGCCAAGATATTTTTACTCGATTTTTGTAATAAACTAGGAAATGCAGAGACAATTACATTTTACTACTTCAACTGAAATGACGTTTGTAATATTTTATATTTTATAGCAATTTTCTAGGAAATTGCTTTTCTTAGAGATTGATTTCTTAACCTTCATCAAGTTCTTCCTTCCTTTTATACTGCGATCTTACGCCTTACACAAAGCGTGGAGATTATAGCATAGTGTCCTATGTAGAAGAGGCCTATAGCAGTGGTCTTATGGACAGTTTGATGATAATGTTGATGATTTGTAATTCTTGTTAACATACGTTTTTAAACTGACATGGTCACTAACAATACCATTCAACTTGTGATGGGATATTGACCATGTTTATTTATGACTATGACTTTCCGATATTTCGGCACTGTTGCAAACACCATGATCACGTATGAACTCATCACTTCTTTTTAACATTTGACATTTTGACGCTTATCACACCCAATTAGATGACGTCTAGAACCAACTCAACCGGTACTACAAAACACAAGGAAAAATCCAAATAAGGATGTTTAGAATGACATAATTCGTGGCAATCATTTACATGATTGCATTCTGAGCGTTTCAAGGTCAAAGTAATAATGTTAATTATGTATAATGTCGACCAATAAGAGCATAACCTGTGCTCATACGACTAGGGTCAAATTAAGGTGATACTAAGTCCAAATAAATGATTTTAAATAGAACGGGATATACTTAGGAAGTTTTTGCTCGAAGCCCCTTCAAAACAAAAAACTGATATAGATAATTGGATATTGTAAATTAAGAATATGTTCTTACCTAATAATTATATTTTTAATTGTTATTCGATGCAATGGCAGTCTGTGGTTCGGTGTGAACGATTATGAAGGAGTATGGTCTTTGGTTAGCAGTGCAATGTAAAAATGATCATTGTGTGATCAGTTTGTTTAAAATAAAACAAGCAAAACAAAATATCACTGGTTTTGTTTGTTCTTCAAAAAGACCCTCTATACGAGTAGGTATTAGTATCTTCATATTCGCCGGCACTAAGTTTATTTCAGTCGCTTATAGTTTCTTAGCCATTTTCTTTACTAGTTTCCAAGCTAACCATACACAAACAAACTCACAGGATATTATTATTAACAACCAGGTGTTACAAACTGATCGCGTTTTATTAATTAATGAAGATAAACTGAATTAAAAGACCATTACGGTCCATATCATAATGAGCGACTTGGTCCCACAAAAAGACACAACCGGTTCTTTTAGCTGATGACCATCCGATATCAGTTAGATTTGCATGCGATGGTGATAATGGGATTTTTATTTAACTTCGAGCCGGTTATTCTCTAATTGGGTCAGCAGAGGTGTATTAAAAATAGAAAAGACTAGACTAGACTAGACATACATGACTCGTGAAAAAGCCTAAGCTACACATTTTGAAGGCTTAAGTTTTTTTTATGGTATAAGCCGCTGAACGAGCAGAAGGATCACTTGATGGTAAGCAATAGCTGCCGCCTATGGGCAAATGCGTTGCCGGCCTTTTGGAGGTTAGGTATTTAAGGGTTGTTGGGAAATCGGGGATTGGGAAGATTGGGAATCATTCAATAACTATTACTGCTTATCTTTGAAACTAAAGCTTTTGAGAAGTAGTGTTTCATCTCTCTTCATCTCCAGTGCCACTAGGAATCAAATTCACACGCCCAACTAGATAATTTCTCTACCACCAAGCAGGATTTCTATTTTTTCTTTTAAAAAACATTCCTTATTTGAAGTAGTCTTTAATAGATAATTGAAAATTAATTTTGTTCCATCCTCACCGCTTTTAAAACCTTTGTGAGAAACGCATCGAAGTATAAAATTGAAAAATCCTCTTGACTTTAAAAAAGGGAATTATGAATGGTGTATCATTCTATGTTAGTCTTTTTGGTTATTTGGTACTTAGTTGGTTTTTAATATCACGGCTATTTTCTGGGAAGGATTAAGCAGAGGCGGGTAGAAGTGGTTATTAGTGGTGCAGTGATATGGAACATTAAATGGATCCCATTATTTACTTAAATATTAAACGAATAAGGAATTACGCGCTTCATTATTCTATTTCGGTTGGTTGACTAGATATAAATCCTCAAATCGACACCAGCAATTTATACTACGCTAACTCGAAATTTGGAAAAAACTTTTTTATGCCAAGTTGCTTAAAATGTGGGTTTACATACGTCATAAAAAAATTGAGAAGAAATATGCAAAAATAAGAAAGTTACAAATCTTATAAAACGCTAAGTAAAGGTACTTTTTGAAATCACTCGATTTATATTACGCCAACTATTATTAGCGGAGTGTGCGCGGGGATCACTTTGGTCAAAGTCCGTGCAACACTGCACTAACTCATAGTTAGCGTAGTTTAGTGCGTTCGTGTGTATACTTGTTCGTTTGTAAAATGAACGACTTAGTGACTTTTACATAGTAAATACTTATGTGTTAACGTATTAATTAGTTTATTAATGGTACGTTGACTATTCTTTTTGTAAGTAAGTACATGTTCTTTATAAAAATATTGAAATATGCATCAGATGATTGATCATGCACTACGACCTCCCGTACTACACTACGCTAACATAAGTTAGACGTGTATAAGATGTAACATTTTTTTGATGAATTACGTTTATATACGGCTAACTTGCGCTAAATCAAAAAATAGAAATAAGTAAGGAAATATAAATATGAGATATTACAATGAATAAATGAAATAAATTTAAGCATACCAAATTTCAAAAAAGTATCTTAATTAATGTAAAAGTTATCACGTTTTTCCCTTTAAACGCCTCTACTGTAAAGTACGCTTTTTGAGTTAGCGTAGTATACATTGCTGGTGTCGAAATAATAATATAGATATTTTAATATCTTTCAATAAACCAAATAAAAAAACAATGAAACGGATTATAATTGAACACCAGAATCCAACCTTCTTTTTGCGGGGGAATATCATCGAATGACTTCTCCGGCTTTGGGCGAGGCGAAACTCAGACTCTCACTGACTAAAAACCAATCCGATCCTAATCCTGCTTTTCGAGCCGGAGCCCCGATATATATCTTTAAGCAACCGCAATCCGCAACTTCTACTATGACACACAACAGAAACACACCGGAGCCGGGAATCAAAAACGTTCAAATATTTATTTGTTAACAGTAGCCAAAGTAGATTACATCAGTCCGAGACGAATTTTTCCATTATATCTGTCCGTCTGTTTGTTTGTAAGTGATTTTTAATCGCCACTTCCGTTATTGCGTGTTAGTTTTTATAGTAATTTAGTTGTTTTTGAATCGTAGTTAATAACAACATAGGTACAAAGGTGCTAGTCATTATTGTAGACTGTGTAGTGTGTATCATCACGCATGTGCACAAAAGGTGAGGCAGAGGTTAGGCGGGTGAAGGCTGCGATGGGCTTATCTGGAGTTACATCTTTGAATGTACATGTCTGTGTACTTTAAATAGACTAAAACTAAAAGTGCTTTTGGAAGTCAAGGGTGAAGTAAAAAAACAATTGTGTAGATTATTTATCTTAGTAAAGTTAGTTGTTCCTTTGTGAAACGTGGTTTCTTATGTAGTCAGAACAGTATCTATTACTGCAACTACCAATGTGACTTTTCCGTGTTATAAGTATGTTCTTTATAAGATTTTTAGACATCACTGACAAACGGTGAAGGAAAACATCGTGAGGTAACCTGGGCTTATATTTTCTAATTGTAGGTTTTAAATGCCAACTCGTATTGAGCAAGCGTGGCGATTAATGCGCAAACTTATATGTGTGTCAAGAGGCCTTTGGTCAGCAGTGGACACTTATAGGCAGGTGATGATAATGAATGATGATCAACTTAAGTGGAACAGATCTACTAAAATATAATAAAATCTTTTCACCTTACCTTACCTTATCTTTTGCCTCAAACACTTCAGTTTTGTTCAATATACTATGTTTAATATTAAAAATACATCGTCATTATTCAGTATTTGGATAATTTAATCCCATATACCAAAGATTTTATTCCTTTTTCAAAGATAAAGTAATCAACAGCCAGTTTCTACTTTATTACTGTTTATTTTTCTTTATAAAAATGGCCGCACACCGCATCCGACAGTTTCCAGCCTGTTAAGTGGTTGACAGATAAAAAATATAAAGTTAGAAGTGGATTTTTTGACGCTATGCTAATTAAAACGTCATATTTTAAAGTTAAAAACGTTGTTTACGGAGATTATTGTTGATAAGAGAACGAGTTTATACGATAATGTGTTTTATTGTTTTGTGTAATAAAGTGGATAATGCAGGTCCATTAAAATCACCCAGTAGGGCTGATGCCTGATTCGGAGCTGCGGACTACCTAGCGGGTTTACCAAGGCTCCGGCTCGAAAAGCAGGAATATGAACGGGGTGGTTTTTAGTCAGTAAGAGTCTGATACTTCGTCTCCTCGCTTCGCGGGAGAAGTCATTGGATAACTTTCCCCCCTTAAAAAAGGCAATGGTATCGTTCTTGGTGTATGACAATCACTCTTTATTTTATAGGGAATGGTAACATAACCTTTGCCTTCCTGTCTTTATTCAGGAACTAACAGACATGGTGTTAAGTCATATCGAAATCGTGTCTTTACCCTTTTGACCATAAATATAAGTGCTGTTTTCACATTATTAAAGAAAACTATCATAATTTTATTATAAAAGTTAATCTTTAATCTATTACAAGTTATTTCTTAATACAGTACCTACATAATCGCACAATAAACGCATTGTGCTATACAGCATCGATATAATCTATTGTTTTTATTATTTATTATTGTGTAAGCAAGATGTATCGGTCAGCCATGTTGTAACGCCGGTCAATCAAACCATTTCATGTTTTATTTTGTTTTTAGCTTTAGTGAGATATGGTTCTGATTAGAATTTATTTAATGGTGGGTGTATTGGATGGTTAAGTTTTAATATTTCTAGACTGTAGATATTTATGCTAAAGCTAAATTATTATAGTCATGCTAACTGAGTTTAGTTTTCTGTGTTGCCTCTAAATTTTTTTAAGGGATTTGGGCCTTGATCATACTATGACTTCTCCCGCCTTGGGTGAAACGAGAGGGAGTATCAGACTCTTACTAACTAAAAACCACCCCGTTCCTGCTCCTGCTTTTTGAGCCGGAGCCCCGGTAACCCGCTAAGCAGTCCGCAGCTTCGGGTTTTTAATGGGATAGGCCAGCAAACTACTATACGAATCACGTGAAGTGATGGCAACGTATCGGCTGTTAAGACTGCATTGCCCGCTTTTTCAACCGTGTTTATACCTCGAAGAACGGAACTTAGAGTGTTTATTTTAGGTCAACTTCTGAGTCCTAAAACCAGAAACCTAGTAACATATTTTCTATTACATTTCGCTTTCGATGTTTATAAATACGCTCATAGAAAACCAGAATACAAGCTAAACTCACAATGTAAAAAAATGAGGTCCACAAACTCCTTTCCAAGGTTGAAAAAAAACTATCATGAATTCCTTTTATGCAGTCTCACTCTTTGTACCTTAATATAAAGTTGTTTTACAATAACACTTGAAAAAATACTTCAGTCTGTCTGTTTGTCTGTACACAAACACCCACACGTGATCGCGGAACAAATATCTGTGGGTCACACAAATATTTGCTGCCCGGCAATCGAACCTGACCTTGAATCGGTGGATGATCTTTTGTAAAGCTATTTTAGGAAGTAGGATGAAACGTAACCTCTTTGGGAAAAGAAACCTGATTCTGATGATTATAGAACAGGGTATCAACTTCTTGACTGGGATAAAAGAATCTGTACCCTTAGTACGAGTTTGCTTTATACTGAACGAAAACGAAACGAGAGCGACTTCGGCATTCTGATTGACCGGCGCGAATGAACCAACCAATTAGAGCGCCTCGATTCGTTTTTGTTCAACGTAAAGCAAACTCATGCTAAGGGTACACATATTCCAACGAAGGATTGTGACCACTTTATTCAGATTGAGACTTAGTAAGACTTAAAAGAAGAAGGAATCCTATTTATGATCTGAAATAATAAACCACATTATCAAAAAGCGAATGAAACATATTTACATGATTGTCAATTCTAGAAGTGCAAATATAATGATTGGAGTTTTGTTTAAGTACAAATAAACTATGTTCCCATCAATAATTATCTTTAACACAAGGACTACAACTCCTAAATAAGATATCTAAAATATTGAGACTGTTGTCCTTTTCTACTCTCAAACTTATGAGAGAGACGGAGCGAAGGATTGCACGAGTCACGACTGAGGTTATGATATTAAAATGTGCTTATTTTCGAGGTACATACAACCATTGGGCAACTAGGGAGTGGTGTGTTCGCTACATAGAGCTATAATGTACTTTATGTAGTATAAGACACGCTATAATATTATATTTAAGCTTTTGACTGCCAATAGAAAATTATTGAAAGCTAATCTTCGGTGATCCTCTTGGCGTTTAACGTGTTAAATTTGGTTTGATGTGTAAAAGTGTAGTTTTGTGCCATCTCGCTGCGACGTGTGTCGCGCAATTTTGCTCATGACTATGAATCCCTAGCGTGGTTCGAAATTAGTTGAGTTACCTCTTCTAACAGTTACGTAAGCCATAAAACAGTTAATGTTGTATAGAATTAGAGATATAAAACAGACTAAACTATATTATCCTAATATTAATTACTTCTAACGCTTCACAGATCGCAAAGGTGACACTTTGCTCAGTAATTGGACAATTAGATTTATTGAAGCAAGTCTTTAATCCAGCCACGTGTGAAATGAAGTCGGACTACGACACCTCTGATCCTTAATCCCTAGACAAATCTGTTAAATCCCTTAATCCTTCACTGTTATGGTTTCAGATACATAATTGTCTATAACGCTTAGGGTTGCGGTTTTCAAAATCTGCTGACAAGACGAAAATAATGAGTTACTTGTGGCGACACATGACAAGTGACAGATGACAGAAGTCCCACATAGACGATCGACGAACAAATCAACGGATGACGTCATAAATTTTACATCGCACATATGAAGTTTACATGCGAATAAACATGGATAGAAAATCCCAACGAACAACAGTTGGACAGAAAGCCCTCTAGGCATGATCGCCTCGCCTGGTCGGAGGATCCTCCTTTTCTTAGGGAACTTTACTCTCTGTTCTCTAAATACTTATAGTCATTTTGATACTTATATTCGTTTAAAATGCTAATATTTGGAGCATTATGGATATTTTAATTAAACATAATAAACGCTATTTCTAACATCAATATTCTCTTAAATATAAATAATGTACAAATAAGATATTTATCGCCTCTTTCCAGCTTCGCTTTAGCTTACCACCATCTTAACATCACGTTATCTCGTCGGGCGTTATGAAGCAACCATGCCAGTATAATTTGTATCGATCTACTATTTATTTATGGGAAACTTGACAGGTTAGTACCTGATCCAGGTTTAACTAACTGGTCACAGCCACTCCGATATCAGGTCGCGCCAATCTTTTATGCGGTGCTAGTGATGACTACACCTTGTAAATTACGTATTTATTTATTTAAAAACATGGTATAGGTTGGTCAGGAAACTGTTGCCTGTTAGGAGTTTCTCGCTTAGGTACTACCTATGTTTGGTTTTTGTTTTTTGTACTTGATTTCCTTGGTTTTTCTTGGTATAGTTGTAGCTTAGTTGTAATGGATGAAAAAACTTGTATGTAGATTAAATGCGTATATTTTGATGTATCTTATAATAATAAGGACGTAAATATTTTCTGAGTCTTGTTGTTAATAGTTTGCATTTCAAATAATTGAAGTGATTACTTATCTTTCTTGTTTCTATATTTACGGCAGAGAATTCATATGCATAACATCAATTGTAATAATGCCAAAAAGGGAATTAAATACACCTGCCATCATATCATTAAATATAGCTAGAATTAGTAGAATCAATAAAACGATAAAAACCTTTACCTAACTGCATACCCATTGGGCATTGAATAACGTATAAGGAAGAAAATTACATCTAACGTCTTCTAAATATTTATGGCACCCATAAAACTACAGAACTGTCCTTTGCTCAACAGTTTTACTGACGATACATCACATTTAACTAACCAATGACCTTTGGAGAGGGTGATCAGAATCAAATCAATTTGGTTAGGAGTGAATACTTTATAACCTAGTCTTAGGCTGGTCTTAGGTCTTAAGCATGTCCTAAACCCTAAACCATTGATCAGTGTAACCTTTAGTTATAAATTAACCGAGTCACCGAAGGCTAATAACTTAGAAATCGATAACCGATAGTATTTCTCGATATTGCGGTTATACTGGCATTTATGACCCGAATCACAAAACCGTGGTTTTGTCATAGATTATTGTAGGAAGCAGAAAAGACTATTGAAATGGCGACATTTTCTTCTTAAGCTAGTGCTTGTTATTTACAGAAGGAATATATTTATTAAAAGCTTATCCAGTTTTAGCTCCTTTATGCTACTCGGTGATCTTATGGAATCCAAGCTCATTTTCAACTTGGGACTACTCCTTCTATCAGACAATCAATCTACTTTTATTAGAACTTATTACGGGATATTTACCATGTTTATTTAATTTGGCGAGTTTCCGATATTTCGGCACTGTTGCAAGCGCCATGATCACGGATTAACGGTAAATATCCCGTAATAAGTTCTAATAATAGTGTTAGTGACCATGTCAGTTTAAAAACTTAAATCAATCTACTTTATCAAAAACCAACCTTGATATTATTTGCATTAAAGTTCACAATCAAAGATCAATATATTAACATTTCATTCCCCTATAAATCCTGCCTATTCGCGCCTCTGTCGCAAAATCATTACTTAATTAGAGCTTAGCTTTCTCCAGCTAACTTAATACGTATCAAGTTGATCTAAGTACGATTGTGTTTGTACTGCATTCCTTCGCAAGCTTACTTAGATTGCTTCGAGGACTAATTAAGATCTTATTTTCATATTCTGTGTATCTTTGAAATTGGTTTTCTCTTTGATAGAGTGAAATTATGTTATGATTTAGAATTAGAATCGTTAATATACATTATATCCTATGTGCAAATACTTGTATAGGTGTTTTTTGTCAGTATAATTCATTAGTTTAATTATCACTCGATATCAATCCATTTTAACTGAAGACTTGCTTTTTAAGCATTACTGGTTACGCCACGATCATTTGAATCATAGTCATAGGTGATTATTCAGAAACTGCGGACTACCTCGCGGGTTTACTGGGGTTCGGGCTCGAAAAGCAGGAGTTAGAACGGGGTGGTTTTTAGTCAGTAGAGTCTGACACTCCCTTTTGCCTCGACCAAAGCGGGAAAAGATATTGGATGATTTCACCCCTCTAAAAAAAAGCCATTTTTGACAAATTATGAATCTCATCTAATAAGACTAAGCTTATCACTATACACGCGCAAATCCTTACCAGATCTTGTCTTTTAAAATCTTGATACTTTATAAGTAAGAAACAGGTCCGTAACCGCTGTATACGTATACAGGCCGTTACAAAACGAGTAGCAACGAAGGGTCGTCGGCAGCTGATGTGGTTTTAATGTTATCCTTTAATGCATAAATAATGCGAGCATTAGTGAGACCACTGGATGCTGTGGCCAGCGAATGTTCCTGATGCAACACTTGATAAGCTACCTATATTTCTGTGAAGGATTTTTATTTTGGAGTTCTAAGAGTTTGTTTGTATGCCGCTGTACAATCGTGATGCCCTTGGTGTTGACGGTTTACCGCCAGACTGCCTTTAAGACATTTTTATTTTGTTGCCAAATTGTTTTCTTACATGTAAATTACTGTCTTCCTACTAAGCAGAGGATGGTTTGGACATATCCAGGATTTTCTTGGTAGAAAACATTTGAAAAAACATTTACTGAGACATAGAGCTCTATGATCTAATCGCAGCATTCAGCAGTTGCGATGTCTGAACATTAAAATATAAAAAGAAGATTTAAAAGTGTAAACGAGTTTTGTTTGCAATCAAAACAAAACAAACAAAAGTCAAACATGCAATCCAAGAACACAAGTAGTTATTAGAAAACAGTGGGACATGTGATATTAGTTACAAAAGCTGCGCGCGCGCCGTGACGCGTTATCAGAGTAGAACGGGTGCGCGGGCGCAGTTTCACCTTTTTGCGATGCAAATTAACAGCTTTCTATTGATTGGATAAAATTTTTGTTTACATTGATGAAATTCCCTTTGATTGGTCAATGCTTGTAATGTTTAGAGAACTCAAATTAGGCTTGAATTATGTTTGTTTCGGAGTTAGAAACTGTGAAGTGTTTTGTAATCAATTTGAAACGTTTACAAAATAATAGATTTGCTAATGCAAATGTAAATTATATTTGATTGTGTTTTCAAAACACTTGATCATTCGCTGTCATTGTTAGATCCAGTTGACAAAACAAGCATAGGTACATGTCCTTGTACAGTCATCTTTGTTAAGTTATAATCAAAACCGAAGAGTCTAGCTTCGAAGAATTTATTCAGTCTCTATTCTGTTATACACTATTAGTATTAAAAACCATCACACCATAATATAATGCCTCTGGTGTTTCGGGTGTCCATGGGCGACAGCGATTGCTTACCAACAGGTGATCCGTCAGCTCGTTTACCGGCTTATACCAAAAAGAGATGAATCTTGCACAACAATAAAAAAGAGATAAACAATCTTTGTCTATATTAACCCTTCATAGAATACCGAGTTTTTTTTTTTTTTTGAGGGTGAAAATCATCCAATGACTTTTCTCGCCTTGGGCGAGGCGAGAGGGAGTGTCAGACTCTTACTGACTAAAAACCACCCCGTTCCTTCTCCTGCTTTTCGAACCGGAGCCCCGGTAAACCCGCTAGGTATTCCGCAGCTCCGGAGGAATACTGAGTCTAGGAATATGTAATGTAATAACTAAATCTCTAACACAGACAGACAAACAGAAAAGCATTTTTCACATCAAACATCAACATCAAACCCTCCGACATCAAATTACTAAGAACAGTACAATAGACAGACTGAAACAACTACATATTATGTATAGGGACGGTAATACAAACAAAATTGTTGTCTATGCGTGCTGCGCCGGCGCAATGCGGAAGCGCCAACCGCACGCCGCCAACAGACAGACAGACTAAACTATATGTATTACACTGCAATTTTAGATTCTAGCTGTTTATATGAGTGTAGTTGGTTGTCATGACATTCTGAGGAGTTTGTATTATGTGTAATCAGCTCTTAGTTAGCTCAAAATTAGCGAAAAGAGGTAATTGAAAAGTCAATGTATGGGATTGACATTTCTATTAGACTATTTATGTCAAGAGAGAGTGAGATGGATCATGTAAGAAATCACCAGAAAAATAAGATATTTAGTGAGAATGTCTGTACTCTACAGAGTACAGACATAATTAAATCAAAGCTCTGATTGGCCGACGCGTATGAACCAATCAATCAGAGCGCCGAACGCGTTTCGATTTCGTACAACGTAAAGCAAACTCATACTAAGGATACGGATAGTGAAGAATTAAAGTTGAATAATCTGATTAAAGTTAAAGACCTTGCAAATTTGCCTTACCTGACTCGAAAATTGAATCCAAGAAACTATTTGCAATCCCATTTGCAACCACAAAATCAACAAAGTATCCGCTTTATGAGAAGTTATAAATTAATAAAATACACAACAAACCTACAAGCAACAACCCTTTGACCAAAAACAAACTGCAGTCATGTTCCGATTTGTCCATTCAATTTGATATATGAGAAAAAATATAACACTCGAACGTAATTATCGAATGTAAATATATTTCCGACATACGGTCACGCTTGTTTCATTAGTCCATGCAGCTGATTAGATAACAGATAAAATATTTGTTTAATGTGATTAATTCAGTGATAACACGGCGCCAAAATCCGTGATTGATAGCAATCGTGCGAATTCAATGATTATAAATATTCTTTTATATGATATTTTTTGCGAGTTACTTTTTAATTAATTTAAGATTAACAATTATTTATTTATGTGTAGGTGAATTCTGTATAGTACAAAGTCAAATCATTTATTCCAATTAAACCATAAATCGATATTTTTGAAATTCCAATAAATAAAGAAATAAATAATAGTCTGTCAGTGTGTCATCAGTGAACCTTACCGTAGGACGGCAATAGGATAGCTCTCTGCTGTCCGAAAAATGAATGCAAGATTAGTCTTTTAACCTCCGGACAATTTAGAAAGAAAATTTAAAATCTCACATTGTAGATAATGTGTCTAGAACATGAACCATAGTTTGACCATTACACAATAACATCATTAATTAAAACCATCACAAAAAAACAAAACAAGTAAACAAACAAACATCTTCCCACACACACACACACAGGGCACACCCTCCCAACAAAAAGTGGACAAGAAATGATTTCCATCAATACTCTACATATGAGAACAACATGCGATGTAATGCTAATTTAATTTTTTTTATCCCACAACCGGACTGGTCCCGAACCCATTATGGGAGAAACCAGGAAGCGACTGGACCCACCCTCAATTACCACGAAGAAATGGAGTACTGGTTGACACACGGCTACCTTGGACAGACAACCAACTTTATAAAAACTTTGGTTAGAGCTTGTAACTCCATCTGGTGTTTCAGGTGTCCATGGACTGCTTACCATCAGGTGATCTGAGCGCTTGTTTACTGTTCTACGCCGTATAAAATATTCTGCTCAGATTATATCGGTGCTGTGATTAGCTGGCGCGAATGAACAAACCAATCGGAGCGCAGGATGTCCTCTCGTTTCGATCTCGTTAAATGTAAAGCAAAGTCGTACTAAGGATACTGCACACTATGAACAGTTTTGGTCGTCTTGCTGTGGATCGAATTCACTTGAACTAAGTAATGTTCTATAGATTTTGTATCTATTTATATGCCTAAAATATATGTAAAAGCCAATGTTTTGCATAAGTTAATGTTTTTAGCAATAAGCTCTAATAAAATATTAGAATAAAGTGTAGGTAAAGGTATAAGTATTCTTCTGAGAAAACGATCGGGGAAAAACAGAAGCTATGTTTTATTATGCGTTATTGCCAATTTATTTAATAAATTTAATGCTAATGATAACATTATCGAATATAACATTCGAGTGTTCGATAATAAAGTGATTAACGGTTTATTGTGAAGACAATGTCGACGATTGTCTTGTACATATTTTATTACGTGTAAAATATTCAGGAGTGTGAATGCGAACCAAGAATATTTAATATCAAAAGCAACCGTAATGTACTTTTGTTTATTGCAAAACACTTAACCGGCTATTACAACATGTACAACTTTGCATTCAAAAGACTTAACAACTACTGACGTCCATATTACCATAAATAGTAATCCCTACGATTAGTCTAACTGTACTTCCTTATACTTCGTATTCCGATTCCCTATTCGCGAACTTTCCCAGCCGTATGTCAGGTGCGCGCAACGGCGCACGGCTGCGTTTGCGCACATAACACTAAATCGGCGCGGGTTTAGTGCGCCGGCGACACGCCCCCAGTTAATTGGTGTCGTCCGATGCTCAGGAATGCTCAACCGCGGTAATGTTGTGGTACAATACCATACTAGTTTTATATTTAAAGGAAATGGATGCGTTTACCTCCTTTGTCTCGAGCTTTGAGAAAAATGGATGGGTCGGTGGAAATTCATTGGCGGATGCGTGGGAGTCGTTCAAGAATGTTTACGGTTGTTTGTTTTTCTACGTACTTTAGTTGCACACTGGCTATTGTGAAAATTGTATTGAGAAAAAAGTCTTTGTTACCTATATCCTTTCACGGAATCGCCTTTTAAATTACAGTAGAGTCCGTTTATAATGACATCGAAAGGAATTGACAAACACGTCATAATAAGCGGACGTCATACAAAGCGTTATGTATAAATGAAAATCTTTTTTATGTAAATATGTATGTATTAAGTATTTTAATACAGAAACATAGTATATTTGCATATGTGTAAGACCATATTAAATCAAAATCAAAATTGCACGATAAAAGATTGCTTGATGCGGTTCTTGTTTTTAAAAATCATTGAAATTGTCGAATGACCAACGCCAAATTCCTTCGCGAGACATGAGTTAGATTCTCCATTTTCTAATCTGCAGATTATTGCACCTTTCTCCTCAATTGTAAATGCTTTGCGACGTTGAGATGACATTTTTTCCACAATAACAAACGAAAAAACAATGCGTAACCTTCAACTGTCAATTACTCACTGAGATTCAAAACAAAAACTAGGCACGTGCCGAACGTCGTCGGGAATTAACGAACATTATTGAAGGTAAAGAATCGTGGCGGTCATTATAACCGGACATAATTTATTAAAAATGGGTCATATAAAGCGGCATGTCACTGTAAGGGAAGTCATTATATCCGACTTTTTTATAAAGAATTTTATATGAAAACCAAACTTCGTCATGCAATTACGTTATAATAACCGGTTGGTCAATATAGGCGGAGTCATAATAAACGGATTCTTCTGTAGATTCTTTGTATCCAAACAAATCGAAGCACGAACTTTAATTGAATTTCACATTGAACTGCTGTTAGCTCTGAAGTTATATTTTATAACATTTTATTGCATTATCGGCGTCTTAAAACTTTTATATCCTCTTTAATGGTTATTTACAAATCGAAGGGCGTCTACCTCACTAATTGCTGTTAATTTTTACGTTTTAATCGAAATGTTGGTACTGAGGCCCTCTGAGGTATGCCGCCGTTAAAATATGGAGGCTATAATAACATGTTGACTATGATAGAACCTTTATTCCGTTGTAAAAAGGGTCATATTTGTTAGTTTTAGTGGTTCTACTGATGATTGGTTGACTGTACTTGAGTGAGCGTTGAAATTAATGTAGAACCGATTACAAATAATGTGTTTGATGGTATTTTGTTTTAATCTAGTTTACAATTAGTTTCGATTAAAATTGTCTTCTGATGTCAAAATCCTATACCTTTTTTCTCAACTTATTTCATTTTCAACTAATAAAAATTTTAATTATACACGTACTAGCTTCTGCCAGCGGCTTCGCCCGCGTTTTTGTGGGATAAAAAGTATTCTATGTGTTATTCCAGAACATAATCTACGCCTGTTCCAAATTTCATCCCGATCCCTTCAGCTGTTTGACGTGATTGAGTAACAAACATATACACAATCACAAACTTTCGCATTTTATAATATTAGTAAGATAAGATGTGCTAGCTAGCTATATATTTTGATAGCCATACTCCCAGTCTGTATGTCAGTTTGTATTCCGCGTTCCGCCAGTCTCCCTAACTAGTTATTAAAGCTTAATATCTAGCAAAACACTTAAACCTGACTGAAAATATTTCCTAAGGAATGTCAGCACCGTCCCGTGTAATTGAAAAGGTATTTTTATTGTAATAGTTATGACTTTATGACGTTCAGTGGTTTTAATTTTTAATTTAAATTATATAAATGTGTATTTTTAGATTTTAACAGTATTAGTTAACCCGTGGTACAAACGCAGATCTATGCGAGCCACAATGTGTTTTCTATTGTGTCTTATATACTGACAGACAAGTGGTTAGTCTATTACTAAATTTAGATTAAGTCACATAAGTAAAAAAATACCTAACGTAACTTTCTTTAAATACTTTTCAACCCACCCAATTTGTGTTTATATTGATAATTGTAATGGACCTAATAATTATTTGTCCCTCAAAATCGATATTAAGATATTCAGAATCTCAATTTCTATAAATCATAACGAAACTAATCTTATTCTTACTCATCACATAAAAAATGAGATATTACACTTCATTATACATATCATTAAGTCATCAGCCAGGATTTGAACCCGGGTACCGTAGCACCAAATATTGAAATAACACATTAACGCCTTGTTTGACCAACTAATATTCTGAGCTCCTTTAAATTCAAAAAACCGTTTATGTTTACTTATTTCTTTCAAGCAAATAAAAAAAGGTTTTTTGTCTGAATTTTATTTAGTTTACTGACAAATAAGATTTCTTTTAGAACTAAATGATGAATGGTCTTGTAAATAAAAGAGAATTATTTTTGTTTTTGTTTTTCATTCACATTAACGGTAATAATGTGTAATTTCGTTGTTTGTTTTGTTACGTAATATTTATTTTTTACTGGATTTTATGACGTAAACGGTCTTACCTAAATGTTTCTGAATGAAATTAGGAGATGGAACTGAAAAGGGTGATCAGTTAACTAACCTATAGTATAGCTACTGTACAATCTAACCTGTTAAATAGAAACCACTGTGGTAGATAAACAAACAAAAGTAGAAAAACTACCTACTTAGAAGGTATAGCTTTTTCATAGCTGGCGTGTTTACATGTTTTGCTGAGCTCCCTAGGGAAGTCTTAGAATTAATCGACAGAAACAAATGGCGGGGCGATAATGACTACTTTAATACCTAGCTCTGGACTTTTGTAACAAATAGTTTCCGTATATTAAACGTGTAGCAAGCTCGAGTTCGCGCACAACGGCAAAAAGGTCGTGAGAAAAAGGCGATATACTTACGTTTCGAAACCTATTTGCTTAGATTTATTTTTCGTTTGCATGCATGCTGGCTGTAAAGGATTTCTAAATTCAAATTTTCCCGCCAGTTACATTTGAATATGGCATCCTAAAAACAATGATAAGGTATTGCTAGATGTGGCCCGCTTAAATGAGCTCATTTGCTAAAATCGTCACGGAAATTCGTGTGTGGCGGACCCAAATATTTGGGGCAACAGCTATCGCCGGCTGTTGATAAAATAACACATAATAATACTATATTTAAAGATGATTAAACTGCACTGCGCACCGTTTGTCTTAAGTAGGGCGAGCACAAAATGTCATTGCTATTATCGTTCGAACAATGCTCCGAGTACCGCGTCCATCACTTAATATGCCACTTCTACACATTCACGAGCATTGGCGCGAAATTTATTTCTGCAGATGATCATTTCGAAACTACGATTATTGCATTGTATCGAATCGAAGCATTGGTTCACATCGTAGTCAATCGGGTAAAAAAACCTAAAAGAAAATTAATCACGTTATTGTATGAAGTTTACTTTCTGATTTGTTTCCGGCATTGTGCAAATAAAGCATTAAGTATTAACTTCACAGTTGAAATAATGAAATAGAAGTGAATAAGTAGCAGTGCTTGCAAATGATTACGCGTTTCGACACAAATAACAAGATTTTCCATGATGGCGGTCGATTTCCTGTGGAAACGAGAGATGGCTTCCATCTTATCCGGCAATTATCGGTTTCCTTCGATGAGTATATAAATGGAAACTGGAAAGTGTAATGAGTCATAGTGTGGAACAATCTGGGTTACCAGCCACGTGTGGGTAACGGTCCCCGTTTTGTGGGAGTCAATATTGGAAGTTGAATGCTTGTTTTGCATATTTTTTGGTTTTTGTTTTAGGCTGGTTAAGCTGTATTGTTTGTTATTTACTTAAATTTTATATTTTGGAGTTAAGTATTTAAGTGCTGTGACGAGTTTTGTGTCACTAGTCATCATAACAATTGCTAATGTCTTCGAATTCTTTTAGTTTCTCAATTTAACCCAGCAATTGTATCCTTTTCGAATCTAACACTACTGAAACGAATTACTCTTAAAACATGTTTTCAAGTAGTACTCAATATAATAACTTAAAAACCGACTTCAAAAAAACAAATTAAAACACAAAAATATCAAAAACACTAAAAAACTAAAAATAAATGAAAATTAACTTACAATATAAACACTACAGCTAAGTACCTATTTAATTAATAGCAGTCTATTATTTTATATCCTACCTATCGCTAAATTTGAAGTCGGTGCCAAGCCCTAATAAAAATGTAAACAGTAAATCTTTCATTAGAGTGTAAAAAATAGGCAGCGCCATCTATTATTTCAATGAAGTACCAAGGGTTATGCTGTTCACCACAAGATGTCGTTGTAGCGTGACGTCATATTTCTGAATCGCGGTGTTAAGACTCTCCGTGACTTAATGAGATCAACTTAAATTTTATGGTTTTTTTCGTTGTATTTGTGAATATACTATAACACGTTGCGTGCATTCATATTTACTACATTCTATAATTTCAAAAGTCGTTTAATTGCATTTAGTTATCTTAAATTACAGTAGTTAGGTTAGTTCTGTTAGAAATTTCATTTCTATTTATTTTTCATTTCATCATTTGGTTTGCATTTTATTTTTAGTTTTCTAGTTTAAGCAGTTTTAATTTTTTTTTTAGTTTTCTAGTATAAGCAGTTTTAATTTTTTTTTTTAGTTTTCTAGTTTAAGCAGTTTTATTTTTTTATTTAGGGCTTGGCACCGACTTCAAATTTAGCGATAGGTAGGATATAAAATAATAGACTGCTATTAATTAAATAGGTACTTAGCTGTAGTGTTTATATTGTAAGTTAATTTTCATTTATTATTAGTTTTTTAGTGTTTTTGATATTTTTGTGTTTTAATTTGTTTTTTTGAAGTCGGTTTTAATTTTTTTTTAAATTTTATTTTATTTTATACTTTTTAGTGTATAAACATAAACTTGTAGTCTTACACAAAATTTATTTTTATAAAAAATAAAAAATGGGGAGGCCTACTAAAAGTGCCGTATTAATGAAAAAGAAACGGTTAAATGAAACTGTCATTGAGAAAGAGGATCGCTTGAGAAAAAATAGAGAAAGAAATTCGCAAAAGCGATCACAGGAAACTAGTGATGAACGTGAAAACAGACTTTCACTAATGAGAAGTAACACAATGAGAAAACTTCGCCGTGAGAACTCTGATCAACGCGTTCATCGTCTCAGTTTGATACACGACCGTCTATCAAACGAAACAGAAGATGAGCGGGCTCGCCGTCTCAGTTTGATACACGACCGTCTATCAAACGAAACTGAAGATGAGCGGGCTCACCGTCTCAGTTTGATACACTACCGTCTATCGAACGAAACAGAGGAGCAGCGGGCTCATCGTCTCAGTTTGATACACGACCGTCTATCAAACGAAACAGAAGATGAGCGGGCTCGCCGTCTCAGTTTGATACACGACCGTCTATCAAACGAAACAGAGGAGCAGCGGGCTCATCGTCTCAGTTTGATACACGACCGTCTATCAAACGAAACTGAAGATGAGCGGGCTCGCCGTCTCAGTTTGATACACGACCGTTTATCGAACGAAACAGAGGAGCAGCGGGCTCACCGTCTCAGTTTGATACACGACCGTCTATCGAACGAAACAGACGAGCAGCGGGCTCACCGTCTCAGTTTGATACACGACCGTTTATCGAACGAAACAGAGGAGCAGCGGGCTCACCGTCTCAGTTTGATACACGACCGTCTATCGAACGAAACAGACGAGCAGCGGGCTCACCGTCTTAGTCAGATACAGAATCGTTTGGCAAACGAAACTCTCGATAGTAGAATAGTCCGTCTAAATACCATGAGGAATCGTAATAGAAGAGATGTATCTGGAGAACTAGAGTTTCAAGCTGCAATTAACGTTTTTGCAGATGTTCCATGTGAAGTTTGCAAAAAACTACTGTACCCCCAACAACGCTGCACCTTACAAACAACCAAGTACAGCTCTATAATGCCTGAACAATTAGTAGTAATGGGTAAAATTACTGTTTGTTCCCGATGCAATAACCATTTCCGAAAGCGTAAGATTCCTCCACTTGCATACTGGAATAAATTGACTGCTGCTCCCATACCTCCAGAGTTAGCAGATCTAACAAATGTTGAGAGACAATTGCTTTGCCGTGTAGTACCATTTCTTAAAATAATGAAACTGCAAAACCGTTTTAGTCAAGATTGGTGTAAGGGTCAAGTAATTTTGTTTGCAAAAGATGTTGTGGAAATAGCAGAGCAATTACCACTTGCTCCAAATGAAGCTGGATTAGTTCTTGTTGTAGAAAGTCTCGAAAATATCCAACGTTCCAAGGAGTTCGTTGTGGATATGAACAAACTGCATCGCGCTTTGACTTGGTTAATGTCCAATAATATCCTTTATAGAGATGTTAGACCCCATTTTCAGAACATTATTGATCTTTCCATGATCATTCAGATTGCGGATGAGCCTGTAAATAGTGCGACTACATTACAGCAAGCTGTCCCCGAAAGAGAATGTTATTTTGTAACCCTGAATGACAATGTAGCTATACTCCATGGATCATTTCATCAAGGTGATTCAAGATTTCCACCACAATCTCGTGGTAAGCAATGCACAGGAATTGCGACTGTCGCTTGTGTGGCATTTTGTACGGTTAATCCAAATATTTGGGCTAGGAGTGATATTGATTATATAGTAATGCTGGGAGACAAGTATTACAATGATTGCATAAATGCCCGCAACAATCCTGGAATCGGAGAAGTTAATCAAGAATATCTTGCAGTGAGAGATCTCTTACCACAAATAATTTACAACAGAAGGACCATTAATATCAATTTCCTTGAAGAGTCAAATTATAATGGTCATATAGATGATGATAACAGTACTGATGGGTTCCCTAATTTGATAAATGCTTTAATATCTTTTTTCAGAGAATCTTCATTTGGCATACTTACAGCTAACGCTACTACTGTGGCTCTTCATTGTAAAATCGAAGAAGGCATATCTACATATTGGTTATTCGATTCTCATGCTCGTGGTCCTAAGGGAGCCAAAGCACCTACACGAGGTGCAGCATGTTGTATGCGTTTTACTGATTTGAACAGCATGCACTCAATATTGCGTCGTAACTTGTATGTAACACCCAGAAAAATCTTCCATAATCTCAGAGACAGTCTTAATATCTTTTCTCTTACAGTTCTAACTATAACTCCGAATCCTTCACCCACCCACAGTTCCATGTATGAAAATCAGGAACAATCACCTATACTGCCAACAGCTAGTGAAAAATCGCCTATTTTAATTACAGCTAGTCCTAGATTAGTAACTACCGACCTTGAAAAACCTAATTCATCCCAACCTTTACATGATTCTCGACGTCACACTATACTTATTGAGACAACTAGTATGCTCCGCAACATAGATGAGGCAGTTCCAAATTTAGAAAACGTTGTATCAGTTAATGGCTCTGCTGTAGATAATGAGTTGCAATTAGCTGAAATTAAAAGAAAAACCGCACCACCTTTGAATTTGGAGCGAGAACGGCGAGTAGAGGAATTAGCTTGGTATTTTTTATTTCCTGACGGTAGGAATGGCTTTGGAGAGAATAGGGAAAATCCAATAACTCCATTAGATTATTTCCAAAGTAGAATAATGAACGAGGACAAGAGATTTAGTAAAAACGATTATTTATTCTTTGCCTTGTCTGTTGTCGAATATTACCGAGCGAAATCGAGCGTTTCAGTATCTTGTAGGATGCGACAAGGACAAGGAGAACATACACCTCAAGGCCTTGTAGATAATATACATTTGACAATGAGGAATATCAGAGGATCAGCATCATATTGGCAAAAAAGTTGCTCTGAACTCGTTGCTATGGTAAGATCTTTAGGACCACCTACATGGTTTATGACATTTTCTTGTAATGACCTGAATTGGCCGGACATGTTACAAGCATTATTAATAGCAGATGGTCGTGATCATAATGAAGTACACAGCTTATCATTTTCAGAACGCTTGGATCTGGTGCAAAGATATCCAGTTGTTGTATCCAGGCAATTCACAGTTCGTGTAAATGCTTTAATGCGATGTTTAAAGCGTGACTCAAATTGTTTAGGTGGTCCTGTTGAAGACTTCTGGTACAGAATAGAATTTCAAAATCGAGGAAGTCCACATTTGCACATGTTAGTTTGGTGTAAAAATATACCAGATTTTGCTACTCAAGAGGGTGTTAGACTGATTGAACAAGTCGTCTCGTGCTCATTACATACGGAGAGCCCTGAATTGAATCAATTAGTCAGAGATGTACAGACACACAAACATACGCCGACGTGCTATAAAAATTGCGATAATCACCGTTGCCGCTTTGGTTTTCCAAGACCAGTCAGTACAGATACTGTTTGTTTGGGTGCAGACGAAGCTCTAAATAACAATGGGCGATTTTGCGTATTAAAAAGATCCTCTGACGAAACTATGGTCAATAACTACAATGAATTTTTATTGAAATTATGGAAGGGAAATATTGATGTGCAACCATGTGGCAATGTGACGTCAGTTGCATATTACGTTGCTAAGTACGCTAGCAAGTGTGAACCACACGATACTGGCGATACTATACGCGAAGCTATTGCAAAAGCTAAAAGGCAAGGTGGTGATATATGGAAACAGTTGTTTTATGTATCCATGGCTATTTTAGGTCAACGGTTGGTAAGTGCTCCGGAATGTGCTTATAGGCTATGCCATTTACCATTAAAAATGTCTTCACGAAAAACTGTATTTGTAAACAGCTGTAAACCAAGTGAACGTTTTAGGCTCCTGCGTTTTGATGCCGATGAAACAAGTATATATAATAACATTTTTGATCGCTACGTCTTACGACCATACGAATTAGAAGACTTAAGCCTTGCTGAATTTGCTGTGCGATTTGAAACTGTATCAAACGTACAATGGAGCGAAGATGATGGTGATGCTGAACTGATGGACCAAGACGTTACCCCAGCAAGATATATCAAATTGATAGACAATACAAGAATGCGTATAAGAAACAGAGCAGCTGTACTGCGTACACGCTATTATACATTAAACAGTGACAAAGAAGCATATTATTATAGTTTGATAGTCTGCCACGTACCGTTTCGTGTTGAGAGTGAACTTTTACTGGAAGAGGAAACTGCGGAACAGTGTTTTATAAGACGCCAAGGACAACTGAGGCCATTACAAAGTAACATGAGCGCAGAAGATTTCACTCATGCAGAGCAAATCATTCAACAGGCTCTCGCTCAAGCTGTTGCCCTCAATGCAGCTCGTGACACCCGAACAGACAATGATCCCCCGATTTGTGGTGGTGAACAAATCATGAATGATGACGATAACTACTGCGAAAGTGAAAACGAAAGGACCGTTATGCCAGACGAAGTTTTTCTTAGAAACATTCATGGACTCAACATTCAACAAAAAGATCTATTTCAAAAAATTTCGGCGGCTATAGAAAATGATCTTCAGGGACGAGATGACCAGTTATTAATGTTTATTACAGGTGGGGCTGGAAGTGGAAAATCGTTCGTTTTGAAACTACTTGTAGAGCATATAAAACGGTGTTATGCACCCACAGTTGACATATTGCTCAAGGCTAACTTTGTTGAAGTTGGGTCTTTGACTGGTGTAGCCGCTCGACAAGTGTTTGGTAAAACCTTACACTCTATTTTCTCACTTCCTATCGAAAAGGGAAACATTATGAATTACAAAAAAATTACCGGACAAAAGCTAGAAAATGAAAGACGAAAATGGAGAAACATTTATTGGCTCATTGTGGACGAAATATCGATGGTGTCATATGAAAATCTACGAATTATCCATCTTCGTCTTCAGGAGTTCAAAAATAATAATAAATTGTTTGGCGGAGTAAATATTTTACTATTTGGAGACATCATGCAGCTTCCCCCGGTTAAAGGACATTGGTGCTTTATGCAACCACCACGGTTTTCGGCAGAAATAAATTTGTGGCAGCTGTTCTCCTTCTGTGAACTGACCATCAACATGCGCCAGCGTAACGACACAGAATTTATAGATTTACTGAACAGCTTACGTGTGGGTGAATTGACGACGGCTCAGCTAGAACTCCTTTGTGAAAGACGGCACATACCTTTGACCGGTGAGTTCGCAGATGGAGTTGCTGTTCGTATATATCCAACCATCAGACAAGTTGATGCTTATAATGAAAAAATTAGCAGCATGATATCAAAGAAACATCGCTTATACACGATTGATGCTATAGACGAATCTCGCGAGGTTGCGACTTACGGTAAAAGGCCACCAGACAATGTTATTCCAAAGGATGTTAACAATTGTGGTGGCCTATTGAAGACTGTCAAATTGAGTGTCGAGTCAAGAATAATGTTAAGACGCAATATATCCGTTTCTGAAGGACTCGTTAATGGTGCAATGGGTATTATAAAACAATTTAAATGGCCTGCCCTCCGCCGAGACCAATTGGAAGAAGGGGAGCTTCCAGAAGCTGTACTCATTAAATTCGATGACGATTCTATTGGTCTCCGGTTAAAAGATAATGATGGTTGCATTGCCATACCCCCAGTGTGTACCACTTATCAAGCCACAAGGGGATACGGAGATGTAGAGCGTCGAATGCTTCCCTTAATTTTGAGCTGGGCTGTCACTGTCCATAAACTACAAGGCACAACTCTTGAGCGAGCTGTCATAGATCTAGGCAAAAAAAATTTTGCCAAAGGACAGACTTATGTCGCTCTTAGTCGAGTGAAAACACTGGAGGGCATTGTTTTGTCTGATTTAGACACTAACAAATTATTAAGTAGGCCCCATGACGAGAGAGCATTAGCAGAAATGACGAGGCTGCGAAACTTGTAATAAGCTTTTGCCCGTGACTTTCTCTGCGTGGAAAAATGATTTTTCCAAGGTCAAGCAGGAAATGTCATGAGTATCTATTCAGTACCTAAATTATATCTATTGTGAGATCATAAGATACAATAACAGTGAACACATTTGTAGTTGGTTTTAATATTTTGTAAATGTAACTATATATTAATAATATTACCTAATATCTACCCATATTGACGCATGAGTACATTATCTTCAATTGTATATTAACCTGATACCCTTACTTATGATCTGCTGAGCCGACAGCTGACATTAACCTGTTCATAAGCTACATACATAGTCAGTTGTCAAACACACAAACAGATTAGATAACTACATAGGTATACAGTCATGTAACTCAGACAGCATATCAAGCTACCCATCATTCTATACCAGATATGCTACTATCTATCCTGAATTTTATGGTTACTGAGAAAGATAAGCTAGTATGCATCACTTGCACGTAAACGCAGAGCACATTCTGCTCATTTTTAAGGAGTTCCCTGGATTATCTTCCATATTTATGGTCAGACTTTGAAAACAATTATATGGGACCACACTGACATTGTACTCTTTCAAACACAAAAAGAATTTCTCAAATCGGACTATAACTGCCAGAGATATGCATTTGTCAAACACAAACAGATTAGGTACCTACATACACATGTAAATCAGACAGCACATCAAGCTACCCATCATTCTATACCTGATATGCTACTATCTGTCCTGAATTTTATGGTTACTCAGAAAGATAAGCTAATATACATCACTTAAACTCAAACGCAGAGCACATTCTGTTCATTTTTGAGGAGTTCCTTGGATTATCTTCCACATTTATGGTCAGACTTTAAAAAAAATTACATGGGACCACACGGACATCGTACTCTTTCAAATACAAAAAGAATTTCTCAAATCGGTCTATAACTGCCGGAGATATCGATTAACATACATAAAAAAAAAAAAAAAAAAAAAAAATACGGTCGAATTGAGAACCTCCTCCTTTTTTTGAAGTCGGTTAAAAACTATCCGAAACATATCTACTACGGTTACAAACCAATGCCACTTCCAGCAACACGCTGCATTATTACATTACATAATTAAACAAATCTACACATCATCTAAAGTGCAATGAGATAACATTTTAATAATTCAATAATCAATAATAACTCTTACTATCTATTATATGAATTTTAACAGCCATTACAACGCCAGTCAATTCAGATTACAAAGCGTACACAGCTAAATAATATCTATTACAAAAGTGAGTATCATCGCGCGCAATACATTTGTTAATTAAAAGAAACTTATTACTTATTACTGCAGCTATCGCTATCATGGCTTGAGTTTCACTCTCTACCTTGTTTGACTTTCCTATTACGAAATTTTTATTCTTACCCGTCAATTGTACGTTTAGTTTATTTTTAATAGTTGTAATTTTATGAATGTTTAAAGTGCTGTCTTTGTGTATTTGATTTTTGGATGTAGATGATGATGATGATGTGTGATGTTTTAGTTTTAATTCTCGGATCATCGAATTCTTATTGCGTTTGTTGACAACGAAATAGTGACATCTAGAATTAGGCACTTCTAGAATAGTTGGTGGTAATGTCGTGTAAGTATAGTGTGATCATACTAACATTATAAATGTAAAAGTTTGTTTGTTTAGATGTTAGGATGTTTGTCGGTCAATAACGCTGAACTTTTGAATGGATTTTGATGAAATTTGGTATACAGACAGAATATGAGCTGACTTAGGTAATAGGATACTTTTTATCCCACGGGAATGCGGGCAAAGCCGCTGACAGAAACTAGTTTGAAATTATATTGATGTAAGGACTGGTTAAGTAATTTCATGCCTTTTAAACAAATAATTTAGACTCTTATTATTGTTCTTCCTTGCTACAACAGTTGGAATTCCAAACTGCTAATGTTACCCAACCTTCCAGACCAGAAAAATGAAACAAATTAGATATACTCCTCACAGCAAACTGTCTCTCAGCACCTTGTGGTGTAACGTACGGCTAGTGAGTGAAAGTAAGCGGCCCCCGGCGACGTGCCAATGTCATATATCATGCTGCTATAATGATAAAACGGACACAAGTGACAAATTGCCTATATCGACAAGTTCACCGCGAGGTTTTGATATACTTTTAATAAGTTCTTTGATAATAAAGGTTGTAAGGAGCTCCTGGATGCTGGTCGCTTCCTGCATCTGGAAGTCGTAGTGGTGAGGCTTCAGAGAGAAGTCGTCTTGTGTCTGAATAGGTGATAATGATGAGGTTCTTGTGTTAAAAAAGCTGCTGTTCGGTTGTTCCATATAATGTAAAGTAGAAAACAGCTCCTCGTTTCTGAACCATGCCATCTTACAGAGCTTAAAATATCCGAAAGAAAGCATTTGCAAAGGTCTGTAGCGAGAATCCCAAAAATAAGGGTGTCAGAGGTTTTACTACGAAATATATTATGTGTTTAGTTTAACATATCAATTTACTAATTGAATTATTGTGAACTATAAATAATAGAGCAGTCGTTTCATGAAAAGCGACCGTATTCATACCATTTAATCGAGTTTCCATTATAATGTCATTAGCTTATCATATTATGGTACATTCGTATGTAAATTTAAGACACCTGATTGTATATCTTTATCTCTGTTATACCAGTTACATTCACACAAAAAAAAAACAAAGAAAAACAATTTAAAAATCGAACAAAAACGTTCGAAATCCATATTTTCCATTTATTCCAATCTCGAAAACCGTTAAAACCGTTTCGAACGCTAGATTATTTTAAATTGATCATAAACTTATGATGTTACTGGCCAATTATAACATTTATGTTATATCGGGAACATTTAACATGGATTTTATTACTTTATTGATAAATAATAACGTATGTACATAGATTGGGGGCCATTAGACTGTTAGTAAGGCTATTTTATAAATATCGAAGTCCTGTTAAACTTTAGCAGATGGACACATAATTGAATGCTGAATATTTTAATATTGATAACTGGTCTGGGGTATAAATGTCATCATTTATTTCGATAACCAGAATCTATGAGTTCAATAATGTCGACTATATTACATTAACATACTAAAAGATATATAACTCACAACTTTAGCCAAAGGTTTTCTTTGTTAAGTGAAAATAATTATGTCTTTCAAGTTTTTCAGCATGGAAAATATAATTTTCTCTGACTTAGAATCAATCATTTCTAAGTATCCCATATACCACTTAAGTACATAAGCACTTAATTATATTTTTCCGCTCGTACGCTGCGCACACGCATCGGCAGCGAAATGGAAAGTTAACGGATATGCGCACGCGCTTTCCAATAGTTGCAATTAGTATCGCACTTATAAGGGATTAGTAATCATGAGAAAGAAATTTTGTCTTAATTACCGCACTTTAATTGTTGTTTTCTAATTAATTAAATAATTAATGGGAAGGAAACACTTACAATCTTTCTTTTTTATTATTTTGACACATTAAGCTAGACACTAACTGTTGTACTCAGAGTCATTTAATGGTTACTTATCCCAGTCCGCAGCAGTTGTGTTCGGTACAAAATCGTTACTAAGTAGTACTAGCCATGAAATGCCTCTGGGTGCGGCAGAAGTAGTTTATTAGATGTAATTAAAGAGAAAATATTAATTGGGCACTTAGTTTTCCCATAATTCATAGATACAATAATAAAATATTTTTCTATAGTGGCACACAAGTTCGCTTGTTTAATTTATGAAGAAAAAATAGTACTCACTTACATTTACAAATACTAAAGAAAAAATTTTAGGTACACAAAAAACTTACTCACTAAGTTACGGGTAAGCCGATAACAAAATAATTAAGTAATAATATAATTAATATTCACAATTAAATATCAATATGCATAGTACCCATTGATTTTAGAATTCAATCTAAATCGAACCCTATTGTTTGGTTTTTAAGTTAAATTGGTATTAAGAACTAATAACTGGGCCAAGGCTGCCTAAGATAATTGGTAACACTCAAAATTGAAATTAATTACTGTTCATAACACAAATATTAATATGTACATTGCAGGTGTAATTACCATTCACACTGAGTAATTAAATAACGTGATTGTTCACAGTTGAGCTAAGCTTTTGTAAAATAGATTATTTCAAACCTACAATTATTTTGTTGTTTTTTTTTTACATTTTAACACATTCTTGAACTTGACATATTATTAAATTAACTAAAAATCACGGTTTAATCACGTAAATATTCTGGAGGAAAAGCTCTACTAGTTTCGAGTTGCAGGGGGACCCTTCATCTTGAGCAGCGCGCGCAGACGCGAAAGATCGCGCAGCGTACTAGACTTAAAAAATTTTTTTAATCATTTATAGTTTTTATATATTCATCGAGTTTTCTTTTGCAAATTACATAACTTGTGATGGTCTCATTGCCTCCGTCTGTAATTTATTAAAAGAAATAAACTTTATTTATTTCACTCCTTAAAGTTTAGACAGATCTGTCATCATTGTGTCAAAAATGTCATTAGCACTATATCCTTCTAGGAATCTCAATGACAGTACAATATCAATACGCTTTCGCTATTTAGCGGAGTTAACACACTCAATGACATATCATTTATTTATTAGCACCGCGGGCGATCATAATCTGCGCGGGCGCTTCCGCCGTGCCACCTGCGCGTGCGCCTGACCAGCGAAAGTTGTGTATTTGTCAACAAGACGGCCATTATATTCTGCAGATAGGTTCAGAAGATCAGTTAGATACTACTACTGTGAAATGTTGCAGAGCGAACTACTTACTAGGTAATCGATTTTATAGAAATTGACTTTAAGCTTTTTCAAAGCGATTTGTTAAATAATATTGTTTATTTTCACCATACCTACCCTTTAGGCTCACTCATGCCTACGTCTCAACATACGTAATACTTACTGTCAATCCTAGGTTTTCATCGTTATTTTCTTCCAATACTGGACATAGACCTCTCTGATAGCATGCCACAGAGGTCGATCTTCAGCTCTTTATATTCAACAACCAGCAACCACCTTACGGACATAGTCACATCACCTAACTACAGCGCCTTACACTACATTTGCCTAGACGCAGTTATATTTTAGTCACAAACCAACCTTCATCGTCATCATCATCATCAGCCCTGAAGACGTCCACGCGTCCCTCTCAGTCCAACAAGTACATCACCAAATTGTACTTCTGCCTTCTCGATGCCCTATGTTCTAAAGCCATAGAATTTATGGCCATTACACAATGAATTATGTCTCGTTATAATATTCTTCAGGGTTCTAGTCGCGTTTTTCTTTTTGTTTTAGTATTCAGCAAAGGTATCGTTATGAATGGAGAATTTTAAAGGACGGATGCGACACGTCCACGGCTTTCTCACGACTTTATCCGTGTATTAAATATTACTATTACAAATAGGACGTTTAGGAATTTATTGTGTTAAAGTCGTGGGTGGAAAGTAGGTGCTAGTTTTTATTCAGTAGACTGTATGCATATAAAGATATTCTCTTGCTAGTTAATGGGAATTCAACTTTACAGTTTTGGGTATAAAGTCGATTTTTTATCGGAGATATTTGATATATTGGTGTATCTTTTTGTGCTGGATGGATTTAGTTAACTGCATGCATATAAAGCTATCCTCTTGCTAGTTAATGGGATTTCAACTTTACAGTTTTGGGTATAAAGTCGAATTTTCATCAGAGATATGTGTCATATTAGTTTATCTTTTCGTGCTGGGTGGTGGCTACCTAAGTACGCAATTTTCTTTTACTTTAATATAGAAATATGATTATTTTTTATTCTATTTATATTTGCTATTAGGCTTTCTATCTCGTTTTGCGTATAAATATTAAATATTTAACTACCATATTAAAACCTGCGTGCTTAATGCTTTAATAGTTTTCTCTTTACGCAATCGCGTAAAGTTGAAATAACCATGATAAAATAAAAATATGAAAGCATTACGCATAAATATTTAAAAAGATAATATTTATACTGTGATAATATTTATTTTTGTCGTAATTTTTAAGAGAGAAAGCAACAAATGTTTTCTTTTGTCACTTTTTGACACATAAGTCATTGTAAAGAAGTCATCACGATGATAATTCTTATATACTGTTGTCATCAAGTCTTGTTTGGTCGTTTTTCTTCCTTATAATTGGACTTAAGCTTACATTAAACTTGGTTTTATATAACCTATACTTAAAAACTTAGTAATACGAGTATTGTTGTGTAAAAGCTTTGTGAATTAAAAAGGACGTAATGTTATTATTTAAGGCTAGCTTCTGCGGCATTGGTCGCGTTCCCTTCTGATAAAAATCCTATCACATAAGTCAGTCACACCTTGTCTGTATACGAAATTTGATCAAAATCCGTTCAGTAGGTTCAGCATGATTGACGGACAAATATCTAAACAAACAAACTTTCACATTATTATAATTTTATTGTGATTTAATTAACAATTTTCTCATTAAAAGAAACTTGAAAACTTTCAACCTATCAGAGAACCTATTTAATTAATTAACTTAACGTCTATTTATAAAACTTTTTATTCTTGTTTCAGGTAAATACTGTCACAACACATCACTGTCAACTGTCAAACAAGCTACAAATATGGCCGCCGGTACGAAACGTCAATTTCTCCCCATTTTAGTACCGTAAAACATGGCAACTTTACCATATTTTAGAACAAAACACGAAATATATTTTTAACCATAAGACGCATAGAAACCAAAACTATATATTTAGAATTGTAGTCTATCTGGCTCACTTTACCGTAATCGTCATTAAATACAAACACTTATTTTAGCCGTAGTAAAGAAAAAACAACATGGGTAAAGATACCAAATTTTTGGCAACTTTACCTACGCGCCGTATTCATCGTGTATTGCATATTAAAGAATTGTTGAGGTACAGAGGGCTTCATCTAGGACCTCTTCGTATTATAATGCAAACAATATGAGGAAATCTATAAAGATAACGGCTACACAGACATTAGGGAAAGTTGCCACGGGTTTCATCGTAATTTACATACAAATAATTTGTTACGCTCGGGGTTGTCAAAAAAGGAGGAACATTTTTATGACATGTATATTTTAAAAAAAATTAATAAACCTTAAACCTAAAGTAAAAAAACGCACAAATTTCTAACATAAATATTATTCCCTTTTAAACTAAATTAAGTTCTAAAATTTTAAGTATTTATGTTTAAAATTGTAAAAAAGGCTACAAAATAATGTTTAATCCTTGACTTTTTAATTTTATGACTTCACTATCTCCATAGCTAATTATAACATCACTTCCGTATAATTTTTATAGTGTCTAGTTCCAAGTTTTCTGCGGTTTTGTTTCATGGGAGCCATTTTGGCTGTAAAACAAAAGGTATTATTAAATACATTATATCTTATCATCCAGGATATTCACTATTATGCTGTGAAATTTAGGTATTCGAAAATGGTTACATACACACAAACAAGAAAAAAACATTTATTGCCAACCCTAACTGTAGGTAAAGTTGCCACAAAGCAGGCCGTGGCAACTTTACCTAACCTGTGTCAACATTACCGAAGCGATTATTTATCAATAAATTAAAGAAAAAGCAATTGCTGACATTACAACAGTAATCCCAACTATAATATACATACAAGATCAAAATTTCACTCACCTGTGACAAATAGTTAAGGCTCTGTAAGCACAATTTAGGAACAACTAACTTTTAGCTCATTTTCACGCATACATTGTGACGGCCATTACTGGCATAATAGCAGTCTTACGTCTACGCAAAATATAGTAAATATTTCCTTTTAATGTCTAAAAAATACTTCTATTACAAAACAGAATTCTAGTGGGTAGATTTTTAGATAAATGAGTTTATACCGAATACCTATAGTATGGTAAAGTTGCCAAGGGCCCGGTAAAGTTGCCATAGTTTACCGGTAACGTTACATCAAGCTATCCTATCCTTCTCCTCTATCAAACGATTACCAACCTTACCTCATTACAAAGAAGATTGAAAATGGTGTTGAAGTTTTAGGATATCTTCATATGCAGTGCGACAGGAAAAACAGTTTTCTTTTTAAAACGGCAATTAACGCTTTCTTTAAGTAGTTAGTGTTTATATGGTATTAATAGAAAGTCTTATTATATGGTATTGCTATTTTAATTCCAAGCTCGGAATAGGAAAGGCGTTTATTGCTATGTTGAAACGAATAATTATAGCAATTGTGAGAAAAGACTGGTTTGCTTGCTAGTGTAGTGTGTGGATGGTTGTACTAGCTTTGATAGACTTGTACTGTTAAGATACTTAAATTGTCTAAAGGTAAAAGAAGCTAAAAGTACCATTTTCATCGGTTTTAGAAACATAACATTATTTTTAAGTCGGGTAATATAAGGTGTTTTAACCGCATCAAAATCGATTTAACCAATAACGAGAAAATCGCACCAAAGCATACATACATATCTACACGCGATCAATCTGAGAATCCTTTATTTAACTAAGTCGGTAAAAAATATTTGTATTTTTAAGCCTATCTGGTAATAATTAAAGTCAAGTCTGAATCTAAGTCTTTATAATAAAGTATTAGAATAAAATACATAATATTACCGACATTATCCAGTAGAAAGATCAACCAATATTTCTCAATATTTTCTCCTCGCCACAATCAATGGCTTTCAAAGAGTTTCATCTAACAACCAGCTTCTTACACAGCAGCTGATGCTAATGATGGGCTTTCTCTGCCTATACCCCTAACGATAGATTGGTGACACTAATCATAGTAAGAAAGGCATTTGTTGTCATTTTCATAGAGAAAGCTCTTGACAGGTTCTGTGTTTAATGTGTGATGTGTTATATTGTTATTGGGATTTAAGATTTCTGTATTTTCTCTAATATCAAGTTTTTAATATATCCCTGTATGTAAGATATGATAGGGTACTTTAATGTCAGGCCTTGTAGATTTTTAAATAAAATTAGACACGCATTTATTTTCTTACGGAGAGAAACAAATACTTTCAATGATTATCTATATTGATTTGAAATATCACGTAAAGTCACTTCTACATAAGTTTTATACTACGTAAGCTTTGATTCGTTTTATCTAAGTATTGTTAAGTAGTAGTATTGTAAGTATAGGAATTAGTTAAAACTTTGATTTTTATTTATCTTTTGATATCAATCTTAGCAAGCAATCAATACTTTGGGAGGGTCAAAGGCATTGTTTGGCAATCTTCTAAAGACAGGACTATAGTAAAGTTACAAGGAAAAACTAGCATGCGTTAAAAATATGTTTAACAAAACAAACAGGTAATCAGTGTAACACAAAAAAACCCTTTTACAAGTTCCCATTATTAATTGAATTAATTTTCAATGGCTTCCGTGAATATATGCAAATGTTCTTGAATGTGTAATTAAAACATATTGTGGCGTTTTCTCGTCACAACACAAGTACTTAGTGCCACAATAGTTCAGTTGATGACTTCCGACCGCTGAAGGCTGACTATGGAGGTTGAGATTCGAATCTAACCATGGTGCTTTACAATCACTTTCTATAAGGATCTTGTTTGAATTTAATTTTCGATGTGTGTTTAATTTGACGTTTATTTAGATAGAGTAATTGGGTTTTGTGAATAAAATAATTATGTAATTATTAACAAAAAAACGCCTGCAGTTGAACATTTGAGGCATTCTCATCGATTGCATTCATCTCTTTTCACTAAAGGAACAACTTCAAAGTCGCCTAGTTTTTATGAAGATAGACTTAGAAGTGTGAGATTCTGCCATTACTCTCTTCGGCACCTGTATGGGGGCATCGATTCTCAACGACCAAAACCCCCAGTGTAATGTTACGAGACATCCTTAGGAAGATTCCTATCTAACCCTTACCCTCAAGTCCTAATAATTTAACTACTGAATAGCTCTTAATACTGATTCTATAAATCTATCTAATTCTGCGGCATTAAGTCCGCCAATTTCACAGTGTTTGTGCAATAAAGTTTTAAATAAACAAATAAATAATTCTTCATCTAATATATCTCATAACGACGATTCTTTGAAGTCACTTTCAGCACTAATCTAACCATCGATTCAATCTCTAAAAATAGAATCAAGTACTTGTTTTTTAATTTAATTAATAACTTGTTTGTTGCAAACAGCTGTTACAAGAGAAATGATCCGCTGTTACGCTATGTTTCTGATACTATCAATATTACGATAACAACCGGTTATTGTGCTAATTACCCACGGACTAGTATGATTGATGATATAGGAACTCAATCGAAAGTATTGCTTGGAATTCTTTATTAGAACTTTTATATTCTTTGTTTTAATTTCTCTCTAATGTAAAGATTATTTTGTATACTTAGTAAGCAAGTAAATACTTATAATTGGCGACTGTATAAGGCCAATACTGATGTGTATTTACTGTACTTAATATTCTTTATATAGAAGCTGTTGGTAAACCTTTAATAAATAAATGTATCTGGTGTTGTCATATGCATGCTACATATATCACAATTTAACTGTAACGTCGGACTGTACAGTTAAATTGTAAGTCAATACAGCCTACAGCCTACACACCTCACGGTTTAACTGTACAGTTTTTTCTAGTCTTAATTCGATTTTTTTATTAGACTGATAAAGTTGCCATGACATTGGTAAAATACCGTTAAGTAGACCCACTGTCGTATGTGGACATTTCTGTGTAGTAATTTGGAAATTGGTGTGATTTTGTGAATTGAATTCTGTATCTTATCAGCAGGAAATGACACAGAATTCATGAAATAATACAAGTGAAAAGCCTTACGGGATCACAAATTTCTTTTTCATAAGAAATTCTTTAAGAAAAATGTTTAATTTCCCACACATTGTAGACATTTCTTGAAGTAGATATATCGTTAATGTCTACCCATGTTGATGTCTGTCGCTTGTTCTTGTTTGTCAATCTTGTGACCTGATCAAAGTACCATTTAAATGCAAATAGAGAGTGAAATAAACGAAATAAATACGCTGTAATAAGTGTTGTAAACAAATTGCTACTTACGATACTTTTCCGATGACGTAACGAAAGCATTATGTATTCGGACAGCGGCACATCTGTCTAATGGCAACAAGATTGACCCACGTGCTACGTTTAGTTACCGATATCTCAACATCGATACGTGATCGAAATCGATAATCGAAAAGATATATTTTTAAGATAATTGGACGGTCGAAAGTCGATTAGAAAATAAAAGTGAGTACCGCTCATCAACGGAAGCCTGTCCGAGATCGAAAGTGGTTGCGCACGCGCATTTTTATGTCATTTTCACATACCCATGTATGTGGTGAGGTTGTTCACCGCGGGAAAAGTGGGGAAAACTGGGAAATATGCGGTTTTACCGGTTATTGCGTACATTAGCCGTTTTATAGCGGTCGTTGAGGAAAAGTTTATGATTTTTATCGAGTTGCCTTTTGGCTGTGGTTTGCGGAGTAAGTAGTTTGTTTATGTAAGATTTGTTGTGACGAGAAAGTTGGAAGTGACTTGTGGAAACCTAAGTTTGTTGCGTTAAAACTTCATGACTGGCGCAAAGACTTTAAGCACCTATCATTACGCAAGTTTAAATAAATTACCTTTTCAATAACTCACATAACAGTTTGTTTTGTCGTGCTATTCTTCGAACTCGACACACACCATCAAGCTTTAACAACGCCACGATGTATACATATATAATTCGCAGACTTCCACTCTGTTCACATACCTCAGTAGATTAATCAGTAATATCTTAATCCAATTCCTAGAAACAAAGGACCATACACACAGACAGACACAAAGACATACAAAACACAATATATTTATGTGAGTATGTAGTATAAGTACTTTAAAAACAAAAAAAAAACTCAACTTCAACTTGTCCACAGGCTTGGTAATTACGCATAAAAACGTACGAGTGTTACGTGCGTCGAATATTTCGTTCTTTTATCTCGTTTTGACGCGGCAGCTGCGTATGCGCAGCGCACGCGATCGTAATGATGCGCCCGAGTTTCGACAGCCTGTGTCGATGAGCTTTTGGAAAAAAATGCCATTAAAATGTATAAGAGTATTTTAATCCTAATTAGGCTTGATGTTGGGCTGGTAAGATTATGAGAGGGTAGGTAGAAATGAAGGTGATTAGGTAATTTGGTTTGTAGATTAAAAATGTTTTCTCACGTCCTAAAATAATGATCAAATAATTTGTCCTAAAATAATGATGCAACTGATAACAGTAACATTAATACGAGTTTACTTTATGTTTAAAATAATCATAACGAGAACGCGTTCGTCGTTCTGATTGGCCAACCAATCAGTTCATTTTTATTTTACTTGATTTAATTGTTGTATTACATTTCTTTTGCATTGCATTTTGTGACATTGATCAAGTCATAGAAAAGCACAGAAAACTTATCCTTTAACAAAAATGATTACACCTTATCTCAGAAAGCATCTATCAAACACATCCACTAAGAAATATCAATAATAATCTTTCAAACTACACACGCACCCATCTTGAATTATACGAAACCATTAATTCGCTAACAGCGGTCGAATAGAGGAGTTATTAGCTTCATACCTGCTCACCTCGTCCCGGAAGCGGCGTGAATATGTGATAAATCTCCTGCCGTCATCGGTTGCTAGGTAACGGGACACCCTATGTGGTTATTAGGAACTTAAATACTGATTTATGGCCTGTTCTCGCCTATTTTCCTTAAAATACAGGATTTCAGCGATAAGAAATTTGCTGGATTCTTGTCTTTAAGCCTCTTGATAAAGTGCTAACTAGTAGCTTGTATGTTGAGTCGGAATTACTGATTTATTACTGTGAGGAGCCATTTTGTATTTGTTTAAGTTGGCTTGTGAGTAATTAATGTGTGAGGTGTTTGATGTTGATAAAGTTGCTGTGGGTGCATTAAAAACTGCAATGTTCAACATGACGATTACTTTCAATGGTGTCTAATTCAGTATTAAGAATATCTTCCGTTTGCTTCTTGAAAAAATCAGAAACAAGATAATAATTTCTAGCCTCACAACCATCATTCTCCCCTCAAACTCGATCACAGCGCCTTCTGCACCTCTCATCACGTGCTCCATCAGAATCAGGTGATCTAAGTTACTCGACTCATCTTGAAGCAAATTTCATCACAACTGTAATTAATGTTCAGACGCCAGCACATCAACCTACCACAATCTGATTGGATAGCATTTTCAACTTTGATGTAAAAAGAATAAAGTTGAGAATTAATTCAAGTTTGACAGTTTTTGGGTAACATGATGTGCTCTGTGCACAGTTTCCGATCTCGCATGCTTGGACCAATTACCGCCATATTTAATGAGTACCATTACGACCCAGCGGACGGGGCTGGGCTGCGGTCAAATTTGACAAAATTGCGCCCGCGCATCGCGTGCAAGGATTTTAATGTTAATGTCCAAATTATTTTTGTGGGTAATTGAATTTTTGTTGGCAGCCGTACCTGATTGGTTAATTATCATTATGTCCTGTGTTCCGATGCAATCATAATAAATTTTGATGTGACAACGCCTTTTAAATTGAAGGTTAAAGATGAATGTAATCAGAAATGCGTTTTTTGTGACCTGCATTTTGGTACGTTAGTGGATACATAAAAATACTTCGAGTAATGTGGGATACACACATTAATTTACTTGTTTTTATGATAATCTTGGCTGGAAAGTCGCACCGACGACCAGTTAGCTTACATGTAACATGAATACTATTCTAGATGATGATTTTTAAGAAAAAAAACCTGTATTTTTTCCTAACAAACTATATCAAACCACATCACCACTTCACTTCACCATCATTGAAATAAAATATATGTTCTTGGCCACATTATTTAAATCAGTTCCCTAGAATTTCTCAATGAGTACAACAGTTACGTAGAACATGTAAAAGGCTTGCTAAATACCACTTTTCTCGTTCATAAATGTCCATTTTTGTATATAATTGCATATAGTGCAGCAGTTCTTAACCTCAGTACATGGAAACATGAATTATCTGCACGCGGTTTTCTTGTATTAAAGTATACTTAGACAGCACGTCTACCTATACCTTGTAACTCAATCCATTTTGATCTTTAGCCACTTTTATCTTTAAGTTGAAAGTCTATTAACAATATTTGGCAGATTTGGAGTAGATTGATGTGCGTCTGAAGGTACTTGTAGTCCAGCAACAACATGATTTCTGATGTCATTCGGCCTTTGATGAAAGACCATTGTCGTTTCAATGGTTTTATTTTTAAACTGGGTTTCTTTTAAGATTTCCTTCCTCAAATATTTTGTGAGGAAAATAAAATATAAAAGGGAAAAATACATTTGAAAAATATTTTACCTCTATTAAGGATCCATGTTCTGAAGGTATCCTCATTTAACCTGTTGATATTTTGGAATAGAAAAAACAAAATCAATACATATTTTTTTACAATATTAATCTACACAACATGCAAACACGCCTGATCTTCAGCAGGCATTACCAATGCGTTTGCGCATCGGATACACATTGCATGACAATGCGTCGCGTTTGTTGACCTGCGCGCGCGCAGCATTGCAATCCGCGCAGTAGTTGATTTGCATCATTGTTGATGGGAACTCCTCGATAATGTGCCTACATTAGTTTTCTTTTATATTAAAATTAGTTGAGTTTTCTGAAGCGAGACCGAGAAGAAAAGATGGTGATGAGTCAGCTTGTGTTTGAAAATGGAAAATGGGAGCTGCGCATGAGTTTTCTCCGGGCTTAAAGACTGCCTGTGAGTCCTATTGCGATGAATACAGGACGTATAACCCTTTAGTTATCATATAATAGCCTTTTTTCTCCTCCTCTAATAATATCTTCTGTAAAGAGCAAATATAAAGTGTAGTTTGAAACCTTGAGTAAACAATCCGGATTTACTCGTATGTATTTACTTACAAATATTATGTATAACATGTTTATTGCAACTTTATTAAACTAAGGAAATGTCAAAACGTGAAGGAAGGAAGGAAATAAAAATGGCTGTTTCCATATTTCAATGTTATACATATTTACTTATCTTTAATAATCAGTTTTATATTTTTGTTGTACTAAAATATTTTGTATGTTCCTCATATTTTTGGGTCTGTTCTACGCTGTACTTCCGTAAAACAAAAAAGAACTTGGTATTTTGCGGATGTGCTGAAATTCCATTCTCTATTATAGGAATGAGTGAATATGTTTACGGAAATTCATAGTTTACGTCTTTACTTGTAAATGACTTTTAAGATAGTTTTGAGGTTTGATAATCACACTTCAATAGATCTAGTAGTCGGTAGTCCCTTTGTCAGTCAGCCCCCGTAAGAGTAAGGCTGACAATTTATGTCATGTAATAACCCTTAACTCTTCTCTTGAACCTGAAAAATACTACGCTAAAAACCGCATCAAAATCAGTTCAGCCAAACGCGAGATAATCGCGCCGAAACGTACATACTTACATACATACAGGTCAAACTGAGAATCTCCATTTTTGTGAAGCCGTTTAGAAATGTATTCCACTCTACAAACTACATGGCTTATAGTATCTATCTATCTATATTTTCCCAGTAGTATCTATGTATGACGCGTATGGCTAATTACATTAATCCACATAATACCCACGTGACGTAAAAACGCTTGAAGTGACGTAGATAATAAAATTAAAAAGCTAATTAACCGCTTGCCAAACGAAATCCCTTTAAACAAATTAAAAAAAGCGTTAAACCAATAAAAAGGAAAAGTGTATTTTAAACTGACCGTTTGTAATTCTATATTCAAATATCGGATTAGAACAGCTTGACCCGAGCGCGTTCGGGTCAAATCGGATTACTTCGCCAAGGTCAGGTCGATGTCAACGCTTCGATCACGAATAAATTCCATTCTTTTATGCGTCATCATTCTTTAAGGGTTGGCGAATGTGAAGGTGGTTTTATTTACTTGTTTATGTCTGATTTTAGTATGGTATGCACCAATAAAGTTCTTGAGCAGGCCTTACTTTCCGGCTTTAACATTGTTTATTTTAATATTAACAAAATATAAGTGCAATTTTCGGTCTCGATTTTTTCATAAAGAATTATGGTTTCCGCCTTACTAATTACAATCTATTAGTAAGTCACTTAAATTAACATCATACGTAAACTAAGTTATTAAGTTAGTTTAAATACATTTCCATACCCAAGTATTGTGACAACCCTGTTATCATAGGTATAACAATTGGAATCGTTTTTCAAACACATTGTTATAAAGTTTAAAAAGATTCGATGCTTGAATTTGAATTAGGAACGTTATCCAGTCGGATATGAGAAGGTCATGTGGGAGGGTTTGAAGTTTAAAAATAGAATGTTATAGGTTGTGTGTAGAGAAAGTGGCCATATAGAAAAAATAAATTTACATCCATGAAGGTTTTACTCTTATGATGAAAATGAAAATTACCAAAAGTGATTACATTGCTATACGTCATTGTGATCTAATTAACCTCTAAACTTGACCTCTCTGTTTTATTTCTTCGCCAAAAAATATTCTATATTATTACGGACATACATAACCTGTCTCCCATGGGAGTAGGCAGAGACAATGGAACGCCAATTGCTACGAACCTTACATACCTCTTTCGCTTCATCAACAGTCATCAGTCTTTTCATACATGCTCGTCGGTTAAGGGTACTTTAATATTAACTACTTATATTGATAGACATGCACAGATAATGAATATGAGAACTTTTGTCCAAATATTATCTCAATTCCCCTTATTTTTAAGGAAACGTAACATTTTAAGGAAATCAAAAGTAATTTTTCACACAGGACGTCATTTCACAACTGTCACACGCTTCGATGCCAATCTGTGCTATCATTAACTATTTACAAACATAACTGAACGGTTTAAATAAACTTTAAAGCTATTAGAATAAAGGTGACATTCCCTTATTTCGTTACGAAATTAAAATTGTATTTCGTTAATGATGGAAAGCACGTTGTCCTTGCTACTTCGTTTTAATGAATTCCATAATTTATTTTGTTCTATAAATAAGAATGGGTAAAGCAAATTATATCTTGGATAGTTATTTTTATAATTATAGGACCGCGAGATGATTTTTGCTATTTTTAGACCAATCAAATATGATTAAAAAGTTTCATCTTTGTCAACATCGGGCAGGATACGTCCTTAACTGGACAGATCTTCCATTTAAGAAGGAGTCTACAAGTCTACCGTAAGTAATTACTATGTCTCACGAAACATGGGGATCAAGGTGTGAACACCATTGGTTAGCATTGGTTGCATAACCTCAAGCCTGTCTCCCTTGGGCGTATGCCGACACAATGGAACGCCAGACTGCTACTGAATCTAACAACCACCCCGTTCCTTTCGCTTCGAGCCGGAGCCCCGGTAAACTCGCAGGTTGTCAGCTCAGATTAGAATTCAGGTTTAGCAGGCGACTTTGGGATCACGTTATCATCAGTTTTAATATTACCTAGTCTAATAAGTCTACCGTTACTAAATAAATGTTTAGGCCATTTACACCTTTATTTTAAATATTGTAAGGGTTTTTGATTTCCATAATATTTTCTGCAGGGAGCCTAGACCTCTGCCACACTCAGCATGTTCAAAGCTTACCTCACACTTACACTATAATTATTAATTTAAATACAAAACAATAAAATTCTCATTTATTGCGTAAATAAACAGCCACATAATTATATTAGAAAACGTTTACTGCAGACCTGTTTAAAATATTACAAATTTCATTTTATTGCTATTGTATCGAAATATTATTCAAGGCATTAACTCTTAAACGTATGTAGTAAAATTATTTTCATTTCAGTACTAGAAACATTAGGTTTTAATAACACTCACATACCGAAACGCACCAGTAATTTAAACGGCTATTGAATATTAATCTTTGTTTTGTTGTAAACGGGCAACTGTTGAGCAACTTTAAGTTGCCGGTAAAAGTGATGCGATAGTATTCTTGGTGTTAATTGAAAATGTAATGTATTAAAGTAAATAATATTAAACTATATTTATATCAATCAAAATTATAGGAAACAAAATCAAGCCCTCTGTATAAATTAACATTATAACTTGTACATTTTTATGACAGATTGTCCAAATAACTACACATATAGATTTTATGGGTTCGAAAATTGACGAAATGAATACAATATTTGACTATGACTATCGCGAATTAATTGTAATCGTGATCGGATACTTTGAGTGAAATACCTTCCTTTACAGTTACTAATTCAATAAATATTAAAACATTAATTACATTCTCTAGCACACGAGCAACAAATAAATCGCCTAAACATCGCTCGCCTCGCTTAAACTCATAGAACTGAGTCAGGGTCACGAAGCAGCCATCTTATTAAAACTGATGATAAATTTTATTAAATTTAACGAGACGATTAAATTCTGTAGTTTGATGGGGATCGTAAACGGACAAAACTGTTCGGCAGTTGCGTTGCTTATGAGTCGTAGTTATTATGGGACTAAATGTTTATGGATTATTAAGATTAATCTCCGCCATAGTTTTCTTGTGGGCTCGTCTACTTTGTGGTTGGTCAGTTTTTTCTTGGATTGGCTGCAGCCCTTTTTTGTTGAGTGCGGTTAGTGTTTTTTCGAGTTATGTGGCTTGCAATGAGACGTTAAGGAAATTATAAAGGTAGTGATATTGGTGAAGGTTGTATTGATGAGGATGATGCTGTGGAATTAAGACTTTAAAACCGATATGACCTTCAAATCTTGAAGAAAAGAGCGTATTCCTTTATTAAAGGTCGGCAACGCACCTGTGACGCCTTCGGTGTTGTGTCCATAGGCGGCGGCGTTGCCATCAGGTGATACGTCTGCTCATTTGCCCCGTATTCCATAAAAAGATGAAACATTGTCAAATAAATAAAAATATAGAGGCTCCATCGCAGCTTTTGAGCAGTTTTCTGTACTAAGACATATTATAGAACATTTACAGTGACACTTCTATAAATCACTCTAACTCTATACCATACTCTCAAACAAAATATTTCTACTTTCTTCATTCAATACACAATGGCGAAAATATCTAACATTCAGATCGCGACTCAATTCGTCACTTGGTCATTTAACATCTCGATTTCATTAGTAATCGATCATCGGCGCACGCGCACCCGACCGCGTCGAATATCGCTCTCTCTATTGTTTCAGTTTATCTCGAGATTCTATATCTTCGTTATTTAATGACAACACTGCTTTATGTGTGAACTTTTACTTTCATTGATAGCATCGACTGCATTTAGAAATAATACTGATTCTTATCAGTTGTCTTAAGTATTTGGTTTTTATCTGGAGTTTGGTTTTCATTGCGGGTTTAAATGCAGATGTATAATTTTCTTAATGTTTTTACAGTCAAAGTTTTTCAAATATACAATACCTTTTTGGTTACACGTTCTTTGAAAAGCAGTTCCAACGATATCTTACCTTGCGTGCTGTCATGTGCACTTCAGCTGCTCTCCTTCGGGGATGAAGAAGCCCGATACCAACGATACCGCAATATTTTCACAATGACATCTCACACATTTCATTCATTTAACTAAATAAATTACTTAGGGCAACGTAAGTTTTGTCGCGTTAAAGCTGACAAATCAACACACGCAGTACATGTAAGTAGTAGAAATATTTCCATGCGTCTCATATGTCATGGTGTGTCCCACTTTACACCACGTACTTGCATAGTGTTGGTGTACATCGCAACATAGTTAAAGTTTACGCAGCTCCAACCCACTTCTCTCCCCATCCATCACCACACACTTGCGCAAGCCAAAACTGTCGCCTGCGCATAAACCGCACATCTTTATAGCGTATTGCGGAAACCGCGGCAACTCGATGACGTAACGTCGATGCGCGCGCGCCGCTATTATTTTTGGCGTTGGGTCATTGAACTCTGTAGTGAAAGTCGCCCGAGGCGCCAGGCTGGCTACGGCTGTAGCACCCCCGCCCTCGTTTGACACTTAATCGTGAATGAGGGTTGTCATTATTCAGCATTTTCTCAGTGACCTCAGTTTTGACCCATATACCTATATATTGTTCTTCTGTTGTTTATATGTTAGTAGAGTCAATGGATTCGTTTTTATTGTGGATATCAGAAATAGCCGTTTTCTTAATTTCTTCTCCAATACTGTTTCATAATCCAATCCTCGTCACGTACTCTATGAAGTACAATCAGCTATAGATCGATAAAGATGGGCACAATACTTTTACTCTATTCTCATTAAAAAGCTTAACTTATCTAACAATATCTAAAACAATCCATTGTCCAATTCCAGCATTACATGTTCATAAGACCCAGGTAGCAACCGATCACATTGTCCCAACCATTTCCCACATATTACAAAATCGAAATGCCACAGTCACAATGAAAAGTGTTAATTCTCTATTCTTTCATTTAATTGCGTAAATTGAAGTGTATCAGGAGATCTAGTCGGAAACAATTGTGTTTGTGAATGTACTATTATTTTAAGAAGATGTTTATTATGATCTTACGTAATAATTATTATTGTTTGAGAATTGTGTAATGAGAATTTTCGGTATCTGTGTCAGAATCTGCCAGTTTTGCTGTTATTTTTGGGTCAAAGTGCCGTTGTTAAGTGACATAATAGCGTATTTTATTGCCTTTTAGAAATTGGACATTATGACGAGTAATTTACAACAATACTTAATTGAAAAGCTACGTGTTCACGATATAATTGAATTATGCAATGACTGATGTCGTTATCGAATGGACATAGAATTTGACGACCCCGATTTGATACATGCAGATAAACTAAACATGCAATCCTTTTGTCCTCCACCTGCAAAAACACATTAACTCAGAAGATTAGCAAGTCAATCCAAATTAAATAAACATGTTACTAAGAAGAGCTCCCGATCTAACCTTAATTGTAACTGCGGCAGCATCAACATCATCAATATGGAACAACTGGAACCACTTAAGGTCTTAGGCCACCGTTAATTCGAGAATCTTCTTCGAAACCTGAGGACAGTTAATTTCCCACAAAATGGTGCCTAACCTCTGTGAGGCAGGTGTGCTAATACCACGTTCTCAGACCAGGGCGGAAGGCACGCGTGACCCGACATTTAGCGGCTGCGGGATGCGCCGGCGCAGTGACGCAATATTTTACTTTTCTACCGCACTCTTGCGCCGTAATATTTGCTAAGAAAATAGATTTATAGTTGAACTGTCACTGTTTGATTTAGCACGTTCTTGTTCTTAATACTTTTGTTGTTTATTTGTGGGAACTGCTTTTGTTTTTTTTTTTGTTGTCAAAGAAGTGTTATTTAGGACAGAGGAGAGAATATTTTCTGTGATTTATAGGGTGTTGTTGTCAGTTTAGAAGTGAAATAGTGGGTTTTGCGGGAAATTCTTGTTTTTAAGCCTGTTTCGCTCATTGTTTTGGATTTTTCTGTCAACAACGTTTGCGTTGGAGTTCTCCGACTGGATCAAGTTGAGTTATTGTTGCTTCTAGTTGTTCTTATTCCATTGATCAGTCTCCTTTGTGTAGGTATCTATTTACATTAGCATTGTTCGCAACTAAGCCAACTAGATGTTAATCATTTTCTCTTTGAATTAATTCGAGCTGTCTGTCTGTTTGCTCTAAATACCAGAAACTGACAATCGTACTATTATGACTAAAAACTAAGTCTTTGCTCATAATTTTATGCATTTTCAAACTACTTTCTACGTGTATCCCCTTTTGGCTTACTTCTTGATTATATGTGACAGGAATCCTGTTTGGAGTGATATTAAGTTAGTCAATCCCATTAGGTAATGGTGTTCCTACTTCCCAAAGGTCATTGACCAAACAATTGACAGGTCCTTGTCCACATACCAAACGATATTTCGCATTACTATCCGCCTAATATGCTAAATGTCAAACCAAATTCTGTTATCAATTCATAAAAAAAATCGCCCTGACAAATGATAGCTCGATCATGACTAACTTCAGCGTCGCTCGCGCACGATTTAGAGTGAAATAGAGATATAATTTGACATTGACTGGAAAGGGAGAGGAGATAAAATTTAAATTAGGGCCCAGCGCACACTGGCGGAGGTACGGCGAAGATACTGAGAACAAACCAATTTAAAATAAACCTTAACTGCTATGGCATATGGCCGTTGGGCCAGGAAAGTCATCGAGTGGAGACCACTGACTGGAAGACGAGGCGTGTGCAGACCTTCCGCTAGGTGGACCGATGACATCGTCGCGAGGAGTCAGTGGATGCAGGAGGCTAGCTGACGTTTTGCGTGGAGGACTAAGAGGGAGGTCTTTGTCCAGTAGTGGACATCTTTCAGCTGTTGATGATGATGGACTATGGCATAAAGATTTTAGTCGAGCTTCTTTAGCATGCCGTTTTCATCCGTATGACATAGTAGCTAAGGCTTATTTCAAATTGATTTATTCTCAGTATCTTCACCGCGCCACCAGTGTGCGCTGGGCCTAAGTGTATCAAAATTGATCTTGATTTGTTAGTCGCTGACAAGTGATCACTGATCAGTGTAACACTGACATGTGTAGGGTTGTCCGGTGTGTTTAGATTTTTGTGTGTTCGTGTGTGTTGGTTTTTGTTATGTAAGGGTCAAAAGGTTAAATCTTGAAATGAAAGCGTAATGAAAGTTTATATGTTACTAGTTACTACAGATTATTTGATTTAGATTAATTCGATAATCATACTTCACTTTGTTCATTCAGTGTGTTTCGCTACATTGAGTTGGGAACTTAGAAAGATAAAAGTATTTTTGCAATTGAACTAATATTACTTGGTAATTTTTCTTCAGTGGACGTCTCATGGCTGATATGATGATGAATTCTTCTTAAAAGTATATTCTTAATAGTAACAACGACACATTTTACTTCAAGTACTGCGATTACAATACCATACTACGAAATATTATATACTATACCATCTAAAGCCTTTTACAAACTAAACAACAGCAAAATCAATAAGATCAACTGAACAGCTAGTTTTTCACCCAACTTTACGGTTACCTCTTTCTTAAACATCTATAAGTAACCCTAAACTACTGTTACCTTTACAATACTTGTAGAAAGGGTCAATATCTTTCCAAAGTCCGGTAGAATCTAGACTGAATCGAGATTGTAGATCTGACAGCCCTACGGAGACAATGGCGGGTGTGGCCGGCCGGGAGAGTGCCGGTTCAATGCCGGGCCGTACCCGATAGGGAGCAAATTGACATTGAAATATAACGTGGCGACGTTTCTGTGTTGACTGGATGAATTTGGGGGCAATTTGGGGGGATTTTGACTGTGGGTGGTTGAAGTTATAATTAGGGAACAAGTTTAAAAGTTTCCAAATTGTAGCTTCATCAGATTCCAGGAGAAGAAATTTCCATCATGTCCTGACTTCAGCCTTAATACTTTTGACACCATTAATAGTTACGTCGTTGGTCAAGTGGTCGCAGGCATGACTGCCGGGCAAAGGGTCTCGGGTTCGATGCGAAAATTTCTCAGTAATATCACGGAGTTTGTAACTGGGCCCAGTATATGCAATAGCCTCACAGCGAAGCCTATTACATGAGACGTATTACAAATTGGGTGTATATTGTACAGACGCATTACGTATTACGTGTCGTAAAGTGCGCTTCTGCCTACCACATAAGGCCTGACGAGATATACATATACATTAATAGTTGCTAAAACAGATTTTGTTAAACAACCCTTCCTAAACTCCTGCTTTCACATTGATCTCCGAATATCTAAAGAGAAGATTCTCCAACACTTCAGCCTCCCTTTCAACTAGCCGACAGTGTTCTATAGAATCCATAGACTAATCAAAAACATTTAAAGGCAATTGTTGAGACACAGACGGCGGCTTACAATATCCGAATTGTATACTGTCAATGGCGGCGCGGCCAATGATTTCATGTGACAAAAGATAAATAAATTGTCTCTCTTTATAGTAGAGGAGCTCGCGATAACTGATTCTGATTTACTCTTCTAAGAATATGTTGGATTTTGAAGACTTGGTAATGAAAATAGGACCCTTTATAGAGATAGATTGAAGATTTTATGATGAAAAGAATCTTAATCTTTTAGTCTGCGTGATGGGGTTGGCTACAGAGAAATGAAATCATTTCAAAAATGAAGACCCAACTTGACAAATTTTTTTGCATTTATTTTTACGAAATAAAAAGTTATTAAATATATTTTTTTAATATTCTGGTTGGATCAGGTTTTTGTTGGTTATACTCAACAGCCAAGGCATTTCGTAAAAATATTCACCTACTCGAGTGAATTCCAAAATCCCGTCATGGGCTCCCCGACTATATAGCATAGCAACAATTGCTAGCACTTTCACTGTCCCTATATCATAAGAATGCATTTCACCTACTCATTAGCAAGTCTGTTTGCTGTCTCACTCTCTCATATATCGTTTGTAAATGTTAGAAAAGGATGGAGTATGTTATCGTACATCGGTATGCGAATGTCGTGTAGTTTGGATCAGGATAAGGCATTTTGGTACATAATTGTATTTCGGTAGAAGTTTATTTTGTTTGTGAATTGGTGATTTTGTCGTAAAAGGATGCTTTGATTTAGTAGCACGAATAGTATTCGTATTAAGTTGATACTAAGGTCTGTACGAACAAATTAAAATATGTTAAAGAATATTCATATTATATATTATACATATTTACTCGATCGGAAAGAACTATCAATCAGAAAAGTTACCGTACCTTAGTTAAAATACCAATATCCTGAACTATTTTCCTTTACATAATATCAATACTAATGACACTTTTATTTTGTTTTCAGGTAAGCAATCAACATTTACGATCGATTGTAAGTGGCTGTGACCATCAACAGAGCCAGTAAGTAATATTTATGTAAGCTGCGCCTACCTACACTTGCACTTACACCTCTGTCTACCCCACCAAGAAACAGCAGCCGTAACGTTAAGTAAGTTAAGTTATATTTCTCTCAATAAAATACCATCAAGTTATTACATAACCTCGTTAATTGACTACCATTATTTTTATGCTGACACTTCAAGTTATACAGAGTGGACACTTAACGCGGTCTTAACTTAAGTATCACTTAACTCTTCGATATAAAAGTAAAAGTTACTGTCGAGTACTGAGGAAAGTTTAACATTATTCTGTGAATTGTATGTTTAGTTAAATATATAACATATGATATGTTATATGTTATAAACAGTTTTATATGTGAACATAGTGGAGTCATTTAAAGATTTGAAGAGTTTGTCTTCACTAGTTATGTTATATTATGAGTCTCGGATAAATTATTGCTATACTACGTATACCAGATTTCATCAAAATCAGTTCAGTAGTTTTAGCGTAGTTGACGGACAAATATCCAAATAAATAAACTTTCACATTAGAATGATACCAGACACAATTCCTGATTGAAAAAACCTAATAAAAATCGGAAAAGCGAATAAACCCACTCTATTCGGGAATCAAACCCGAGGCCCTTACTCGGCCGTTGAACTTGTAGATGCTCACATGCAAAATGTCAATTTCTATAAGATCATTAATTTCTACTCACCTCAAAAATATGCAGTCTTTAAAGCCTATTAAAGTCGCAAGCGCATCTCACGATATCTAGCCATTCTCACAAGTAAACAATTTAACACAATCTAATAGTTAAAATCTAAACCAAGGTCACAAACGTTAGTAAAAACCTATTAATCAAACAAAACCATTTATTAACTCGGCGCAGTGACATAATATTTGTAAAGATGCGCTAGCGCAAGGTCGCGTTTGCATTGTGTCTGATGTTATGGCCGGACTTGTGTAGTTGACTAGTTATGTAGAACTAGTCAAATTGTGTATTTATTTCTATTTGTGGATTTTGTAATGAATGAGTCTTTTGATATTGTTGACTGAAGTTAGATCTTCTGATCCTAGTTTTACACTTTTTTCGTGAGGGTGGAAAATCATCCAATGTCTTCTCCCGCCTTGTGTGAGACGAGAGGGAGTGTCAGACTCTTACTGGCTATAAATCATCCCGTTGCTACCCATCGTATAGAAAACTCTTACTAAGGGTACTGGACACTTGCTAGCTGTGGAAATTATGGCAAATCCTCCAAACCAAAACCAACCAAAACCTCAGGGGCCTACAGATTGGCTGATTCTTTGCAGCAAGCCAATCAGAGCGTATAGCGAAGGCGTTTCGATTTCCCTAAACGCTAAAACAAACTAGAACTAAGCCCTCTGTAGAAGAGGCCCCTAAGTACATCAGTGAATGAACACTCACGAACCATTGACAATGACTTAACTGACTGACTAAAGAATCATTATTTTAAAGGTAAAGAAAAAACAATAAAATAAATTCAAGAACATATACCAGCATAGTATATAAGCCAGCCACCCACAGGGCGAGAGATTAATTAGCTATGCCAATTAAATAAATTATTTGTACAATCAATTGTAATTGTTTCTTACAGGCTTTATTTATTGTGGGTATATTGTACTGTCGGTTGTAAGGGTCAAATATTAATATCTGTGTTAAGATTAACGTCTTCTGTGTACTTCGGCACTCTGATTGGTCGGCTCGAATAAAACAACCAATCAGAACTCTTAGTATGAGTTTGCTTTACGTTAAACGAAAATGAAACAAGAGCGCGTTCGGTGCTCTGATTGGCCGACTTGAATAAACCAACCAATCACAGCGTCGAACGCGCTCAAACTTACGTTTAAAGTAATCGAAATGAGAACTCGTACTAAGGGCACTGAGCAATTGTCTAGAATAGGTTATGTCAGCTTAAATTTGTTACAATGAACTATGGATCTTATTGGTAAAGGTTTAAGAATTTAATTGCAATTGGTATAGTTTTCAGTCAAAAGAATACTACAATTTTCATTTTCAGTATTGACTATTAAAAGCCTAATGGTTGTGTGCAAATAGATCAAAAATAAAATCTAAAAAACTAAAAATCCATTACGCCATTAATATAATCTGCCGACTGCAATTAAAATGAAATACTATTATTATTATAGTTAAATTGAAAATAATTAAATTAGGATAAACGCTACTTCGGCTGCGCAGGAGTTTACTCCTCTACCTTTAATTGCTTTGAATAATAAAAGTGTTCCAATCCGTTTTATAAGTTCAACAATTCTAAAGAATTAGCGTTTTCAGGGCTGTCAGTAATAAAATAATTATTTACAGGTCATTTGGACAAAATAAAATAAATCAAGAAACTAAATTTTTTTATCGACTTCAATAAAGGAGGCTCTCTGTTAGACCTGTATGTACTCCTATGTAAGAAAGTTTATATGTATGGTTGCGCGCTATTATCTAACGAATGGCCGAACCGGTTAAGATGTGGTTTTCATAAAAGTGTTTGTAAACTAGCATTTCAATTTAAATAATTTAACAACTACAATTTTCCAAAATTGACGGTCATGCCAACCCTACTACCTACCACTCGAATAACATTCGATGCGCGTGCGCAATAAAAGGTTTTAGTACAATTTATACCGGATTTTACGGCTCTTTGCGGCTTACTTTAATTAAATAGCCTTCTTTAAAGTTAGTTACATTTCGTTGTTAATATTAATAAGATGTTAGCCAGTGTGTTGTTTAATCGGCAGTTAGTCAAAGTGTGGGATTTAAGTATTATATTGTTCTAATGAACTATTCTTTTTCTTTATGTAGTATTAATAAGATGTTAGCCAGTGTGTTGTTTAATCGGCAGTTAGTCAAAGTGTGGGATAATAGCTCTCTAAGTTATTTAAGTATTATATTGTTCTAATGAACTATTTTTATTCTTTATTTAGTATTAATAAGATGTTAGCCAGTGTGTTGTTTAATCGGCAGTTAGTCAAAGTGTGGGATTTAAGTATTATATTGTTCTAATGAACTATTCTTTTTCTTTATGTAGTACTAGCTTAGCCAGCGGCTGCGCCTGCGGTCCCGTGAGATAAAAGTCTATCCGCCGCACTCAGAGACAATTAATGGATAGGTACTTAAACTATTTAGTGTTGCCCAAATGCAAGAACAAGACGAGACTTAGCCAGTCTTGGTCTTGGTCTTGCGCCAATACACCTGGTCTTGGTCTTGGTCTTGCGCTCCCAGTCTTGGTCTTGGTCTTGGTCTTGCAGCAAGAGTCTTGCAATTACCTTTTAGTCTATTACTATTTATTAAAGTTTACTTTAAATCTTAGAAAAACGTACTTATTGTTGTCGTTATTTTGAATTGAAAAATTAATATTTTGTTTAGAGACAAACAGGAATGTTTAAATAATACTATAATTACTGATTTAATTTCCACATGAAGAACCCATTTAGATAAGGCTCTGACAAAAATATATTTATATTTGTCAGCACCCACTCGAAAAACAACATCAACAGCTCTTGTTTCTTTTAGTTTCCCAAGCTAAACGTTTCAATAATGTGTAAAATTAAACACTAGGTCCCCCGTCTAGTCTAGGCCATAAAGACTGCATAAACCACCTCAGTTCTTAATTAAATTATCGCACAGGGCATCATTTAGTACATTTACTGGGCACAAACATGTAATTTCTTTTCTTATAAACATATCTTCATGTTGTGGGAGCATGCAATCTTCTTTGTTTTTTTTTTTCAAGTCTGTAGGTCCAACCCTCGAATAAGGACCAGTCTTTTATATTTTTGAATAACCCCCTGTATATAATTTTTCAAAGGCTTTTATTCTTTATTCCAATCGTTAAAGGAATATGGAACATGTTTTATGTCGTAGAGGGTTCAGTTTTGATTGCAGTGCAAATATGAAAAGGTTAATTATTTTCATTGAATACTCGAAATTCGGCAAAGGTATTATTATTGTAGATTGTAGATCGAGATATAAACGAATGAATTGATCCGTATCGTAATGATCGAGTGTGATTTTATTAATGGTCTTGAAAACGATGAAAGGTTTGTATTGTTGTATTCAAATGTTTGCCGAGTTATTATTACTTAGGTACAGAGGTAAAATAAAGAGGGAATCAAGCTTTAAAGTAAACTGTGTTTAGATATTATAAAATTGTATATTTATTAGCAAATATATAAACATATTAACTTCTGCCAGCGGCTTCGCCTGAGTTCCCATTAAAAAGTATCCTATAACCCAAGTGAACTGTTTGATTGTATATCAAATTTTATCAAAATCCGTTCAGTAATTTCAGCGTGATTAACGGACAAACATCCAAAAAGTAAAGCAAAGGTACACAGATATACAGTCACATCCACGATTCACCAGTTTCTCATCTCTTAAATAAACCTATTGCCATATACCGGGCACAATTATAGACTTCGTGCTAACACTGAGAAAATATAAAGAATAAAAGATCCCTCAAATGTTCGTTTCTTTCAAAAAGATCTCATAATTATGTACAAACATCCTCTCCATTCACGCAGATCCCTTTGGATCATCAATCGAAATTAGCTCCTTTGTTATTGAAGTATTTGGGATCCAGAATAATATAAAAACATTTTAGCACGAGTTTAATAAACTTTTGTAATGAACGAATGATGAATCGTCCGTTGTTGTAATGAATGACTAATGATTTATTTATTTATGTTAAAAATTTATATAAAGTTTACATCTGCTTTTTTACCAACCGGAGTAGTGGTCTGCTTCTCGAAATATTTTACTGAAGTGCTAATAATAATTATCCAAGGACTTGATAAGCTATTATATAGCTATTATATTTATTTTATGGCCTCGTAACCATATTATGACATTGCCGTTGCGGAGTACAACTTGTACCATACGAGACAATCTAGTAAATTCTTGGTATTCTACAAAAGCAATTAGTTCAAAAAACAATCCTATAAAACAATTATATAAGACCTACTTTTATACAGCAAAACCTAAGAATGCGAACAGTATCGTGGACAAACCAATCGAAATAACGTAAAAGCCACACAACAACAAATACCAACCATTCATAACTTTTTGTAATCGATTCCGAATCGATACAAACGTTCCAATGAATCGATTATTAATTACGAGAACTCGATTGTAACCTCAAAATAGTGTCCCACGCTGCAAATCTGCAATTAGTTTATACAGTTGTGATTGCGAAAAATGTTATTTATGCCGTTGTAATAAGGGTTCTGTGTATGCATTTATAATGTGGTTAGTAAATCTATATGGTATGTAATTAACATTTCACCTTGCTCTAGATAACAGGTGTGGGTTTATCTCGCTATGGGGCAGGTAGATACCGAGATTTTTAATTAAATCAATAAGTTTGATAGACTATTAAGGGCTTTGGAACTTAAACTTTGCGTTGGCGTTACCTGGGAATCGATCGGAGGTAATTGCTTCAATAGATGTATTGAATGCAGATGATTAGGCTTGTCCAAAAGTCGAAGGTATTGTAAATGCATTTTTTGGTCACCAAGTCATTAGCATCGGTTTAGTGGGCGAGCCTATTGCCACACCAAGGCAGGGTCAATCCAAACTTTTACATAAGTAAATATGTACTATGAAATCAAAAACAACTGGCGATGAATTTCTTATCTATTGCAAAATTATCGATGCTTTAAGAATTAAATATTAATTATAACATTCATAAGCTAAGCAAAGGTAGGATTGAAAGACAAACGTATACTAAAGGATACGTCTGTCTATCCATCTGTCAGTTGATCCTTTATTTAATTATATCCTTACAAATCAAAAGATTTTAATTTACATGTTGAAGGTGTGTCTTGGTACAAAATGTTGGGCTTTTGTCTATTTCCACTCTGCTTACCAAACAAATAACATCGTATTGCATTTAATATCATTATTATCAATTGTGCAAGTTAATTCTCAAACTCCTGCGGCGCTCATAATGTGCAAATATGAAGGCCATTTTAAACAAAGAACGTTGTAATTCTATTCATTTGCTCATTGCTTGATTTACAGGTGTTAAATACCGTTCGGGTTTGTTCGGTCAGCTTCGGGTTACTTCGGGAATAATTGTGGCTATAAAGGTGCCGTTAGATGCTGCAAAAAAGCATTTGATTAGGATTATTTTAGTTGAAATACTATTTTCGTTGAAATGGCAATTCGTAAGTTCGATTGTCATTCATTAGGTTGAGAAAACTGATATTAGATTGTTTTGAATTTAAAAACATTCTGGCTAAAATAAGAACCTCCTCCTTTTTGGGATTTCGGTTAAAAATGCAATCAATGATAGTACCTACCGCCTTTTGGATTGTGCATTTTGGCAATAGACTCGACCTCTTTTACAGTAGGACTGACCATAACTGACGAATAGTGGATGCCCTTTAAACACTTATACATTACCTCTATATGTATGCAAACTTTATCTATTCTAACCATATCTAAGCAAAATCCCCAATAAAAGAGAAACGCATAGCATTACAGTATATCACCGACATAACCAGCTAATCATACCGACGTCTGCAGGAACGTGTTACATCGGAACATCTGATTCCAGTGAAATTGCTCAAGAGCTTAAACTTTCATCGATCTAGGAAATTGATTTCCTTCACAAATCCCCTCGAATCACTTTCTCATGAGCAAGTTATGCCACGTACAATGTTAGCGTCGATTATCTTGATATTACCTAAGATATCTTGTAGTAGGAAATATCTTAAACGTCGCAGTTTTGTTTCCACTAAAGATTATTGGTCCAATTGTCAAATTAAATTACAAAAATCAGAAGCTCTTCCAAAAATTATCACTCTGTACATAATTGACAACGGACACCAAATAAGTATCTACTTAAAATGCGGGAACAATGTACCAGCTCAACAATCAACTTGCCAGTGGCGACTGACTGGCAATTAGAGCCATTTAGGGCCCATGTTATGCCCCCTGGAGCAACATAATATGTAAAATGTCCACCAAAAAACCTCCCGTACTCCCAAAATACAGTCTACCTTTACAAACACAACAAAAAGTCTTTACTCGCACAATAATTAAATCACGCACACTCGTGACAGTTGCACATGTACCATCCCTTATACACTACGCGTGCACTCACGCGCACCTCGTCGATCCACGGGTTTAGAGATGCCCAAACGCACCATAATTGGCGCCAACGCTTTTTGGCTCGGTATTTTTATTCATGGATTCTTGCGGCCTCTTTTGTATCCTTAAAGCCTTTTATGGCTCATCCTTTTTGCTGCCAAACGTGCGCACGCGCCGGAGCTAAGACGAGTGAGCAATTAACATTATTCTGTTTTGTGATTGCTCCCAACCAAAACAATACATATGCAATGTAATGTCGAATTGTTTTTCGTGGATTTTTGCCTGTCAGCGTTTTGGGACTGACAGCTGATCGTATGGGTCGCTTGCGCAACATATTATAATGTATACGAAGTCAGGTATTCGATGTTTTTGTTTTATTACATGTACCTACGCGATTGATGTATACGAGGTAGCGAAATATTTTACAGAAGAATTGCATCATCAACTTGTTCGTGAAAGAGAAAAACTTGACGTCGCCCAACTAGTTTCATATATCAGTACAGTGCACCGGCTGCGATACCAGATACCAGTATTTAGAAAGCTAATTTCGAATTCTAAAAATCTGTCGAAACAATGTAAATTCAAAATAAGCATGCCGCACACAAAGGGCCGCCACCGACACCGCCACTTTCTTAGGTCCCTGCATATTTGAACAGGCAATTTGCATTCCCTCAAAACGCTCAGTAAATCACGGTACTTTATTAAACAAATAGTGCTTTCATTACAAAACCAAATACAGTTTATCTGGGCTCTGTAAATTTTAAAGAGAAAACAATGGCAACGCCTTTCCATTTCTCTAAATCAAATAGTACCAAAACCGGGCGGTGGTTATGAGAGGCGCTGTCGCTGCGCCCGCGCCGCTGATTTATGTTGCGCGCGCGCACCTCAACAATTTATTGCGATTAGAACACTCTTTGTGGTAGCTGTGATTCAGATGTGCTGCGTTTTACTTGGATGTTGTTTATGGAATAGAATAGCAATATGTATTCCGGTGTCGGGAATGAAAAGCGAGTATAAGCGGCAACGATATTTTTGTGGTCACAATTTATGGCCAGACATTTCAATTTTCCCCTTGGGCTTAGGCATTGCATCGTTACCCTGGTATTTATTTAAATCTCTTAATTGATGCATTAGAGGTTTCCCTATTTGGGTAAGAAGCGTGAGCGAAATCTGCTTATAAAATCAAGTCGTTCTCTATTGCACTTTTTTGGCTCGATCACCTTAACCGTGATCACAGGGCTATCAGCTATCCTTATTTAATGTTAAACAGGTAATTACATCAATTACATACGAATACGAACCCGCGACCTCCATTCTTACTGGCGACTTAACTGTCGGCCTTACAAGGCGATCGAATTACACACAATACAAACATTTCAGATCAATTAGGTGCGCAGGCGCACCCAGTCCGAATCAATTATAATGCACTAATCTCTTATCTTGGACAAGTAAATTTATAAGTGGACTACATATTGTTGAATAAAAACGTGCGTTTTTCTCCTCGCTGTGAAAATTTTAACAATGAAGCAAAAGGGTCAGTTTAACCAGCCCAATGTGAAATACACCGCTAGGTAGTGTTGCTTCCATATGCTAAAGTAACGGATTTCCATAAAGCGGGTTGTTACTTTGTCTGCCTTTACAATGGCATAAAAAGTCTGATGTGACATTAAGATTTTACTTGCGATAGTTTGCACATGATAATGTTTGCGGAAGCCAGTAAAAGTTATTTATAAACTAATTTATTATCAATACTGGTGGCTGGATGACTGGGTATTAGTCGGAACATTGTAACAGGATTTATCGCTGAACTTCAACTCAACACGATCGTTTTTCATTGAGTAAAATATTCAGAAGTCTAATTACGAATTTGTTTTATAACTGTTAACGAGATCGAGACGTTCTTGTTCAGCCCACAATGGGCTTTAGTACAAGTTTCTTTAATATTTAACGAAATCAAAACAACAGCGGTTTCTACGTTCTGATTGGTTGATTCATTTGAGCCGGCCAATAAAACGCGCTCTCGTTTCGATTTCGTTAAACGTACAGCAAACTCGTAATAAGGTTACTGATTGGTCAGTTCGATGTAGCTGGCCAATCAGAACGTCATACACGATTCGATTACGTTGAACGTAAAATAAACTCGTGCTCCCAAAACCGCTCACGATCTGCAGTGCTTGTGTGAAGACTCCCTTATGTCGAATGGGCATAACAATTCTAGGCTATTGTGAAAGAATTTAATATCACTGTGTACATTGTTCCTTATCATTGGTCAAGCATTAATTTATTGCTTTACTATTATTACGAAAAACAGTTTTGTAGGTACAAAATTGTATATGTGCTACGAAAGAGTCTAAAATGATTGCAAGGTGTCCGTCTGTTCGATTTGGTAGTTCATTAGTAGATACAGGTTATGTTTTAATTGGTAGAAGACTTAAAAAGGATCAACAAAATACCGAAATCGATAAAAAACACAAATTCTTAAAAAATATAAGTAAACATTTTACAAAATTACTCTCTAATTCCCACAAAACACAAAAACCCGAAAGTTCCAAAGGACCGATACATGTCCTCAATCACACGAGCAATTCTTTAGATTCGCCACACTCCCAAATTGGTTGCAATCGTCATTCGTTACGGTGTAAATGTTCACTTTACTCGATTGGCGGATATTCAAATAAGTGTTACGGACCTTAGGAAACTCTCTCCGTCAGAGCATGGGGTCACATGATAACTTAAGACTTAGAGCTGCTAGCACTTGAAATATGGCCTGAGAATCGTTATGTTTCAAATTATTTTGAATTCATTTCATTTGTTGTTTGTACTGAATGGAGGTTGAATTGTTTGCTGAATGCACGCAAGATATCTATTATATTACATCTAGCTGCTTCGTTGGTCGAGTGGTCGCAAGTGCGATTGTCGGACAAGAGGTTTCGGGTTCGATTCCCGGGTCGGGCATAGTGGGCTTTTTTCGTTTTTTCGAAAATTTCTCAGTAGTAGCACGGAGTCTGGAATTGTGTCTAGTATTTGGCAATAGGCTCATCCCCCTATTACTTGGGACTTATAACACAAATGGTGAAAAGTGGGTGTACATTGTATAGCAGCTTTACGTGCCGTAATGGGCACCTCTGCCTACCCCCAATGGTAATAGCAACCCCTAACTTTAACTGCAATTTTAAATATAATATTTCAGAATCGTTACGGACTTGCTAATCTCCTCCAAAAATCCTATCGTGACAGTTTCATTCAGTTCTATAATCTCATTCATGAGATTACAAAACCTGTAATAACTTTCAATTTAAAATGAAACTTAATCCAATTAAGTTAATGCAGATTATTCCACTTGAGCTTATCAGTTACATCTATAATCACGATCATTGATTCTCATACACGCATTACAATCTCATAGGAGTCTCGGCCTTGCCCTCTTGTGCTGTGCCCTCCGGCCATACTTTCACTCTGAGTGCTTCCCTCTTCACATGAAAGCCATTTCTAGGTATCATTTTATACATTCCAACATTGTTATTCTTCAACATTGCTAAATCCTTCTCCATATTAAATATTTTGAATTTGAAATCAACGGTATCAAGTTACCTTGGTATTGGATTATCATATTTGATGTCTTTTGGAGAAAGTTCAAAGTCGATCGGACTAAATTTCCACTAGAGGTTCGGTTGGGCATACAATAGTATGTCTACTTCTATTTAGGTCCAAACCTTTCCAAATCTGGATGTCAAATCAAAACCAAACCAACAAACGTGTTCAAACGGGTTAACTTGTAAATATTTCACTTCAGATGAGTTTATTTTTAACTAAAACACCCTTTATCTCTCTTGAATTAAGTTGTATTTTTCATCCTTATCGGAATATTCTTGATCAATCGATATAAAAATATGGAACTAATCTTCCATCGCTTCATTTCCTATCAGGTTCTACGATAATTATGGTATCGTAAAACTTTATGTGTTCCGCGCCTATTGCCAGCTCCAGTAATTAAACTACTATTAAAATCTTTACGCCCGATTATTGAACAGGCTTCAGAAACTATTAATCGCAAATTGAGTAAAAGAGGTTGGACATATAATCGCTTTATTTTTAAAAAGTTTCTAATAGTCAATGGTAATTCCGATGACATTTATCATGCATTGTCAATGTCAAACTCGTTAAGATACGTTTACTCAGTTATTATTTAATAGATTTATTTTGTATAAGTTATTTATTTCACTTATTCCTTAATCGTAAACAATTCGCCGTTAAAATGGATTCAGAGACTAGTATTGTATCTGAGGTAGTAGAAACAATATTTAAAGTACAATCTGTGGAGAGCTCCATAGAATTACCACCAGAACAGTGGTCGTCGCTGGAAATAGTAATACCTGAAGAAAATCAGAAGAAACTTCTCTATGAGGAAGGGTTGTATGATCCCGGCAGCGGAGAAATATGTGCCAAGTATATAGGAGTGTCCGCCAGCTCCATACTACGACACCCTTACTACAATTACCCAGCCATCAAAGACCCGGGGATTGAGGAAGCTTTGTTACAACCTGAGAAACCGATCGTGTACCCCGACGATGGCCAAGAGTTATATCTAGCCACCTGCCGCAAAATGAACCAGTGTCCAGTCAGGAGCTTTTATAGAGGTTTACTCGATAAAGAGATAGACCTGCGATATTACTGTGTCAGTGCTGCAGGAATCCGGGCGATGACCATCGCTTTAAGGTACAACAAGACAGTCAAAACTTTAAATCTTACTGATAACTTTTTGAACGACGACGCCAGCTATCATTTGGGAGAAATGCTTCTATCGAACAACACTATAACAGATCTCATTTTGCGCGGCTGCAGAATTGGTCCGACGGGTGTCTCCCGGCTGGTTTATAGCTTGCCACAAAATAGAGGCCTGCAGAATCTTGATTTGAGCTATAACCAGTTAGGGGATGAGGGCATGGAGCATATTGCGAAGGCAGTGTTCTATGGGATAGACATAAAGAAAATCAATTTAAGCTATAATAATATAACTGGAAGAGGTGTTATGCTGTTGGCAGAACCTTTCGAGACAAACAACAAGTTCACTCATATAGATCTTTCGTGGAACAAAGTATTTACTCCCGGGAGTTACGCTTTCCTTTCCAAGTTATCAGAAAGCACTTGCCTTCAAGAATTGAACTTGGCATGGAACTCATTGTCTGGTGCTCGATTAAGTCAAGCGTTAAAAGATATTATGCTGTGTCCTTTATTAAATGACCTAAACCTCAGCAACAATAAGCTAGAAGGAGAAGCTATAACTAACATCATAGCTAATTTAGGCAAAGCTAAGAAACTAGTCTGTCTCAATTTGTCGTTCAACCCTCTCACACCTGCTGATGCTATGAAAGTTCTAAATAAAGTGAGGGCCCCCGCTGTGAAACTACATAAGTTATACTTGGATAATGTATTTGTTACTGGAGAATTTTTGAATCTACTCGCACGTATGAAAGGTATGAAGTCTAAGAAAAATTTAATCGTGACGTACGGAGGTGTAGTTGGCAGTTTTATACCTAAGGGACCAGACATTAGGGAGCTGATTCTGAATAGAATTGAATACCTCACTAAGAAGTCGAAGAAGCGTTCAGTAGACATCGCACTCGTATTTCTGCAGCTACAAAAAGAAAACCGTACTATAATAAACAACAAAGATTTCGGGGGGGTTATAGAGTCATTTGGAGCACGTCTCGATGAAGGCCTTGTAGAAGAATTATGCTTGACTTTCCCAGGTCCAAGAACTGCTAAATCTAGAACTGTAAATGTTGACCTTATAGTAGAGTATGTCAAACGAAAATGGCCTGACAGGAAACTCCCTCCTACGCCTCCTCCAGAACCTGAACCAGAACCACCACCGCCCAAAGGAAAAGACGCAAAAAAGGGAAAGAAAGGCAAAGGAAAAAAGTGAACGTTGTGATTTATTTTATGTTGAAACATTTATCTTTTTTCAAGTATTTAGATGACTTGTAGGAGTTATTAAGATTTTTAGTTAATTATTTTAATTACTTTATAAATATTTAGTTAATTTTGTATGATTTAATTTTTTAAGACTGTTATGGCGAATGGCGTCTATAGGTAAGTCGTGTTTAGAGATATTTTTAATGCAACTCATAAGAACTGATTAAATAAATATATTTTATATTCTAGAGTTTTTTATCGATTATATTATTTTTATTTTAACTAAATTAAAATATACTATTACTTGGATTTCATATTTGTTACTTCCAACCGGCAGATTATTGTGAGCTCTAACCTATATAAACTCTTTTCTAAGTAAGACAAGATCAATTCTTAAGAAAAAATACAAATCTGAAATATCAATTACAATTGACATTAACAAAACCAAAACCGACCAAAAAATAAGTTTTAAAAATGTTCATTTAACAGTTAAATAACCAAAAAAATAAAGTAAAAACAAAATGGATTACGACAGCAATGAAGTCGTAAGTGTGACAATCGAAGAACTCTTCCCTGTACAATTTGATGATGTAGAATCCTCAGAGGACCCACCGGAATCTGAATGGTCTTCCCTCATTCTTGAGGCTCCTTCCAAACACAGTAAGCTCAAACTGCACGAAGAAGGTTTGTATGACCCTGGCTCTGGAGAAATATGTACTCACTACATAGCATGCTCCTGCAGCTCAGTGTTCAGGCATCCTTACTTCAACTACCCAGCTATAAAGGATCCTGGTATAGTAGATGCATTAACTAAACCAGAACCAATAGTAACGTTCGCAGACGATGGCCAAGAACTGTACCTACATGTGTGCAAAAAAGCAGGAATCTGTCCAATGAGATGCTTCTATAACTCATTGTTAGATAGCAAGATAGATTTGAAATACTATGGCATCCATACAAAGGCATATCCCACCATGAGTGCAGCGTTAAGTCGAAACAAATTTGTCAAAATCTTGGATCTTTCAGACAACTGGATCTGCAGGGATGGATGTTTCCATATTGGACAACTGCTGACTACCAACAATACTATAACAGAACTCTATTTAACTGGTTGTAGAATTGGACCTGATGGTGCTAAACGCATTTTCTGTTCCTTGTCCATCAACCGGTCGCTCACCAAACTTGATCTCGCAAGAAATGAGTTACATGACGAAGGGGTCCATCATTTAGCGGCAGCCATTTTGCAGGGAGCAGATATCACTCATTTAAATCTAAGCGGAAACAAACTAACTTATAGTGCTGTCTTTGCGCTCTGTGAAGCATTTGAAATTAGAAACAAATTATCGCATTTGGATCTATCGTGGAATACTATTGTTGCACCAAAAGCAATACTTCGGATGTGCACATATTTATCTGACAATATACATTTTAGGGAACTTGATTTATCCTGGAACGGGCTAGACAGCCGCATAGGGGGGGCTATAAAGATCCTACTGTTAAACCGATTCATTACAAAAATTGATTTAAGCAACAACAAACTGCATGGTGAAGCAATAAAATTTATTGCACAGAATTTAAATAAAGCCAAGAAACTTCAATGTTTAAATCTATCTTTCAATCCTCTTACTCCAAGAGATGCTATGATACTACTCCAGCGTTTGAGAAGTCCTGCTGTCAAACTAAGAGAACTTCTTCTTCAAGATGTAACTGTTGAACCAGAGTTTATGCAAATGCGTCAAGAAATATTATCTCTGAACTTTCGCAACGACACTATTATTACTCATGGTTACGTGCGACTTGGAGCAACACCTCCCAAGTTCGATCCTAGGGAACTACTTCTGAATAGAATTCAAGCTATTGGTAATTCAGCAAAAAGTAAAGCAAAGAGGTTTGATGCCGTATTAATTTTGTTGAAACTACATAGCAAAAATCCTACCCCGCTAGGCGTGAAAGAATTTACTGCAGCACTAAAACGATTGGACCTGAGGTTGGATGAAGATTTAGTTCTGGAGTTATCTGAAGTCTTCCGCGGACCAAGACAAGGGAAATACTTTTCTATTAATTTAAATAGTATTGTTGACTTTATCCATCGTATGTGGCCAGATAAGCAGACGCCACCACAGACCCCTCCCCCTGTAGTAGAACCTGTCCCTCCACCAAAGGCTAAAAAGGGAAAAAATAAAAAGAAATAATACGATATTTGGATAGTGCTTAGTTTTATTTTAGCTCATGTACTTACGTTTAGTGATTGGTTATATTCTTATAAGGAACTTAGTATACTTTTAGATTAGAATTTATTTTAGATTTGTATAATAAGTAACGATTAAATGTTAAGATTTTTAAAGTGGTCTCTTTTTAATTGTGTTCGACAATGATATAAATAGGTGATTTACATGTTGGATATGAGGCTGCGCGTGAGTCGTGTCCGTTGTCTCACGTCAGGAGTAGTGTGTCAGTGTCATCATGCAGTTGTGACGATATTGTGATACAAGAAACATTTGCATGGCAATGGATGACCTTGTATCTATTTCATGTAGATCACGTTTATGTGGTGCGTGCTTATTGAGTAATCCAGATATTATTGTAGGTTGAATTTAATCCATACCGCTATAAATAAGCTTTCATATTATTTTTCCCAAAATTGCAATTTTCTAGAGAATTCAAAACACATGTGGAGGCATCATCATCATCATCATCATCAGCCTATAGCAGTCCACTGCTGGACATAGGCCTCCCCAATTGTTCGCCACTTTGCTCTATCACTAGCGACTCGCATCCATGTGGAGGCATATCTTCCTCCAATCTTTATCTGTCAAACTAATAAAAATGTCTAATAAAATAAATAATCATATTGGATTACATTTGCTAGGAAATAATTTCCATAGAAATAAACATAACAAACGAATGATTTACTTAACCCTCAATAAAGGAAACACTTCATATCATAAACTTATAAGTAGCTATTTGTGATTAACATTACAAATTGCGGCGCAGGAGCATGGAGCTGTACTCCCGGCGGCGGTTGCGCGGGCGCACGGTAGCGTGCGTCACGCAACCTGGACTTGTCCGCTTTATTATTATTTATTGCTTTCAAATAATCTCCGACTAGATAATGCTGTAGGAAATGTAGTGCTGCAGCATTCTTGTTGCTATGTGGACCTGAAATAAGATGTTGGATGATGGTAGCTGAAGGTCTCATATTGTCATGTCCTGACAGAGATCTCTATCTAGGGCTGTCAGCAGATACCCGTCTAGGGTCTGGCAATGCCAGTTTCCAGCACCCCTTTTTTACTTCACTTTCTTTATGTAGCGTGTAAATAAAGAGCTCCTTCCGCGATATCTTGTAATCTGTTGTGACATTTGTAAGCAGAAAAAGTAATGTGCTTTTAAAGTGCGAAAAGAGTCTTTATTTTTTTATGGGATTCGTTGTGTGAATGTGTGTGCTCTTTCATACTAAACTTAGTAATCAGAGTAAGATTTACTTGTTAATTTTATTTATTGTCTTTTTTCAACAAACGGGCTTTAATTATTATATATTTAATTAATTGCCTGAAGAGTGAAATAAATATAATTATCACACTTTAGTATTATAAACGTAAAAGTTTTTTTTGTTTGGATGTTTATCCAAGAATTACTCTGAAACTACTGAATGGATTTTGTTAAAATTTGGAATACAGACAGGGTATGAGCTGACTTGGGAGATAGGATACTTTTTATCCCACGGGAACGCGGGCAAAGCTGCTGGCAGAAGCTAGTTTTATAAAAATGGTGATTAATATAATATTGAAAGCCCTGTAGGTTTAAGTCATTACGAAAGTATTCAGAGCCGCTATCATAGTTTGGTATCAGAAACTATTTGCTCTGTAATGCGGAACTTTATTGTGGGTTGATTCTATTTATAATGAAGGGTAAATAATAATACATTAGCATGTAACTAATTTATTACAATTTTCACAAAATACGTTGATTTTTTGGTCGTAATTCCAATGAAGTTATGAGTAAAAAGATGTAGATAAGTGCTCAGAAAGTGGCACATTAAACTGTGGACAATTGGCAATGTTTTTGTAGCATGGGACTGCATGTTGGAAAATAGAGAGGGGCGTGGTTTGTAACATCCCGCGCTCCCCGTAAAGTGTCACACATTACGTTAAAGGGAAATCCTGTTATGGCATCTCTTTGTATTTAATTTTGTTTCATGGTTTAAATCATGCCATAAAATCTACAGAAGTTTTTTAAACAAAACAGTAAAACTGCATAATATGTCTTTTTAAACATTATTTTAAAATTTACCGTTTTTTTTCTTGTTGCAGGTAACTTTCGCTGTTGTGTAGAAAGTGCAGTGCTTGCATAGTGACTGGACATGTACAGTAACTGCACATGTACAGTGACTGAGCCGTAAGTTGCCTCCGATCTTTGCTAATTTGTTAATTGCTTGTGATTGTTTCATAAATGAGAGAAGTGAAATGAAAAGGAGTGCAGATGTGATTTCACACAGAAAACCGACGTGAAACAACACTTGCGTTGTGTGTCGTTGTATGAGTGAGATACCGGAGCCCAATTACACCTACATTTCTACACTAATATATAAAGCTGAAGAGTTTGTTTGTTTAAACGCGCTAATCTCCGGAACTACTGGATCGATTTGAATAATTCTTTTTGTATTGAGTAGTGCATTTATAGAGGAAGGCTATAAGGCAACATTACGCTATAACCAACAGGAGCCGAGAGGGAGTAACTAGTGTGAAATAATGATCATAAAGCAAATATATTTCCAATTTGATGCACTCGTTCTCAAGTTGCGTGATCAAGGAAAATTAATTATTTTTCTAATAATATAATATTGTTTAAGAATAACCCTTTTACCCTCCCATTCACGGTTTCTAATTAAAAATATTAAATAGGTAAATGTAAGATTACGCCCCGTAATCACTTGACTAATGCTTTATGAATATTTATGATGGTATATTATAGACAACAGCTTGTCAAGCTAAACTATACTGTCAATTTACTGAAGTGTAATTCCAACCTTATAGCTTAGGTTATAAAGTTGAGAATTCATTAAAATGTTCTTTGATGTTTTGGGTATTGTGATGTGCGTGCGTTCTTCTATAAAGATTTATATGCACACAGCGTTCGATTTTTCATTATATTTTTTAATTAAATTTTAATTATTGATCTTAAAATCGCATTAATTTGAAATAAAATTGTTTATCTGATTATAAGAGATTTTTTTTATTAAACATGGCGTTACAGAGTCTGTTTTAAATTGTTATTTTTATTTTATTAATTGATTTTAAGTTGCACCATTATCTACTATAATAATAAACTCGAACTGAAATAATTCTCTCAGTGTACCGCACCTCTGTCAACGCAAGCGATGTTGATTGCGCCTGCGCACCGGTTGTCGCTATAAATTGAAAGTAATGCGTCAATTTTTTCGCCTATCATTACGCGCAAACTGTATCGGCGTTCGACGATTTGTCCAATTCATTTAGGGCTGTCGATAATACTGGGTTTTTAGTGGATATTTTAATATTATAAAATGCAATGTGTAGTACGATTGCGTAGACTAAGAATGAAATGAATGAGAAAATGGATAAATGTTATCTATTTTATTTATAAGCCTCTGATTCTTCCTTTCCTTCGTCTCTGGGCCTAATTCCCGACTCCGTATTTGATCGATAGCATTAGGAACCAATCGATCAAGTAAGAAAAAACACAGAATTGAACAACTTTTAACTGTACTTGTTCGTCAAATGCCATTTTTCATATTAAGAAGAAATTATTATTATTTTACCAGTTGATAACCATTGTTACTCTAGGCGATCTGACTATAAGCGTATCTTTTGTCGTGGAACTGCCAGCCCTAACAAACCTAACACCCAAGCGTAGTCCAAGTCAGTAGAAAGTATTCGAAGTGGCGACCGACCGTGGGCGAGCACTTATTACTTATTCGACCAAAGCTTTTCCTCACAATCGTTTACACTTTTACTTTTAATGTTATCACGCCTCTTAGCCCGAGGCCTAGACAGCTAACGTATGAAATTATATCGTACAGTCTGAGACTGATTGGAATTCGTCGTGTCGTCGGTGAGAAATGAGATCAATGAGGTGAGATCGTTTTGTTATGAGAAAAAAGACTCGCTTTCTTTAGCTTGAGGTCAAGTGCTTGACTGGTGTGTCTAGCGTATGTTGTGCATACTTTTAAATCTTTTTACTGTCAATAGACAAACTGTTAACTCGTTAACATGATCAAGGTGTTCATATTGATTCTGTCTGGAATTTTGTCAGAAAATACTTAAAAAATACACCTCTCTTCTTTATTGGGGAAAATCATCCAATGTTTTCTCCCACCACACCGTCAGAGAGCCGTAAGAAAGAGTTAGATTCTTACTGCTTATCAACCACCCTATTCCTACTCTTGTTAAGTTGTCCGTAGCTGGAAAAATACACAAATACACTTCTAATTCTTCAACGTAGTGAGTAAGTTTGAGAATACGAAACAAATGCATAGTTTACTATTAATTTGTTTTGACTAGGTATAAGTTTTCAACTAAGTAAGTAAACCAATCTTTCAAACCTACATACGAAATTCCACTTTAAAATCAAGTGGAACCAAAGAAAAAAGGCCCTTTAGTATAATATATCAGTGATATAAGGCCACAGAGTAAACAAAAAGTCATTACATGATCCGCCATTGTTATGAGAGTCCAAGTAATCGGCAATAACACCATATTGGATGAAAAGTACCCCATAACCAGCCCATCCTTGATATCTTCCGCATGAATTATTCAAAAAAAGAATCTTAACCCGAAAATGCTCGGAGCGTTTTCGTAAATTGCGTACGCGCATCACCGCAGAACAGAACTGATAAAAAATTGAATTCGCCCATGTAAATCGTAAAATTTTAAAGGTAACATTTTTATGTTGATTTATTTGTCGATGTTTATGTATGGGAGGCTGGGAGGCTGGGAGGGAATTTGGTGTGAGGCCACTTTCCTTTTCAGTTTAAGGAGGCAATGAGGTGTGCTGACCATGTTCTTTTTTAATTAAAGCCGACGTGCACTGTTTTGTAATTGCAACCTCAAAGTTACGATATTTATTTTAGGCGTCCATGGGTATAATAAGGTACTGTTTATTCAATAGTTGACTAAAGTTGTTTTTTTATATTAGGTGAACTTAAGTAGTAGGCATATTTAAACTAACGGCTTTAAATATGTCAAAAAAGTGGGAAAATAATTAGGTATCATTTTCTTCCTACAGCTTAAATTTTCGGACTCCTAACTTTAAAATAACTTAGCTGCACTATTTGAAGAAACGAAGCTATAACTTACTAAGTTGGCTCTCACATAACACTAATATATTCTCCACGCAAACGTTTTCGCAAAAACGTTTAAAGACTCACGTCTGCGCATGCGCCGTACGAAAGGGAAATGCGCCCGCGCATAAGAAAGTACGCGGTTCAAGTTTTATTATTATTGTGATTAGTTAAAGGCTTTGGTGCATTAAATTAGCGTTGAAGCTATTGTTTTCAATTATTTGTAGAAAAATACACAACTTTATTGGTCTTAATTTTTGTTCGTGTTTGGATAAACCTTTCCAGTTTACAAAAATTTATTAACACGCAGAACGTCTAATATTTCATCTGCCCACTGCATATAATCCCGATTCGTCAATTTTGGAAGACGTGAAAGTCAGATTATTGAAATAAAATTAGGAAAATAATTAAAATATCAATATAATATTGAGTAAAAGGAATCAATAAATAGTTACTACTTGATACAAACACAATATAAATTGCAGGCACGTAGGGAATCCGATGAGAATCTTATTATATGTTGTAAGTAGAGAGTTACAGCGCGCCCAGGTACTGCATCATCAGGTATGGAAACATATGGGTCTATAAGACGCACAGGGGCGAGTACCAATAATATACCATGTGAGAAAACCAACTTTCTCCAAAAATAAATGGCAAAATAAACTAATATTATGGCTAAATAAATAAGATCGCGGTTTTTTTTGTTTATCCGTGCAAAATAACTTCTAAATACTCTTCGTTCTCTTCGTCGACGTAAAATCTACCTGTATTGTTAAAAAAAAGGTGAAGTTATCGCCTTTTTTGGCAATTCTTCAGAAATAACAGATTGGCTAGAATTATCTCAAAATATCACTTAGATTATTGTAATGTTGAATCTAATATAAAAAGTAATAAAATCATAACTTATGAATTTCGAATTAACAGAAGCGTTTAATTCAGCATTAAGCTCCCGTATGTTTACACTCAAAATCTGGGACACCTGCTCAGTGGCTGACCTGAGAGGACCCACCTCGCCGGGCCATTTATTGGCCAATATTATTAATAATACGTATTATAATTATTTATACTTCGTTATCCGATTGAAGATTTACTTTTCACATATTTCATGATAGTATTTTGGTAGAAGATTTCCTTTATCATAATAAATGGTTTGGTGTATTGTGGCATGTGGCAGTATTAACTAATTTTTATGAGGTAGGGCGATAATTATTAAGTATAAGCAGACGGATCACCTGATTGTAAGCAATCGGCGCTATCCATGAACACCCGCAACACCAGAGGAACTACGATTACGTTGCCGGCCTTTTGGAGATTAGGGACCTGTATTTTTATCTCGATATTTATTTAATGTCTCACACCTGAAAAGGTAGGAAAGCAGCTTATGATATTTATTTCTGTTACAAAAGATTTATAGACGAAAACCGTCTAACCTAGCTTGGAGTCGAGCTAGTATTTTATAAGCAAGGACAGGTGGCAACGTCTGTCGCCTACTTATAACAGATACGATACAGTTTATTATTAACGGCACACTACGTAACACTATTATATTCAAGTGTAAATAACTTAAAAGTTATGTCCGTACGTCTGTTGAAAAGTTTGCTAAAGAATAATATTTTAAGTCACACGAATAACGGTACCTGAATGCAAAGTTTGCGTTTTGCTTTGTACCTTCAAAAGCTATATATTTAGTTAAGTGGTTTACCTTAAATGCTTTTCGTCAGTTAGGTTTATTTATTCTTTTTATCAATTGTTACATAATGGCTCGAATAAACCAACCAATCAGGGCGCCGTACTCGTTTTGATTTCTTTAAAACTTACTAAGGGTTCTGAACACAAATTAAAGTCCAAAACTCAAATTTGTTTTAAAGAGGTTCTGCAACTTTAGGTATTCTTCATTATGTATAATTTTATTAAGTATCTTTTCAAAAAAATCTAGTTGCAAGGACCAACACCGCTTGCTAAGCAAATTTGTTTTAAAGAGATTTCTACTACTATCTCAAGTCTTTCCTTCATAACCAAGAATATCTTGATCATCATTTGCAAAAAAAGAACTAGTAGGTACCCAAGGACCAACAACTTCAACAATCCTATAAAATAATAAACGAAGCGTTAAGAATCGACTAGTAACGTTCACACGGCCACACAATACGTATCATACGAACAGCGGCTCAATCGGAACTAATATATTGAGATATTTTTCTTGGACCGCCATCGATCACTCAGCCAATTTACAATTACTGCCTGCCGTACTTCGTAGTGGTACTTTATTAGTGAGCACACAATAGGTACAGTGGTTGGAAAGTACATTGTAACTATTTTACTAAATTTATTGTTAGGCACACAAAACTGTGTTTCTAGGTAGTTACATTTTGATAATAGGGTAGAACCATTTACTTTCGATGATATATTGATTAGCAATATCGCGTGAGTTCCTTCTAGGTACGTTTTATACGTAGAAATTACGTATTTGCTCCCACTCCTAAACTAAAAATAACTAAAAACTAATTTTTTTCATTACCTAACTGATGGACTAAATAGATTTTTAATTTTCATACCTCTATCATCTTATTAACTAATATAAATTAAAATTAGGTTTTTATACGACAAAAAAACTGAAAAAAATATAACAGTTAAGTAAGTCTACGTTTCTTGTAAATTGGTCTATTGTAAAATGTTCAGAAGTTTTAATTTAATTTTGCTAACATCTTGCAATATACGGAAGTGAAACATCGACTCTTCTTTTTTATTCGACTATAAATTAAAAAACTATTTCACGTTCAGGTGTCAAATTCAACGACTTTCTCGATATCGATGTCACAACAATTTTAATGTTGTTTGTTGTCAAATATATTTTACTTTTCCTAATTAAAGTGTTAAAAGATGTTTCATGATTTAAACATTCCCAAAGAACTTAGTCATAAAATAGTTCCATAGAGATTTAAATATAGACGTTATGTTTTATATACTGTGTTAAACGGATAAACGTATAAAAATACATACATTAAGAACGCATGTCTAATACAGGGTGACTTTGAATTCCTGTCAGGAGGTGATAATACAACTAAATTCCTACAAAATTAGCCTTAAGGTCCCTGTGTCCGAAAGTGTCTAATTTCTGAGATATTCAACATATTTGGTTTTGGCCAAAAAATCCCGAAGTGACTACAAAAACATCAATAAATAAAAAAATACTGGTTGGATTTTAGTAGTTGTAGTTTTAATCAGTTGCCAATACATCGGTTATCAATTATAAATACTAATAATTACAGAAATATCATTCGTTTTAAAATAGCAAGTGATTTCCTATCAAATTTTGTTTTGTGTCACTAATTTGGCCGATAGCAAACTGGATTTATTTCAAAAAATATATATGACACTAAGCGTACAAACTATTAGAAAAACTTCCTTGGTTTATTAGCTACCCAGAAACGTAAAATTATTTTCAAAATTCTCAAAAACAAATGAATTAATTGATGATAAGTAGAGTGTAAAGAGAAAAGGGCAATTTCAAAAACATCTTTATTTGCAAAATTTTGTTCAAAGTGACCTCATCTATGACGAATACATGCCCGAACATGCTTCCTTATCTCTATGACGGTCACTCTTGGACTGAATATGCGTCTTATTTCGTCACTATGTTCAAGTATGTTTCGGAGAAGAATTTCGATGCACGGCCAATTCCCTCTTCATAAACAAGGGACTTCATGTAAAAATTAACCGGCGTTAGATTCTGGACACCGCGCTTGCCATGTAGTTGGATCCCCGTGTCAATATAACGCCTGGGAACCAAGGTATCCAATCATTGCCCCACAGTAGTTCGATAGTGCGCTGGATAAACTATCACAATATCCATTATAAGCCCCAAAAAAGTCAACATCATTGTTTTAAATTTGAATTTAGAAACAATATGAATTAACTTATTCTACTTATTGAATTAATTTAATAATTTGATTGACGAATTTATTCCACACGACGATTGTTAAGTGCATTATCGAACTACTGTGCGGCAATGGTCGGATACATTGATTCTCAGGCATTAGATTAGTAGGGCGGTCCAATTCCATGTCATGCACAATGACCAGAACCTAACGCCGGTTAATTTTTACATGAAGTCCCTTGTTTGTGCAGAGGGAATTGAAATTCTTCTCCGAAACATACTTGAACATAGTGACGAAATATGACGCATATTCAGTCCAAGAGTGACCGTCATAGAGAATAGGAAGCGCGTTCGGGCATGTATTCGTCATAGGGGAGGTCACTTTGATCAAAATTTTGCAAATAAAGATGTTTTTGAAATTGCCCTTTTCTCTTTACACTCTACTTATCATCAATTAATTCATTTGTTTTTGAGAATTTTGTAAATAATTTTACGTTTCTGGGTTGCTAATAAACTAAGGAAGTTTTTCTAATAGTTTGTACGCTTAGTGTCATATATTTTTTTTGAAATAAATCCAGTTTTCTATCGACCAAATTAGTGACACAAAACAAAATTTGATAGGAAATTACTTGCTATTTTAAAACGAATGATATTTCTGTCATTATTAGTATTTATAAATAATAACCGATGTATTGGCAACTGATTAAAACTACAACTACTAAAATCCAACCAGTATTTTTTTATTTATTCATGTTTTTGTAATCAATTCGGGATTTTTTTACCAAAACCAAAAATGTTGAATATCTCAGAAACTAGCCACTTTCCGCCCAAGGACCTCAGGGCTAATTTTGTAGGAAATTAGTTGTATTATCACCTCCCGAGAGGAATACGTCGAATTCAAAGTCACCCTGTATAATGATACATAATAAATTCCAGTTTCACTAAGTTTTGAAGTAAAAAAGTAAGCGACAAACTACGACAAACTTATTGAACTCTTCACGCAAACGAGAAATAGATGGCACTGTGTACCCCATCCCTTACAGCGCAGGTCGGCGCCCGCGCAGATACATCACCGACACTGCGAGAATATGATTAGTGTATTGTGTTCCTGTTTATTTATTTACAAAGTACTTCGTGAAGGATTGCACTTGCTAACTGACAGTTTGTTTTTATAGGTATCGGCCGAGAAATTATGGCTGGGAAAGTATGCATCGATGTTCTGACGCTACATTTTAATTTATTTTGCTGCCTTACTTTATATCTATGTGGAGGATTGCTATTGTTCCTGAGTACGATATACTGTCATCTATTGGATTGATTGTAGGCGTAAGTAATGATGACAATGAAATAATGTCCTTGAGTCAATAGTTCGGTTAGGTCGCTGAAGGGGGCGTAGTTGAACCCGTTGTTAACACGGTTGCTGATATATTGTGTCATGGACATGGTGCGAAAGCCTACGACATGAAATCGTGTATTGATTCTAACTTTAACTTATTTAAGATTTACCAATCAATTACAATGTTTCTTCTCATGACACTTGATAGGCAAAAGCTATAACAAATTGTTATTTATACACTAAATACACTAAATATGGTTCTACAAACACTACCTTTGACGGAATTCCTTGGAAATCCAATTAATTTTAACATTTGTTTGACTTTATGCTAATATACCGCGTTGAAGTTCAAAACAGACGTACATTCCTAAACTAACTGAGAATCGCAACTGGATTCTGTGCATTGCAGTTACTTTGTTTACCAGTTAATACTGTCAAACTTAACATGAATTAACCTTAAGTTAAATGACATTAATTTGTAGCATACTCACTTAGGCGTCCTAAAACCTACGAACCTTTCATGTTCGATAATAGGTAAACTTCTTGGCGCTGATGGACAAAAAGAGCAGAAAGGCAGAAGATGATGAAGAAGATTCCTACTCAAAGAGTGGATTCTGCAGCTGCCTTCTTCTATAGAATCTCAATCATAATGCTAGTAAAAAATATTGAAACTTCTAGGAACACAAATCTGCCCTCAACAAAAACTTCACAAGCTATAAAATCATAAATTCATAACCATTGGTCGTGGAACTCGTGTAAAATCTAAACTAAACGATTCAACCAGCTTCGATTCCAAATCATATTTCTAGTAAAACATAAAACCTTTAATATAACGGTACGTAAAATTCATGTGTAAAGCAGAGATCTTCCCATTACGCCGGCAGTTGATTGCGTATCGCGACGATTAGGCGCGCGCGCACGACACAAAGGAACCGACGCGCGCGCCGCGAACGCGGAACCTAATCCCGGATTAGACCGGGATCATTTCAAGTTCCCGGGACACGTCCGTCCCACGGGACCCTGTTCCGGGGTAATCTCGGTTATTGAAAGCAATCTTATTTCATATAATAAATTACTGTTACAGTTGATATTTTTATGTATCTGTATATTACTGTAAATGGTTGCTTGAGTTAATTTATTCAGGAATTTACAAACATGTAGGTATTAAGTATTCAATTAACAGTGAGTAAATAAGGAAGCTGATGGTCTTAAGTAACTGCTAAGTAGAATTCCAGGGAGTATAATGATTCTCAGCGGAACTGATCTTCATGAGGACGTTAAACCACGGCACGCGCTTAACATAGATTTAATGACCAATAACAACTACAGTTAACTGTTCCCATAAATAACCTATTTCACTTAATTGATATTTACAGTTTAAAGCGGTTTAAACTGTCTGTATAATACCTTCCTCGAATTTCGCAATACATTTAAGAATAGCAATTAATTTGATATGGTGGAAACCAATTATTTAACATGTACTTTCTTAACTGCCTCGTTGGTCGAGTGGTCGCTAGTGCGACTGCCGGACAAGGGGTCTCGGGTTCGATTCCCGGGTCGGGCAAAGTATTACTGGGCTTTTTTCGAAAAATTCTCAGTAGTAGCACGAAGTTTGGAATTGTGCCCAGTATATGGCAATAGGCTCACCCCCTATCACATGGCACATATTATAACACAAATGGTAAAAAGTGGGTGTACATTGTATAGCGGCATTACGTGCGTTCTTAACATTTTCTTCTTCGATAGGTGATTATTTTACATCACAGCATAGGCTACACAAGCCTAATAGTCCTGAATGACGTACAAAGCTCGCCAACCGCAGCCGCAAAAACTCACCGCCTGTCAAATGTCATGTCAAACACTATGATTGGTGGTTTGTCTGATATCTAACTAATTAAATTATTCAAAGTTTCAATGTCAAGTTTTTCTTACCACCTTCAAAAGACCTTCTAAAGTTCTTTCTAATCACCAATATCCAAAGACTTCTACTGATTGCAAACTGGTCGCTGGACCAAGAATAAGAAGTGCCTACTGGCATGACCGGAAAATGGAATAGCCGTATTCTTAACGCTATAGACTAGTAATGGGATGAAGTTATAGCCTGGATAGGCTATCAACCTTCCAGCATTTATTTTAATTTTCCATTCCTACGTTAACGAGATATAAAACTCGAAGGTAATTATTAGCTACCAACGAAAGTACCTTAAACCTAATAATCTTTTGTTGGAACAAAATGGCTGCCGAAATATGTTTTTAAAGAAGCTATTCAGTAGAACCATTCAGCAGTTTGTCAGATGAACACATTATGGTCTACCGGCTGACGAGGTCAAATATTGATTCAGCACACAACAATTAAGGTTCAACAATGCAGCGGTATTGCTGTATACGGGGCGCCATTAAATTTAATTACCGCTGCGCGCGAGTTTCGGATGCGCGGCGGCTTGCGCAAGCGCAGGTGCGCGTAAATGTCAGGTGGGCGCGCGTGCGCGTAACATACACTGTTGCCTTATGGCAGCAGGTCGATATGCCCTTAAATATCAGGCCTGTGGGAAAAAACATGATGGCGAATGATCTTTAGGCTTGTTGGTCCTTCGGTACAATACATATCGAATTATCGATGTTAAGCTTAATGGTTGGTCTAGTTACTATACATTTTATATTGTTCCCTATGTGGAACAATGGATTAGTGAAGGTCACGTCAGGAAGATCAGCAATTGACTAAAGTCTAGCACGATGTCATGAGATATATTTTTAATAATTTCTGTCAAACTCAACATAGTTACAAAAACTAAAAACTTGTAGACCACAAGATGTCTACACTCACCGCTCGGGGCATAGCATGTGAAGAACTGACGTGTGGGGTCATAGGTTCAAGATTGTGTAAAAGGATTTATGTAAGTATTCCAATCAACTGACGTATTAGTCATGACTGCGGGCTGATTGGGGCTCTTAAAATCCTTATATGCTGTGGCGAACCACAGCCAAAGACCAAAGGTTTCTTGGTCTTTTGAGGCGAACGGACTAAGAACTAAGAAAAGTTAGGTTACAGGAACTTAATGATATTTGTAAATTAAGTTGAGACTAAGATGTTTCTGACTGATTTCCAAATTTGTACCTACAATATGGATCCAAAAAATCTCTTTAAAATTAGAGAGTTTGGTATTCAATTCGGTGTACAACAATTAAACTGCCATTTATAAGAACATATGGTACAACATTTACTGATTAAAAGTGGATATAACAAATATTATGTGAACGAAGAAGAGAAGCTTATTACTATGTTATGTAAAAAAAACAAGAACTTTTATCTACTCAAAATTTTTCTCACACTATAAAACAAACAATGATAAACACTCAATAAAAATTCCTCTCTATTCATGCATTTACATCAAAATATTACCAAAACAATAGCAGAATGAAATCAGGTGTTTGGTGGTATGACATGGTATTGCCTCGATGGGTATCGAACGCTGTAACCGCGCGTAACTGGCCGGCAGATTCCCACGGCGTCGAAGGTCGATCACGACTGTATAGTTGCGAAATGTAATCATTCAAATAGATATACAAAATATTTGCTTTGTTCGGATAGATGTGTACTCGTACTGTTTTGACTTTGGTTGTGAATAATATTTTGATAATTTGTATTTGAATGTGGGATTGTAATTGAAAACTGATATTATTATTTGTTATGGTAATTTAAAAAAAATGTTACATTTATTTAACCAGTCAGTCAGTTTGAAATGGGAACCTCTACATATCGATAATTTTCATTCTTGGCAAGAAGGTTTGTAGATCCCAGTTCAAAAGATTCAGGTTTATCAGAGAAGACTTCTACTGATCTTTTTCAAATTTTAGTCTAGTAAACTCCATTGTTCCTCCAAAGCCGAAACTTGGTCCTTCCAAAAGGACCAATTATGCTACCTCTCATTAAATGGAAGACGAACAAGATGAAACTATTACACAGCTGCTGTAACAGAACTGGTCATAACGTACCGGTTACACAATTGAAAACATTTAACTTTAGTTTATAAATAAACTGCAGTATGCCACGTCGCCAGGTGGTTATTGATCGTTCCAGTTAAAATATTATTATTGGTAATAGTCATGTTAAGGTGCTTACTGGAGATGAAATTTTAAAACCATTACTTACTTCTACTCGTCCTGACTTTTTACTGGATTAGGTTTTTACTTTCTTTTAAAACTTAAAGTGGTCTTAGGCTCGATTCCCGTGTCGAGCAAATTAAGCTTTTAGAAATTTTCGGAAAACCGTAATTTTCCGAAAATTTCTCAATAGTAGCTCGCGAGTTTGGAATTGTGTCCAGTATATGGCAATAGGCTTACGACTGTACATTTTACGTACTGTCCAGATGCACCTCTGCCTATCCCTAAGGAGATAAAAGGCGTGACGTTGCAAGCAAGTCTTCTGATGAAAACTTGGTATACTGTTACTCTCTCTGTCTATTCCTTCTTCACATTAAGTAACAAGTGTTATATTACGCAAATAATCAATATAAAGCTGCAGCAATAATATTACAGTTAGTTGCAAGAGTTAATTAAGAATAGTTTATAGTTTTAATTTAATTACAAACCCGTGTGTCTAATTTAAAATGCGGAAAAGCTACGTAAACTGAATTTATTGCATAATCGACTCTTAAGTAGTTAAATTAAAGTTGTTTTTCAAAGGAAATTGCTAGGATTTGATAGCTGTAGTTACGTAATTGGTTTTAGGATTTATCATCTTTTAAGTAACTGTTAGTAAGGGGTAACGTAACACCTGTAATTTCCTGTGAGGTACCTAGCCAGGTAACTTTATATACATTTACATATAATAGAGGTGCCTATGTCTGTATAGGAATATACCACATATACGTATATCATCGCACACGCATGTCAAATTTGTTTACTTCCCAAATAAAATATTTCATTCTGATCTTATCATCGTAACTTTCGTAATTAGTCTCTACCACAGATTGTCTACTGCTGAATGTAACCAGTAGTCCAGCCGATGACTTCCAGACCAGCCGATTTGAAACGACCTGAAAAAATGATTAAATTAAAATCATCCGCCTAGACAATTTTTCTTCCGAGTTGCAGACTGCCTAGTGGATTACCGTGGCTCCGGCTCGAAAAGCAGGAGTAGGAACGGGGTGATTTTTAGTCAGTAGATTATATTGGATGATTTTACCCCTCCAAAAACTATTTCACTTCTTGGTAAAACGCCTCTTCTTACACAGAGCAAGAATGAATATTAATCACCACACTTCCTTAAGGTGTGAATTCGAGATTTCAAACAGTAAAACCAAATTCAGTTTAACACAATACCTCTTACCCGACTCGCATAATCATAGTAATAAACATATACACTACTTCGATATTTCCTAGAAGTCTCTATTGTGTGGCGGGGCGTGCGCCCGCGCAGCAAAACAATCATTAGTCGGTTCGCGTGAATAGTTTAAATGTAACCTGTGTATGTGGGTAGAGATCACGGTTTTCTTAACAGAAACTATTTTAAGTTCGACAGAGCGAAGATTTTATGTTATGAAATTGATATTTTTCAATTTACATTACTAAGGCTTACCTACTTCCACGTATGTTGATAAGCATTCCTGAAAATTCTTAACGACTGAATAAAAACAGGAAGCGGTAATTAAAGTAAATTAATATTAGTTTAATTTCAACATGCCTTCCTTTTCTGTTAACTTTTTCAAATAATTCCATTCGTTATGGACTAATAATTATAATGTCGGAAAATTCAACATGAGCCCCTATTAGTCTACACCAATTACCTTGTTTTCCTTTACAAGAAACTAATAACCATAAATGGCGAAAAGCAACTCACTCATGCGCATAAAATCTAAGTTAAAATTTACATCTATCAATAACTATCGCAAAATCACCATCAACTTTCTATCCCCAAGAAAATCGAGGTGATTATTCATCTTTGATGTAAATCCATCCCATCTTGTCGCGTCTCTATTCGCCCTTTAATCATGCGCCAGCGCAGCCCGCTACCGCGCATGCGCTGTAGCCTGCAATCACAAGCAGCCCCATAGTTATTTGTTGGGGTTACTGGCCTGCTCTCCACGCTGTTATGGAGTTCTGTTATTTCTATTATTTATCTATTTATTTATGTAGAAGCTGTGGAAGTGGAAGCTGGGTTTAAAGACCCGGTAGTTGTTTTAAGTCATTTTGTTGGGTTTTTATGACGTGAAGATGCTGTTTCTCTAGACGATTTAGAGCTAACTTTATGTTATTTTAACTATAATAAAACCTTTACTTTTTTTGTTCTCTAATAATATCTTCTGATTTATTTCGTTGCGGGATTCAAGACAGTTAGTTATTGGGACGCCTCGGACTTCAATGTTCCGGTATTTTCATTGTATCTACTATAGATCATAGCTTATAGGAATTGCAGCGGATATGGCAAGCTGTGACAGGCTTGTATAAAAAAAAAACCTTTTATGTGATTTCAATTTAAAAAAAAGTGCTTGTGATTAACCGATTAAGGAAATTCTATTTAGTCGGTGTGTTAGTTACATAAATTATACACAATGTCATTCAAATTCGATCTAGTTTTATTAAAAACCAAAGCAATATTCTCAGAAAAGGTTGTGGCTAAGGTTTCCTCAAGTCACAGCGCATAATACAAAGTTCTTTTAAGAAACGCATCCAAATAACATACTCAGGCGAACGATAAAAATCATGAGTAATCAATTGCGAAATAAATAACCTTTTCCTCTCGCCTCCAAAGGTTTATGAAGGAGGAAAGTACAAAATTACTTCGAAAAAATCTAACTTTAATCAAAGATCAAATATGAACGCCTACGCAGAAAGTCTAATGGTACGTTTTATGCCTACACTCATTTCACAAGATGAAGTCATTCTTATCAATATTTAGTTATGCAACTTAAAACTTAAAATGTATTTCCACATTTTCGTTAATGGTTTTTAAGAAGTGCCACGCTAATGTAAACTGGCTTTATATTTTTATTTTAAGTTCAAAAGCTTTTTTTACCGCTTCATTGACGCTCTTCTTGTTAAGTAATATACTTAATTATGTCTTTTTGAATCAGTTGCCAATAAAAATATGATGGAAGGTAATGAAAATGTCAATAAAAAGTTGTTTTTACATAAGGATAAATACTCTTACCGCCGTACTCAGAGTCATTTAATGATTACTTAACCCAATCCTTAGTAATTGTTTTCGATACAAAATCATTACTAACAAATAATTTAAGGTAATCATTAAGTGTCTCTGAGTACGGCAGTTAGGGCTGCCTTTTTTACTCAGATAAAATATAATGAATTAAAATTCTGTACCAGTCCCATCTTGTTGCTCACCACAAATTGAGACTATAAACATAACAGTCAAAAATAATTTCCCTCTCACATCTGCCCAGAAAACAGAGGATCGATTAATCTATTTTTTTCTCAACATAATACCAATGGCACATCTGCTATAGTCTGTGGCATGTCTCCCGTAATTACAGCCAGTCTGATAGGATTATAAATTAACAGGACCAAAAAAGGCGACGCAGGAGTCGATGCGCGTGCGCCTCCCAAACGCTGTTCATTACGTCATTTACATATAAGTTTTATGCGTGAACTGAAAGGAAAAATGGGAGCTGCTAATTCACTTTCAAGCGAGAGTGATGTAAATATATTATTTGCATAGAATTTGTGTCGTAAAGAGTGTTAATTGGTCAGCCTTGGCAGTATTTGGCAATGCCCTTTTTAGAAGTGCTAATGTTGGGTATGTTTCGTTAGAATAACTGTCTTCGTGAATGTTTAATATGGCTAATTACTTTCTATTTCTTTTTTCTCATTGAGTAATACTTACGTAGGTTGAATTTAACTTTCATTTTGATTTAATTTTCTCCATATTTATGCTGTAAAAATATGGTCTTATGATTATTATGTCCCATAATTATATTACAAACACTCCCATTAAAACGTGTAGCACATAATTGATATTTTAATTCAATTGGTCGAGCTTCATTAAAAATTACACAGTCTATATACAGGCTGTTTAATTTGCATCGACTTTAATCTTCAGTTTCGTAACGGCAGTAAAAGAACACGATGTATCTTCCGCTGTTTCTTCGCACGGGAGGATGATAGTTTAATTAATAACCAGATTCCTTGTTTTATTACTTTCTGTTATAGACCTAGACAGCTAGACTTTGTCTAGTCTAAGTTTGAAAAGAAAAATGTCTGCAAGAAAGTGAATATTGCCTCATGTTTGAGGCTTGGGGCGCTTAGCGTACTCATTTGTAAAGGCCAGCAAGTTCATGTTTCGGGTTACGGGTGATCCTGATTGCTTAAAATTGTCCTGTCGTTTTACATATTCTAAAAAACTCATATTTTGTTTTGTATAACTCCGGAATGACTTTTAATAACAACATTAAACTATAAAACTAAAAACAACGAATTCACACTCGACATTTCACTTCTCTTTGCAAACATCTGTACAAACAGCCATTAACCGCCATTCTGAGTCATCGCCCGCCATTTTCATAACTTCATAAGTATCATGGATGAACTATGATTACTCAAAGACCAGAGTTATATTTACTGTATTAAGTTTATTTCCAAAGAGCCTGAGGCTTAGTCTCTGGTTAAATTATTTTTTACGCGCATACAATGTGGTTGGAACGAAGGATCAAGTTCCTACTCCTTCACTTAGTTTTTTTGGTCCTTCGGTACTTGCGGTCGGCAAAGGAAGTTTCGTATTCTGCCTAGTGTTGCCATAGGTTAGTGTTGGGTAATTTAATATTTGTTTAGTTTCCTGTTTTTTTTTGTGTATAATAATCTGTGCAAAAGTGTGGTTTCGTTGTGCAAATATATCGTTCCATTTTAATTGTGAGCTTATTTAATCAGAACACGTATGCTTAAGATATAAAGATTAAAGAGATAAAGATTTCTTTATTTGCATACGCCTAGAACGCTATATTCAGTAAAATCATGTTTATATTAGCTTAAGCTAGTAAAGCATTTGCTTTATAACATATTTAATTAACCATTATAGTGCCATCATAAGCATCACCCTCCTTATTCCACTATTCTGACGAATTTAGCTATACCAGTTGATTTTGGTTTAAAGAAATTTTATATCAATGTTAAGTAATTTGTAGTTACTTAGTTTTTTGAAATAATATTTATTTTATATTTTCTGGACACGTCACAAGTTACATCCCTACATTATCCTTTCAATATAAAATTCCCCATCAACCATGGCAACACTGTGTTTCTCCCAAGCTTTTTAACGTACACGCTACAGGATCTGCGGTTTTTGATATGGATTACGGTTCTCATGTCGTTAGTAATCGGTCTTTTTAATTTTATTTTAAACCCCACAGTACCTACGTTCAAGTCACACGGGGTTTTTTCGAATGGGGAAGTTTTATAGTGTATTTCTTAGAAATACTTTGGATTAGAATGCAATAACTAACAACTTAGGACCTACCCACGCATGCACTGGCCGTTTGCAATTCACAGAATCGATTTTGGAATTCTTAATTTGAATTGCCATTCTTTTTGTTTCTTCTTTTTTTGTTAATCTGTGAAGGTCGTTGTTATAGTTGGTTGAATGAAATATTTTGTGGCATATTTCTGAAATGTTTAGAATGAATGATTGAATTAAGCTATAATTTATTACTCTGGCTAGGTAATCAAATAATAATATAATAAGCTTTTTATTTCAGACTCAAAAGATACAGTCCATAGTTGTGTTTGTATAACGGTGTTAGTAACAATATTGCTCAAGTATATATGTTAGTATTGTTAATAACAATAACAATTATTTTATTTCCGACCTAAGGCAGTCCGGTCTTGGAGCAACCATTTTCAAAACTACCAAAGAACTGTCTCAGATTAGATTGATTATGATAACAAATCCCTTACACCTTGAACCTTGATAGTTGCGTCTGCGCTATTTATCACAATTAAGAAACAATATCTATTGCAAATTCAGAATGGACTCCAATACATTAACCTAGCACAACAATTTATCTTAACGAAACAGCCCTACAAATCACGCATACATTGAAATGATCAATCTTCGCAAGTGATAAATGATAATTATAGCGCGGTTCATAGTGCAAGGGTGCGCGGGCGCAGTGCGTGAGACGGCGCGTGCGCAAGTCACGCCGCGCTCCCGATATTATTACTAATATTGTTTGTTATGTAATGTTGGTTTTCGTATAGTTTGTGGTGGATAAAAAAGTAAATTAGACCACAAAGAGAATGTTTGTTTGTACTTGTTATACGTTTCAAGTGTTGTGTAGCCTTTTTTGTTGTGGATTCGTTTTTACTTTTGACTTAGAGAAAGTTTATTTTATGCATGTAAATATAATATACACTAATTGCAGTCTATTGATATTAATTTCAAGGAAAGAAGACTTACGTGTATGATTATTGTATGAAAATATACCGAAAGAGGATGATAAAAAACGCTTAAGATTTCTGAAATCAAATATTTTATCCCACTTATCTTAACAGGATGTCAAAATAAATCATTAACTTCACCCTCTTACGAACACAAGACATGCAAATTAAAATTATTTGACAACAAGGATCCGAGGGTCACGATACTTTGCCAATTAGACACACAGATGATCAGATAACATGCGCATACGCAAGACCTTGACTAGTTCATGCTCTATTTTACTGTGACTGTATTAGGGATGTACACTAAAACATATCGACTATTTATTATATGGCGGACAAATATTATGTTTATTTAGTTTTTAATTAAAAATAGATGAATTTAAAGATGATGAAATGGATAGAAATATAGATAACAGAAAATCTTTTTTTATTTTAATACTCTCTACGATTTGACTTAAGTACACCTATTTGCTACTAATAATAAAAATAGTGATGATGCTCCATAGAAGAAAGGAGCCTTTGCCCAACATTACGATCGCTTGTAAGCTGACAAGCTGACTAGCTGATAAAGATGACAAATAAATATCTCCATCGTACTTACACTTATGCAATATAACTCTGAAAGATACAATAAAAAACTTAATTTCCCAAAAATATTCAGTGCCTTTAGGCTAAATGAACTAAATCGTACAGTGGATGGTAATGTTTGCTAGCTCTGTTTAGCAACGACCACACGACAATTTGTGCCTTGACGAAATATCGCGGCCTGCCAGCGATTGACAAATAATATGTGACGCTTTCAATGAGATATTATTAGTAGCACTGCATGTTACTTCATAGTAGTCTGCTGTCTGTTTGGACATAAATATTTTCTTTGACAAGTCATTAAGTGTTAATTTAATAGAGCTTGGATTGGGACTTTTTGTATGTGTTTTAATCGTAACTTACTGTCAAAACCAGGATTATTATATTTATCCTTGTCATGTAGATAAGGTTTTATAGTCTAGTACAGGACTGTTACTACTGTCACGGGTTGTTGATATATTTGGTAAATAATTGCACACTAACTTCTACCATTTGTCCGCCTTCCCGTGGTATAAAAAGTGTCCTATCATCCAAGTCAGCTCATACCTGTCTGTACACCAAATTTCCAAAATCCCTTCAGTAGTTTCTACGTGATTGACAGAAAGCTATCTAAACAAACAAACCTTCTCATATATAATATTAGTGTGATAACTCTCTTCTACTTTATACGCCAGAACTTCCAAATCTTGTGAGGGTTTAGCTATACAATAATTTACATCTACATGTGCACTGTACATCAAGTATCCTATGTAACGATTAACGATCTCAACTACTGTGCTAGTTGGACAATAAACAAGTGGATTCATTTAATAATACCCATAGTATATACCCATACCCTAAAAACTAAAGTCCAACAGAATTTTCTGTCCCAAACAATCCAATGTTTACATTGTAAAATCTCTTGTTTTGTCCAGTACTACAACGTTCACATATATCCGCTTCCAATGTTTTTTGTCGTCTGTCACGGTTTTGGGACCCCGATACTATCTAATGGACATTCCTGTTCAGCTCCTGTATCATTTTTTATTTGAGCATGACTGATGACGACTTCGCTTTTTCCTTTTTTGAAACCGCCTCAAGATAATACGGTCATATTTTTGGATTTTGAATGTACTTAAATATGTTTATTGGGAATTGTTGTTGCATTGATTTTTAAGTTTCTTTTTTTTGAAAGAATTCCATGGTCAATAAAATACCCATGACTTTCATGGTGAATGAAGAATTAAAATGAGTTCTTTTTGTACGAAATTTGTGTGTAAAGAATAGTTCTATTATTATTTGTTTTGTAGCAAGTGCACTCATTGTGTTATTATTTTTGTTTCAGGTAAATTTCAATGTCGGAACTTCAACGGTTTCAATTCAAGTCAACAGGAAAAAGGGCAAGATAAATTAAATCAATATTATCCATACTATTTCAACTAGTTGCAAAGCATTAAAATATTTGTTAAGTAAACAGAACAAACTATTTACGATATATTTAAAGTACCTCGTGCATTCTTGGTAACATTGGAATGCTCCCAAATTCTTCTTAAGCTTTATCAGCAATACTCAAATTCCAAAATATTTAAAGAAGTTATTTGCTTAACTAATACTCAGCCTATCAGAGCACGCGCCTCACAAAACACTTCTCAAACCGATATATCAGGAATGTTTACTCCAATCCCCAAAAATATTGGACATCACAATCTACCCTTAAACGCTCGGATCCTTTTAAAGGTATTATCGTACCCATTAGGAGAGAAAAAAAAAGCGACGAGTGATTTGATGGCCACGTTTAGACACGCCGTGAGCGCCCAAACCCCGTGCACTCCTACAGGTGCTCCCCTTTAAATCTCGACCGTGTAATTATAAAACCGGGATGGACTCTTTGTAGGACCGAAAGGGATAGAGGAAATTATTTTTTATGATTTTCTTTTTATATTTCATGGGCGTTAGAAGCCCATAATTTCGAGTGCGTTCACCTAAAACAGATCCCAGAGGCCTTGCTCGGGTATTTTCGTTTATCGCCACACGCACATAATTTTCGATGAGACGATTACACTGGTGCCATGGTGGTATGATCCATTAATCTTCGAGTATGATACAAAAAAATGTAGTCATGAACATGGCTTAAGAATTGTATGAATAAAAGCGAACGCGATACGTCAAGGCGTTCCATCTTCTCAACAGACCCTCATTGAATAAAGCGCGAAGATCGCATCAAAGGACTGCAATTAATTATCCCCAGCCGTTCTGTTACGCGTAACTACCACGGCCGCGAGCGGATTAATGTGTTTTGTCCCGACTACCCTTGTTTACCTTCAACCCGTCACACTGTCTTGTTTAAAACGAGACCAGATTGCTTTTTCACTTCTCAAACTTCATTTCGATCCAAAAAGACGGCCAATCTTGTCTCAGCTTCATCCCAACCGACCGCAAACACAAAGTTGTCCAAGCACCTATTTAAATCCTGTCCCAAAAAGTAAACAACATCCAGGAACGTAGTACGGACTCTTTTTTGGGTGTCCATCCGTATCTTGATTGATGGCGCGGACTCATCTCGGGGGCCAGGTTTTAATGGACTTCTGACATTGATTTAATAAAAACCCTTCATTACGGCATCAAAGACTGGGGTCAGGCCAGAGAGGCAAGCCAAACACGCGATGTACATACTCGTACGTTAATTATTTGAAACTGAGATCACGTTCGTGGTTTGTACTTAGCAATTAATGTACGCTCGGGATTGGCTTTCTCTTGTAATCACATAGTTTGCTTTTGTAATTGATTAATTGGTTTAAAAGTTGAGTGTTCGTTTTGGAAAGATGGTAACTGTATTCTTATTATTTTGCCTATCAAAACTTGTGTAGCCAGTCACCGCCTTCAGATTGTTGGGACCCTCAGCGATCCTGAATACCTTTCTTGACATTTGCCGGGGATTGCGATGTTAAATACTTTGAACCCGGATATTGCTTCACTTGACAACGATACTCTCACAACGATACTAGTAGTTGATACCGTAGCGAACAAGGTATGGAATACAGAAATTCTTTCTTTATCTTTTTTAATTATCTCGAATGTATCACCGCATATCCCTTCGCGTAACGAGCTCTCTTTGTTCTTATTGACACCACAATTAGCTTATCTTATTCGAACACTTAAAGTACCAGTGCCAGTACCAAGTTCTGATAGACTTGTCTCCAGATAAAACTTAATAAGTCTGCAGGACGACGGGACAAACAGAGAATTCGCAGTACGCATGCCAAATACAGCGTTGGCAGATTTCTGCTCATTTATAAGGACCACCTCGAGCCCCAACAAAAAGACGTCGCCCCTAAGGTCAATGCACAATTAGATGCCTCCAAACCTGATGAGAGCAATCACTCACGACGTCAAGTGAAATATTTGGCAGCCGCGGACGTTGAAATATACGGATGGTAATGGGAACATTTCTGCTCACTGATAAATAACTGCAAAAAACATGTGAAATGTTCCCTGGTGTGTTACGTTGATGGGCGTGATTAAGATTTAACTACAATATTTGCTTTCATGAACAATCACAGCAAGTTTAGTTACAGAACGTACCCGTATAATTAAAAACCTTTCCACGTAGCGCAAAAACGTAAAACGTTTTACTATAAAGTAGTAGCTGTCAGGTCTCATTTAGTAATTCCGCAGGCGAAACCGCAGCAAAAACAGGACACGTGCGCTTGCGCAGCGAAGCCCATAAAACCTTTTTTCTCCCCTCCATCTGCAATGGATAAAAAATTCGGAAGGGCCGTTAATAACATCTTTTTTCTTGTTTCGGCTACCGAAATAATGGGATCCTTCGCACTTCGAATTGGACCCTCAATTTGAATTCATCTTTCGACGAGTTTTCGCATTATTCGGTTTTTGTTTTTTCTCCAACGTCATTCTTGGAAACCTGAGGTTAATTAGACGGTTCTGTTATGGAAATATTTGACTTGTTGCGAGTGAGCAGATCAAATAACTTGACGTGGTGCTCTCTTTGATGTGTGGCGTGCCTTATTTGCCTTAAAACAGGGTGTCTAGAAAAGCAAATTGATTTTAACCAACGTTGCGTTCACAACGTCTTTTGAAGTGACGTGTTATGTTATTTTCCGCCCACTGTGATACACAAAGGTTTATGACATGAATTCCTCTTTGTCGTTTTAGTTTTAATTGCTGAAACTAAACTTCAAACAGTGTTGTGTAATTCGATGTTGATTTATTCGAAATTGGAGCTTAATGCTTTACTTTAAGTTAGAAATTCTAATTTACCGTTGGTAATAGCTCCATAACTTTTAATTTTTTGATCATACACCTTAATTACCTGCTCTAAGGGCAGCCAAAATTCTCAGTTGGTTCTCTCATGTACTCTTGACAATAAGGGCTAATACGTGAAACATAATACATAATGAATTTGGCGAAAAGTGGACATCTTAACCTAGTATATACTTTTATTATGTAATAAACACCAAATAAACGAATACATTTATTATTTTAACGCTTTTAATCGATATCTCAAGACAGTAAGAACACAATCAACAATGCAAATGTGAGGAGATTAATTTTGATTGCATCTAGTCAGCTATTGGGCAACAGTCAACAGTGCCCACTGGTTACCAACACTTTTATATAAGCAGGCAATTAGTAGACTAATAGTATAATGGACAAGCATTACTGAGGCAGTTAATTTTAATGATTTTTTATTGGTTTTTAAATGTTTAAGTGATGTCGACATTTTTGGTTGTAATCTTTCGTTAAAAACTGTGTAAGTTTATTATTTATTAATCTTGTAATGTGTTTGGATTTTCGTGTGTGTTAGATGTTAAGTAAGATTTGTTTTTATGATGATTTTATTACTGGCTTAGGTAGTAATTTGTCTTGTGTTGGAGACACTTCGATTTTACCACCTCAAGTATCTATGTATACTATCTTATGCTTATCAGTCTCGCTTGCTGTAAGTAGATTATTAAGTTATTTAATAAATTATGTTGGACATAATATTTTTATAATAACTATCGTGTGTCGTAAATTAACTAAAAATCATGGTTTACTCACGTATATTAATGGAGAAAAGCTCTACTAGTTTTGAGTCACAGAGGGACTCTTCATCATGAGCAGCGTGCACAGATGCGGCGACGTCACGCAGCCTACTGTAGGCTTTAGCATTAGCTTTCATAATTATAACCCTGTTTCAATCGACTGCTAGACTTATGCCTCTCCAATCACACGCTACTGAGCTCAATCATCAGCTCTTCACACAGACACAACTTACCCAGAGGTTAATCGGTCAACGACCTTTAAACTTATAAAAAACAAAAGGACGAAAATAATACCATATAACTACTGCCAAACAATAGTCGATACAATTTTATTTGACGCTCGAATCGATTCGAATCGATTGTTTCTAATTATAATCGATATACTACCTAATTTTGAAAAGGAACTAAAGTTCGTTGTCGTTGGTAAAAGAGTTATTGTTGTATTTTTTGCGGCGTTCATTGTGTATGGTGATTTGGTTCATAGTCTCTCATTAGTGGCGTGTGGTCACATGGGCTAGGGTCAACTGCCTCTGTTTAGTAGGATTTTCCTACTAATGTTACCATGTGTAGGTTTTATATAAAAGTTTGGTATTATTTTGATAGTAGTTTTGTTTGAATACTGGATTCTGGTAATAGTGTTTGTGGAAAATCGATGGCTGTTACTAATCTACCATCACAATTATTATCCCAGAAGGGATATTTGGACATTTTCAATGTTACACACACTTTTATGAGTTATGTTATGTGTCCCATGTAAGGTTACTGGATTGATTGTAAATTAGAACTAGTATAATATAGAAGGATTAGAATAGGAGCTTACTGCCATACTCAGAGACATTAAATGATTATTTAAACTATAAGTACCTTAGTAATGATTTTGTATCGAAAATAATTATTGTTGATCGGGTTAAGTAACCATTAAATGAGTCTTAGTACGGCAGTTAGAGTTGATTAGTGATTGTTATAATAACCTCGCCCCTCTTGAATCATAGTATAACCCTATAGCAATGATGAACATGATACAGGGCCATTGATTGCATCACAATTAACGCGAGCTCTAATAAAGACATGTAAAGTGCCAACTTTGACACGTTTAGCGATCTAACCTTTAATCAATCGTGTTAAATGTTATTTGCAATTACACATTACACTCGTTCACGAATCACAATGGCGACCCACCTACGTCTGACATTTGTTTTTTAGACCTACACCCATAATTCCCATAATTATAGACGGCCTTTGTACCAGAAACAATAGGAGTAAACTTTTTAATCAATCACGTGTTGCAAGGGTCGGCCATGTCTGTTAGTTTTGGCAGGTTGCGCAATCGCACGCCGATTGTGGTATGCGTGCGAGTTTTGACAAACGATCTGTACATGATTGAATTATTTTTCAACACTCTTTTGTGAGGTATGTTGTTATGTGAGTGGCTCGTTGGAGCTGTGGGTCTAGTGGCTACTCAGCGTGAGGTCCTCCGGTACCTGGTATTTAAATACAAAGTTATAAACTAATAGCTATAAACGTTTACGTAATGTCGGACGAGGCAACAAGTATCTTTATACCTCCGAAATCTTTTTATAATAACTATCGTGAGACATATTAAATTGTCTGCGCACTCTGCTCATGATGAAGAATCCCTCTGTGACTCGAAACGAATAGAGCTTTAGTTAACCTCCCAAAGTATAACGATATCAAAAAATTAATACTGTAACTGAAAGAGCAACATTTATTATTATTGAAGTTTAATTTAAATACCTTCAATTAATAGTTTAATATTAGAACTTCAGCATTTAACTCCCCCTCACCCCTTATAAATATCATCAAATATCCTCATGATTTCCATACCACCATTTCCATCCCAACACAGCAGAAACACTAGTCATACCTCCACTATGATATAACACAACCCATAAATGTGTCAAGAAACTGAACATACATAATGTCTCAATGAACCCGTTCAATTCATTCGACAATCAATCACTTCAACAGCTGAGCACACGTGTCGCTGTGTGACATTTGCGCTTGCGTCACTCCCCGGTGCTAACAAAATGATGAAAACGTAGCTGACTCCATAAACGGAGCCTTAGTGCGCGCTTTGCTTTGATCTAGGGCTGCCTAAAATTATAGGAATGTTGATGAATGAGGTTTCTCGGAAGGTATTGATAATAGGGGTTTTTTGTGGACGAATAACGGGGCGCGATTGCAAAAAATACTGATTCGATGGAAGTTTTTTAGAGCTTTAATTGAATACTAGTTCTTCGAAGTTAAACTGTTTTGAGGTAAACATTTTAGGCTGGCTAGGTTTGAAAGAAAGAAAGAAAAACAGTTTATTTGCACCGTTGTAAGATATTGCTGGCAAAACAAAATAACAAGGCGCAAAAAGGCCAGTGCTCAACTAAAATGCCCTATATTATAAACATATAAAAATAAATTTAATTTACAAATAAATAGATCTAGATTTAGGTGTAATCGTATGTATCGTTTCAGACGTATCTAAGGAAATTGTTGACCATTAAATTTTTTTCTATGAACATTAAAATAAAATAAAAAAACATAAAAGAAAACATAAAATAACATAAAATGAAAAACATATTAGGATTATATCACAACCCTAAAACTAAACTCTAAACACCGAAGAACATAGTTTCCGCTCAAAGTAGATAAATAGGTACGAAAACAGTTGTGAAACTGATTTTGTAAATTCACAAAGATTCTGTATGTGTTTGAATTAGTTGTGGCGAATCGCCGCCTTTGTGGCTTCGATTGTTTCGGTCCGCTGATGTCATGTGTGTCATCGATTTTTTATGTCTTAATTTGGTGTAGGATTTAGCCAATACGCAGACTTGAGATGGGAATAGGGTTAGTTTTGAAATAAGAATTGTCGATTCAACGGTTGCAAACGCGAATGCTAATTTAACTAAAAATCACGGTTCACTCACGTAAATTAATGGAAAAACGCTATATTAGTTGAGTTGAGATACTCGATTTTGGAAACCTTTTCATCCTACACATTTCAAGAACAGATTGATTTTAGATTGTCTAATAGAACAGATCTGCCTTCGCTGTGTTGTAGCAATTGAATTTGAACACTCTCCTATTTAAAAGGCGGCCTTAAACCACGATTATATAACTTTAAACTGACCTTACATAAGAAAGCTGCCTAGTTTCAGCCCATGCCAACTCTGAACCCATTACTACGAAGACATTTGTATTCCTAGCAAAGTGACAGAGACGATCAACGCACAGATAAACAGACATACATGCAACACACATATTTCTGATAACATCTATATTATAAGCCTAACACAACTTTAAACCATAACCTCTACGTAACAAAGTTCATATTAGCTTACCACGTCAAACGTAAGCTTTTTAAAATATCGTGTGTGGTGCGTTTACAGAGTGTGTCGTAATTAAAAAAACTCGCGAGTAATTACGAGTGTCGAAAGCCGACTTCGTGAACGATGAACTATGCTGTCTATGGTATGTCCGAATTTTTGTGAGGGCAACGACTTCGTGTGACGAATTCAATGCGATGATTGTGACAGTGAATTATTTTTGTAAAAAAAGTTACATAGGTATGTAAGTACATTGTTGATTATAAATAAATAGTAAACTTACTGCCGTACTTAGAGTTATTTCATGACTAGCTTTTTTCTGCCGGCCGCTTCGCCCCCGTTGTCGTGAGATAAAAAGTATCCTATGTGTTTTTCCTGACCATAATTGTTCTTCTACCCCTGTTCCACATACATCTCAATCCCTTCAACCGTTTTGACGTGGTTCAGGATTCTGGGATACAAATTACCTCTCTCTGGAACAGTCGTTTTTAAACCACAAACAAATAACATAACATCATTGAATCCTATATCAAATTTTATTACAATAATATTAACCATATTTTACGAGTAATTTCAATGTAGGCCTTTGAATAATAACCTTACAATGTAGTCCATTTAATTTCTCTCTAAATTATACGGAAAGGTCGCCATTTCCAAAACATTGACACTATAAAATGTACTAAAGCAGCCATTTTGAATCATTTCTTTTTTTACCACACACGTAAAGCTTTCCTTATTTACAAGACGTGCGAAATTCAGTCGTAATTTATATGGGGCAAGGTGTAATATAGGTTGTGAGTACTCGCAATTATGTGGGATTCCAGGAATCGTTTAGCAACAGTAATTTGGACACCCATCAAAATTCCATGTACAGGCTGTGTTTTTTTGTTTGTTTTGAATCCTTTGCTGTTGTGCCAATTAGATATTTAAACTTTGTAAATGCTGGCTGTATGAATGACACCAATTACTTGCATTATGTTCTACGGTTGATTAGTTGATACAAAGCACAACTGCTAAGCGTGATAGCAGTTAAATTCTCAGACTAATTTGAGCCTAAAAATAGGCTTTATAAATATTAAAATTCAACTACTATCAATACATAATACGATAATCTCCTACAATTTCCCCCACAGCATCTGGACGTCCACTTAGTTTCTTAGCTTAGCTGCTCCAGATTAAAAATTCCTAATACCTAAGTAACATTACTTACGTTGCGAGTAATTTTCGAGATTACCGTAACCAGAGGCCAGATGTCGGGCCTTCAATGATTAAAGGCTTCTAAGAAGTACGACGGCTTGATTATCTACTAATCTGTTAAAGCCTCAAGCTACAGCGACTAGGAAAAAAAACATCTCCATTTGCATATCACATCTTAGTACTCTCAATCGCTCTTCAAAGCAATTTCACTTTGACAGCACTTTAATTCTTAGCATTAAAGTTGATTTTTCTATATCATGTGTGTTAGCACTGGCTGTTGTCTGTTCCTCAAACAAATTGTACGGTTGGGTGGCCTCAGAGAGAATTACGTACTTTTTTTTAAATGTTCTACATTTAATTTTAATACAACGACCTGTATATAGGACGTCAAAATGGCGTGCTACATACCATAGTTTTGCTCCGTAAAACATGGCAACTTTACCATATTTTAGAACAAAACACGAAATATATTTTTAACCATAAGACGCATAGAAACCAAAACTATATATTTAGAATTGTAGTCTATCTGGCTCACTTTACCGTAATCGTCATTAAATACAAACACTTATTTTAGCCGTAGTAAAGAAAAAACAACATGGGTAAAGATACCAAATTTTTGGCAACTTTACCTACGCGCCGTATTCATCGTGTATTGCATATTAAAGAGTTGTTGAGATACAGAGGGCTTCATCTAGGACCTCTTCGTATTATAATGCAAACAATATGAGAAAATCTATAAAGATAACGGCTACAAAGACATTAGGGAAAGTTGCCATGGGTTTCATCGTAATTTACATACAAATAATTTGTTACGCTCGGGGTTGTCAAAAAAGGAGGAACTTTTTTATGACATGTATATTTTAAAAAAAAATTAATAAACCTTAAACCTAAAGTAAAAAAACGCACAAATTTCTAACATAAATATTATTCCCTTTTAAACTAAATTAAGTTCTAAAATTTTAAGTATTTATGTTTAAAATTGTAAAAAAGGCTACAAAATAATGTTTAATCCTTGACTTTTTAATTTTATGACTTCACTATCTCCATAGCTAATTATAACATCACTTCCGTATAATTTTTATAGTGTCTAGCTCCGAGTTTTCTGCGGTTTTGTTTCATGGGAGCCATTTTGGCTGTAAAACAAGAGGTATTATTAAATACATTATATCTTATCATCCAGGATATTCACTATTATGCTGTGAAATTTAGGTATTCGAAAATGGTTACATACACACAAACAAGAAAAAAACATTTATTGCCAACCCTAACTGTAGGTAAAGTTGCCACAAAGTAGGCCGTGGCAACTTTACCTAACCTGTGTCAACATTACCGAAGCGATTATTTATCAATAAATTAAAGAAAAAGCAATTGCTGACATTACAACAGTAATCCCAACTATAATATACATTTAAGATCAAAATTTCACTCACCTGTGACAAATAGTTAAGGCTCTGTAAGCACAATTTAGGAACAACTAACTTTTAGCTCATTTTCACGCATACATTGTGACGGCCATTACTGGCATAATAGCAGTCTTACGTCTACGCAAAATATAGTAAATATTTCCTTTTAATGTCTAAAAAATACTTCTATTACAAAACAGAATTCTAGTGGGTAGATTTTTAGATAAATGAGTTTATACCGAATACCTATAGTATGGTAAAGTTGCCAAGGGCCCGGTAAAGTTGCCATAGTTTACCGGTACTTATTTATTTAATTTGATTGTTTCTTTCTTTGTTTTGTTAACCATCAAATTCAGTTATAGCGGTCTGAAGAGCTTTGTTTTGTTTGTATATTTCTGGGGCATATTTTATGCTTATAGGTGAACAATATCATTGGTAGAACCCACACTTTGAGACGTGCCATTAATCAGCAATTACATCGAAGATTTGTCGTTGTTAGCAGAGTACATATATGTATATGGCAAACACAATTACTAAGCTTCAGTACATTATAATTCAAAATTGATCTAAAGAACACAAAAAGAAAATCTATCTAGATCCTTCTCTCTAAAAAGGTTTTTCCACCCGAGATGTGCTATCATGCTATGCTACTTTGCTGTGAGTGCGTTTAGTTTCACCATTACGTTTTCGTAACATAGCTACATAGCACACCTCTTCTCACTCAAAAAGCATTCTAACGCTTAAATGTGTAGATAAAACAATAAAAACCATGCTCTATCTAGAATCCACACGGACTCCTAAAAACAGCCACGCGCCGGCTCACTCCTGCTAATTACAACGCATCAGAAACATTCGATCTGCAAACGTTTGACAGCGCCGTTAGCATTCAGATAAATGTACTCGTCTTAGCTTAAATTGTTTTTAATAAGTACCTACTAGATGTGATAAATTGTGCTGGCGTAGCAATAGTAGTTATCGATAGCTTAGCTAACTGTATGACTTTAGATCCTGGTGGAATATGCGTGGAGGATAGGCATTCTTGATTCTTGTGCATTTTGTTCTTATCCATTTTCATATTTAAAAATAAAACTAATCTTAATACTTTGACGTTTAATTCGCCTTCTTCTTTGTCATTTCTCTCTTGGCAGATCGGTCTTGGTCTCGTTGAGGCATTTGTACTGGAGCTAGATTCAGCTTTCCTCGCGATATCCCGCCATCTCTCCCTGTTCGTGGACTGTCTACCGCAGTCTAACACAGGGTGTCTCGTAGCTGATTTGACTTACTCAGCCCAGGGCATTGGTGATCTGCCTCGTGATCTGATTCCCTCTTCTTTCCCCTGCACTGACTTTGTCACCACTGGCTAAGTTTCAGTTGGTATAACAAGCGAATCTTGGTTGCATCTTCTTGAAATAATATGTCGCATAGATGCGCGATGTTCAGTTGCATTTAGCCAGTGTTTGGAAAGAGGATCGTTCCATACCAAAACGGCAACTTATACCTATTTTAAAATGCCAGTAGTACCTACGTGTTATTGTACTAAATCAAGAGATTTAACTTAAAAGCCACGCGTACAACCACTGCGCTATAAAAACAATAGCAAACAAAAAAGAAATAAAAACAAAGAGTTCATTAACACACTTTAATTGAATAAATGCCTAATTGTAATTAATTACTTCACTAGACAATATCCGCATGATGGTGGGTGTTCGATTCTTTTGTCGTGCAAAACAACAGGTTTGATTCATTGTAGTTTTTACTATAACATAACTGTAAGCTTCCAAATCTTTGTTTTTTACCGACGTCACAAAAGGAGGAGGTTATCTATTTCGACTGGGTTTTTTGTATGAGTTTTGCAACCTTAGAGGTCTTAACAGGAAATTCAGTTCATTAATTCATGAATATTAGTTTTTTATTAAGTTAGGTAATTATTATAATTCGGCAAACCAAACTGGTCCTTTAAAACCAATTCCGTTTATAATAACAAAACCATAAAAAAATCTTTATTCAAAGAAATCCATGCACTAAAGATGGTAATCGAATCCAAGACCACCCTTACAATGTCATTATCAAGTGACCGTACCACGCACAATGTACTTACAATCGATACATCGGTTGACACAAAAATCGATTAGAACAATGATCGATGCGTACAATCGAGAACAATTCGTTACACACGAAACACTAGTATCGGTGTTGAGATAAGCCTCCAACAATCACAACACTAATTAATTCTGATTGATGTGCTTCTCATACAAACATACATACATACAAGCTGATAGAACTATAGTAAAAGAGTTTTTAAAGAGTTAACAAATTGTTAGGTATCCGATGTATGGATTGATTAATTTTTTTACACACGTAAAACAGGGAACTAGAAAAAAATACTTATCCATTAAAACAAGATTTTTTGAGTACTTCTAATATCGATCGGTGCGCCCTCTATGTTATTTTTTTATATAAAACTGTAGATTATTCTCAATACCAAGTAAACAATTGTGATACAATCTTTATTACAGATACGCTCCCGGTATGCCCGTCATGACAAATCGACTAACAACAACATCGATCCATCGAGTCACTCGATAATCGATACACTCTTAGTCGAATTATCGCCTGTCGACTCGTGTGAACGATTACATAATAAATAATGGTCAATTCGATTACAATCACACATTAGGACGCCCCGCTGTTTCGTTACACCTGATATTTATTATAATAAAACACTGATAATCGAGGCATTGTTTAAAAAAAATCGCGAATGGCCGAAGCCTGCTACGTTAGTAGATACCTATTTTATTAATGGGAGGTGATTTTTTCTGTCGGTCACAGGTCACGGCGTGTCAAACTCTGGGCGGTATATCCTTGAATGTATTACTCTATAATTTGACTACGTGTGATTAAGATGGAATTATGCAAGACATCGCTCTCTAAAGGTCAAGTCTACATCTGTTCGTACAAATGAAGATATTATTCTAATCTCGTGTATTTTATATTCCTAGCTGTTTATTGATATAATTTCCTCCCCGATATGGGAGACATAAAGTTGGCGTATCAACGCTTTATCTTTTCTCGGAGGCAGTAAAAGCGTAGTAAAGAAAACAGTAATGTTATAACGCTTATGGCGTAATAAACATAGCACACGGACAGTAAGCACCCGACTATCTCCAAATAAGTGATCCTGCAACTTTTACTGTGAAGAAATACCTCCGTTCTAACATTGGCGGAGTCACATAAACTTGCGTAGAAGGCAAGGACAAGACAATGGGAGACGGAAAATTAATATATTATAGAAAAGAATTTAAAGCTTCCTATCTACAACAAAAACGACGATAAAACTTTAATTTAGTAAGGAACAGAAGAATCGATTTGATGGCGCGTTAGTCGATTTTCGAATCGATATAATAAATTTCTTTGTTCTGGCAATGTTTCACGTGAACTGGCTTTGTTACGTGAATTCAAGCTTACAGCACTAGCATAATGTTTTCGGCAATAGTTATGGTTGGAACTAATCGGAAATTCGTAGTCGAGTATTCGACATAGCACAGTGTGTTGCGGACAGATAGCAAAATAAATTTAACATAATAAAAAGAAGTAAAAAGTGGAACATTAGCATCTCTTGCTTTCTTTTAATGTAATAGCATCATAAATATGTTTAAATGAACATAATCTGCAGAACATACGCTATAAATTAATTCGATAGTTATCACTTTAACAATTGCATGTAAACTTTCATAGCTATTGTCTCTGACACTCATTAAAGTATAGTTAACTTACAACAGCCCGTATCTCGCATGTCGGCTACTATTTTCATATAAAAGTTTCACTTTTAAAACAATTAATTCGAAAGAAAAAAGGTTCGATTGTACGAGATTGCCTGTGTGAAAAATCGTTTTTACAATGGATGATCGCTTATGAAGATTTCTTGCTGACGCTTGTAGCGACCTCTTTGTAATAGCAAGATAATTATTTTAATACGCACAAGAACGCAGCAGTTACACTTTCACTTTGAATTAGCATTTGCTCTCATGTTCATGTAGACAAGGTTTTTGCAAACAAAGGCTGTATCTGTGTTCCTTTGCCTTTGTTTTCGCGCCAATTGCTTTGACAGTTATGAATTTGACACGCAATGTTGCCAATTACGTAATATTTGAATTAAGAATATTTTTACGCAACGTTAATTTTGTCCCTATAACTGGTGCCAATGCGTGTCCCTGTTTTAACTATGTCTTAATAAAGTTTATGAGTCTTACAACTTAGGTTACGTCTGGGGAGGTTGTAAAATAATTATTTCAATTAAGATTAACAATTAAAGATTTTGTAATAGCATGCTAGAGCTATTTATTGCTGTTGTAAAAGGTGATCATTTTTATTTAATTAAAAACTCTCTCGATGCATTTCACATTATAAATTCTAGTAACTGTAATAATACAATCAATCATGAGAAACCAAATGTATCAGACCACTATTTAATAATAAATTAAAATACCAATCCTTGTGGCCACAATGAAAAATAATAATAATCATCCTTCAGATGCTCAGTGTGATCAAATGAGATTAAATATGTGCACAAAATATACCAAATCACTGCCGCTAATTGAAAGAGTTGCCACTAGAAAAAATCAAAGCAACCGGCGGAAATGGCTTAATATGTTCAGCCAGTAATGTTGAATGCTTCATTAGAAGGATTTTGATAGCGCAATCATATGTTCTGATCGGACTGCGCCGCGGCGCGAAGTGATCCAATTGGTTGATATCCGATGCGTGCGTTCCAAACATTCAATTTGAACGCATTTGATAGAAAGGCATTCTCGGGGTTGCTATTGGTAAATAAATTAATGATGACAGTTGCTGATTTGAATTCTTTATCTTAACGATTTATGGTGGTTGCGTTGCAGATGTAATGTAATGTTTTGTTTTTATGAACATTCTCTCAATATCTTTGTTAGGATTATTTTGTTCGGTGTTTTTAATCGGAACTACCGTACGGTGAGGTCGCCGGCCCAATTGTCCTCGGTTAATGTTAACACCTCGAGCACACGGCAGCGGTAGATAATGGCAATCTTATCGACTTGTATCTGCCCAGCCCAGTGCCATTAGCTGGCCGACCGACTTTCCCCGTAGGGTAGAACGCGATTGTTGACGATTGTCCTCCGCGAGCGCTGAGCTTGGTACCTACGTGAGGTGAGGCCACATGGCTAGCTGGGCTTGAGCTAATATTATTGTATTATTTTTGGAGCATAAACAGTCGGTGGCTGTCAGAATGTCAATGATTAATATCTAAATTCTCGTAAAAGTTTTGACTGCATAAAATATGTTTTGTCCATTCGCACTTGCATTATACAGAAAACTTTTAAGCACTTAAAATATTCTTATAAACATAATAATAACACATAGCAAAACTTCTTCTCTTCTTCTTTATATAGGATTATTTACATATAGGAAAATACAAAATAACTTGTCTATTAATATCACTAATCTATTATATAAAAATAAGTCAGGTTTTCCTTCCTGACGCTATAACTCCAAAACGCACGAACCGATTTCCACGGTTTTGCATTCGTTGGAAAGGTCTAGGGCTCCGTGAGGTTTATAGCTAAGAAAATTTAGAAAAAAAAAATCAAGAGAAAGCCTATTTGGTGGCGAAACGGAGTTTGCCGGGGTTTGCTAGTTACATATATTTTTCTAAAACACACTGTATATGTAAACACAAACAAAAATTCCAAAACCCAACAAAATCCTAAATCTCACGAGTCAATATAACAAGCCCTATTTATCCCTCGGTCCGCTTTCCAATGACACTTGCCGCATAGTCGCATGCGCTTGCGCAGCTAAGTAGTAAGTACCATTGCGAATAATGAGCGTTTCTGATCCATAACCGATTGCCGGGCGATTATTTTTGAGGTTAAGACCTTGTTACAGGTTCGGTTCCTATCTAGGTATTTGTCTAACAAGATGTGCCCGATAAAGTTGTAATGCTCTAGAATTTGAACTTAACGGAGTAAGGAGTAACTTGGGCTTGTTTGTTTTGGTATTACTTTGGTGATTAGATGGTTTGTGGATATTATGTTATGGGATTCTGCTTTGCTCTCTGTGCTAACAGAAGTATTGTTAGAGAAATTAGATTTTTGGAAAACAGCACAGAGTCTTGTATAGTTGATAGGTCTCTTTTTGGCAATTGGCCTCTGTAATCTAACTTTTTGGAAACAATAGAAAATTTAAGGGACATGATTATTTAAGTCACAAAAAGAAATGTTAAGGACCAATTTACATTGAACACGTTAACCGCCACATCGGACATTAGTGACCGACGCTTAGCAAAGGAATTTCCTTAAACAGTTTTCTTTCGGCAGTTAATGCTTTACATTTTCTCTCTCTCACACTTTCTCATGAGCTATCAAATTAACGTAAACCACACATTTGCATATCAAAGTTTTAAGACAATAACTATCAAAGTCTAGACAATGCCACTCAAATCCTACTTGCAAGTCTAACAAGTGTGTTCTCACATAACAAGCCCTGTCTACCCCACTTTCCACACTCACAACTTGAAGGTATCGTCTGTAATGAGTTGATTCATAACTGATATGGAACCCTTTTGGGGTCAGTAGGACCTTAGGAGATGTAGCACGAAATGTCTCTGCGAAGTAAATTGTGGGTTTGTATACTTAGTTCTTAGTCTTAGTACTTTGGCGTGCCATTGGAGAGGCCTTTGTCCAGCAGTGGATGAGAACTGGCTGATGATGATGATGATGATACTTAGTTCAACCATTTTTGTTCAAGTAGAGTTTTTTTAGGTTTTAACACAAATGCAGACCCAAATAGATTACAATCTAAATTTCTCAACCAAGTATTAAACCTTCTTGGTCTACATATAGGTAATTCTTTTTGTGTATCTATTTGATCTTCTTACTTCGTGATTGCTATAATTTCTTTTAAAATTATGTAATATTTTTTGTAAATTCTGTAAGATCACCAACCTGATTAAGGTCTATTTTGTTTATATAGGTATACTGTAGTGTGTCTGTTTGTCACATATTTATGTAGTTCCTACCAATCACAGTTAATGCCAGCAATGTGTTAATGCCAGTTAACACTTAATTCATAATTAGTACAGTGTTTGAACTTAATTTATAACCACCTACAGTGTGGAGACGTTAAGTTATTGTTGAGCCTATTTGATTTACAAATTAACTGGTCCCTCTATGGAGGTCGGAGTGATGAATTGTGCTCCTACAGTTTGAACTGAATGTAGTTAGTGATCTTTAGTGTGTTTAGGTAATGAGGTAAGTTTGTCTGCGTTTGTTCATCTAGTTTTTTTTTTTCAAGTGGCTTTTGGGTGCCATCAGTTTTATTTTTAAGATCTTTGATTATGATTTTGGAGATTCTAATGTTCAGTGTTTGTTGACAGTCCTAATGGGTCACTTATTATCTGCTCGTTGGCCTCATTCCTTAACAAATCTTGTGTTTAATTAAATACATATTATCTTATCGCTTCTTTTTTTGCTAAACTCTTTTCTGTGAATGCGTAATTTTTAAGCAAGGTGTTCGTTTTATAAATAAAATTAAGTGGAGAAGTTTGGACACCATTATTTTTAAGTTTACAATACAATTCTAGTTTGTAAGAAGAACCTAGTAAGAAAAAAGCAATACCATCAAGTTACCGACATACATAAGATTGCAAAACGCGAACATATCTCCTACCAATTACTTACCTTGTTCGACTTAATTGAGAACAATTAAATTGTTTGTTTTCTTTGTATTTCTCACGGCTTTCGATTGCACGATCATTATTTGTCCCATACGTTACGTCACTGGTACTTATTGGTACACGCGAAAGTTTGTGATGAGTGTTTGTTTGTCCATCTGTCACTATTGTAATGTTTAACTGATTGGATGCAATTTGTCATACATATGAATGGATTATGGTATAGATATAGAATAATAGTGTTATACTTAAATAATCCTTTGCAATTTTAATTTTAAATTATTTCTAGCTATCTCAACGCTTATAAGCGACTATAAAACTTCAAATTATCTGAATTAATTAAAAAATCATAAAAAAGATGAAACTAATTCTTAGTTTAATCTGTATATTTTTCAAACCACACATTTTTTATAGCTAAAGAAATACCAACATAAATGATTAATGTTTTTACAAATGGCAACTGTACATTTAAGGTAAATCACCCAATTATCGGCCGGGGCATAAAACAAATCGTGCGAACTGTCACGTAGGCTGAATGGTGTGATATCTTTGCATCGTTCCATGTTCCCGAGGTGTGGCAGAGAGCTAGGCCCTAATTATGTTGATCGCCCCGTGATACTATGGTACTTAGACTTACTTGACATTTTGCCGAACATTACTACACGAAATGAAAGGGTTTTTGTTAAACAAGATTTCTGACATTATGGTATCATCGTGCCTTGTTTTCAGGGTTACTAGATTAAATATTTTTTTTGGGCATAGGACATCTAAAGATGCAAATGGTATACTCACCAATGTCGATACCGTTTTTCGCCTGTTGTATTTTATTCCCATGTATAGAGAATCGACTTTCTTTATTCGACTGAACAACTGTTGTTCTACGGTTGTTTTGCCACCGTAACGTCAATGCTATTTATCTTGTTGAATGCAGCATCATTATGATACTAAATCTCTTACAAAAATAAGTATGCAGTTAGTCACAAAACAACCTGCCGTAATACCATTGATGTAGCTACCCCACATCACGGGTACTACCAACCCTGAACCTAACACCCGTCACAGCTGAATGGCAGCCCTATCAACTGACTCATGCAACCAAACACCAAGGCATTAGATATCTGAGTCAGGGGTACGCTGTTACAGGCATCAGTTAAGCTAATAGGTTAATTGGGCTCGCATTAATTGTTAAATGTAGGTGCTTGGCGATACAATATCTTACTTCATTATCTAGGACTGAATTGTTTGTCAATGTGATTGTGCTAATCTTCAACTTTAAACGCCATTTGACAGTTTACGCGCCTCGTCGAATTATGAGCGGTTTGAAATTTCAAATTCAGAATGTTATTGTTGCCAGTTATAAAAATGTTGTGTTTGAATTATGATCTATTTTAAATATCGAATCGAACGTCAGTTTTTTTTTTCAACAATTCGGAATTGTTGTTGTTTACTTTAGAACCTTTTTCGTGTTAAATGTCTTCCTTCATATTATAACGAAGCTTTTTATTTGTTACAGAGATGGCAGCGGAGGTGGTTCGTCCTATATGACGATGGGGAGCTAACATACTCGTTGGACGAACACGTAAGTACATCATATACCAAGAAACTATCATTCTGCGTAATAAATATCAAATCTAATGTTCACACTTCATAGCCAAGTTCGAAGTAACGACAGCCAACCGACAACCACAGGGCAGTGAGGGTGCAGCAAAAATAACTTTCATCGATCAAATATGGTAGCACCTTGTTATCGACACCATCGGATCGACTTTTTACCCACGAATCGACTAAAAAGGGAGTTGTAATCGTTTCCTTGTACTTTTATATAGACTAACTATCAAATGCCTGGGTTCTTGTGCGAACTAATCTATCGGTAGTACAAATTCAGAGTGTAACACCTTAAATGGCCGCATTGAAACCGATAGGGTAGCGCGGCCTATAATTGACTTGTTGCTTGAAATACTGACGACTCATCCGCTGATAAAACCCCGATTTGGTTTTGTTTCGTGCAGAAAATTATATTGTGCTGCTATTTTAACGCCTACTTCGTCATTTTCTATTTTATACAGAGAGTGCTAATTAAAGGTCAAGGAATCGCTAGATTTTTAACGACCGGCGGCGCTAAAATAACATTTCTTTAATTATAAAAACGTGAATTTTACAAACCAATAAAAATGAATTCCAATAATTATGCCGACACAGACCGTATGCTGCGTTTCGTTTTTTGTCAATAATAAATTCATTCGCGTATAATATTAGCGATTTAACAAAAACAAACATCGCCAAACCGGTAACCGGAGCCGAGCCGGGCCGCACGAGACTCGGTTTCATCGGCACCTCGCTTTATCAGTATCAAATCTTTCACATTTTTCTCCGGCACTCATAAATATTCATAATAATTGGCGTCGTTGCAATTTCAAGTGAGTACATGAATTTTAATACGTGCCGTATATAGAGGGCCGCCGTGCTGCGGGAGCGGGACAAAAACTTGACGCGTAATGTAAACCAAGCAGGAACAATGAACACAGGAACACTAGGAAGGCTTTCTCCGTCTCCAGCTTGAAACGCAACAACTTGCCTTTTACGGCGTAAAATCCTGAGAGTAAAATTCGTTGGACGAGTATTGGGCTGTGCACCCTACATTTTGTGTTTAGCATCTCGCGGCCCGATAGCTAAGTCGATGTTTATCAGGCAATCGTAGTGGAATGCGCGTTAGTGTCGACTCTATAAAGTAATCTGGATGTGGAACAACGGAATCAGTTTGTCGAGCTGCGTATATTTCAGCTGGTTCGGGGTAAGGGGGCCAGGCGGGCGCGACCAGTAATGTATTCGTAGGAGCGCACGCGCCGTTCGCACCTCCAGCCTCGTTATCATGTGAATGGGCCGAAGATTTGCAATGCGTCTCAAGCTAAAATAGAAGGAAGTCGTTAATGTCTTTCACGGGGAAAGTAGGAAAATTAATGATGTTCAAGTGTTTAAAGTAAGCAGTGTTTATTTGTCCACTTACTTGCCTCCATAGGCCGGAGTAATTGATTGTCTACTATCGGATAGTGTCACTAGTAATGGACTTTGTGACATTAAAAGGGATTTACAACTGTTTAATCAGTATGCGTGTAGAAAGCGGATAGTTATTGCCCGTGCTGTATTATTGAAATACGAATTGGTTTGTCTTGCTAGTTAAATGGTATGACATACTAAAGTAAACACCGGGTGGCACGAAGTATTATACAATGGAATCGGTGGTCGGTAGGAGCAGTTTCTAATAACTCAAAGTATTTTAGCAGCCACAGAATTTGATATCGTCGTGAGAACTATACTAATGTCAGGTGTCAGATAGTGATAAATCAAGGGATGATACAACGTAGATATAGAAAGCAACGTAGATTCGAACTGGCTATCCTGAAATCAAACCTGATATTAGATTGATGTGACCAATCACAAAAAATGGCGTTTCCCAAAGAATCATATTCGAAAACTGAAACCCAAAAAGAGCCTCTAAAACCATATTAAACACAGATATTATGATAATTAGTTCCAAAGAAAACACACGTCGTTAGTCCAGCTAGTTGTTTTAATGCAAATTGCTTAAAATCAATAAATAGAAACCCGGTTACAGCAATAGCGGCCATATCTCTTAAGCACCAGCATTAAAGCGAGTAACTCAAATAAACAGTAATCCCTTCATTTATTTTAATTTTCCTCGTTCCTAACTGTTCTGTGACACCAAAACATAGTATACTTAACATTATGGATACGTTTTAAGTTGGACAATAACAACAATGCTAGTAAGGTACCAGTATTCAGTCGAAAGTTTACAAATTCAACGGCATTAAGGATTCTCATTTTAGAAAACTTATAAAAATTAAAATTACTAATGGCATTAATACTGTCCATAGATAAAGAATCTAATAATAAAAAAGAAAATTCATGTCAATCTAAATTAAAAAAAACTCCCGCCAATTCTGCGGAACAGAACACGCAAAAAAAGAACAAAATTGAAAATATTCGCGCCAGAAAAACGATCAGGATGGTACGACGAGAGGTGCGCAGCTTTTTATCCATGTTCTTAGTTAGCAATCTGGTCGAATACCATACCTTATCATCAGGCATCGTGTACCGTTGCCGCTAAACACCGTCAGACCTGTTATCTTGACCATTAGACCCTGAAACAAGTCCGGATGGGCGATAAATGGCTTCTTCAACTTGATGGATACCAGACAACGCACTCAAATTAATATGTGTCAATACGCAATGAATAGTTTAGATGTATCTTTCAGTTAGGAGTTATGTTTGTATTGGAGATAAAAATTGATTGATTTTGAGCAAAGTTATTGTTCTTTTTCACCTAAAAAGACCTATAACAGGGGATCCAAAATGGCATAACATTATCGTACATATCGTCACGCCTTTAATCCTCGATGGCATAGGCAGAGGTGCATTATGGCACGTAATGCCACTGCCGAAAATGGCATAGCTACTTCCAAAAAACAAACTGATTCTGACTCGACAATTTAGTATTTGATTCAACATAAACATATCTATTACTAGCAAACAAACAGACAGCTATTAATGTTTCTCCTCGCTAAACAGCCCACATCATTTTGCATCGCCTGCTATTCTGTTCCGCGTTTCTCATTATCTCTAGCATTATTATGATCGGTTTGCATATTCATTGATGACGAAGGCTGCGCTGCAACCTGCTGCCAGGTGTACCTGGCTGTGGGCGAGGACTGGTTCGGAAGGTGTATATTGACCTAGCTAGCTGTGATGTATGGTCTGATAAATTGCTTTCCTAGTTATGATACCACCGTTAAGACTTTACTCTTAAGCCAAGTATGTTTTCGTCTTATGATTTTGGGGGATTAAAAAATTAAGTACATTTTTTATGGAACACGCTGGTAAACCTGCAGGCGTATCACCTGATGGCAAGCAATCGCCGCCGCCCATGGACACTTAAAACAGCAGAGGCGTTACAAGTGCGTCTTGGGGGTCGCCGGCCTTTTGGGGGTTAGGAAGTTAAGGGTTGCCGGGGAATCGGCGATTAGGAAGATTGGAAAGGGGGGGTATTGGGCTCCTGGTAATCTCACTCACACAACGACAACATTGTGTTAATTTTGTATATCTCATAGTAAAAGGCCACATTTTTGTCGAATTTCCAAACAAATCTACAGTTTTTTGCGTCAATGATCTTTTTACGTAAGATAGTGTTATGTGATTGCAATGTTGCCAATAAACAGTTGTGTCAGTCCTTTAGTGAGGCGACTCGTATGGCCTCGCGTATAATCCAATAGACTCTATGGCTTCCCAACGCGAAAATCGATTTTCTGAATGTATTCGCGACGTACGAGTACTAGCATTAGTTTACTGGCGGAAAATTTTTGCAGCATTGTTCACGTAATAAGAATTTAACGGATTAACCATTGATATTAAGGTTGGGCTTTAAATATGTGATAGTTTCCTTGAATTTACTTTTTGAATTGATTTGAAAAGACATCGGTTGTTTCTAATCTACCATTCTGGAAATCATTAGAAGAGGCCTATGTTCAGCAATGGACGACTTATGGTGGATATGATGAAATTATCGCAAACAGATTTAAAATAAGTCTTATCCCAGGTAGTTTTTATTACTTCGCAATAAGGTTTATTTTATAATACTAATGTTGCTACTAAAGTATGAGTACCAGTAGTTACTAGCAAGCATAATGACAGTTTACATTCAACAGCTGAGCCGAATTAAATCGCCGCGTGTTTCAATGAATAGGGATCCTGAATTGCATTACATACGATGTATTATGTACACACTAGATTGTAGCCTTTATTTACACAGTGTGTAACTGATTTACGATTTACTGCTACATTGTAATTTGTTAATCTCACATTTAACACCGGATAGTAGGACTTTCGGATAAAATTTTAACATTTTAAACTGCGATTTTCAAGTACCAAGTGTAGAGATTGCCGAATAGCTGATATTGTGGGAAACACCTCTTATGTGGAGGATGATAGCCCAGTAGTGGACTATTCATTACAAGCTATTCATGATGATAATGTTGATTCTGATACAACAGAATAGTACACCCCTAAACTAAACTACTGACTACCTCGTTAGTCAAGTGGTCGCAAGTGCGACGCCGACAAGGGGTCTCGGGTTTCGATTCCCGAATCGGGCAAAGTATTACTGGGGTTTTTTTCGAAAATTTCTAAGTAGTAGCAGGGAGTTTGGAATTATGCCCAGTATATTACACGGTACCTATAACACAAATGGTGAAGAGTGTACATTGTATAGTGACATTACGTGCCGTAATGTGTGCCTCTGCCTACCTCGGGGATAACAGGCGCAACATTGCACTAAGCTAAACAACAATACATAGAACACAAATAACTCTTAGATCTATGTGCCTAAAACTATGTGCGAAGCTAAATGAATGACAACAATGTATTAGCATTGCAGGCGGCCATGTGCAGCATGACGCGTCAATTGGGACAGGTCGGTGTAGGCAGACACGGCCGATGGCGCATCAATATTTATGAGACACCGCTATTTCTAATAAACCTACACGATACTACTTACTGAGTATTAGATTACATTGTAATTGGTATTGGATTTGGGATTGACTTGCTAAAATTGGGTATACTGTGAGAAAACCTCCACGATTAACATCTTAAACTATTACACTCAGAGACATTTAATGATTACTTAAACAATTCCTTAGTAAAGATTTTGTTCCGAAAACAATTGCTAAGAGAGATTGGTTAAATAACCATTAAATGACTGAGTACGGCAGTTAGTCTTGATTTTGGATGAGGTTAAAACTATTATGACTCTCTATGTCATTCAATAAGATAGGGACATCTAACAATCTGACACTGATCTAAGAAGACAAATGGGTGTCTCCATAGAAGATCCTTAGGTATATATGGACTCTGAATCAAAATTGAACCGCAACAATATCGCTTCTTAAACACCCAATTGATTAAATTAGTAACCTTTTACCATCAACATAAATAAATTGTCAGTAAGTCGGTCCTACTTAATTCCGCCGTAGGGGCATTATAAGCGCATGTCTCACGGAATTATCGCAAGTAATTATTTGTTGTTTATCGCCCACGCCCAACTGTGGGCCAGCTGATATTATCAGATACAAATCATTTTCGTAATTGTTGAACAATTAATGCATTCCATTGTTGTAAGAGATTGCGAAGATAAAGTTACGTTTTTATTTTGGTATGTGTACGAGATTCGAGATAACGTGTAGAGTAACTGCTGTGTAATTGAAGACAATCGTTATTTAATTGTGGCTAAGAGATGCTTTTCCTCAAAAACGTATGTAAAAAAAGCTAAATAATGTCGACATAAAAGTCGTTTGCGCGAAAATAATAACAGTTGAATTGTGTGAGACTTTTTTTTATAAAGATGTAGATAAACTAGGTACTTTTCTTAATAGACCATTCCTGCAGTAAATCCTCCATCATATTAAACTTACCTTTATCTTCTACTATCAACAACGTACTAAGTAAGGAGTGAACGCGTGCACTCGCTGCAGCGTCCGCCGGCGGAATGCGGCCGCGTTGTGCAAGCGATGCGCCCGCGCACGCCGCACCCACACGTCGATTCACCTGCGCTTCCGTGTGTGCTTGCCCAATAAGGGCTGTTTAGACAAACCGACACCATTTTTGGCGTGAAAATTAAGAAATCGATGGCGAAATCGAAGGGAAACATGACAGTGCACTTTAATTTTTTTTTAATGATGGGATATTTTTCAATAAGCATGTCATAAATACTTCTCAACTTCACTAGCTATGGTATATACCATTTTTAGAACAAAAGAAGAATCGTATGGTGAATTATGATCGTCGATTGCTGATCGCATATCTCATGAACCGCGGCCCGGCGCAAGCGCATGATGCAACCCTCCCTACGTTAGCAATCACGCTGATTTCTGCCATTCCGCGAGAAATAGGAAATCGTTGAGAGAAAAATTTCGTCATAAAACTTGCAATTGACTTTTACCCTAGTTGTCGGTTGCATTCTTGCATTCCACTTGTTTCTAAGTAGGAGAGTATGTAATTAGGCGCGACGCTGTGTGGGAAATAGATCTTTGCAATTTGTATTACATTGATTTTATGATAATACCTGAATAACATCACATATAGATAAATATAGACCTAAATAAAATCAGTCCTTTGTCGTCTATAATTGAAAATCCCAATACTTAATGCTTCCAACGTCGACACCTCACAGACCCATCCAAATATCTATAACAGCTATTAGGCTATACATTATCACATATTGATCATCTATTTCTTTAAGGAGTGGCCTTATCACAATAGTTTAACAATTTCTATTAAGTACCGATAACTTTATCGACAACGCTTTCGGCGTTTTGTAGTTTATTGCTCCGAAGTCTAAAGGTTGCGGATATATCAGACACGCCCACTTTTCCTAGTGTTACGGATAGACAAAATACTTTACATTAGATGTGCATCAAATGTCTTCCTGATGTCCTTAGTTAACTGTATAAAATAATCTTCTGTCTGATGATATTGCTGCATATTTCTTTTAGTGTTAAGTTATCGCTTTGTATTGAATTGTTGGTTAACCTATAATTGGGAACTGTATAATCCCAAAACTATTGTATGTATTTACTGTATTTAATATTCTTTATACAGAGGCTGTTGGTAAACCTTTAATAAATTACTTAATAAATAAAACCTTTTTATAACTGCATAGTTTGGAGTCGGTAACCAATTTCAGTTGGTGCTCAGTATTTTATGATTTGGCCATTGCCAAACTTTATTACATGTCAAAAAACCTTTAGAGGCCTATACAATCTCCTTGAATATAAGGAGTAAATAACTTTTACTGAGATCCCTGGTATCACTAACCTAGCCCACTCGTTTTGTCACCAATCACGGCTCTCGACGGAAGTAGCCGAAGGTAATTAGAACGCCCGTTCGGTCTCGCGGTTGCGCAAGCGCATCCGTTCTTACACGCCCGGCAAGTTTACAGCGAGCCTTGCAGTCGTAAAAAATAATAATTGCTGCATGGTCTTGAAACTAGATTTCCTGTGCAATTTTGCAATAATAAATATTAGTTTTGATGAAAATAAAGGTTGAAGCACAAATTAGGACGCAATAACTCTAATGGTATAATCCTTTCTACTCATATTGGTAGATCAAAGATGTTGTTAGGTCTAAGTCATGGCGCACTGTGCACTGTGCACTATACATTAAAAATGTAAGGAAACTAGTAATAATTGTAGTATATTGCAAAAAACAGTCTCATGGTCTCATACCTACGAAAAAGGCGCTGTCAAAAATCACAATGGTAACCATAGATTGAGCTTGGGAATTGTTCCACAAGCAAAACCAAATCAAATCAACAATACGGTGTCAACTGTCAGTAATTTTTACCGCCATCTTTGTGTAGAGAAACAACTCAATCATTGTTCATTGGATTCTAAATAAGAAATAACTCAATTATCCCTTCACAAACGTAATTCAATAAGACATTTTCTTTATAATCCATTAATAGAAACGAAAGTGAAACCATAATTATTATTATTGACATTCAAGTGACATAACAATGGCGCGTAATAGTGTTGCTCCCACGCGCGGGAAAAAGTCACAGATTAAAAATAATAACATTATCCGTGCAAAGCGAGCTTTATATTAGATAATATAATATTATCTGTTATCTTGTTTAGGAAATATATACGGAGATAAAAAGTGTAAGATTAATTTCGGAACTTATTATAGGCGTGCGTTTGTTGCGTAACATTCTGGTTTGATTCGATCGTTTCGTAATGGAATTCATTCATTCGCTCATTCAGTTCGGTCGGATCGAGATCTTTGTAGTCTTTGGTAATAGTAATGATATGATAGGGTTGTTACTTGTTGCTTTCTTATTATATGAGCGATTAATGAAGATATTTACTGTATACTTTAAACTATACATATGTGGTAGGTGACTTTAAAGGTCTAAGGACTTTAAGGGCTTACTGCTGAATCCAATTTCGATTGACAATGATATTGTAAAATTTCGTACTCTTGAGTTGCAACACTAGCGCCCATAGCATCAATATTACGTGGATATTGAATGAACTAAATAGTATTGAGTTTGGCTTTATATTCCTTACTCTGAATGCTATTTTAACAGCTACGATTGGGGTTGTATAGTTTTGACATTGAATAATTATTGAGATTTTATTGGATTAAAATTGCATTGACATTGAGGTTGCTTTTAAGAGTCCGTCATTCCTTCAAAGCGAAGGAGGTTAATGATATCTTAAGACTCATATCCTTATGCCTATAAGTATATAATTTTGTTGCCAATAAAATAGTAGTACATTCACACACAAACCTCTTTCCTGTAATAAAACTTCATACGTATCCAGTTTCGTGTAAATTAACGTGAATAGCTTCATTAAATAAAATAAACTATATCTAATTACACGCTTAGTACAACCAGTTTTAAGTTAACGAGTAATAGTTTCATAATTTCCAGTTTTACTTAAGATTTACACATGATAGAGCTTACTTAAGTATCGTGCTACTAAGTTACAAGTAAGTTAAGCTCCTATTTAGATTAAATGATATACTTAAGACTAACTTAGACAGGACGGATTAGCTAGAAGTCTGGAACTTAAAGAAGTATGTATTAAGATTTTTTTAAATCTTTATAAAGTATGTATTAAGATGTAAAATAAAATACGCCTTAAAACATTGACGGGAATTTAAGTTCATGTAATCTTAGTAATTGATTAAAAAAAAATTAAGGGGTAAAAGTACTAGACAAATATAAATCATCTTAGATTATCTCATGCGACTAAACTATCATCGCAATATGAACACAATAATCCTTTGCCCAACATAGATTGAACCTAAGATGCCATGAACAGATGTCACACTTATCAATACTGTACCATCAAGGCAAAATACTATGTAATGACATTTACAGTTTCACACTCGGTCCAAGGTTCGATGTCGCAGTTAAACAGTTTTTTTAACTGTCAAACTGGTCGAGCAACGAAATCACATTGATCAGAAGTAACTGTGATTTAAAGTAACTTGCGCACGCGCATCTTGAAGGCCTATCGGCGTCCCCTTGTATGGTTATTGACCTTATGCTGTCGACAGTGTCAAAATGTGAAGAAATGTGTTAATATGCAAAAATTATGATAATTTCAAGACTTATTTATAGGGCAAGTGACCCGGTTGTGGCCATCGACCCCTTTGTGGCCATTTGGGCTTTCAAATATTTATAACTAAGGCATGGACAAATAAATTACTCTGTGATGTACAGTATTTAAAATATTGAATATTGGAGACACTGATACCGTTGGCAGCTTTAATGTGTCAAACTTCACTTCGATGCAATAAGTCATTCTTTTTAATTGAGGGTGAAATTGTTAAGATCTTAATAAAAAGGCTAAGGCGAGCGGATGAGGATTTGGTTTTTATTTTTTAAATCTTTACTTATTGTTTGGATGTTTATGTTAATACTACATGAAGAATATATTGTCTAAGTGAAACTAAAGTTATTTTGTCGCCATATGTTTCTGAAGTGAGGTTATTAGAAGGTGGCCACTAATGGAGACAAAATTATGAATTTCTCCATCTTTGGCCACATGGCTGGCCAAAACTTTTGTACATAGACGCCCCACTTCTAGTCATTTATCGTAATTTATTTATTATTTTTCCTTGGCTTTACATATCAACAAATACATATTTTTCATTTTCAGAGATGCAATAAATTGCCTTCACACAAAGGGGAGGTCAGTTTACTTTGCAGATTTTACCAACGTCATATAAATGTTCATATGTTAATCTCTTTATTTGTAAGTTAAATTCAAGTGAAGTAATAATATTTCATATTTTCCAAACTAAATGAAAACCATTGTTTCTAAAATGTCAAATTTAATTAATAAATTTTGATTACTTTTATTGTATTTTTTGATGGCCAGAACTGGCACACGACCGTGGCCAGAAATGGCACGAACCTGGCCAAAAATGGCACAAACTCCCTTTTTTTATTTTTTTTATACAGTTATTTTTCTATTGGACGTTCTTTAAAAAAAGGGTTTTCTCAGGCAAGGTTAATACATGTTAAATGACTTTTTACAAGAAATATGTTCGTGATAACAAAAACTATAATTTAAGAAAGCCTCAAAGTCGACAAAATTCTTAAAGTGGCCACAACCGGGTCACTTACGATACTTCTCCATGCTTTTTTTCCAATATTGGGTTCAATTCCCGAGTTAAATAAAATGTGTAGTCTAAAATTGTGCATAGTATATGGCTATTACATTTTTGTAATACTACTGACTAAACGTAATCTCAACTAAGCTTCTCATACTAAACGAAACAAATATCAAAATGTGTTCAGCAATTTAGACAAAAGAAACAAAACAATGTCACATTAGCCTTTATCACTAACCAGTATCTAAACTAGGTTTGTCCCCTGGACACACTTGATTAGTCTCGTGGCCGCACGGAATACGAACCCCGTGCGACTGACAATGACCCATTACCTGATGGTTTTGACTGACGTGTTTGTGCATTCACTGTCAAATCTAATCAGTATTTAAGAAAGTTACTTGCCAAGGTGCTTTGTTCGTCTGCGTAGTAAAAATATTTGGATTTGTTATGTCTAGTTTTTAGGCCTAAGAGTCTGGCGCGACCATCTCCGACCATCGTAAATGCGGGTGGATCTGCGGACGGCGAGCAAGGGTAGCTCGCCGCCCGACCAGAACTAGACCCGTACGTAAGGGGCGTCGCAATCCGCGCACGCCTAAAAGCCAAGACTGTAGGAAGGCTTTTCATTGGAACACATTCGGTACATGGCTCACCTTCAACTACAGCCGGTTTTTGCCAAAAAGACCCTGCCAATCAAAAAGACCCTAGAGGAAATACCCCTTGGAGATTCAAAGCATTAGACATGCTTAACTTATAGCAACAAAAAATTGTAACTAACTAAATCGAATACCAAACCCATCTCTCACTATCTGCTCTAATAATACCCACAAATCGTGCTACGTTCGATACAAATGTGAATTCAACGAGTAACTAGTGTCTACTTAAGCCCAGCTCTATTTCAAGATAACAATCTGTGTAACAACTCTAGCACTACTAGTGTAGTGACACTTCGATATTATCGTTAAGAACCAACGTTCGAATGTTTTGTTGTTATCGATGTAAAATCGAGAATCGATTCGTGAAGTATGGCGTTTTAGTGTTGTAATAGGAATTTGGAATTGTTTTTGTTAGTGCTGGAAATTGACGAATGGTACCTACATTGATTAATGAAAGCTTAGGATGCCATGTTGTTTCTCTATTACTTATTAAAAAAAACTTTTTATTCACTTCCTTTTACACAAAGAATGAAATGTTTAACTCTGCGAAAACTCGAACAACTTTTTTTCATTTTCATTTTAAACAGCAACTTTTTTTTTCAACCATTATTCAAGACAGCTCCAAAACAGTTTTCATCGAAACACCGTTAAAACTTTGCAAAATAAGGAACTTCATAACTAGCTAATGAGGTAAACTCGTTACACGGAACAGGCGGCAACAAGCCCAAGACCTAGGAAGACGAGCATTAGGAAACAAGTTCATATAATTTACTCCGCCGGCTCTAAGCAAATAAATGCGGTTGCCAATCAAGGAATAACCAAGTAAGACCTTTACGAGCTTCCTTAGCGTGTGTTTAGTTTCAAAATAACATGGTTAATAAATAGTGATTTGAGTCGGCATTCACTCTAAAACGTCGTCATGGAAACGGCAAAAGGCGGGTCTTGTGGCCTGCGCTGGCGCACCTAGGTAAGGCTGCAAGTTAGAAGGGAGTAGCGACTGAACTCGCGTGTAGTCACTTGAGTAAATAGAGGTAAATAAGTAGGTAGTTGCCAGCGCTGAAAATTGAACAAATTTCCTCATCAATTTGGAATTTAGATATCATACATTAATTAGTTACGGTGACCATTTTCGTTTACTATTTTATCTACTTCAAAAAGGAAGAAGTCCTCAATTCGCGTCATCATTATCATCATCATCATATCAGCCATAAGACGTTCACTGCTGAATATAGGCCTCCCCCAATGACTTCTAGATAGGCCGGTTGGAAGCGACCTGCATCCAGCGGCTCCCTGCACCTTGTGGGTGGACGTCCTACGCTGCACTCAATTCGCTTAGTTTATGATATTTAATGGAACTTTTGATGTCTCTGAACACTCTTTCACATGCAATGTCAAGAGTGTCTTCGCTTATACCTTGTCCAGCATCCGAGCTATCATTAGCGCTTGGGGCAAGCGACACAGCCAACTCAACCTGCGTTACTAAGTAAACTGTGAGCTAGCAATCTGCATAACACATGCTGTGGAAAAAACGGGTTAGTGTACTCTGTGACACTGTTCAGGATCTTGACATGGTAGTGAATGAGGATACTTACCATTTTTTTAACTGACTTCAATAAAAAGGAGGTTCTCATTTAGACATGTATGTATATTTGTGTGCGATAGTCTCACGTTTGGCTGAAATGATTTGATGCGGTTTTTAACATAGTATTTTTCAGACTTAAGAGGAGGTTTTACGTATATTACCTGACTTAAAAAAAGGAAGGCATAGTTTCACTTTATTTCATTATTAATATTTTTAAAGTTATACCTACTATACTGGTACTATCCTGAGATATACATATATAACACTTAACAAATCTCACACAAGAATCTTTTAAAAATCAAAATGATGAGTCGATCTTCCGAAATTGATGAACGGCCGGAAATCCGCGGCGCTAACTTTCTTTTCGAGTGTCTATTTAATTGCTTTGAAGAAATGGTCATAATCATAAATGCTAGCGTTTATTGCGTTTTATTGTGATTCATACGAGGAAAGGTGGTTTAGTCATAAAATTGCTGTAATGTGAACATTGTATTAATTGGAAAGTCTCGAAGAAATTGATAATACAAGTTTATGAACGTAACGTAATGTTTATTGACTGTCTTCTTGGTGGAGGCGTCGCAAGTGCGACTGCCAAGCAAGAGGTTTTGGGATCAATTCCCGGGTCAGGCAAAGCATTGCTGGGCATTTTTCGGTTTTTCGATAAAATTGGACTTATAACACAAATGGTGGAAAGTTGATAAACATTGTACAATATTATTACGTGCCATAATTTGCACCTCTGCTTACCTCTTCGGGGATGAAAGGTGTAAGGCACAAACCACCTTTCTAGATCAGTAGCCACAACACCTCGAATTTCCGTTACAAGAAATACCCAAAAATTATAAAAACTAGATAATATGGAAACTAAAGTTAAAACTCTTATAATAAGCAATTCCCTGATGCCTTCTGGTATTGAACAAATAAAAATAAAATAAAACAAATCAAAGCAAGGCTTTACCAATGTAAGTACAGTGGAGGAGCATAACTCCATTTCTACTGGTTCCTTTTTCCAAAGGACCAAAGTAAATGAGGTCCAAAGTAATAAATTGAACTGTTAACATTATCTCGATGTGTTCAGCATATTCTTTACCGGCTTATCTTTGCAAATGGTAACATTTTTACATACATATCTACCGGTGACCTTAAAACTAGGATAACACAACGCTACATAAATACTACAATGAATCTGTAATCGCCTTTATAAAAATGCATTGAGAAGCCAAAATGTACCTTATTGTTGTATGAAATAGAGGTGTTTTTACTATTCATATTGGTTCCTATAGATGCTCGATATGCTAATCTTATTTTTATATTTATAAACTTTATGAATTTTTATTATCTGACGTCGTCAAACGGATAGGGGATCGAGTAGTACGGTATAAAGTAAGAATTTAAGGATTGTTAACAAGATGTAAAACATTGATGCCAGTTACCCTTTAAAATAAGGGACAAGCATACTAATGCTTTTACTTTACAACGAGCATATAATATATCTCACATCACACATTATCATATCATCGGCCTATAAGTGGCCACTGCTGACCAAAGGCCTCTTCTCACAAGGAGAAGGTTTGAGCATTAATCACCATGCTTGCTCAATGCGGGTTGGCATAAAATATATCTAGATTTAATAAATGCCAAGAATGCTATAATAAGCAAACGTTTATAATAAACTACTGGTAACACTAGGAATCTAACAGGAAAGCTGGCGACACATAAAACAGTCGACAAGAAAATAAACATTAACAATTATTTTCCCAATGTAAAACACATACCACACACGTTAACGCACGCATTTGCATCCGTAAGTGTGCACTCATCTCATAAACTACCCTTTATCTTGCGTCCAATTACAGCAAGACTTACTGGACAATGATCAGTGTTGCTATTTTTAAATTAAATTCAAATTAACATGCTTTTAGCGGACCACACGCGTTACCGATAAACAATCGATTAATCGATACACATTATCTCGTTATTTTTACAAATGTTCGAAGTATTTTAATAAATAGATCGGATTGTTACTCGAATCGCTTATCGATCTTCTTTATTGGTTGGCTTTCGAATCTTGAGTCGATGTTAATTTAATCGATAATTGTGGCTGGTCTCTAGTGAAATATCGAGTAGTCGGTGCAGAAAAGGGTGGTGTTTACGAGGTGTCATGTTTGCCGCTGTGTAAGTAGGGATTAACTTTGTTTGTTTAATAACTGCCGAGATTACGTTTCTAATTTCCAATTAAATATAATAACTGCATGTTTATAATTGCAAAAACTCTGCAGATAACAAATCGTATTCATCCAAACCTGTATAGGTAAACCGAGGTGGCCGAAAAGTGGTTGATGTCGCTTTATCAGCGTCATTCCGGCCACCTCGTTTAGGCATTTTCAATTGCACGCCCCTAAGGCTGATCTAAGTCAACTCTAAGCATCAAGTCACTACGGATATTATAAAAAAATAACACATATTTTAGAACCTCACACAACAAATAGCCATCCAAAACACATAAATCAAAGTATTTTCTCTCAACCTACCATCACAAAGAACTTCACATAACAATACCAAAGTCACTACTGTTTTTGGTAGACAAAACGACAAACACGTGCTCAAGGATTATACCTACCAGGGTACCATGAGGTATTAGGATAGCCAGTAAGTAAAGTAAGCCCCTCTACACTAGTGTCGGCATCGTTTACTGCTTACCTGGTGATCAGCTGATCCTCTATAATCGGCTTACAGTACTGTGTCAGCCATTAACCGACGCACGAGTGTTTCGTTAAAATGTTTCCAATTTGAAGTGGAGATTAGGTGACTTTAGTTGTGAGTTATTGGTTCGTTACTGTGCTTGTAAAGTCTTTGGAAGAAATTAGAAGTGTTTGACAAATGGGACCAAAATATTACTTACAAACTGTAATATTAGTTTGGTGTTCTAGATAGAGCCACTGCATTTAGATTCTAGATCAATACACATTTAGTCCACGTTTAACTATCTTTATCATACTCTGACTATATTACTATGTAGTTAACAACTCACATCACATCACAGCTATCACAATCATCCGCAACACCCATTGTCCAATAATAACACTTGAAAATTCATAATTGACCATAATTAGGGTCCAAAACCTCACCACAACAACAACGGAACAACAGAAGTTGCAACAACGCCCATCTCGACAAAACAATGCACGCGATAGCGATCATTGGGATGAGGTGCGCACGCGCAGGATGCTCTCACAGGCCGGAAGTGTCGCACTGTCACAGACAATGGGCTATTGTGGACAGTAATTACCGTGCCGGATACTACGTCATTATAGTGTGGCCTGATTTGAATGGGAGCTTATTGTGAATGTGGGGGATCATTTTTAATAAAATGGTACAGGAAATCGATGTATGATGACGGGGGAAGATCTTATTTTGACCAAATTTTAATGTGATCATAATGAACCCCTATTTTAGAAAAGGCAAGAATCCTATTAAGGGGTAAATCTATTACTAAACATCTATGACTAAGTTATTAAGAAGTTACTCGAATTCTAAATCTAACTTTGCCTTTATAGAATCGAACCACGAATATCGTGGTCAATAGCACAAAATTTTGAAACCATAAAAGAGTATCTTCATTAGTAATCAGCACTCGAAACTGTCCCCATGTAAACCATTCCTTACCAACAAATTATGGCCATCCCATTACAATACAATAAGCAATCAAGCGCCGAGTGTCGTACCACATGCGCACGCGCAAGTCATCAATTAAATGCAGTTTAATATAGATCATTGTGTGAGATGATCTTAAATGAGTTTAAATTTGCTGTTTGTGGGAATTGAAGGGTTTAAGGTCATTGATGCTGTACTAATTGCAGTGCCTAGTGCGTCGACGGGTTGATAAAGTTTGATCCCATGAATGAACCAAGTTCTTATCCAGCGGGTATACCAGGGCTCCGGCTCGACATGCAGGAGTAGGAACGGGGTGGTTTTTAGTCACTAAGAGTCTGACACTCCCTCTCGTCTTGGCCTTGAAAGAATTCATTGGATGATTTTCAGCCCCTTAAAAAAAAAGACCTTTAAAGTCTCGTAATTCAGAATCATGCGTAGATTTTGATAATCCATAACAAATTGTTTTAAAAAGGACAATTACCGCTGAATTATCATAATGCTATATCCATTCCAGTTCTTTTCTCTTTGGCTCGACCGAACATTTAATTTTTCGGGCCAAGACAAGTACTATCGTATTTAGTTTGTATAATATGTTCTTCTGACTGCCTCGTTGGCCGAGTGGTTGCAAGTGCGACTGCCGGGCAAGGGGTCTCGGTTTCGATTCCCGGGTCGGGCGAAGTATTACTGGGCTTTTTTCGGTTTTTCGAAAATTTCTCAGTGGTAGCACGGAGTCTGGAAATGTGCCCGGTATATGGCAATAGGCTCACCACCTATTACATGGGACTTACTACATAAATTGTGAAAAGTGGGTGTACATAGTGGCATTACATGCCACAATGTGCACCTCTGCCTACCCCTTCGGGGATTAAAGGCGTGACGATATGTATGTATGTATGTTCTTCTCTCTTTTAATTTTTATAATGTATCGTGTAGTGTAATTGGTTTCTTGTAACGTTCTATTCAATAAAATAAAATAAAATTACTTTTACCTCTCTTTCTTCAATAATCACATCATGACAATTTTACATAACCAATATACCGTAATTATATGTTTCAGTTTCTCTCACCACCACCAGATAAATAACATTACAGTCAATATTATATAAAAAATATAATTACATTACATTACATCAGAAAATTTCTCGTGAAAGTGAGTCAAGTAAAGTTTATCGATAGCTGTTCATCGTATTGATAACATAAATCATACATATCATGGGCGGTGCTTCATACATAATACGAATCGATTAAAAAATCGAATTTATTCAATCATTCGAGTTCTCGAATCGATTGAGATCTTTATCTATCGAATGATAAACTCTCCCGTGTCATCGTTAATGTTTTTTGATTATGAAAGTTTATTTTGTTTAATAATGTTTCGGTTTTAATATTGGGTTTGTTATTGAGTGATATATTTGGCAAATTCAATTATTTTTTGGTTTTTTCCCTGAGACGTGAGGAGCGGGTTTGACTAGTAGGTCGACTATATTTCAAGAACAGGGATTTTTAGAAATATACTAAATGAAATGGCACAGAGTCTAGCATAGTATAGACTAAGAAAACTAACTCAGTCCCTATTAACTCAATACTCAATTGGTAATAAGCAGTAAATGTTGCATTGTATTGTTTTTGCTGTGCATCTCTGCCCGCATCTTGGGGGATTAAAAAGCGTGACTTTATGTTATATTTGTGACCAATTTTCTTTGTCCAAGTTGACCAGGTGGTCGAAGTCTCCACAATTTAGTTATTTTCGCCACATAACCATGAATTATGTAAGCAATATAAACCCACATACAAATTATAGTAACAAAACTAGTCGAGATAAGCAAATATGGTATAACTGATGGTGGATAGCTCGCAGTACTACAGTTTATGGGGTTTTTATGGTACATTAACACATTGTCAACACCTGGCCACTATTTTGAGGCAAAAACTTGTTCTTGTTTGTGAATTCAAGGGAAAGTCTAAATACAAGTTGTGGCAGAAGTAGATTGCGTTGAAATTGTTCAGCTGCTCGTGTATCTGTATATGATATTGCTTATTGTCTTTGTTTGTTATATTTCGAAGTATAAAATGGATAAATAATGGCCTATCACACTTCAAACGTATATAATGTAATCATTGTGAAAGTTTATTTGTTTGGATGTTTGTCTGTCAATCACGCTGAAACTACTGAACGGATTTTGATGAAATTTGGTATACAGACAGAGTATAAACTGACTTGGGTGATAGGATACCTACTTTTTATCCCACGGGCGAATCCGCTGGCAGAAGCTAGCCGTAGTTTTCCCGGTGTAGTGTGTGCTTAAGTTAGTTAAGTTGTACTTGGATACGTAACTTAAACTAGTTCACTAACAATTTCTGCAGGCTGCATTAAAGGTTAGATTTACAGTAAAATGTAAACCGCTCCACTTCTGATAGCGAAACCTAACAGTATCATATCCCAATGCCAATAATTTACCATTATCGCTGACCGACACGCAAATATAGAAACGTAATCATAACAAATCAGTAACTCAATGGAAAATCAAACTACCGTTGCACAAATAAATCTCGCCATTTCCCCAACCGAACAAATTAGTGAGACAACGGTGTTCATACAATCTACATGTAACCGCAGATCCAGTTTAGTTGTCGATCCGAATCGGCCGCCGGCGCAGGCGCACCGCTAGACACGCAAAAACTATAGATATCACCTGAATATTGTAATGCAAACAAAGCTTCGGGAAATGTTGCGGGTGTGGTGCCAGTGACAGCGGGTAGCGGGGTTGTTAATCTGTTATTACTTGTTTGTTTAAATTGGATGGTAGATAATTTTTACTTTTAGATAACCGGGTGCCGGATAATTAGGTTTTTGTTTATGTGGTGCACCCAAATACAGTCTGAAAATGCTGATTTAAGAACTAAATTAAAATGCGTACCTTAAATTCAGAATCCTCAAATTTAAAACAATTAAAAATCCTCGCACAGAATACCATACATTTCTCATTATATTATATTACTTAAATATTCAACACATTTGCACAAAATAAACTATAAATAAATATGTTATCGCTCTTCAGTCTCCGTACCCGCTATATCCTCGCACTCGCACCCCACCACTTTAGGTCAGTCCGTCACAGCCGGTGAATTCAGCACCGCTAGCTACAATTTTTGTTACGTCCGTCCGTACGTACCTGCACCACTGCCTGCCCCATTTATGTGTTTAATGCTTCATTGCACACCATTTTCTATCTCTAGCTTAAACCACCGTTAGATAAAATAAAGTCTATTATTTTAGCAGTAAACTGCGCTTTTAAAGGATAATAAAATCATTTAAATGTCTAAAGATTTTGAAGACTTAGCTGGATTTCTGATTTGCACCCATTCAATTTAAGGCACCAGGTTAATTTTTTTATGGTATGAACCGGTAAACGAGCTGACGGATCACCACGCACCACTGGTGGTAAGCAATCGTCGCCACCCATAAACATCCGAAACACCGGAGGTGTTACAAATGCGTTGCTTTTGTGCGCGGCCTTTAGGGATTTAAGGGTTGTTGGGGAATCTGGGAAGATTGGGAAGGGGGTAATTGGGCCTCGGGTAACGAAAGCACAAAGGGTGTTGTTATTTAAAACTATCTAGGCAAGAGTTTACTCTCTGTCTCATCTCTATCTTCGCTTGCCGTCAATTTCTCCCAATTCCAATTCGTCCTCCATCAAAGATAAAGCTCTATAATTAAAATAATACCATAAAAATTAACACCTTGGATCGCATCAAACAGCAATTACTCTAGATGTCACCGGCCGTATCCAATATAATTACTGAGCTATGTTCGAACCGAAGCCTGTATTTATAGTAAACAAACATAGTATTAAGAAGACGGACTTGCATAGACGCGGTCCACATAGCCGCGACGTGTGTCGCCACCTACGACGACGGCCACGCCTCTTCTTGTCAGGGTTGTCACGTGTGTGTTAATTGGAGCAGAAGATCCAAGTTAGTTCGTAGCTGGTGCTGTTCTTTACTATATTTTAGTATACAGCGACTATATTTTATTGTCCTATAACTTTTCAGTTGATTAGTAAAACAGGTCAAGCTCAGACATAGAAGAAAGCTAACAGATGTAAGTTATCTATTATGATTGAATTAAAATGTTTAATAATGTAGGTAACGAAATTTTGGTAATGTTCTAGAAACAAGTTGAGCAGTAACAAATAGAGTTAAAAATGTATTTTTATTATTACCTTACAACTTATAACTGACAACCCTAAACCTGCGCACGCGCAAATAGCCCAAGTGACACGAACGACACCGCAATCTCTGATTAACACGGAACGGCTAATCTTTGAAACGCGGACGCGATGCCAAGTTAACGTATTACCCTATAAATGGGGTAACACGATTATAGGGCAACACTGATAGACCACTGGTTACCATGGCTTATAGAGTTTAGATTAAACAAGCTGTAAGGGTTGCTGTAACCACAATTAGTTTGGTCTGGTCAGGTTTATTGAGGTTGCCCTAACAAGGTCTACTTGTGTTTAAATTGACCTGAGCTTATAGCAGTTTACATTACCCCATTCGTAGCTGTTAATATAGCATTCAGATTACGCATATCATCCCAAACTCAATACCATTTAGTGCATTCAACACTCACGCAATACATATGCGATGGCCGCTAGTGTTAAAATTCAAGAGTATTGGATCGGATTTGGATTCAAGAGTAAGCCCCTCTGAACTAGATATTTAAAAATTAACTTTACACATTGAACGCCTTGGTGGTCACCGGTGACTGACGTTAGCGAAGGATTTGCCTTCAACAGTTTTCTATTGGCAGTCAAAGACTTAATATTCGAAATCTTAGTGAGTTATAGAATCCAGACTAACGAACAATTTTGGACTTAGGCTTTATTTTTCTCTAAACAGTTATCACGTTCCGACCCGTTAAAATATAAATTACTTGTCTTCCGTCCCCAGAGTTTCTGATCCATTATCCCCCGATAACCCCAGGGTGATGGCACTGCGTGCGTGAGGTCCATAACTCTAGGGATAATCGCGGGCTGCGCACGCGCATCGTGGGCGACAAACCTATATAACGGTGTTAAATTCTGTGACACTTAAGTTTGAGTTGTGTGGGGATTTTAATGAAGGTATTTGAGGGTACCCCTTCTTTGAGGCATGGGGATCCTGTCAATAGCTGTTAATTTTGTGTGAAAACCAGTAGTATTTGTGCAGAGCTATTTTTATACTAGTTATTAATAAAATCACTTTTAAATTCTTATTATATGTCTATTTAGAAATACTTTCTTTACCAGTACAAGGAGTGATTAAGTAGCCCTTACTCACAATATTTTCCGAATTTTCTTCGTGAAACTTTTCACTTACATCCACTAAAAGTACCATCTAATCGAACTTGGCCCAACACAAGCACCCAATCATCTCGACACCCAACGGTACAGTCAGCATGACAAATCTATAATGTGGCAACTACACCACCACCAGAACCGTTGACCTCCGGCTCTGAACCAAATTATTGCGATCGGGAAACAAATGAGGGGTCACGTTAGGCTGGTTGGTACCGTTAAAGGTGCAAGGCTAATTGTTCCAAGTTCCACTATAAGATTTATGACGTCACGAACGACGTAACTTCCGGGCTGTGGGAGCATCGTGTTGCTAACCTGTGCATCATTAGCAGGAGCACAGACTGCACAGAATGCACAGACTATTTATATCGTTTGTGTTTTAATGATGGCTGAATGTTGCATAGGAATGCTTTTTTGGCTCAGTTGTTTCTGGAAGAAGATTCTTAGTTGAAAGTATCAGATTATGATAGAAGTAAATCGCAATTGTTCTTAAAAGTTGCTACAATTTTATTCTGTGATTATCGCTTTTTTATGATGTGATTACCTGGTAGTCATCCGTTCTAAATGAATTCTAATCGATTGCCACGGTATGGGAAATGTGTAAGTCATTGCGCACATACTAAACTTATATATTATTACAATTTAATGCTAGATTTGTGTATCAGTCTAAATTAGGAAATCACAACAAGGTACATACTTCGACTACATTATTTTAACTCTACTCACGAACACTACACTACACCTATTAACCACAGACATTAAATCCAGTATTTATAGGAAGCCATTAATTCCACAATAACAACAATTAGAGAAATTCAATCAACACCATAATTGCAAGTATGGCCGTCAAGTGTCACCAATAATAATAGCTCCAACAAGTGAAACTGCCTTCCTCAACTTTCTATCATTTGGTATCTTTCTATAATAACTCTTTACAGCATAGCTTTCCCGGCTGAATGCCTGGCTTCTATTTATTTCACTATTAAACTATGGAGATACCATAAAACTAGGTACAAAAGGAATCACAAATCGCTATCTTACTGTAGTTTACGTTGAAGATTGATCAACGTTTAATCCTTGTGAAATAGATAAATGCATAATCCATGTATTCTTTGAAGGAATAGGACGAAGATACCTATAACTTGTAGCTACATCATCGGCGGGAGAACGTACACTACTGAAAAAAAACCTTCCACTTATAAAGGCTTATAAAAAAATTCACCAAAACGATTATTCAATTAGATCTTGAAAATCTAAAGGATGCTGCTACCAGAGACCCTTGATACCTGATCATATTTTGAGAAGATAAATAAAATACTTAGTCTACTAAACTATCGTACTGCTTAACTTCACTTATTAGTTATTACAAATATAAACAAAAATAGTAAACAGTATTGTTGCTTACATTTATTATGTCTTCAAATCATCGACAGTTACATCTCCCTTCAACAAACCGCGTTACTATAGCAACAGTTATAATGACGTAATATAGACCGGTGCGCACGCGCATTTGAACTCTCAAATCAAATCGTTTGCGGAGACGGCGAAAGTTATTCAATAAATCAAATTAGACCATGTTATTGTCAATGTCTGTACATTAATCAGTTTTGTAATATATTATTTATTTGAAGTTGAATGAATGTTTTGTCTCTTTCCGGCGCAGGCGCAACAAAGTGCAGTTAGAATTACGTATTTCGTAAGCTGAGATAAATACTGGAGTTTAGACAAGACAATCATAGAATCAAATTGAATGTTTCATAACGTTTCGAAAGTACACCAAAAATTGAGTCTTACACCATAAGACTCAAATTATAATTATAGTTTTAATGCAGGTTTCAAACAAAAGCCCATTACAAAAGTGCTTGAAATAAATCACAGCCCTATCCCCAATAAAATCTTCAATGACAACTCAAATCGTAATTCACAAAAGTTATAACTGTTACAATGATAGTTTCCAGCTAAAACGAGAGAATATTCCCCCGACCATTTCACTGCAAACCTAATAATAATAATCATATCCTATTTCTATTATGGGCATTTGCTAATCGGAATAAATAAATAGCTGTCAGTGTCAAGTGTCGATTCGTATGCAAAACGTCAAGATACTGATAAGCCGGTACATTATAGGACATTACGACAAGTGCTGGTCGTTCAGTACCGTTGCCCAGGCGCAGAAGCCGGCCAACAGATGCGCGGGCGACGCTCGTCAACTTACTCGTATCCCTGCGTTTGCGCATAGTGGTGAGTCGCGACACTCATAAAAGGAACTACGGTAATGGCCGCCTTTACGACGGCTAATCGAAATAAAATATTATTATTGACGTAATAAAATGATTATTTATTTAATTTATTAAATAAATTGTTTCTTTTACGATCTTGTAGTAAGTTGTTTGATTGGTTTTACAATTTTATTCCTTTAATTCACGTAATTGCTGTAAAAGCTGGATATGATCCTGGTTTTTCTATAACCTTAAATTAATACTTGGTTGCAGATTTGAACCGACATCCAGAACGGATAGTTTTTAAAATTCGGTTATAGCATAAAGTCTACATTTATATCGATAATAATTGGCGATTGGCTTTAACATTTCTTTTGATGTACAAATCGTAGTTATTTATCTCCGTCCGTCTATTCCTTAAACAAATAATATCCATGATATCGCTTATGGACTATCATTCATAAGTTAGGTTCAGTTAGCCACAGATCTAGGCATTAGCATACCGCTAGGATAAGCACTAGGTCAGGAGATAACTACTAAATTACAGAGCTAGACTATTAACTGCAAGTCCAGGGTTCAAGTTTGTGGAGTGCAAGGTCTAAATGCTTGGTAATTGAACTAGTTTTTAAATGGATTACTAATGTAGATAGATTAAACAGATGGTTTGTTCGAAGTAATTTTAAAAGTAATGATAAAATTAATGTAGTTCGTTCTAAGTCATTTTAAAACAACCGCGTCGTGTGTCGTGGAATGCTGCTGAATATAAGCCTCTAGCATGAATTGTAACTAATCGAGTTCCCCGTCAAATAATTACTTGAGTAAACCAACAAATAACATAACAATTAATGTAGTATATTTTATGAAAGTTATAATATAAATATAATAAAGACAGTGGCGTCAGTCTCCCTAACCAACTTTAAACATCAAACAAGAAAAATAATTCAACCATCCACCTCATAATCTCAAACACCATAATTAATAAAACCCTAAGCCGCTTTAACGCTTAATTAAAATCAGAAGCGCCACATAACGACCGCTTTACAGGGTTAAGTAATCGCTGGACTCTCCATGAAATATGTTCACACAACTAAATAGACTTTAACTTATAATATTGGTCTAGAAATGTGACTTGGAGAAATGTGCACCTTCTCTGCTTATATCTCATATAAGAACGGGAGCTGTTCCCTTAATACCCCCCATTAATAACACGTCAAGTTAAAAAGTAGTTGGATTAGGATTGAGATCTTGGTCCACTGATGTCTGATTGGTGATTAGTTTTCTTACCGTTTGTGTTATCTATAGTGCTTTTTTATGTGAAGCAGTTTGTTTTAATAAGGGGCTACATTATTATAAAGAAAATGACGAACTAAAATTATATATAGGTTGATTCGTTGCTACACTCAAATCAATTCAAGAAAACTATGGACGATATTGAATTGACATAAACATTAAGGTTTATAGACAATCAATGAAGTATCGTCTCTCAAAGAAATATGAATCAGACAAAACGCTATTGTTGCGTTGAATGAACTTGTGAAGTGTGAACATTAATTACCTTTTTCAAAAAGGATTCCACACGTTTAAAGAAATTCAGAACCTGTTCTAACTCTTACCTTTCTTTCTCCCACAGCCAGATACAGTCCCTCAGGCCAGCATCGACATGACGACAGTGCTGGAGGTGAGCGAGGCAGACAGCGTGACGGGGCACTCCTACAGCCTGGCCATCACGGCTCCGGAGCGAGTGACCTTCGTGAAGGGAACCTGCCGGGAGGAGGCGCGGTGGTGGTCTGACGTCCTCAGTGTGTACCCGAGGAGTAAGGTTAGTGTCTACTGGAGAATATATGTAGTTAGATGTAAAATAATATGTGATCTCTGCTGTTGCAGTCATCCATCCTCTTAGCATTTATCTCAATTCTGAATTGTATTAGAAATTAGGAAAATAGGATTCCGAACATCAGAAGGTCCTGTTTCCTGTTTAATCTCCGCGTTCAGTTAAATGACAGCGGTTCTTGGTTGTTAAAACTGCAAAGTTTCTTAAATATTTCTTTTAAACATCAATTTTAGCAGACTTATCCACGCTAATCTAAGAACCATACCACAACACTCCTTCCGTCTTGAAAGGCATCGAATAAAGAATTACCTACACTAGGTAATCCATAATTTCGTAAACGGTTCCCTTCAATAATTTGCAGTCGGCTAACTCGATCGGCCTTTATCAAGCATAGGTCATTCTCCAATTATGTGTTTACGTACTCATACAGCGCTTGCTTAGAGTAAGCATCTGTAAAATTGCCGACTTCCTCCGTCAGGTATTAGAAGTGTGTCCAATAATGTCGGTATTCACACCTCCTTATTATTGGGAGCAAAGAAAATTAAGTGTACTGGGAAATGTATTAGGCTAGGTAAAGGCTGCTTGACATGAAGCAAAAGAAAATGCCAGGAGTCTTAAGTCCTAACAGTGGATCATGAAACTAAGTCGTTCAATTTGTATGCTTATACGTGACAAACACAAAAAATGTTTGAATAAAAATTAGCATTGTTTTCACTCAAGAATGTAATGATTCGAAGTTTTAAACATATTGCAAAGATATGTTGTCGTTCATGTGTTAAAATGGAAACCAATTATATTCCTTATACACATGTGACCTCAAGCGAAGACCCTGTTCTTTAAACTGCAGTCTCATACACATATGCTTGCAATAACACTAAATAGAATATCTTGCAAAACTAGTAGTACCTATTTCTATCACTTAAAATTCACAATTAAATTGTGTAGGATAATCGTACTAGCGTAGAAATCATGGCACAAATATGTTAATGGAGAAGCATTATTTTGAAAATACGTACCGTAGTAAATAGTAGGTATTTTTAAAATGCTTGTTATTTTTCTGGATCCTTCTCTGATGAGCACTCAGCATGGGATGCAGCATGGTGATACCAAATGGTTTTATTAATCCAAATTGTAAACAAAGAACTTAATTATACAGCTCAATTTTTGCTTACAAATTCATGCCTTAAAATATCCCCCAGTAAAGGAGGTTTACAAATAGGCAATTTTTCTGAATCTCTATTAAGCCAGTGTATACCATCCCTTACATGGAAGCAGCCGAAACAGCATGTTTCTAAACGAACAACCAATCGAGGTGTAATAAGACGTGTGCTTCCTGCAGCGAAAGCTGCGCAGGCGCAAATTGTTGGGCAAGTTATGAACCAACGCAATTTTATAGACTATGTTAATGGACCCGGCGTTTCCTACGTATAATAAGATGTTGGTATACAACCTCGATGTGGTCGATTTAATACGACACAAATTATAAAGTGCGGGTAATTTTAATTTACATTGGAATCGATTCTGTGCAGGTATTTCCTTTGTGGGAACGTTCGACTTAAAATCAATATTGATATTTTTTTTACAACGTTCATGTGTCTGGTTTATTTGTTAATTTTTTTGTCACGCCAAATTATCTTCTTGGTTTATTTTGAGGCACTTGCGCATGCGCATCTTTAAGTACAGTCAGTTGAAAATGACGATAATCAGTGAAAATTATGATAATATCGATACGATCAACACAACATGTAAATAATACTCATAATTACAAAGATTCCTCTAATTGCTTTAGCTAAATTATACAACTTTACACACCCCTCAAAAAACCAAAAACGATACCTACATTTATCCCTTCTTACATCATCCTAGCCCTACACCATACTCCCAAGCATACATCACTTACACACCACACATATCACAACTGGGTTCACGTTAGCTGACCACCAACAAAGAGGCTGACTGTACCGTGACGCGAGGCGACCAGGCGACAGGTTCCCGTCGCCCTTGGATCCAAATGATCCTGTTTCGCCGCATACCTTACAATAAGATTTAATAATGGCTGTACGTGGACTTGGTACAGCAATCTCAGCTCTGCATAGAAGACTAGTGTTTTAAAAAGGTGCCTAGGTACTGAGAATTTAATTATAGGTGTCGCTGTGTCGTTTATTAGATACGTGCGTAGTTGTGGTCTTAGTTTTTGTATGTACTGTACTTTATACTGGTTTTAACCGGATTAGTCGTGTTTTTTTTTTCCTTTGACGATTCGGGTTTTGTGTTATGTCCAGTAGAATATTTATGTTGATTCTGAAACAATAGCATTTTTCCTAATTCTTACTTTAACCAGCCTTGATGACTTGGTTCTGTAGTACCGATTTAGCTTCTCTATTTTTACTACATGTTATCTACATGACATAATATTTGTCTCCTGCAAAAACTATAAAGTAAATAAATGGCAGGAAACAGCGATATGAAACACTTTAATACTTCGATTTCCTTTAGTAAATACTTTCCCATTTATTCTCGATAGCACTCATCTCTCGATAGACGATTCGCGATAGACGCACACATATTTTTATTACTAGTTTAAGCCCACGACACGACACCAAGAAGTTTTCTAGTTCCCATAGGTATTTCACAAACTCTTCACTCTCTAAGGAATCTACATCCTTTCCTTGACTTTCTTCTTCTTGCCAGTATTTTTTTTTAAAACACTTGGATTTTCTCCTGTGTCGTGGGTGCGTTTACAAACATACAAGTTCACATACACATGACATCCAGAGCCGAAACAATATTTTGTGGATCACACAATGAGTTGCTTTGTGCGGGAATCGAACACGTTGCGCGGCAGTCGGCAACCGTGCAGTTTTTGGCTAGGCATCATTTGTCTGTTACCAGTAACGGCAGAGTTTTTATAATAGGTAATTACATTAAAATCCTTCCCTTCTTTCCGATCCACTCATCTCATTTCATACAATTAATCATATCATTACAACGGTTCATTTTGACAGTTAAATTCCCGGCAAACCATGAGTCAGTATCAGGAAATAATGAAAGCCTTGCGAAACACCATGAGACCTAATTTGATGGTATTGCATTAAAATTGCACCACACCACGCTGTTTTATTCAATGGAACGAATTCCTGAAACGCTATGACGTCATTCGGTGTTACTCTTGCAGCTTTTCCATACTTTCGAATCGAACTAATATACAGACAGATTGACGGATGCTTGTTATTCTTCTTAATAACAAATTGACATATCGTTAAGTTCATTTGTGACAATAAAATAATATAGGTTTAGGTACCCCTGCACATAATATATGAAAATGTAAAAGATTAAATTTAATTGTAGCCAAAACAAAAAAGCTAAATTTGTTTACTTTAAAATTGATTTCTTTCTGAACTGTATTAAAAAATATATGTGTCTCGTTATAGAAAAGTACAGTCTGATCATAGAAGCTCTAATAGACATTAAACTAATTCTTATACTTAATCACTCATTAGACGATTAGTGTGTGGAATTCCAAAAATAACCCCTTCTACCACGGAGCTATGCGGCGGCATCTAAAGACCCATTTAGACCAAAAGTCACAGACAATTCCTCCAATTTTCCAATTGGTTGTAATAGTCCGATCGATTCCTTTGATCTCGGTCGGTTGCAGCTGTGCGATTGGCCCAGTTTCCATCAAATGGGGCGATGTAATTAGCGCAGGATCAAGTTACTCGCTGCGCCCGCGCATGGTTTGTGACTCATTCTCTGTTGATTGTGAGTTCAGGAGAAACTTGTGTTCTAATTCAGGAAATGGGTCACCTTTTATGATTTGTTTAGTCGGATTTATGTGTTTGGTTTATACAGGGTGGTTGAAATTTGAAATTCATTATATTTTTTGTGATAGATCGGTACCATTTGGTTTATTTGCTTATTCAGTCTGTGGAAAAACAGACGATTTATCGTCTTTCGAATATTTTCTGTAAAAAACGTTTTTAGAATATCCAAAAAAGGATATTAAGTAATTAACTTAAAGGATATTTTTAATGCATTAATTGGCGTAAAATAAATCCTCAATATTTATTAATATTAACTTAGACTTAGGTACAATTATTTCCAATTTTAAACGAATTAATATCAATTATTTGTATGCAGACAAGGATAATAATTATAAAATAAAAACCAAAATCGAGATGAATTTACCGAAATAATAACTTAATTTCCCTTGTTTTTACATGGTTACCAATTAAAACTTGCGTAAAAAATATAGGATACTTCGTATTTGATCAATCATTTACAGTTTTTTAAATAAACTAATAATATCTGAGAAAAGCGAACAACAGGACTAATCATAGTTCCATATTTAAACGCAATTTCTTTAAAAAATATAATTTATTACATTCCATTCAACAAAAAAAAAATCAACCTCACACTTCAACAAAAAAAGAATTAAAATTACAAAACGGCATCCATAAAAAGGTTTCCATTGAAACATGAAATTCAATTCCTATCATAACTCCTTGCTATAAACCTGTTGCAATTAACTTAATACTTTTTACCGACATACGGAAGAGTCATAGTAATACGATGGTGGTACTGGCCATATGTGGATAGCGCAATGATAGAAGTGGCCAATAATTGACCAGTCGGACCAGAGACGGTATCTTCAAGAATACGGAAATAAAATAAAATTTAAAACCTTACTATTATGGGGATATGTGTGATTTGGTTTGTGCAGTCTTGACATGCAGCGTTTTTCTATCATAATAGGGTAGATGACTAATTTTTATTTTGATGTCTGTCTTGTAGATTATTTTAAAATATTAGACACGTATGTTTTATTTTCTTACAGAAACAAATACTTTCGAAAGATATATCGATTTGAAATATCGCGTAATTTCACTTCTAGGTACGTTTTTAAACATAGAAATGACGTATTTGCTACCACTTTCATTTGTTGTTTAAACTTTAATTCGTTTTATCTAAGTATATGACAACAAGCGACGAGTATTTTGGATATCCCTGACTAACCCTTCGGAGAATTACAAGTATAATGTTATCTTATGACTTATATCATAATAATGCTTTATACACAACAAAAATCCTTGACAAACAATATAAACAGATAGAACATAAAAATACCACATAACTTGTAATTCTAACTAATACATGGTCTATGTAATTTGTATGGGTTATCCCATGGCGATGTATGGCGTGTCAAATCGATCATGTATTGGTGGTACGCCATAATTAACATCCGGCGGTAACGACCAACTTCAACCCATCAACAATGGGTAGTGGTCAGAGAATATTCGATACAGTTCGAGTTTATATCGATGTGTGTTCATATGGTTATCTAGTGTTATCTGCCGTATACACAAACTTCACTGTAGCGTAAGTGTTGTGGCTCTCGTTACGATACCAATGTTGTTAAGTTTTACAAATACATCATCACAGGAATTGCTTATAATCTGGTGTTGAGTTTAGTATTAGATCTACTGTATTTAAAAATAACTACTACGTTTAGTCTACCATTGGCGTAGGCACCACATATATAGCTTAAGTTTAGTCCGAGGTTATTTCCGAACCGATATGACATTCAAACCTTGAAGAAAAGGGTGTATTGCTTTTTTAAAGGCCAGCAACGCATCTGTGCTTGCTTACCATCAGGTGTCCCGGCTGCTCGTTTGGCCTATTGATATTCCATAAAAAAGGTCTAGTTATTGTTACACCAATGAGGTACGCTATCTTACTTGAAAAATCAGAGTGAGAGAATCATAGTGTTTGAGAATACGGCCATAAAAGAACTTCATACATGTATGAAGCAATGTGATTCTAGAAATTAAGATAATTGGTTGGTTGTAAAGGTATAAAAATGTTCATGTTATGCCGTTTATGGGAACATCTGATACAATTAAATGGGCCCATGGTAATCTGTAACAAGTCGGAGATGGTAATTAATTGAAACCTTCCTCTCGATTGGACAAAGCAAACCTCTGAAGAAATAATATGATTTCAAGCCTTCTGGTTATGATAGAATAGGATAAATTTGTCGCCGATTCTAGTCTTCCTTCTAATAGTGTTAAAGACGACTCAAGAACTAAGCATTTGGCTGAGACCAATCAGATACATTCTAGCTGAAGTAAGTCAAACTATCCGCCAAGCGTAGATATTATAACAAACTCTCTTTACGCTTGACAAAACTGACAGACAGACTGACGGATAATCCAATTTGACGTTTCCTAAGTGCCTAATTAATTAAGGATTTATTGAAATTATGACTTTGAATTTATGTAAAGGAAATCTATTATCTAGCCACTATTGATTGTTGCAGGGTATATCACCCCTTTATAAAACCCAAAAATATGTGAGTTGTAAATAACCTAACCAATTACTATCTACGTATAGGTACCAACATATAACAATACATAATATCAAGAGCAGGTCATTGACCGGCGCCGTATCGCGTCTAGTTACAAATGCGATGTTATGATACGGTTGGATTAACATGGATAAGCCGATACAATCTCTACGTATGCAGTTTTGGTTTTTACGTACGTTTATCAAATAAGAATTGAATTATGTTTAGGAATGTAGATTAGCTTTTGATTACAGATTTAAAAAAACCATTATAGAAATCAAATATTTGAATAAAAGCAACTTATTAACCGTTTTGGAATTCTAACTGTCTGTATACAATCATTCACTAAAATTAATTGAGTCGTTTGTAATACATAATTTTTAGGTATTTCAGAAAGCAACCCATAGACCGACCAATAGTTTTGTCTCTAGCTTTTAGGATGTCCCAAAGAAATGTCCACGATTCTCTCATCGCATTTTATAACAGTGACGATAGACTGACGCAGCGATCTTGTATGGTCATCGCCACATACGTAACTATTATTATTTTATTACAGATCGTATTTAAATATAATACCACATCACCACGCATAGAATTAATAATTACTAGGTCGAGATACCATAAACGTTAAAAAGGAGGCGCTATGCCTTTATAAATGGCTGGAAATAATTTTAATTTTCGAATTAAGAACATGAATGACACATTCATTCGTTCGTAAATAAAAAAATCAAGCTGTCAATTGTGGCGGGAATCGGAATAAAGATTTTATCTGTGGTGTAAAATTAAATGCATTTATTGGTATATTGGTAAGATGTTTTCAAGTTGTGTGATTAATTGCTTCCTTAATTAGTGTATAACAGTTAATTATGTTACGTATACCGATAAGCTGCACTGCGCTCCTGATATCCGCTCCCACGTCTTATCACGACTCCTCATAAAATCTGACTGGTTCAATGACCTTTAAGGTTGGTTACAGAATACCGGATTTTGGTAATTATTTTATTGTATACGTACGTACTATTTGTATAGATAAATTATAATATAAGTATGTTTATTTTGTTTCATAATTATTTCTGTCAGTCACCATTTCCTATAATAATTACCATTGCTTTGTACAAAAAATTGTAGAACGTAAATCAGACTGGACTCTTATTACCATATCTATCAAAGTTAGCTTAAATCTTTGCTATGTTCGATACCTATTACTCAGTAGTGTAGTTGTATTTATTAACTGTTTAAACTAGGCTGAAGATTAGTTTTTCCAATCTATACTTTTGTCCCTTACCACCAACATTATTTAAATCCATAGATCAATCTAAAAGTCTTAATATTGATATTATAATTTCATTCACTGCGACTGCAGTCGCAAGTATGCCGCGAGCCTTAATCGAGATTTCAACGCGCTAACGGGGCAAGCGGCGCCGGCGCACCAATTTTATTATTGTTTTATATTTCAAACAATTAATTTTATATTTCTCTATTGAGATGATTCATACGTTTTTTGCGATCATAAATTATTTTAGACGTTTTGTTTTTTTGTGGTCTAAGTCTAGAGTCTGAGTCTAGATATTTGCTGTTGTTTTTCTTTCTTTTGCTAAAACGTGCAGTCTGTGTGCAGCTGTAAAATGTAGACAGATGATTTTAATTGCGTTTGTAATTATAACTGATCTCTTTGATATACCGACTGACTTAATATTGATTCTTCGACGTAATTTATATGACATTTTGACTTACATAACGGACTGAATTAAACATATATAACAAGTCTTTCTTAAACAGAAAATTAAGAATGTCGGGTGCTTTTCGAAACCACAAGGTCCTATGACAGTCCCTTAATACGGTAGTTTCCAACTCCTCAAATTAAATACATACTTCGAAATGTTAAAAACAATACTTTTCTGTACCATAATTCCAAGTACCTAAACTCATAAACTTTCATATCAAAGCAAAAAGCTCCATTAAAAACAGCGTCCTCACTCTACCAACACAAACATAAGCAACAGTAACAAAATTTCACCAGCGACTGCCAATTGTCGTATGTTCGCAATTGTGATAAATCCATTACGAGTGTGTCCAGTCCAAGTAATTTGCCAATTAATCCATTGAGACCGATTAACACCGTCAAAAGACGAATATCGCTCGAAGCGACATCTGTGATAAATCTTTGTACTTAAAGAGAAGAATTATTGCCATTGTCTTTGTCTTACTTGAAGCTAAGAAAGAGTATTATTGGCTGTTGAAATTGTTAGTAAGAGTGATTGACTTTCTTTCTTTCTTTATTGTGTTATCTAAAACATTTGTTTGTCCAAATGAATTGTCATTTCATTCTAGGTTGGTTTATGTAGATGTTTCGTAGCTAAAAAGCCTTTTTAAATGCAAACGCTTGCTTTTACGAAATAAACTAATTGTTGATCTAAATGATGGAAAATTTGCGAGGAATTAATAATAACGATGCACGTCGATGAGTAGAAGAAAAACAAATGAGTGTGATAGAATCACCTCTCGTCTAGTTATTGTTCGTTGGTAAAGATAGCTTAATGATTCCATCTGCTATCTTTCTTTTAGTTTACTAACATAGCAATAATACTTATAATTAAGTCTTATAGTCTTGACTTTGACTTTGACTTATAATTAAGTCTTATAGTAAATTTTCTATAATTTCGATCTTTTCTACCGCCTCTTAGATATAACAATAAAAGTAAAACACAAACATAACATTGAATGGACTCTAAATAGTAAATTACAAACAACTATTATTCTTAACCTACTTAACAACAACCAACTACCGAGTGTCGCATAAAACAATTTGCGTTCAAACAGTTCGAATAGTTCAGTTCTATTTCAACCAGTTTGTTAGGCATCTGCTTTCGAACAATTAAACGATAGCCATCGACAACGGCACTGTTTTCACATACCACTACCACAGTACCACCACAAGGATGGGTGGGGTCAGGGAAACTACACCAAGTACGCCGATAGAGATGTCGATTAGAAATCTTTAACTAATTGGTCGATGCGGTCTTGTTAGGAAGTCGCCAATTGAGGACTCGTTCGTGAAACGGGCAACTGTTGGGAGGAGGATTTTTGCGATCTAATGAGGATGCTACCGACGTTTGAATTCTTGGGTTTAGGGTGTAATTGGATGGTTTATGGAGTAATGAGTCATGTTACTTGCGAATGTGGATGGTATGGTTCTAGATTTATATATCGAGAAAATATATTATCTTGTGACTTTCGAACTATTAATAAAAGGTTCCTTTCTATTGTTCACAGGGCCGACATAAGAGAAACGCGACGTTCCCTGGGGGACAAACAGCGAGTCTGTTGCAGTCATCAACAACAAGAAGTAAGCACTATTTGAATTGTTATTTGAACCTTCCTTGCACCACACGTTTGTTAAACGCACTATTTTATTAACAATGTCAATAAGTTTAGATTTCTATTCTATATTTAGTCTTAACACATAGCACAGTGACTATTTTTCAAAGAGGTGGGGCATGTATAGAACCCACTTCTGTTCCTACAATGTCTCTCCCTTCAACTTCAGAGTACTCAGCGGATGCATCAACTCTCCGCGATGTAGCAGACGGCTGTCAGGCCAGCAGGCCCAGGTACTGCTCTGGTGGTACCACCACCTGGCCTGGCCCCAGGGTACAGCCACCACAGCCAGAGATCCCAAGCCTAGCGGCCCCTACACCCATCGACACCAAAGGTTAGTCAGCTACAAAATTATTGCAACACTCCGGCAAAATTTTGGGTGATGGGGCATTACTGTTTCTGATTGGAAGCAGATGCGTTGATGTTCTTATTTGAAACCTATTTAAGTACACAAGTGTAAAAATGTTTCGGTATGTTGGAAATCTTGGAACAAAATAAAATATACGGATTGTAATTAACATAGGGTTTGAGAAACCGTGTTTTTGTATTGTGTCTATTCCTGAGTCCACGACCACAACGACATTTTCTAGATAGATAAACAAACATTTCTTTACCAAAACATTGCCCCACGAGTCACAATCCGCTAACAACAGACACTCCCTCTAAAAGCCAAATAAACAAACGATAGCACTCCCAAAATGGCCACTATCTCCCCCCATTACGGGACCATCTATTGTGGCCGTTATCTGGCACTAAATACCGAAAGGCGAGCAGGTGCGTCTGTCTACCAGAGTCGGCCAGCACCGGCCAGCACCGGCCAGACTTCGAGCCATAAATCTCAGGCGGCGGGCGACGACGCGTTAGACCTAATTAAACGCTGTAAGATGGAGGAGATGGTGTAAGCTTTTAGAGCTGGTGCAAGTTATAAGCACCATGGCGGGATATTGGAATATTGATGGTAATTAGATGTAGTGATTTATGAGAACTGATTTAAAGTAACTTTATTACTCGTATTTTAAGGTTACAATCTGAAAATTAATATCTTTCTCAGGCTGATTATACTAGTATTCTTTGTCTTTTTCTTTCAGTCATCCGAATCCAAGTATTTACACTTTTCACGCAATGCACTTTTTTGTTGATTGTCCTATACTCTTCCTTTTGCACTGTTATGTCCATAAGCCTTACTTGCTACAGTTTCTAGAAAAGACAGTAGGATAGGTCCTCTAAGCTTCTCTCCTGCTCCACAGCACAATTTGACGATGATTCACACCAGCCTCCGGAACGAGGGCTTCGCGTCAATTAAATTTAGCACCGTTACTATAAATATAGTGGAAGCCCAGCCCAGCCTGCCTGTCGCACCCGCCACGTTACTTAGTAAAACGATGTCAATGGCTTCAACTACTAAGTTTCATTAACTGAGAAACAAAGTTATCGACCCGTTTGACAATGATGTATGCCGTTTAATATCACCTTCTCGAAAGTGGTCTTCTACCACCTTGCCCATTTCACTGGTTTAGTGAACCTTTTAACACATAGGAAGGACTTGATGTTAAAGATGCCTTTCAATGTATCTTTCGCGGGACACCTCACAAATGTTTTCATTAAATCTGTAGTTTCGTTTATTGAATTGATTTAGAAGAAAATAAAGGATTTTTAATGCCAATTCTAAATCATTATTCTGATTAAAGCAGTGTGCCTTTAGTTTCAACGTCTGTTCTAAAATTCAAAACATATAGAGTTCATTAACGTCAATTTCGTGGAAGACCATCAATTGCACAGACCAGTTATTTGTGTCAAATATAACATTAAACAAGATCTGATTACGACCTATAAATTCAGTATTCGCAGAATGAGTTAACGACCTCATGAAAATCGGGACACGTCGCGAATTCGGGCCACGGTATGCCACATACAATTACGATTTTATTAATGTCATCTGTAACCAATGAAAACCAATTTATTTGTTCTAACCGACGCCGAATCCTTGGCATATTCCGAAGAAATAAATTAAATGTCGTAACTATGTACAAAAGTTAATTAATACGTCTATGTACCCTGCCTACCTTGTAAACAATTGCAATCTTAATGATAATATATCATAACTAGAAACAAATAAACAGTGTACACTAGAAGCAAGGACGGTATATCAAAATTAATTCAGAAAATCTACATTATACAACTTCATTTTTAATGGGTTTTATGGCCAATAAGTTTAATTTTGCATGACTAACAGTTGGCACTAATGTGATGTGCACTTTACTTTTTCCGATTGAAAGAAATTCACTTTAATCTTCGTAAAGTACACTCAAATAAATAAATGGAATATCCTCTCAGCTACTTAACCAAGTACTCAAATTCTAGTGCAGTATGAAGTGGGCACTCTGCCTCTCTCTCGATGGTTGCAATCCCCGCCCATATTTATGTGTGCTGCGCCTACGCAGCGGTGCGTGCGTTTGCGCAGATCCTAATTACTGATCTAACGGCGGTCAAGCGCGCCCTCTAATTACAGATTGTGATAATGTTATTTAGAAACTCCATCGTGCCATAATGTGTTGGTGTTTTCATCGTATTCCCAGTATCTGCACTACATTGCGTTGTATCTTTGTAATTTATATTAATTGCTTTACATTTTCGTGTCTTAGGAAGCAATGTACGATGTACAATGTATTGGATCGTTATCTTAAAGAGTTACGTTCGATTAACGGTAATCGCTTGTATTTTATTATGTACTGAAAAACCCTTAGGATCTTTCCTCAACAATTACAAAATGTAGAACCAAAATGTTATTCCTGGTCGAGTTATGTGTAATTGGTTTTTAAAACACATCCAAAAGACACTAGACACTGCACTTACCGCCATACTCAGAGTTTTTTAATGGCTACTTAACCCAGTCCTTAGCAATTGTTTTCTATACAAAATCGTTACTAAGGAATACTTTAAGTATTCATTAAATCTCTCTGAGTGTGGTAATTAAACAAATATCTTGAAATAAACATAATTAGTACCTCTTAGAGATAATAGAAGCACTTGAACACTTCATAATACATACTTACTTACATAACTAAGGTAGTAAATGTCAATTTGAAATGACTTAAGGGGTCAACAAGGTTGTATGGGAAGCCATTCTGCCACTAGATGCACTATTACAACGCAATATGTCTACGGTAGCCTCTAGCGATACTCAGTAACAATTTTAACCAAATATTACGTATTAAGAACCGTGTTGTTTCCTAAATAAGAGGTTTCTAAACAAATTGCTGTATACATGTTTAATAAAGCCCATAATTGCATAAACGTGCGTTTTGATTGTTTAAATGTTATTGCCATAAATTTATGTTGCTTGTCTATGAAAACCTCCTATGTGAACTTCTGAACCCTACATAAGCTCTTTCTAAGCGTTGGGTAAAAAACTAGTAAGATTTGAATTTTTCAAATTCTCAGTAAATAGTAAGTTAGCAAGGAGCCTGAAATTGGAGTTAGTGTTTGTTTAATATTATGATAATCGAATGTTTCCTGTGAGTACGTGGAATTCAAAATCTTTTGCCACAAATGTCTATCTTCTATTAGGACACAATAAGGAGAAATAAAAGGAAATTGTAATGTCAGCCCTATAAAAAAGTTAAAATATTGTAATGATGAAAAATGCGTGTTCTGTTGTAGACAGGTATTTAGGAAGAGTGCGGTTGTTTCACTTTCGTTGCGATGTGCGCCGGAGCGTGGCGACAGAATGTAGGTCCCGCTGCTTGCGCACACGCAGCTAAACCAAACGTTTTCGTACAACTACGAATTTTACTGCAGTTTAGTGGCTATGTACGATTTTAAGTTACTTTAGAGAATTATATAAGTTTCTTGAAAAAGAAAATCGAAAAATTGCGTTCATGTTATGAACAAGGGAATTCTGACTTTTCGATAATCAGTCCTTGCTTTTACGACCGATTTATTATTTCCTTAATAATTGTGGTTATTTAAAAACACAAATCGAATATAAATTGTTTTCATTACACATCCTTATCTAAATTCAATGTTAAGCAAAAATAGTCCTTAGCAAGCATGCAATTAGAAGCTCATCTAGTACAAACAGATTCCTTACGCTGCTATAATTATATGCCTACTAGACACATAGTTACCTAGGTATTTACCTAGCCTTAGGCAGCAATCTATGTGGAGTAGGCATCTTGTCTCGTCTATGTATATTTGTGGGTTTTATTTACATAATATCATTTACATAGTATCTTAACTTATAATAACTATCGAGAGACTTGCTAAATTAACCTTTACATGTCATAAGTATCTAAACTTATAATAACTATCCTGAGTCATAAAAATAAATGTTTACTCTCGTAAATATACTGAGAAAGGTCTACTAGTTTCGAGTCACTGAGGGACTCTTCCTTATGAACAGCGTGTCTTGTGGTTAGTGCTTGTGTTGCGCGTCCATCGCACCCTCTGCCGGCAAACAGTATAAATTTGGATAAAAATCAGCTCAGAAAGACTGTAATCTAGAATTGTGCATTAGTTACTTTTTATTCCAGAGAAAAATGAATAGATTGATTTAACACCAAGGCAGCCTATATAACAAATACCAAAATTTTATGTTTGTTTTAATATTGAAAATTACTGTTTTTGTTATGATGAATTTTGTCTTCATAATAGGACATATTTTGGACAGCTCTGTCTTCTCTCCTTTCTTACTTACATTACATAAAAGTTACAAACATGTGACCATTACTTACTTAGTAACAAAAACCAAGTTCATTATTAAAATAAATCATTTAAAATACTATAACGCTATCTCTAGATCGCGGTATGAGCATATCTCACAAAAAACATCGGTTATTCCATACATCTGAGAAAGCTGCCTGTCAGTATCATATGTATGAGTAAATGGCTAAGAGGTTAACGACCTCAGCTAATGGATTTTCTGGCTCCTATACTTTTTGCGGAGTCTTTTAGCCAGGCTTTAATAATGGTCCAATGAGTACTATGCAGGTATATAGACATCATTAGTGTTGTTCTCTATTTTGCAAATTGGTAATGATAATCCTGGTCTTTCTTTGAAAGCGTGGGTACATAGAGAACACTTATTTTTCATCAATTGTGCCATAATGGAAATAATTTGAGTACTATTAGGGATCTCAATCGTCTAATTGGGGAACCTAATGTAGTTAGGATTTTCAACCGCCAAACTTATTATTTGTAATTACTTAAAATTCTCAATGTCCATTTTGTCCCACAGTCAGTCAGTCCCAAATCTTTATTTCACACCTCGACAGTGATAGTAAGTAGTTACCATGGTCTATAAACGCTTACAACACTTAGGACTTTACATGGGCCTCCCTGACCCTTAAAAAACCTATTTATTACACAAATCAGTCACTTTTCCACCATCTTAACCTCAACCAATGAGAAAGCATGAATAAAAGTACATAATATAATATCACTTGACACATAAAAATGCAAGTCACAGACTTACGATTAAATATAATTAACAGCTGACATAAGATATATAAGTGTTAATTGTTTAATACCGACGATGCGACTAATTAATATTATATGTCGATAACTTTCACTCGGCGATGAGACATTAAAATACAGGTTTTAATACAATTTATGTAATAAATATTACATTACTTTGTATTATGTAATATTACGTATGTTGTTTGCTGAAGTGATGGCATAATATGTATGTGTGTCACTTTTCAGCTTTGGTTTTTTCATGATTCTTTATGGTATGATCTCTTGATTTGAAGGATTTGCGGTTTATAACTTTTGGGTATATAATTTGGCGAACAATTCAAGTTACCACTTCATGATTTATGTATCTATGTATGTCCTATAAAACTGTTTACAAATAGTGGCTACAATCCTAGAAGTTTGCTAATTTCCAATCCAAATTATGGAGATTGAATCTAAATGTAATCAACTCCCGTGTGGTCAATATCTCAGTTTTTACCTCATACAAAACATTTACAAGAAACAGTCCACAGTTATAAAGTTCTTATTCCAAAGTCGCAGGCGCAGTCGCCCCACGGCCGCACGGGCAGCACAATGCGATGCGCGCGCGCAGTGGGTGTCGATGATTTACACCGTCTTGTCTACGACCAGCTTCATTCATATTTATTAAAGTTCGCAGTTTTTTTCAATTGTAAATCTTCCCTGCATGATGAACGTGGCAGATGGTATTACACTATTTTGTGAGCCAAGCAACGTTCCAATAAAAAATGATTTTATTTCATTCCTGTAACCATTATTGTTTGTCAATGTTTATAGCCTGCTATCCGAAGATTATTTAATTTATTTCCTATACATAAACGCCGTTTTATAGTTTTCTATGACGTTTTTATGTGTGAGCAAAAGTTAAGTAATAAAATGCTTGGAAGAATAAATAATATTGATTGTTCAATATTGTTAAACTTTAAAAATAAAATAATATAAACAAGCGAGCCATTACACTTGCTTCAGTTCACAATTAATATTACAAATTGGCAAAATAAACAAGATGGCGTGAACGCGCGCTTTTGTCGGCGCGTGCGCATACGTTTGTGTTGTAATTTATCCTGTTTATAAAATATATTATTACCTGTGTTCTTTTATCATTATTATTAAATTGCTGGGAGCAAATAATAGTAAAGTGTTATTTTATTCATAAATACGCTCTTTTGCTGACTGCAATTTGATCCTCTTTGTCAGCAATTCTTAGTTCGACACCTAGATCAGAAAACGTATTTTATATCTCTTTCTGTTTTCCTATTCTTAGTAATCTAAAGCCTAGATTGATAGCCTAATCATTTAGTCATCTACCCACAACTTCAGGGAATTGAACCATGATTATAGACATGACGTATCAACGCTTATACAATTTAATCATTATAATGAAAGAGCAATTTACTTCTGAAAAAACTTCATGCTTTTTATCCCAACGCGAACATGTTTTGGTTACTTGTAAAAACATGAGCGGTTTGAATCAACATTTTGAAATTCCCGGTGTGTCATCGCCTTTTTAAAAAGATTTAGGACGAACTGATGTGACGTCATTTTAAAACTTCCACTTAGCAGAAGTTAATCATATGTCTGATTTGTCTTGGCCTATTTCTTTCCAGAATCCACCTACTCGAATTTAAACTTTATTCCTTTGAGACAAAGGTGGTATTGTATTTCTAATAATGATTCTTGGATATTTATTTACCTACAGAACAAAAGACTATATATATATACAACGTGTGGGGTATACATATCAAGTACACGGCTTCTAGATAACATAACAAACGATACGGGAAGGGTTTTTTAAACTAATTTTTTCATGGTACTAAGTTATGAATTTTTCAAATCGCGCCGCCGCGTGATTCAAAATTAGGTAGACAGGTACTAGGCGATCAGATTGATAGAAGAAATGTTTCATAATGTTAGCGAGTGATCCCTGTAGTGTTGTGACACGTTTTTATGATTTAAAATCAAGAACCATGCGATATCAAGTATTTGGTACAAACATTTTTTTAAACGTATTTTAAGCTGAAACTTCGTGTAGAGAGTCTATTCAACCTGTATTCATCAGCGCTTCTTGATGTATATGGGTATTTTGTTACACGTTGTATATACCGTACTATTTTTATTGCATTTGTTTAGTCATATCTATCAAAATAATCACCAAAACACACCCTGTATGTACCAACTAAGTATTGAAAATTGAATCAATATTTTCATATGTCAAATAGTTCATTTATTAATACATCGGATTATAGTTCTGCCTACCTCGTAAATAAATCGTGTTGAAAGGGCGCGAGTATTTTTAAAACACGTCTTATTTTTATTGGGTGATGCGCAAGCGCATGCGATCACCTCGTTAGGGCGCACTCAATTATGGTTCATGTGCGTAGGTCAACCAGTTCATATATCGTGCCGCACAAAATTGCTGAGACTCTTTGTAAATAGCTTTTAAATGTAATTTTTTAGATGAATGATGAAAGATGGAAGTCTTTTATTACTGCTTATTTTACCTTAAGAGCAAAAACGAAGTACCTACCAGGTACATTTTCAGACTCCAAGCTAAAGATGAAAATGGTAGAACCGAAAATCTCTATCATAATTTATATCCAATCAAAAACTTCTAAAAATCTCTACACATTAATAAAATTTCCTTCCCTATTGTTTCAGTATACACCGACCAGCCGGTATCATCAGCGTCCCCTCCAACTCGGGATAAGATTAACGGGGAGGAGAAGGCACGGTCTCGGCGCAGGGATACCTGGGCAGAACCCAGCACACCACCAGTCACTGATGATGGTAAGTCTACCACCAGGGAACTTGGTATCAGTAGACTAAATGACAGAGTCAGTTTGTCAACCTTTTTGTGCTAATTATTGAAAGCACATCTTGCAAAAGAAATGCTCAAACCTAGTAAAATATCACTTTTCTTCTCCACTGTATCTTCCACATTAGTATCTTCAGTGATTCAGTCACAGTATACGCCATCTCTAATCTCCCCCCTATCTCCAGCTACAGTAGGAGTCCGGTCACCACTGCTGCAGCATCAGCACCAGCAGTACGACGAACAGCTCCGTGACATCGCAGCCTCCCTCACCAGGCCGCGGTCACGACGAGCGCTACCACCCACCCTGGAGAGACCCACAAGACTGCCGCCACCTGATCGACTACCGGTAAGGAAATTCATTCTAAATTCTATGTTGATGGCCAATATCGGTGATATTCAGGTAACTAAGTAGTCACGAAAATAAACGTTAAATTAAATCCGTGGATAGTTTCTTCTATATTTTATAGTTATTCCACGTTCCACCTCTATTCCAGGCTCGTGGCTCACCAGACGGAGGTGCCCCACCAGAAGAAGCGAGCTCCAGTTCAGCAAGCGAAGGTAGCGAGCCTACTGACGCTGTCGAACCAACTGAAAACGGAGAAGGTGGCAGGGTAGAACTGCCAGCAGAGAGACTACTGCATGCAAGAGCAGGGTGGCTCCAACGACGAGGTCCAGGAGGCTGGTCGCGACACTGGTTCGTACTCCGAGGAGCAGCCCTACTGTACTTCCGAGATCCTCACGCAGAACACAGAGGACTAATGGACGGAGTAATAGACTTGAGTGGGATATCGAGGGTCGTGGAGCTGCCGAATTCAACCAACGGATATGCCTTTGAGACTGAGGTATGTATCCTCATCAATATTACAATTTTTCCTTTCAACACAAGAGTTTCCGTTTTATTAATTATAATGTTATTTTCTCTCACAGACTTGGGATGGAAAGCATATAGTCCTTTCTGCAGTAACAGCAGGTATACGAGCCAACTGGGTGTCGGCCATGCGAAGAACAGCCGGCCTACCTGACACAGGACCGCTATCACTGATACTGCGAGAAGATACCGTGGACCAAGCTTCGGAATCTTCAACATCACCTGTAACGCCAGTCACACCTATTACAGGTAGATCAGCACCATTCTCATCCGACGAAGAATACAGAACAGCTTCCGAAGGTGGCAGAAGAGATAGCGCTGATTGGGGAGATATGGGACCTCAGCCACCTCCATCCCCACTTCTTACAAGGACACCGATATCCAAAGTCAAAGAAAAGGTCCGCATCAGAAGTTCTCATCAAGCACCACCGCGCGCAGACACCCCTAAAGGTGACCGAGATGAAATCGACTCAACCAAAGAAAAAGACCGCAACGTCGATGATGTTGATGAGAACGAAAAGCCCGTCGAAGCTAGAAAACGTAGCTACATATCGACTATCGACAAACAATCGATCGAAATTGACGACTTGAGGAAACAACTCAAACTTGCACTCAGTGATGTCGGCGCAGCGGAAGCCGAGATCTCCAGACTTCAAAAACTTAAAACCGAAGCTGCTATGCAAGAAAAGAAAATGGAGGAATTGGTAACAGCACTGCAGAAGAAGGAAGAAGAACTGTCAGTAAGAACGAAAGAGGCTGAAAACTTAGACGCGATAAAAGAACTTTACAATCAAGACAAGAGTCTATGGGAGAACAAGTTGACTGAAACTCAGAACTTCTTGAAAGAATCGACAGAACATTGTGAGTTATTAACGAGACAGTTAGCTTCTGCGCAGGAGACTATCGCGCAACTACAACGAGAGGTGAACGAACTGAATGAGAAGCTACTTAAGAGTGTGAGGGAAAGCGATAGCTTGTATTCAAGGATAAGGGATCTTGAAGGTCGAACAATTGTTGAGTCAACATTACCCAGCAAGGAAAAGAGAAAGAGTATCGGATCTCTCAGTGACCTCACGAACTTAAACCAAGATTTGAACTTAGAAGCGATGGAAAAAGACAAACTAATAGAAGAGTACGGGGAACTAAGAGATCGATTCGTGAAGGCCATTCAAGAAATCAAAGCCATGAAGAAAGAATTACGGGATTCGCATAACATGTATGATGAACTCGAGGTCACCAATATGAAGTTGAGGAATGAGATGAAGCTCAGAGAGCAGTGCAGCCGCTCAGAGATCGACCTCATGGCTGCCCGAATCCTTGACCTCACGCAGAAGTTAACGGCTTCAGATAAACAAGTGAGGACACTCAAACACAAAATCCAAAAGTCTGAATCTAGAGAGAAACGACGAAGTCTATCATTAAAAGGCAGAGAGTCTTTCACTCTAGGCAAAGAAGTAGAAGAGAAGTTAACAGAGCTCGAAAACAAAATCACAATGCTGGAGTCCGGCGAACCTGTCCCAACGATAAACTCTCCCTCCAAAAGTGCGTCACCTGCCAAAGAAAAATCTTCCAAATCTGAAAACCCATCAGACGAAAAACGAATGAAACGACTCGCCGCGCGACTGAGGAGGAAATCTCTCGACAGCGCGACCAGCTCCGAGCCAATGAAGATGCTGGTCAGGTTGAGCTCGCTAGAAACCAAAGTAGCCTCCGCCTTGGAGAACCGCAAGGATCTTACAAACTCTTGCGAGTCTCTGAGTCAAGCAACCAGATCCGTAGAGAGCCCATCACTCAACGAGAGCACGGAAGCATCCAGTATCGGCACGCAGTCACAGAGGCACCTGCTAGAGAGGCTACAGAGTCTAGAGAACGTAGTGATACACTCTAGAAATAAGGTGAACGAGTGTCTCTGCCAAATGAGTGCGATGCGAGCCGCCAAGTCCCGCAGATCACCCTCACCAAGTCTCGAAAAGAAATATAGTCTCAAGTCAATGGAAAAGTGCCTTACAGACGTTAGCAAGAGGCTACAAGAGTGCTTCGATAAGTGCGTAGTCGACTATGACCACAACCAAAATCAGGAAGATGTCAACGACAGCGTAGCTCAGGTGGTCGTACAGCTGGAGGAACAACTGAGGACCAAACTGTTGGAGATATCCAAGAGGAAAGCAGCGCTGTATGAGGCAGGTGAACTCACACAGAGGAAGAGCCTCGAGATCCTGGCAGAGAAACTGGCGTACGAGGCAGTCCTCGTCGGCAGGATACAGGAGGCGTTGGAGTCCTCGAACGGCAGCAGATTCTTCGCGCGATTGATAAAGTCTGAAATTATCGAAACTAGTCAACTAATAGATAACCTCAAACGTAAGATCAATGGCGAGAGCAGTAGGAGCAGTGCTGGCACTAGGAGCTCGCTGGATTACCTCGCCATGATACTCACGCGGAAGATCGACATCGTTAACGGTTCCAGAGAGGCGCACGAGAGACGTCGTTCCGAGCTCATCATCCACGGAGCTGACCTCGAGGCACTAAAGGCATCACAGCGCGAAGTAGCTGAAGCAGTCGACAGGTATAAGAGCGAGAAACTTGCTGAACTATGCTCTGCACTGGCTTGTGAGACTCTCAGCTACTCCGCTCCTGCTGACGGGGACACTGAGAGACAGCGAGCCAACCTGGAGGCAGCGCGCGTGCGGGAGGCCTGGGCGGCTGCGCGGGACGCGCTGGGGGCCGAGCTCGTGCAGGCCGAGGTCACGCGGGCGCTGGCCCGGGCCGCCGCCTCCTGCGACCAGAGGCTGGACCAGGCGCGCCGCGCCCGCCTCACGCTCACGGCGCAGGACCGCGCCGACCTCGAGCTGTGGTGGCAGGCCGCGCACGACCATCTGCGCTGTGAGATGGACGCTGCCGTCAAGGACATCGCCGCTCGCTACCGCAGCTGCCTGGCCGCGGAGCGGAGGCCGCGCGAGGGCTCGCCCGGCCTGGACAGCCGCGCCCTGCTGCAGCAGCTGGCGGAAGCGCTGGCGCAGCGCGCGCTGGTGGACGCGCGGGTGGCGGTGCTGGACGGCACGTACCGCGCCTCCAGCCCGCGGGAGGCGGCCGGCCCGCGTCGCTCTGCAGAGGACACCATCTCCTCGCTGGAGGCCGACCCCGCGCAGGAGGCGGAGTTCGTCTACCTGTTCCAACGATTCTCGACCGAGTGCCGAGCGCTCTTCTCCAGTGACTGTTCGGGTAACAGTGAAGACTCGATGAAGATCGGCGAGAGCCTCGAGCGGGTGGAGGCGGCCGTGGCCGAGGTCCAGCGCCAGCTGGGCGCGCGGGGGGAGGAGCCGGCCCCGCCCGCCGAGCGGGGGGCCACGCCCACTGGCGCCAGCGTGCTCGATCGCATCGACGCGCTGCGCCGGCGTGTCGAAGCTCTGCAAGCGCTGGTGCCCTGCCAGCACTGCAAGCAGCTGCAGGACGCGCTGGACAGGTCAGTATCAAGCATACACACTCGTACAATAAGCCTTCCTTTAGTATGGTTAATATAGATTGTCTAACCTGTATCAACCCCCACAGGCTTCACGAGGAACGCACGCGTGGCGAGTGTGCCCTAGCCCAGCAGGCGCACGCGCTGGCGGCGGCGCGACGTGCGCGTGCGCAGCTGCAGGCGCAGCACGAGCGCGAGCGCGCCGCCCTCCGCGAGCGGGCCCGCACGCTGCAGCGCCGCCTGGCCGCGCTGGACTCCGAGTACTCCGCACAGCTGGAGAACTTGCGAGCTGCGTACCAGGTAACTATCGACTCCTGTAGTATAGCAGGATGTACAATATACATAGGTCGGTGTGAGTACAATAGTAACCGAGTGTGTGGTGGACAGAGCGCGGTGGCGGCGGACACGCACGGCGACGGGCTGCGCGCGCGCTACCAGCAGGAGATCGAGCAGCTGCGCGCGCTGTGCGAGAAGGGGCTGCTGGCCATGGAGTCCTCGCACCGACGGATCGTCCGGGAGATGGAGGACAAGCACCGCGCCGAGCGGGAACAACTCAGGTAACACGTCTTATTCGAAGTAATAAACTAATCGTAACGAATAAATCCCATTTCTTAAGAGTCCCAATATAACTTAGCTTTTAACTTGTAACTTAACCATTGAAATTCAAACATTCATTAATGATATTTAAATCCCCCTATAATCACACTAGCTATTGTTGAAAATCTCATGAAAATCCGTTCTTCTGACACAGAAGGAAAAGTATGTAATGACATTCGAAACAATTTACCAAGACCAACTATGTTCTCACACCTCAAACATATTTTTGAAAATATAAAAAAAATACTAAATCCCCTAATTCCCCCCTTCCAGGCTAGACAAAGAGCAAGCGTTAGCAGAAGAGACCCGCGCGACGTTAGCCGCACTGGACGCGATGCGGAAGGCGCACGAGAGTGAAGTTAGGAGGGAGGTCGACAAGTTCAAGGCGGAGTTCCTCAGCAGAGGACACAATGGAGACCTCACTCAGCTCAGCTCTCGACACCAGTAAGTTACTTGGGTTTTGTTAGTCGATGCAGACGAAAATAGACCTTAACAATTTTACTGTTAGATCTAGTTTTGTAATTTGTTATAGTTAGGGTGTTCTACTCCCCACTACTTTTCCTAGTGCATACTTAATTTCAGCCTACTTTTTACCCCCTTTTGCACCCATTGCACGTACCACAAAGACTGTTTACCCCCCACTTGGCACGTGTCGTAAAATGTTTTATTTATTTCTTTATAAAATACAAATAAATAAAGCGAATCTTCTTTTATTGTGTCAGAAATGAGAATGACAACCACAGCGAAGAAGCTAGCTTGGGTTCAAATATGCAACAGATACCTGTGTATGTATATTTACCCCGTATATCCATAATCCCCACTCCGTTCAGCAAGTAGTAAAGTCTTTTAGTAATATTTCCAGGCAGGAGATGGAGGAGATAAAGCGGGAGATCCTCTCCCTCTCTGAGAAGTACTCCGTGAAGTGCGTGGAGTCCGCCGCGCTAGAGGAGAGGCTCGCCACTGCCACCGCGCAGCTTGCGCAGGCGCATAACCATATCATGCAGTTGGATGCCAGGTATGTAGGCTGGGAATGGCAGCAAAGAATATTTTTTGAAAATTTATATATTAGGAATTTGAGATGAAATAAATGCAGATCAGCAAGTCAATAAGAGAATTTCAACCTTATTGGTTTCTAATAAAGTCTAAAAGTAATCAAAACCAAATTGAAATATTTGGATGCGGTGATAGATATTTACACATGTGAAATAATAATGAATTATATTTTGTTTATTTTTTTACTAACTTAGGTATATGTTATTTCTATTCCAGAAACAAGCAACTCCGCGCGCATCTAATATCTGAAGCGAATGAGATGAAGAACACAGAGGCGTCCGCTCTCTCACAGCTCATAGAGGAAACTGGACCGGTACGTTGATAACACACAATATTACTTTTTTAAACACATAAACAACACTATACAGACGCACTACAAACTACACCAGAATTTCTAATTATATTTTTCAAAACCTAACCCCCGTGCCAGACGTGGGGATTATAAAAACCCCTCTATCAAAAGCTAAAGATAATTCCTTCCCCTAATTATGATACCCCTCTCCTCAAACCAGGGAATTATGGCAACCCCCTTCCCCCAAACCAGGGAATTATGGCAATCCCCTTCCCCCAAACTGGATTATGGCAACGACTTTCTCCCAAACCCCGTAAGCCTTTATTTAGTCGTCTGGCTAAGGAAAATGAATTGAAATTATTATTGGTGTATTTTGATGTGCAATATGCACGCATATAGACTATACTAGAGCTTCTCTTCATTCTATAATTTATGGCCACACGCTTGCATGCCCATGCACTACTCTAAAACGCTATTCACGCTTGAAAATGAACTTTAGTTTGTAAGTCTTATAGTACATTTTACTTTGACATGTCACATGGTAGTTTTGTAGGTATAGCTAGTATTTTGTGGATATTGGTATTTTAAACTTGTGTATACTTGAATAAGGTTGAATTTCGTGTATTCAGTATACTTTCTTGAAGTCATAATATTCTTTTAAATATAAATTCACTCTTCGATCGCAGTAATTGAGCGTTTTAGTTCGAATTCAATACTTTTACAGTTAACATACATTTACATTTGTATCAAACACTCAGTTACCGCGGTCTCTAAAGTAGTAGAATAGAACTATTCTATAAAACTTCGAACAGGAAATTGGAGACAATAATTAGCTTTACAATAACCTCAAGGTAATGCATGAAAAATGGCTTCACTTTAGTAGCATGATCTTTTAAAACAAGTCGCAAATAATTATACCAAACATTGCACTGCACGAAATCATTAGATACGGACGCAAATCAACCTCCTCCAATCTCTGCAAGATATTTAATAGATTCTCAACTCTATTTCTAATTACATAAAGCTGATAATCTATCAACAGAGCTGGAGTAGCTTGAACTGATGCTTTGTAAAAATGGCTTCTAATGAATAAGTCTCGCAATAAATGGTCGAAGTGTAGATGTATTCATAGTATTGCAATCTGGCATAACGGTACATGTATGGGGTGCACTAACAGCATGGGAGGGCGCCGGCGTTGAGGGAGGAGTGGCGCCACCTGGCGACCGCCCGGCAGAAACCTGCCGCTGACAAAGGTACTCAGTCACTTCGCTACATGCTACGCTGGGGGGTGGTTGGGACAAGTCGACTATTAGGGGAGTGGTTGGATCATCTGAGATTTTTTTATAAAGCATGTGTTGTGTTGGACCCTGTTATGAGATATATTGTATCTTTTTTATAATTTAAGTGATTGTAATATTATTTAATGAGTTTAAGTTTAATCATGTGATAAAGTTACTAACCGCCGTATTCAGAGATGATTACTTAAACTATACCTTAGTAACGATTTTGTATTGAAAACCATTGCTAAGGACTGAGTTAGGTAACCATTAAATGACCCTGAGTATGGTGGTAAGAATTTTATAATAAACATGTTGTAGATACTTTGTAATGAAGTAAAATGTTATTTTTGTGTGTTTACTTCCTTAATAATCGACTATTTCTCGTATCTCGCTTTGTGGTTTTTGGTTTATTTGTGCTATAGATGGCAACTCGACTACCCATCTCGTCCATTTTAGATATTAAGACTAAGATTACTAATATATTTTCGTTTATTCACGCGTAATAAGAACCTCCCCGAAAACCAAGCTTCCGCAGCCTATTAATTTTCGAATTTAAACTTCTCTTACGACCGTACTTAGAGACTTTAATGATTACTTAAACTATTCCTTAGTAAAATGTTTGTTCCGAAAACAATTGCTAAGGATTGGGTTAAGTAACCATTAAATGACTCTGAGAACGGCGGTTAAACCGCTTTTTAGGCCTGATTAACACAAAGTTTCCTTTGCAACAGTGTTTATTTTGTTTTAAAGCATTCTTTGATAATTTTGTATATGATTACAATATTGATTTTAACGTTATTTTATAGACGAAGTCGTCCCGAGGCAGCCCACTACTGGAGGCGGCCCGGCCGGCGCGCCCGGCCAAGATACAGTACGCAAAGACGGAAAGCACGCGAAACCTGCAACTGTCGCCCGTTCAGGTAATTAATCAGAGTATTTATATGAGAATTTTAAATAATATGCCCCTTATCATCTGCATCTTGGGGAGAAAAACTAAGGAATGTGGAATTACCTCGCTAAAACCACCCCGGTGGCCACTATCATAAAGAGACCCCGGGTCTTCTGAAGACTAGATAATAAACTCCTTAGAAATAGGTACTTAACGAAGTTTCAATGTAACATTTCAGTTAACAATTTATTTTATTTCTTTTACAGAACTAAAAGCATCAAAACGTAGCGCCGTGAGTGGACGACCAGCGATATCTCCGCTCGCGGGCATGGTCGCCGAGCGCAAGAAGCGCTTCGAGCTGTAACCGCCACGCGACAGACACGCGACAGACACGTCCTACAGACGCACCCACCACGCATGCACCTGGCCACTCGCTTCTAACCCCTACAACACCCACATGTAACCACTTACGGATATAATACTTCATAAAATGAAATAATATTTAATCGTCATTAATACTAGCATAGTCAGTTTGAAACGTATATCCAAAAATATAATCAAGTATCAAATTATGAAAATAAATGACGCATGAAAACATATGTTATCAATATACTAATGTTTAATTATTATTTAATAATATTAAGACCAAATAGACTTTCTACCATATGTACAGTGGCCAGACATTTACTCCCACCCACCACAAAATTGTATATAATCTATGTGAACGGTATATAATGTACTAATTTTCTAAGTGTAGATTTAATAGATCGGTTAGTGATGTGACTTGTGTAAATTATATACTTAATGTAAATACTAACGAATGTATCCTCATTGTTTGTTTTCTATATGTTAATCTTTAAGTCGTTGTTACCAAATATTTCTTTGTATTTAATGTGTTTAGCAAGCACTGGGGACGCAGTTATCGGTACATAACATTACAAACGTTTCTTCAGATACCTAATTGTATTATTTATTGCTCTATTTATTACTTTTATTTTATATTTGTACTGAGCTAGTTCGCTCGTCCTACACCTCTGCAGTCTCTCTAAACTCTGCGCCAAGTAGTTGCGTCTCCAGCGCAACTTTATGCATTGTAACCGTGTTTTGAAAGCGTGGACTTATTTGTGTGTCTAGAATTTATTACTAAAGTTTTTAATCGATTCGTGGCATTTATTATCTGTGCATTTTAAGAAAAATGTTTTGGTGTAAGTGACAGCTGTCATTGATTAAGATTTGCGCGCGAAATTGTAATGTCAGAAAGTAAATGCCATTGAGCGGTTAGTATAGAGGCATATTTATAAACTTTATATCTTAATATTAACATGTTTATGAGAATAAAATATATAATTTGTGTTAATTTTGACTTTGAGCTCGACCTGTATTACGTGTGCAACTGTTACCATTCTTCTCGACTCTGGGCATTGAACCGTCTTCCAGCACCTTCACATTGTTGTGTATAGTTAAACACTAACTAGCGGATAGTTGTATGTACCTATTATATAACATGTCACGAAATTGTATACATAATTTATGGAATAAATTGCTCAATGTTATTTAGTGGGTTAAAAAATGATATACCAAAACTATAGTATGCATTGTAAGTATACAAGATGTGTAGACAACAATATAAACGTAATTATTCACGGCTATAATAAATTAACTTATGTTAGTTGAGCTTTTTATATGCAGTCGGGGGCGCACTATGTTCATATATGTTGTGTCTACCTGTTACGAATGAGTGTTCACATGTCTAGGCCGCCGGCTGCTCTAGTTGACGTTGTGTTTATAATAACATATTATAAAATGAACAGTAAACTTACATAATACAAATATTGTTGTTTCATTCAAACCTCCTTTTATATAGTTTAGGTCTAGTCCGCACAATCTAAGGGTGTTACCACACCTTTCGATCGATAGTCCATCGATGTCATCGACCGACATCGGTTGACATTAATCGATTGGTTTAATTGATCGACGGATACCGGTCGACTAACCAATCGATCGATTGCCGGGCAATGGCATCGGTCGACGTAGATTGATTATAAATATTACGGCCGGAAATCGACCAATCCATTCTACCGTCGATCGATGTTATTTATAGGCTATCGATCAATTAGTGTGGTAGAAACTATCGATTGACGTCGACTAATTCATTCAACAATCGATCAACGACCGCTCGATTGGTATGGTATCACCCTATGAAGTCAACTCTGACAGTTCTTCTGATTTATTTCGTTGCGGGATCCAAGACAGTCATGTCTCTGAGACGCGCCGGACTTCAGTGTTCCGGTGTTTTCATGGTTGTATCTACTGTAGATCCTGCCTTACTTATGGGAGGTTGCCGCGGGCTTGTCCCAATAAAAAAAAATCACTGAATTAGAATATATAATAATATCTCAAGAACCTCCGAAATAGCGTGAAACTGCGTAGAGTATTGACGAATCAATAACATTAGGACAAAAAGGTTTTCCACACCATTATACACAATATCAAATATCAATCATTTATAAAATTTACCGATTTTTAAGAATATAAATTACGATAGATCTGAAAACTGACACGTAACATCACTGTGGTTGGTAACCAACCTGAAGGTTTGAAGGTTCTCTTAGTATATTATTCCTTGAATAATTCGTCTAATAAAATGCATTTCTATAATACAAAGATAAAGGTAATCATTACGGCTCCATACACTTTTGGGCCGTTTCTGAAAGTGCGGCCAACGAAAAAGTGGTACGTATCGACAGAACTATTCAATTGGAGCAATAGTTAATATGACACTAAAGTTAGTAGAACTTGCCGGAGATATCGCTGTAGAAGAAGTATGGGAGATGGCCGGAGTTGTATACTTCACGAGTACCTGCATTGCAGCGAATCCAACACTTCGTAGAAGACTTCTATTCACTATTATTATTGCTCACGTCTTTTAGGCAAACGGAAAATAGGGCGTTGATAACTATACCTATGGGTTTTAATTTTGCACGGTATGAGGGACATAATATGTTTACCGGTATAAGATCCGGAAGATAAAGTGGGAGAGCCATGCTTCGGCACGATTTGGCCCGACTCGACCGGAGTAATACGACGGCCTCACCGAAACCCGACTTGAAACAACGGTTGCGTTGTGTTTCGTTGAGTGAGTGCGGTTACCAGAGGCCCAATTCCGCCCATTCCCAATCCCCAACAACCCTTAAATTCCTAACCCTCAAAAGGCTGGCAACGCACTTGTAACGCCTCTGATGTTTCAAGTGTCCGTAAGCGGCAGCGATTGTTTACCATCAGATGATCACTCTGCTCGTTTACGGTAAAATGGGGTGAATAGAAACTCAGGGGGTGAATAGATTTTTTTTTTTATTAGAATTATTAGTTTGTTTTCATGTTTTTGGTTTTAATAGAGCATTTTTGGTTTTAATAATGAATTAATAAAAAATATTAAAATGGTGTAAACAGTTCTAAATTACGTGAAAACACAACAAAATGTTGTTCCTATTCACCCCTGCTTTGTTTCTATTCACCCCGTTTCACGGTACCGGCTCATTAAATAAAAAAGATAAATCTTTACATTGAATGATAATTAGGAGACTGCAGTTGTCCGAGGATGAGGGTAGATCGTCATATAGGTGCCGCAGTCCGGAGCAGAAATTGGAACGAGGTGGTTTTCAGTCAGTAACCCTGTGACATTTCCTCACAATTCTTTTATGACGGGAGGAGTGATTTGAAGATGTTTCACAAAAAAAGAACAACGTATTAATAGATATTTAATTCCAACGATATCGATCTTGTTTTTGCTTTTCCTAGCACCTTTAGAAAGCAATGAATGTATGAAAATTATGAATCTTCAAACTTGTATAGTTACTACATCTTGGATCCGACCACTGTAGTGTCATATTAATCATTGCCCCAAATGACTAGTTCTATCAATACGTTTGATTGCACGGTTGGCGCGGTGGCTGGGCAACTGGCTGCCAAGTAACATGTAGCGAGTTCGATCCCCGCGCATGTCTTTGTATAATCTAAAAATTCTTGTGTCGGGTCTTGGTGTCATATGTACGTGAACTGGTATGTTTGTAAACGCACCCATAACACAAGATAAAATCCTAGTGTAGGGCAACGTTTAAAAAAATGTACCTGATGCTTATACATGATATTATTTATGAAAGTGTATGAGTAACGAAATAATATTTTTTTTTTTTACGTTGAAGTTCCAGGAGGTTCAAAGCAAGATATAGCCGTACAAAGACTGACACACGTCAGAGGTGACTATTCAGATTGTGCCGACTATAATTAGATAGTAGATGGACAGGGATATTAAAAATAAACTCTACTATATTAAAATAAAGCTTTATTTCATTTGTCATAATCATTACAAACTGAAACATAAGTTCTAAACATACGAAGCTATTTACAATAGACATAAATCATAGCCTATATTGTGATATATCGCGCATAATACTACAAACATAATGAATTAACCTAATTAAATGAATAATCAACATTTATTACAGGCAGCTTGTGTAGGTGACGAGTTTATTTAACATCAGTAAACATGTAGGGCAGGTCAACAAAAGTCTTTGCCTATTAGTTTACGTGTTTGACCGCCATGTCATTACCGTGAATCATGGGAAAGCAAATGAATGGAGCACACTTGGCAAGATTTCGTTGTGCATGGCGCAAAGGTCGAAAAGAATAATTATCCTTTAGTTCACTGTCTTTACCGACAATTTTAATTAATTTACTTACAAATCAGTATACAAGCTACTTAGATACATTTCTAAACTTGCTTTAAAAATAAATAAAATTTATAATAACTTGTTCTTAAACATCTGCTGGGCAATTTTCAATAGTGAATGCAATAATACTTATTTATTATAAAAACTATGTCCGACTCTAGAATCGGGCAGGGCTCTTAACACGGACTTATATAGTGTTACATAGTTTACATACAAAAATATTTTCTTTTTTTATATTCTATTAATGGTCCGTCACAAATCGTTGATTTTAGTCGAATATTAATTGGCAGAAGTATGTGAAAGTAGCAGAAAAGATCAGAGAATTGAATTATTTAATAATACTTACAATTTTTATACAATTCTGTATTTATTTTTTAACATAACATCAAGCATTTAATTTCATGATAAGGTGAAGATATGCACACAGTATATAGGGTGACTGGTAATTAGTGAAGGATATTTAAACACGTAATTCTACTCATGATTACAAACAACTTTTCCAAAGAGTAAAGCTGTTAGCAGCGAGGCGCCGGCATTGCTGAAATCACGCGCGCGTAATTTAGTTTTTTTGTTACTGTGATAAAAATAAAATTAATGAGTACTTACAAAAACAGTTTCTTTGGGAAAGTAAATACCTATCCTTAAATAATTACCAGTCACCCTATATACTGTATAAATAAAAATAAAATAGCTCAAGGTTAGAATTACCAGAAAATATAACCTTGACCGAAGCACTTGTATAGATTGAATATCAATGTCATTATAGGCTTCAGATTTCAGTAATCCAATTACAAATTACACACGACGCTTCGCCCAAAGAACTTCAGTAAAATAAAAAAGTCAAATGAAGTTTATTTTAATGGAAGAACTCCTCAGTATCCTCTATACATTATATTAGGACTAAGTGACAAAACTACAAAATATTTGTTCATGGTAATACTGACTATGCATCTATTATAATAATTAACATCACGCCTGTCTTTCCTCTATCGATACGGTAGGAAGAGAGGTGTACTAACATTACATTTTATTTTTAATTACGATAATAATCACATTTTTATAGGAGACTACTGTGGTTTCATTGTATTATTTTTTAAATTCTCTTTTGGAAGTGTTATCATTGGTGATATATTAAGATGGTCACAGATAGAAAGAAAAATCAACATAAATCATAATGATATAGATTTGAATTTTGAATAGCAGTGAGATTAATATTACTGTACTTCATTTTACACTAAATGGGTTGGTCAGGAACGTTTCTATTTCATATCTCTTGTTTTAAATAAAATTGCAAATTCACATTCCTCACATCAGACACTATTTTCAAATACAAAGCAACTTAAAAGCAGACATTGCTAATTTAAAAGTAAAACTAAATAAGCGTAAGTACTTCTATAATAACCAAAGCTTTTGGAACAACAATAGTATAACATTACGCCTCTATCTCACTAAGTGATAGGCAGAGAACCTCTTTAATCATATTGCTCGTCTTTATAAAATTGCTAAACGAAATTGTACCTTATTAAAACTGTATTAAAGGTTTCGAGGTATCCTCTTTCTGTTTGCTCAGTTTGGCCCGCCATTCGCTTCTGTCTGCTAGTATTTTACGTCCGTAGGCTGTGTGGATGTCACGGAACGGGACCCTTTTGCGAGGCATGTCCGGTCTTAGGTTCTCTTTGTCTGGAAAATAAGATTTTATTATTGTTAAGAACTGTTTTAAATCAGTTACGATTTAAATCGCGTCTTCGCCTGAAGATTGGTAGACATTATTAACGGGAAAGGATCTCAAATTAAAACGAATGAGTGCACTATTCATTAAACACTGAATAAACTAGTAGATAATAAAATACTTACGATGTCTACTGCCCTGTACAGCTTTACTCTCTCCATCCGGGACTCTGTTGAAAGGGTTGTACCTCTGCCCTCTCGGAGGTACTTTGGGTTCCTCTTCTGGAGGCGTTATTGTTACCAGTGCTGCTTCAGCTGCTGCTTCCGCTGAAAGTTACAATTGATAAGAGTTACTTAAGAGACAAATCTAGGTTTAACTCCACAGATCCTGGTTTTATAGGAATTTATCAAAATAAAACTAGCCAATAATTTAACTTTCAATAGATAAAAGATTTAAAAATAAGCACAGTAGGAACCTATCAGACACAAACAAAGTTTTAGTATATTCTTCTATTATAGAGAATCACTATCAAAGTTACTATTATCTTCTATTATAGAGAATCACTATTAACAACAGCCTGTAAGAGTCCACTGCTAGACTTTAGGCCTTCTCTTCATCATTGTCATCACCTTGGAGAAAACTACTGAACTATGAGTTTCCACTACAGAAGAGATATTGTTAATAATTAATCGCCATGCTATGAATACCATGGAGATTATGATTTCATAGAAATCATAGTTTAAAAGGAACATAAAGAATAATCAATAGAAAACTTATTATATTACCTTGTGCCTCATCCAACTGCCTCTGCAGATCAGATACCATGAGCTTCATATAGTCGTAACTGGCGCAGGCGAGGGCTTTCATCCAAGCCTCCATGGAGGCCTGCGAGTTGGTGCACAAGTAGTAAGTGCGCCCACCCTCACACTGGAATGATATCTTGAAACTGTATGCTTCTTCTTCCGTTAACTCTGTAAAAATAGGAACAATTATTATGTCTTTTACTGAAATTTACTGAAATGTAAAGGTCCACATGTTAAATCTAACTATTCTAGATCTGTTGTTTTATGATATACACCTTTATAAGATTATCCATATTATTATCACTATAATCAAATTATGATGAATTTTGTTTTACATCACTACATGATTTATAGATACAATTATATTAGATTCAAACAGTACAACAAAATAGGATTAAAGATAGTTACTTTGTTATATCTTAAAAACAAATACCTACAGAATCAAATGTTTTTCTAATATATTGGAATAATAACACTAATCGCTAGTCAGGCTACAGTAGATTTAATTTGTTTGGTCCTTGTTACCATGGTAACCACCATCAAGTAAAAGGTACTGCAGTAATAATTTACATACATAATCTATACTAATATTATAAAGCTGAAGAGTTTGTTTGTTTGTTTGTTTGTTTGTTTGAATGCGCTAATCTCCGGAACTACTGGTCCGATTTGAATCATTCTTTTTGTGTTGGGTAGTCCATTTATCGAGGACGGCTATAGGCTATAAAACATCACCCTATAACTATTAGGAGCGAAGAAATAAAGGAATATGTGGACAAAACGGGGGAAATTATTAATTCTTGAGGGCTTCCGTTGCGTGCGCTGCGAAAATGGTTCAAGATACGAAAATTATATGTATGAAAGAATGATTCCTCTTAAAATGATCTAAAAAAAAGTCCGCGACAGTATATGTCTATCTTTTAGTATTAACTTACTAGAATCGTTTTTATGGTAATCAAACTGGGTCGAAATTAATGCATTATTTGTTAAGAGTTGTATTAACGAAAAAATATTAATCTTTATCGAAATAAATGTGTTATTCATTAAGAGTATTTAATTGTGAACAAAATTGTCTTTGACATCACTAAACTTCAATAAACATCTTAGAAGATATTATAATTTTAAAATAACTCCGATATAAAATTCACCCGCGCCGCATGATGTGCGAAACACGACGCTGCCAGGAGGAGAGGCATTGTTTGCGAACGACGCGGAGCCTGGTGTAACTATACTCAAAAAAATTATAGTCTTACTAACGAAGTAAAACATTTATTGATCATTGACCATTGAAAGCGTTTGTTTACAGCGTAGAATGGCAAAAAAGCGGTTTACACTTTATTGTGGCTGTCTAACAAAGTACAACCAGATTCTACGTATAGTGCAATAATATCGGCTGAAACATTTGACAAACAAAAAAATCCAATTCTTCAATTTATTGTCATAAAAATATGATAGGGTATAAAAATATGGTCCTTAAGGATTTCATAACCTTGCGTCACCATGTATGAAAGAAAACATTTGTTCTAGAAAGTACTCTTTATTTATTTTTTTGAGGGGGGAAAATCATCCGTTGGTAAAAATCACCCCCTTCTGATTTGAGCCGGGGCCCCGGTAATCTTTTACGTTGTCTGCAGCACCGGATCGGGCATCAACCTTATTGGATCTGGGTGTGTGGGTGTATCTGGGTGTTTCCTCCCGCCGAATTCGAAACAGGTACCAACCGAAACTTCCGTGTCCGGTAAGCACATGCGTCAGGCGGTAGGTGAGGACGCCGTGTCGCCTCTCAAGCCACTCTTTAAAGAGGGGACTTACTACTGCTATAACGCGTATGTAGCGAGCCCATCTAAAAAGTACCCTAGGAATTTTATTTCTGAAACACAAACCTGGGTGGCGGTTACCCAACCTATAGGCGCAGGTTTCCGGAAAACAGTGGAAACGAGTGTGGATTGTTCCTTATAATCATAATCCAGTGCTATCACGAATTTTTAATGCACAAATTAACCGTGGGTAACAGCTATACATAATTTATGAAGCTGAGAAAGTTGTTTGCAAAAATAAATATAATGCCTAAAATAACTATTCCACGCGGACGAAGTCGCGGGCACAGCTAGTAATATAAATAAACTAATAATCAGTATTTCTATATTTACATACCACTTAGCATTACATATAGAGGCACAAGGGCACTGTGATAAGTATAAAATTATAGATAAGGATTTATATAATTATAAATTAATCATAGACATACCTAACTACACATGTGGGTGTTTAAAATAGTTTTTCCTTGAAACGAAAGTCAAGTACTCACTATAGAGATATAAATAATATCAATATCACTGTGTTATTTACACTCATTTAGAATCAGGAAAAGTCACTTAGATGCAAGTCGATGAATATTCAATATGATTAATTTTATAGCTAATATTGAGTACAACACATAAAGTATATTCCTACCTATGGTACACCCTTCCAGAATGATCACGCCGACAGGTTCCTTGTCCCCTTTCTTGTCGAAGTAGAATAGAAGATTGCCTTTCAACACGAACCATCGCTTCTGGTAACTTTTCCCGACTTCGCCTCGCATGTCCAGCCATCCGTCGCGGTCCACCGGCGTCGCAGACGACGCGAAAGCGCACAAATTCTTTTCGTTTATTTTCATTGTCATTTATAAATATTCATACAAACACTAGGATCATACAAAAGTAGCAACTGTGAGCTCTTTGTCACGTTTAGCACCTCAGTTTCCACTAAAACAAGCTAGAGATATATGTTGCTCACATATAAGCATATCTAATTTGCAAGAAATGTTTTATTTACTCAAAAATCGTGAAAAGAAAACACCCTTTCCAAAATTACGATCTTCAAAATATCAATGACAATGTCATGTCATGTCAATTTCTCAAAGTCATTGTCATTAATGTCAGTTTGACGGACGGCAGCTACGTTTCGTTATACCCATTGTATCCATAGCAAGAATCATCGATTGCTCAAGCTTTTCATAATGTTTAATTTTATTTTTTCTGGAAATCTTTTGGATACTTTTGGTAATAAATATGGGCTTCGACATCCAGATGAGGTTGTAAGAGATACATTTGCTGCATAGCGCTCAAAAATCGTTTTTTGTGTAAAACCCAATGTAAAGACATTTTAATTTGCTGATTGAGAGAAAAATTGTTAATTATCGTAGTGTCTCATTTCCAATGGGAGTGTCCTTGCCAAAAGCAGGCCTTTCTTCTATATCATAAAACGAGATACGTCTCAATGAATTAATCTTTGAGTGAGAGGGCCAAATTATAGCATGTATACCAATAGATTGTAGACGCGACAAATGCTCCTAATTATGTATCATCTGGATGTACACATGAATGCAATAAATGATTTGAGTTTGCAGTAGATTTCAATCAATTTCAATAGATTTGCTTTAGACTTTTTTTTCTAAATGCCATCTGTGCCGTATGAGTAACTTTTTTAAACCCTGACGGCGCGGCGCTTATGTGCTTAATATGTAAACTATCGTTCGATGATGTAAAATGATATATTGAAAGAATGAATGAATCAACAAATTGGCTATAGGCTGGCTATATAATAAACTGAATACGGCTCTTTCTCTTAGTGGATGTCCTGGATTCTATGGTTTTTCAGTCTAAATCGAGCCTACGTCGATTAGGAAAGAGGCTACTGGACTCAAGTGGCGTTGGGTCAAAATTATACTCACTAATAATATATTAATTAGTCTACGTCGATGACGTCGATCCACAAAGTTTGTTGTCTGGAGTGTGATACAGTAAGCGTTGCGTGTAACACTGACTTTGTGTCGACCCGGGAATCGAACCTATTATCAACGCTGCTGGTAAACGTACCGAGCGTCACAACATCATCGCACCCGCCGCCGTGGTTAGAAGACGTAAGAAGAAGAAAAAAATATAATTTTTGTATCGAATTCATAAAGACCATTGTATGCTAGGCACCGAACCACAGAATAATCCGCAGAGGACCAATATTCAGCTTTTATTTTTAAATAATGTTGCTATCCATTAGGATTTTCTCCTGTGTCTTGGGTGCGTTTACAAACATACAATTTCACATACACATGACACCCAGAACCGGAACAACAATCTGTGGATCACACAAAGAGTTGTTCCGTCAAACCAACACATTGCATAGCAGTCAGTTGCTCAGCCAAGGCTAACTGTGCAGTCACTTTTTTTTTTAATTACCATAGCTGCAGTCGTGACACAATCTTGTCAAGTTCCACCAACATTTAACTTAGAATTCACTAAGTTTGATTTGTAATATTAAAAAACCATAAAATGAAACAATGCTATTTAAATATGTAATATTTTATTCATAATTATTATTACCTATTTTCACAGTTATTTATAAAGTTATATTAATATCAAGTATTACACTAATTTTGTTTTACGAATTTCTAATGATTGCTCCATTTAGAAAATTTGATTTCCACATCAATCATCAGATTTGACCGCTTACAACTAATATATGACAAAATGGTGAGGTCTATGTACAGTACGATCCCAATTCCCTAAAAAAATTGACAAATTCACAATAACAAAAAAGTCAAAAAAACGAAATCCTTAAAATAATCCATTCAACTACGAATCTCGCTTAACAACTGTACAAAATATTACGAGTGGTTTCTTTAAAACGTGCTCCATTATACGGCAATGTGGGCAAATAACGGTATTCGATACTACATCGAGTATATGTACAAAATGTCGTTTTACAAAACAAAATAATAAACTATATACAACATCATTAAATATTCTCAAATGCTGTAACACATTTAAAACATTTCATATTCAACTAGGCATAATTCAGTTAAGTTGCGGGCAGGCCGCGTCTACAATTAAATAAGTTATGCAAACCGCCGCGGCGTTGCGCACGCGCATTACATACAAAACCTGTACAAATTGCCTACCATCACTTGACAATACAAAAAATAATTAGGTACTAAGCAACAAAAAATAATTTACAATCTGATTTCTGATAATTTGTTCAATACGAAAAATTGATTAAGGATTTTTGATTTTTCCGAACTCAGTCCACAGAAATAAGATTAAAAATGGAATAATATATCAATAAAAAATGAGTAATACACGATCCAAACCACGCATCGGACATATTTACATATTTGTTTCACAGCACACCTCCCTACTCTTACGCTTTAATAATATATTAAAATAGAAAATTTCATTATAACTACAAACTGTCGGAGATTCGACCTATCAACACGCTCTTCTGTTGTTTCAAATGGCTCCATTTTATGTTTTTGTTATAAAACGACAATGTCTAATTATACAAATGCTACTTCGAACATCATCTAGGGGGCTCTTTTTATCACTATTTTATTTTATCTAACCATAGACTATTGGTGTTACTAATTAGCTTTCTGCAGTGTAATTGTGTAACACTTCCACAATATTAACTGCTTTGATTGTGTTTTTTCTTCACCTCAATACTGGACACAGTTACTATACTGTGTGAGTAATGTAGATGACAGAAGAATCACGACAAAAGCATTGGCTACTATGAGAGTATCACACATTTACAGTATATCAGGATTGAATTATCATGAGAAATATTTACTTGTAAATCTGTATGTCATAGAATTGTTACTGTTGGTACACCATATTGATTTTTAACATTAAAGAATTATATAATTTGAACATTGGTTTTCACTAGAATCCCGAGTGCAATGCGGTACTCGTGTGAAGTAATATTGAGTGTTTGTTCCCTCGTACAAAACTGTACAGCATTACATAATTCAAGTTATATGTCAGTGGTCAATTTTACTAATTCCCTAGATTGTTACCTATACATGATTTGCAAAGCAAAGTCGCATAGAACATTTAAAACGACAAAGTTATATTGCCGTTTTAATTTTCGAAAAAGCCTACAAAAATAATGCATGAATGAACAAGTCGACTAATGTCGTTATATAATAAGTGAGATGTTTTGGTGGACGATTTAATTAGAAATGTCAGTAAAAAAATATCTAAAATACTATACATATCTAACTCCTTTGGTAATTCATACCGGTTTATTAAAATAACGAAAAATTACAAAAATATATTACATTAATACATACACTGCACCATGATGGTAGCAGATGTAAATATTGTGACGTCATTTTATGAAACAAATATTACAGGGTGTGCCAGTTTGAACATTTGCAATCATGTGATGTTTTTATGTTAACATCACTGTTATGGAATTGCCCTGTTCAAAATGATAAATAAAATAATTTGAATACTGTGTATGCACATTATGTCAAGCCATACCTTGGACATTGGCCTGTGTAAAATATTCAGTATCAATCCAGTAGCTATTGAGATCAAAATAAAACTTGATGTGAATTATTAGCATGAGTATAGGGGATCCGAAATTTAAGCTCAAAAAGCTAAATTCAAAATCATCTACATTGCATTATAATGTAAAATTGTATGAATTCAACTTGTCCTTTACTAATGTTAAGTTGCATAATTAAGTATTTTGCTAATAATTTTAATACTAATTACAATTAAAATCCATGGAAGATTTTGTCGAGGTGTGAAAATATTTGAGGTATAATAGAGAAAAGGGATATTGTGAGCAATTGACTATCTAATTACATCATTCCCATATAAAAATCTTATTCATTTGCATGTAGCCATCTTGGCGAATTATTATAATTTTTCTACATTTATATTATTAATTTGTGGATGCTGTTCAACTGTGGCTGTCTAAATAAAAAGTATGCTATATAAAATGAGGTTCACTTTCGATTCTGGAATGAGAGATCAGGAAGTATGTATTTTTATATGGACAAGACTGTTTGGAAGTTTTCTGTTTGTGTGGAACCTGTTAAATACTAATTCAATGTTGCACATATTCAATATGTGATAATAACCACTAGAAATATTAAAACTGATTGAAAATAAATAACATAAAATGTTTAATTGCACAAATTGCGTATCCGAAAGTTGACACTGGTAAGTTTTTTTTGTTTACTTTTGTGTGTATGTGTCTGGCACTCATTGGCTAAGTTAAACAAGTTTTTTTTAAACTTTTTAATATTCGCTTTTTTGGTGATAAATAAAATAAGAATAAAATGCTTTTTGACGAGAATGAATGATACATAAATGTATACAATATGTAAAACGGTTTACATGCCAAATTGGACCATATTTTGTGATCGAACTTATAAATTCTAATCCCCGGCTTAACTAGCTTGCATTTAAAAATTTTCCTAGTAATTAATTTATAACACTTTTGATATTTCATTTTAGAACTCTGTTTGCAGGAATACTCACTTTGTTTAGAAAGGAACACAATACATTTTAGTTGAGTAACTTGTTCTAGCAATAACTTAGTTTATTAAAATTAAATGTAAGATTTTGTCCTAGCTCATATTTGCTTTAGACAAGCATATAAGAGCAATTAAGAATAATGTTAATAAATAAGAAGTATGAGAGAATAATGTGAAATTATTGCTAAAACATGTTACTTCTGTATATGATGTTACTAAACACAGTGAATACTGCACGTTAACACGGTCCCCTACAAGACGTAGGCGACACACCAACACTTGACAACAATAACATACCGTAACGAGGCCTTTGACTTACACTCCCTACTAGTTAATTTATCTAAGTACTGTCATCAACTACAAGTCTACATATACGCTGCCTTTTAGTCATTTACCTTACTTAACATGTAGTGACAGATGGGTAGTATTACAATAGATAAACATAATTATTAAGGTATTTATTTATTTGCAGCTATTAATATGTCTGAGACAGACATACAAGTCAATTTACTATTGTAATTTTTCAAGTTTAATAGTATTCAATAATGTCTTTTAAAATAAATATTACCCATTTGCCCACTACAAATACCATTCCAATACCAACTCCAATAATTTACTCTAATAACTAGTATTTAGCCAGGCATGATCATATCACATCGGTATGAAACATGTAGTGCCTTTTTAACATGTGCAATCTATAAGTGGTTTGACAGAATTTATAATAAGGCTTCCTGCACAATACTATATTATTTTAAGTAATTCCAGTTTTCATTCAGATCCGTTGCTTCACAATCACCAACACATGTCACTGAGGATATTGAGTTTCATCACAAACACGACACACTAACACCGCACTGCACATGGGCACTGTAGTATGAGGATCACAAGTAGCCGGGCCCTAGCCCAGCGCCGCCGCCGTGTGGTACAGCTGCATCAGCACCTGCACGTGCAGCGGCAGGCACGACAGGCGGTCGTGCGTGTTGCCGTCCAGGGCCAGCCACGACAGCGCGTTGTAGCCCTCCAGCACGTATCTGGAACGAGGTGGCCGTCAGTACAAATAACCAGACAATGAGTAAGTCAGCCAGTCAGCGGGCGGCGGCTTAGAGTCATTAATACCTGAGCACGTCGGTGGTGGTCTGCGAGTCGAGCGGGTGCGTGTTGTGGTCGCGGCGCTGCGTGAGCGACGTGTAGTCGTCGGCGGCCTGCAGCGAGCCGGCGTGCAGGTGCAGCGCCGTCTTGAGGAAGGCGGGGCAGGCGTCGCGCAGGTGCGCGCAGCCCGCCCACCACCACGCCGGCATGGCGCCCAGCGGGGCCGTCGACACCATGTAGCCCAGCGCCAGGGGCTGCTGCAGCAGCGCACCCACCGCCTCCTGCCATAAGGGATATACTCGTTAATATCAAGTACTTCACTACACATACAATACTCGCACAGACAAAATATGTAGATAATCTTACAGTGGTGTTGTCGTCCTGGTGGTGGAAGGCAGCTTGGTGATGGTGGTGTGCCTGGGGGCTGCCGGCGGGGTCGTCGTCAGTGCGGCGCGGGCTGCCCGCGGCCCACATGTTGTTGAACATGTCGCCGATCAACAGGTCCGTCATGTTGTCTTCCCCCATATCCTCGTCACCCATGTCCACGTTCAAGAACATCATATCGCTGTCCTCGCCGTTCGCCATGGGTGGCTCGAAGGGCATCTGATTTGACTGCATAATACAAAAAATAAATTAGCATAAATAAAATTGTTCTAGATAGTATAACGAAACAGTAAGTAGTGTGAGCAATGTATACACAAACATGACATGTGTATGTTGAATGAATGATAGAATGCCATACCTGTGTGGTAGCGGAGGTGGGGAAGACGAGTATATGCGTGGCGGTGACGTCCCGCGGAGTGTGCAGGTGCGACTGTATGGAGGCCTGCGAGAAGCGCTCGTCGGGCGTGAAGCGGTCGGCCATGAGGCGCAGGCAGGAGTCGGGCTCCGTGGAGACCAGGCAGGCCGACAGGATGCAGGGCACGCCGCCCGGGTACAGGACCGTGCAGCTGCTGCAGATCTCGCGCAGCGTGGCCGACGCCCGCACCAGGTGCTTGCGGGACAGGAGCCAGCTCCAACCTACAACACGCATCGTTATGTCACGTTCTACTCAACCAAGGATGTGCTAAAAAAATACTGTCGTAATGACTTGACTAATAATGTATATGTGTAATGTATGAATGTATGTAATGTATTCATTATAACTGTGCTAGTCAAGAATCTTACCCTTAAGTTCCCCATGTCCGATGCGGCCGACCCTGCCGACGACGAGGCGCCAGGGCTGCGCAGCCTGGCTCATGACTCCGAGTGTGAAGTCCATCAGCTTGGTTAGCCCCAGCCGCCGCGCCGGACCACTCCGCCGTCGACGTGACCTGGATGAGTTTGAACTGATGCCATTAATTAGAGATAAGACACACTGACGCAGTAACTTGAGCTTCAAATTGGGATATTTCAATAGTCCAAAAGCGACGGCCGTCGGTTCTCTTAGCTATGCTGCCTACTGTTACAGCTTATTTAAACGCTAGGCTATGTCGACCGACGGATGTACAGATGCCATGCAATTGTATTGTATATTCAAGATTAAATAAATAAATGTATGCTATGTCGACTTTTGTTTCGTCTGCTACAAACACGATGATATATTCGCCGTTGACACCAGATATGCTTTGATTTTGTCTATTGTGTACAGTGTTGGCAAAGTGGTATGTGTCGTACCTGTGCGGCACGTGTATGTTGATGGCGGCGGTGTCGAGCAGCTCGCCGCGCGCGTCCGTGGCGGCGGCCAGCAGCCAGCGCTGGTCGTGGCTCAGGCAGTAGGCCAGGAACAGCACGCCGCCCTGCTCGCCGCCGCCCTGCCCCCACGTCTCCGCCACCTCCTTCAGCGCGCGCGGCGCCGCCAGCACCCACGCCGGGGAGAACAACTTGTATGGCTCGCGATTCTTTTCCTGTGTCGTCATGGGAATTTCATTAAGAAGTGTTAAACAAAAACATAACAAAGATGTGCTGAACTTTTGCCACAATAACTATGAAATAGAATGGTAGTGGTACTGACGTCTTTGCCTTGCAGGAAGAGGTTGGCGTCGGCGGCGGTGCCGAAGCCAGTGAGCGACTTCCCGTTGGCGTGATGCTGCAGCAGGCGGCGCGCCCCGCTGAACACGCTGAAGGCCAGCGCGCGCACGTCGGCCGCGCCCCCCGCGCCCCCGCCGCCGCCCGCGCTGGCCGTGCTGCCCACGCTCGTGGCCTCCGTGTTGCAGCCCAGGCCCCACCGGGCACACACACTCTCCAGGGAGATGATCTGGACATAACACGATGTTAGGGGAGATTCGACAATACACAAGTTGGTATAAATGAATGACTGATCAATGAGTTATAATTTTTTGAAAATATGATCCGTAAGATGTAGGTCGCAGGACATGTGTACCTTGACGAGTGGGTTGTGGTGGTGCAGATGGTCCATGACCCGCGCGGCGAGGCGCAGCAGCGCGTGCAGCGCGTGCGGGCGGTGCGCGTGCGCCGCGGGCGGCTCCACGACGTAGAGCACGAGCGCGGGCGCGCCCGCCTCGTCCGAGTCCCAGGCGGCCGCGTTTGCCGCCGCCCCGGGCGCTGCGCCACCCGCCGCGGGCTCGGCCTCCGTGTCCGTGTTGCCGCCGGCGCCGCCCGGCGTGGCGGGGTGCTCCGGCGTGGACGGCGGCCGCATGGCTTCCGTCCGCTCGGCGCGCTCCGCGGGCTCCAGCAGCGTCTTGTCCAGCGACAGCGCGGCCAGCTGCGGCAGCAGGGAGCTCCGCAGTGTATCTCCGTAGGCGCGCAGATGCGCCGCTAGCCGGCCGGAGGGTAATGGCCCCGTCCAGTCGTCGCGCTCGGGCCGCGAGCTGGGCGCGCAGCGCACGAGGCCGTCACGTGCCAGGCGCGAGATGGGCTGGTGGCGGCCCAGGCGACAGGCCTCGTACGCGGCCGACAGCTCGCGGAAGAAGGCGCGGAGCGGCTCGGTGAGAGCGTCGCAGTCGGCGGCCAGGACGACGTAGGCCACGTCCCGCGCGTACGAGTAGGGCTCCAGCGCCAGGCGCTCCCAGTGCCGCAGCGCGTAGGGAGACAAGGAGATCCAGTCGCGGTCGTGGCCCACGAGTAGCGGCGGCACGGGCTGCGGCTCGCAGAGGTCCTCGTTGCCGCGCCCCGCCAGGCGGTGGAACTGTCTCCACGTCAGGGGGCCCGTCACTCCGTCCCACATGCGCGCACCACAACAACGCTTCTGGATAGCGTCTTGTAACAGAGGTCTTAATCGCCGCATCAATCTGAGGACGAGTTCAACAATGTGGTTAATAATTTATGTTTCTTTAAGTGCAACGTGAGGAAGTCACAGTTATGAATAAATTATAATCGAGTAAAAGTGTAAGATTGTACCTGACTACGTCGCGGGAGGAGCGCGGTGCGCGTGCGCCGATGAAGGGCCAGCGATGCACGGCGGGGGGTGCGGCGGGGGGCGCGGCCAGCGGACTGAGGCTGGACCCGCTCACCGACGCACGCAGCGCGCGCGCAGCCGCCGTGCCGCCGTCCGTGTACCTGTATGGAGACACACGTTACTAAATGTTGGAAATCGTACTATTCCTTTTATTCATTGCTATAATATCAATGTGTAATCATTGAATATTCATGACGCGAATATAACGATATTTGATGAGTAGAGAAATGGTAGCCTCTACTATGATACTGATGTTTCAAAGACGTGTGTATAAAGGTTAATAAAATGAGATACGTACTCGAGTAGGTTGAGCCGCAGTTCGTCCGTGGGCGGGTGCGTGGCGGCGGCGGTGGCGGCCCGCGCCAGGGCCGAGGCGGGGCCGCCCGCGGGGCCCGCGCTGTGGGCCAGCACCACCCGCGCCACCTCGCCCAGCCCCGCGCCCTGGCTGCCCAGTCCGGGCTCCTCCGCCAGGCCCGTGATCTCCATCTCGTCCTGCAGGATGTACAGGTTAATAAAATGTCTCACTCATTACATTACATGGAAAGCAGTGATTACTTTACATTATATATCCTCTAGCATTCAATACTTGTCCATTTTCATAGCTTTTACTTTATAAATAAGGCGTTACCTCATAGAAGAGTCCGGCTCGGTGCGCCCGTCGTCGGTTGAGTATGGCGCTAAAGCCACAGGTGCAGTGGGAGGGCTCGTCGTCCGCGGAGGCAGGGGACGCGCCCCCCGCGCCCCCGCTCCCGCCCATACCCGTGCAGCCAGACAGGTACGTCGCTGCGTCCGCGCCGCGGATGTTGCCTACCACCTACAAACAATAGTTTGTTTTGTTACATTACATTTACTCGTAGAAAATTGCTATATTTATTGAAATCTTTAGTAACATAATAAATGTAGTAGCATAGTATAAAACGTGTGCGTACCTTGGGTCCGGCATTACAGACGCAGAGCGTGCAGCTGTCGAAGTTGTGGTCTCGGAAGACGTTGAGCACGGTGTCGGCCAGCAGCACGTTGAGCATGAGCGGGCACGCCGCGTGCGGGGCCGCCGGGGCTGAGTCCGGCCCGCGCCGGGACGTCCGGGACACTGCCACGCACGACGTCGACGTCGTCGTCGTGCCAGTCCGCGGCCCGGGGCCGGTCCCGGCCGGCGCCGTGTCACAGGGCCGGCGCGGGCGCGCGTCGCGAGTCTCCGGTGTGGGCGGCGCGGAGCGCTTGACTCCGGGCTGCGGGCGCGCGGCGTCGGCGTCGGCGTCGTCGCGGGCCTTGGGCGTGTCGCGGTCGTGGTCGTGGTCCTGGTAGCGCGGGCGGTACACGGCGTGCGGCGGCAGCGTGACGGGCGGCAGCAGCTGGCTGGGCAGCGACGTGAGCGGCGCGTACTTGGACGAGCCCACGTACTTGTACAGCGTGGGCGGCTTGAACACGTACGACCAGTCCTCGATGGCCTGGTCGGGCGGCGGCGAGCCGGCGCGCAGCGGCGTGGCGTCGTCGGGCAGCGAGAAGCCGGGCGAGGCCTGCGCGTGCGCCTCCATGCTGGGCGGCGTGGGGAACATCTTGCTCAGCTCCTCGGCCCGCGGGCAGCCGCGCCCGCAGCGGGACTCCTCGCCGCACTTGGTCGAGTCGGGGGGTGTCGCCACCTGCAACTGGACGCCGACACGTTATATACTCGCCAACTATTCCAACATAACTACGCCGAGCATTCTCTAGTTAAAATTTTGAGATTATAAATATTTAATATGTACATATACTTTCATGACTTGCAATAACATGCAATGTTATTTTATAAATCTATTAAACAATGTAACTTTATCATAAGGTAACAAACAACACACACTACAAACTAGTATAATATAAGAAGGGTGTACACTCACAAGTCTTACCGTCTCATCGCCGCTGGCCGCGTCGTCCGAGTTGTCGAATATTTGCTCCAGGTCCTTCAGCGTCGGACACAGGCCGTCCGACGTGAACAGATTCTTGTACTCTTTCGTATCCTCCTGTACGACAAATTATAGATTTTGTTTAAAGTTACTATAGTATGTTACAAAATGAATCGAGCATTTTACAATGGCAATAGTTCTATTTATCTTTATAAAGTAAGTTACTGTAATTAAAATGTTATCCAATTCAATTAAAAGTAGAAATTTTGTGAAATTTCTAACATAAGAACTAGTCAGCAATACATTATCATCTTTAATCAATTGTTATGAAAGTATCGCCTATAAAAGATAATAACAGCAAGTGTACTGACGTTATGGTCGAGTTTCTCATGCTTGAGGTCGAGCTGCGAGTCCCGCATGGCGGCCATCTTGGTGTGGTCGTGTCCCGCGTACAGGTCGCCGGCCGCGCCCGCGCCCAGCGCCATCTCCTCGCGGAAACTGCTCTGGGACGACTTGAACCGCTTCACTGGGTGCTCCAACCTACACAAAACCATAAACTTACTGGACAAATAATATAGATATTAAACACATCAAACGTCAGGGGGGCAAAAGCCACTGGCGCTAGCAAAGGATTTGTCTTCAACAGATTTTTGTTGGCAGTCAAAGCACTGCTGTTTTAATTGTTGTTACATTCATCAGTATGGCTGCAAGCCACTTCCAACTGATCAATCTGATAATCATTGGGAAGGCCTATTTTAGCAATAGACACATCTTGTGATCAGTCCCGAGATATTTCTCCTTCATATATTTCAACGTGAATGTTACCAAGTATTGAACACAATAAACAGAGCTCGAGATGTATTGATGCGCAAACTGGTGTACAATGTAGCGAGGCTAAAGATTCACGCCACGTCAGCTTCATCGTGACGTGTCCGTATCACTCGCATGTTACTAAGGATTTAACATTAGAACAATACAACCTATAATAAGCTTCATATTATTAAAATGAAAACTATTCCATTCATAATAAAGTCGTGTAGTGTACAATGATGCCGTAATCAGTTGGAAACGAGTATAATAAAAGTTATAAGATCTTATTATATGATAGATATAATAAGATCTTATAACTATACAGCTTAGTGAACATTACAAACAAATTGGTTATAGCCCTTTATTTGTTTAAACTCTGTACATTATACAGTGTGGGTACGTACCAGGCGTGCACGGTGGTGTAGTCGTAGAGCATGTGCAGCGCGTGCTCGTCCTCCAGCGGGTCGGTGCGCGGCGCCGGCGCAGGCAGCGTCGGACGGCGCCACACGCAGCCGGGGGAGCCCTGCTGGGGGGGGGGGGGCAGGTTGGAATCACTTATGTCCAAATACTCAAACGCCACTCAATTTTAAGACGCTCTCAAATATAGTTCTGTCACTACCAATTCTTTATGGAAAGACATAGATAGCACGATATTTAAGTACAACTTAAAATTGAAAAGCATTTCAGTATTCGGGTATTAGCCACTTACTATTCCATTCTTCAAAACTTAATTATAGCTCCTTTTCTCTTATTCATAACACAGAATCAATCAAACAACATAACTTTTATCTTCAAACATTCATCTAATCAGTTTGGTATGCGCTTTGGTAAGCTAGGATCTCTTTCTTACCTGGGTATAAGTTTTGGGCGGCGGTAACGATGGCGGCGCGGGAGTGGGTGGAGCGTGCGGGTCCGGCGTCGGCGCAGGCGTATGTAACGTCGTTGGTACTATGCCCGTTGACTAATTAACACAAACACAAGAATTTACATTAATTTTTAAATTTAAAATAAGAATCCATAAAGAAGTACTGTTGGTATTTTAATCTCGAAATTTGCTGTAATAATCTTCAAAAATACTTCATTAAATACCTAATGCAACTATTGCAAAGTAGATGTCCAATAAGTCCAGGCATAAAAATTGTTCTATAAGTAAGCGTAACTGCCTGGGACTGGTCTATACAAAGCGTAAAACATATGTTTAAAATAATCTGTAGACTTATACGAAATAGATGTAACATACCTGGTGATTAGGCAAGGGCTGGTGATGTGGCGAGGGTGGTGGTGCTCCAGCGGAGGGTGGGGCGGAGCCGCCCGGGGCAGGGGAGCCTCCGCCACAGCTGGCCGGGGAACACGCCGCGCCCGGGCCCCTGACACACACAATATTACTTTAACCACCCATATACAGGCAATACATGAGGCCCCCAAGTGAAAGTGAACGATGAACCATGTACCAACACATCACAATAAACCCATGATAAACAAACACAGGTGTAACATAACAACAAACAAAACAATGCAACCAAATGTTCTGCTTCTTCACCCAAAGACGATTATTTCAGAAGAAAATGTTTGTGGACCCTTAAAACGGTAGTAAATGTTTAATTCCTTCACTTTCACCAATGAACCTCTGATATAATGAATGGTACCCATGAACGATAGACCCATGGACTAGAACAGACGACATGGCGAGTGGACCCCCGAATGAAAGGTAGATGTTATCATGTGTACCGTAACTTGTTGCTGCAACCCCATCGCTTGTAACTGTCAAAGCTTTTATAAACTTCTTAATTTTTTTAAAGCTCCATGTACAAAGATTAGCATTCTAAATTCAGTGCACTGTGATTTTTTTCAAGTATTGATATAAGCTGCAACAAACATGAGGTGTAACGTGCAACCTTGTTGCTGTAACTGAAACAAAAGTGCACTGAATTCAACAAAAACATAACGGAACTGTTACAAACTTGAATTAATTACCTCGAGCACGATTTAATTAACTGAAGTTTGTTCAACTGTTACAAAAGTCCCATTATTTTCAATCTTCGCAATAACTGAAGTATTGTTGACATATTACAAGCGATGATAGTGTAGCAAGTTCTAGAAAATGTGTGAACATTAATGAGGCGAGGTTTCATTATAATTTCCTTAAGTAATATTAATTGTATAGGTTGTAGTGTCTTGGACTTCCAAGATGACTATTGACAACATTATCATTTCGTATCTTAGCGGAATAAATGTAAATTATATCGCAATTGCCGTTACTACATTATCATACCAATAAATCAATTTATCAGTGTTTTGCGTAAAGCTAGTTATAATGACAGTATTTGAGGAGTTAAATTGATTATATGTACGTTAAATAGTCAGTAAAATATTATAATAACGGCTTTAGTGCCAGTTTTACTAGGAAATAACTTTTAAAAAGAAAGTAATTTTGCCATGGGTGCATTTTATTGTGACATATTTCGGTTAGAGACGAACTCGTTATATTTTGATTGAAATTAGAAGTAAAACTGACACTTTACTAGTTATTTCTGAACGCGAAGCAACGTTAACAGCATTATTCCAGCCGCACTTACAGCATGTACTGATATTTCTTAATTAACAATTAATTAATCAGCCGAACATAATAAGGTTGTCAAATACACGACGATGTTTGATTAGACACAAATATGATAAGACACAAAACATGCAATTCGTATGATAAATATCAGCATTCGATAAATATGTCGCATGCAGTATAGAATAGAATAAATGATAGTTTAGAGGCAACAGGTCATGCGGCGTGAAGCGGGCCGGCATGGTGTACTCACTGCGCGGCGTGGGCGGAGTGGGCGGAGTGGGCGGGGTGGGCGGAGTGGGCGGAGTGGGCCGGGCGCGGCGGCCGGGCCGCGCGGCGGTGGAAGGGCGCCGGCCGGCCCGCGCGCCGCCGCCGCCATCTGCACACACAAGCGGCTGCCACATCCGCGCCCCGGCACACCACACATCTCTTACCCCCTACACCGGCTCTACTCAACACTTCTCGCGCGGTACTAACTTCTCCTGCTCCGACCCGGTAACGCGATGTCTTAAACGCGGTTCGATACGCGACCCAATAACTATAGCATACGAAACGATGGAAACGCGTCATTTTCTAGTCTAATTACGATTTAAAATCGCGAAAGCCCGATTACTAAACAAGACTTGAAGGAGATTTAAGAAGTTATAAATCCGGCCAATCATATTGTTTTAGGAAATCTAAGGATGTATGTATTACAGCGAAACAAAATCTAATTTCTAACATTTTTGTCATGCCCATTCAATAGCAATAACGAACTCAACTCTACAATAGTAACGTTCATAAAAACACCGATTTCACTAATCCAAACCATTTCGTATAAGAGATATCAAAGTGTGACAAGAGTCGCCGCGTGTTTGACGAAGGATTTCGAAAATAGACGTTAATGCAGTGCTTTAAATGCTTATAAAGAAGGTAGAAGACATTTCACGCCTTAAGTTTCAAATTCCTTCGTCATAAGTACCAATGCACATAACATCGTTATGTGTATTGGTTAAGCTGTACCCTCTACTGCTTATGTAACTACAAATAATTATATCATTGCTAAGTATATAATAAAAAACATTCACATACATAACATCTACCTATCGATCTACACCCTGTTAACTTACTAAACTACACATATCGTCATCCACCGGGAAATTGATACTTATTGTTTGTAACATAAGGTTCAATTATGCTCAGTGGTAGACTCGCCTGGAACTCTCATTCAAAATGCAAAGATACAGATAAATAGAGTAATAATAGTCTTTCATACATGTCATACGTAGAATATAGATGCATAACACACAATTTCATACAACTACTGCTATATACTGCTCTTATCTACTTATGTCATTGGCTGAGTATATGCACTGCGGAGATGACATAAATATATCAAGTTTATCCTTTAAGGAGTTCTTTTCCAGTGCATGTACTTAGTGAATGCAATAACAACAATATAAATATATAAATGCGCGATATAGTAGCACTACTATGCAGTGTAATGGCTGAGTACTCACTTCGCACAGGTACAAGGAGTTTTTCTGGTGGGATCTATGAAGTCTTCCGTCTTGTCGCCCGCAGCCTCACCGTAGCAGATCTCGGGAGCCTGGAATTATAACCGTATGTTATTTTTTATGTAGAAAATAACTATAGTGCTGAATGGATGGTTATTCGTAAGGGATATTACATTGTTATAAGTGGACCTTAATGTTAGTGTTAGAATAAAAGCGTAATGCCATTCTGGTTTCATGAATGACATCATCATCATTAACTATTTAATATTGGAAGTGTAACTCGAAACTTATCTTAAAGCTTAAAAGACAGTTTTGTTTCCCACTTCCGACTTTATATGGACATGTAATATTGTAGAAGAATTTGTACAAATGTCGGCGAATGTATGTTAGATAGGATAAAACAAGGCACTTAAACCGAGTACATAAACCATTGGTTCTAGTTCTAACAACTACCCAGAAGTTCTTATTGGATTATAGAGTGGGAGAACTCACTGCAGTCTGCACGATTGGCGCAGAACTGTGCTATTCCATTTGTACTGAATTCTTAATTTGTTACAGAATTCGCCTGTATTATTAACTTTAGTGTGATGTATTTGGAAACACAGTAGCATAAGAAAAAATCCTAGTGTAGGGTTTGACGTTAGCTTAGTCGGCTAGTAGTATAGACTATAGTATAGTAGTGTACCTTGTGCGGCGCGGGCGTGGTGAGCGCGGCGAGCGTGCGTGCGGGCGCGGCGGAGGGCCGCGCGGGGCCCGCGCCCGCCTCCATGTGCGTCACCAGCACGTACGGGCACGGGTACCGCATGCGGGCGCCGCCGCATACCACCTGGGGGGGGAGGGAACCATTTAATCATACACTCGTTTATATAACTTACAGAATAGAGCCAGGCCCTGTAAGAACCTGAGACCCCTTGCCTTGCAGAATAGACATTGGCCCTGCGAGAGACCAATACCTCATGATTCGAGTCATCCCAGGACCGAGCAAAGTATTATTGGATCTTTCAATATTCGAAGATAAGCAACAGAAAAAAGATTGAATTTAGGTCTGGCTATAGAAGAAATGTTACAAATAATAATGGTAGCAACTCTCATCGAAAATAACCAGAATATTATGTTTTCATATCAAGATAACTTAAAGAAGTAAGGTAATATGCAATAGGAAGTAAGACAAGTACCTCGACAGCGCCACAGCCCTGCTCCAACGGGTAGAGTTGTCGCCAGGCGTCGAGTAGTCGCGCCGTGCCCGCGTCCGCGTCGCTCCACTCGCGGCCCGTCAGGGTGCCTTCCAGACCGAACGGTGCCAGGATCACTGTAACAATAATATGGGAATGTTAATACCTTGTTTGATTGAAGATTACAGTCGTTTGTAAATGTTTAGGTTACCTTTACATTTCATAAGAAGTCTTCAGCCTGTCTGTTTCTTTACAATTTTTAACATGGTTAAACTTATGAAAATTTAAAGTCATACAGCAAAATAGTGTTTTAAGTAATATCTGATATACATCATCATTTTCCTTTGGTGATACCTTCTGATTATTAGAATCAAGTCTATAGGTCTGGAACATATTGTGCTTCATTATCTCACCATTTTTGTGGTGAACTTTACTTAACTGGGCTTATAAGAGTTACACTATGTTATTAACTTATTATTTACCTTTGGCATCAGCCTGGTTGTCGGGCGAGTTGATCTTGGCGAGTCGCTTGGCGGTGAGCGTGCGCACGGGCGGGTGTTGTCGCACGTCCACGGACGCACACACCGTGCTCTCGCCGTGCAGGAAGAACGCGAACGAGAACGACAGGTGCCATGGACTGGAACATAATACATCACTGGTTAATAAACAGAGTCAAATAATGTATGCTAGAACTTAAACATACTAAATAACATCCTAACCGGTATACGAAAGAGTTTGTTACACTTTTACACCACATCAAATGAGTTTTTGAAGAGATGGTTTATTAGACCCAGTTAGTTATAGAAAACCAACTGCTTATGTGAGTAAACAGACCCAACTACACCCATACAACATTACCCAGTTCCTAAATTAATTAGCTAGCTTATTAAAAGTTTAGAACAATATAGAGGGTTGCTATTGACAAATGTAGCAAGTTGTGTCGGTGCAAGGCGGCGCGTCGCTCGAGTGCGGCAAGGCGCGCCGTGTGCCGTGGGTCGTGTGTACAGACAATATAGTCGGTGGGCTGTATCGCTCGTATCTAGCTGCGACGCGCGACGGCAGCCTCAAATCAAATTGCCATCGATCGCTGTACTCACTTGTAGCGGAATATCAGATGTACTGATATTTAATTTATTTATCTATTTAATGTAAGGATTTTACCCTCAAAAGGAATAGGTGGCTATAGACTCCCCATTCTTCATCATCTTAGTATGCAATTTGGATCAGTTTCAGAGTTACAATTTAAAAAATACTGCGAAAATATTAAAGACTGTATATGAAATACAGCCTTTAAAGTGTAAAGTATGAAATATACAGTACCTAACTACCTACTTAGTGATTATTTGATGAGTAAAAAAATGTCGGAAGGGGAACGAAGTCCCACCCTAGTGTCTTAACGGGTGCGACACAGAGATCTTCTCGTTTGCTCTAGGAAGTGACGCTCGTGTCACCACGGCGTGTTTGGTACCAATCCACTGAGAGAATTGGACCAAATTGAACTTCCGTACTTACAACTATACATCTTAGTTACATCTGTACAAGGACTAAGCGATGTGTCATAGCCAATTACATATTTGCAATTCAATGACTGTGTACGATATTAAATGAAAACTTTGCTTGCGTGATTCAGGACTGTGACGTCAATCACGTCAAAGGTTTAGTGATGCCAGTTTAAATCGTGGCTAGTTATTGAATATTCATAATTTTCCTGTTTGTCACATAATCTTCTATGGAAAAGTTATGAGTTTAGGACTTAATATAGCGCGGTCGTTACTTAATAGTCTGACAAATGAGTCTAATTAAGAATCTTATATGCTAGACTTAATGGCAGTAGGAGACCAAAGGTCAGATTAATGGCCTGATTCGCAAAATTTGGCTTGCAAAAAACCAGCCGTAAAGACAGTCAACCTTTTTCCAAAGAAAGAAGGTTAGTAAACGTTCTTGGATTAGACCCAATCATCGCTATGAATCAGAACATCGCACAGTTCCCACTAACGCAGGCCCAATAACTTTTCCCAATACCGTTACTTTACCAAAAGAAACCAATCATTGTACAATGTACAATTAAAATCTTGCAGATACAATCAACATCGAGTAATTAGCTAACATGTAACGCGCACACGCAAAAGACAAGCGTGTCATATCGTAACTTCGACTTTCACTATCACGAGTGGTTCTCTGCTGAGATTAATTCTTATGCTATTGATAATAGGGTTTGTAATGCATTGTACCTCTTGCCGACTTCTTCTTCGTCGCCGTCGTAAGGTTGGACGAACCACTTCCCAAGCCTCACGAAGTCCCGCGACAGCAGACATCTGAAAATGAAAATGTTTTTAATTAATTTATGTCCGTTACGTACGTACGTCAATGGGAGACGTCAGCCATTACGTTTTCTGTGAGAATTATGTTCGTGTTAAGTGTTAAAAAACGTTTTATTACTTGTCTGAGAATTGTGATTAATTTAACTATACTTTAAAGGATATTAAGATACAAATGGACTGATAATTATTGCAGCCAGGTTTTTGCAGATGCGACAGACGATACAAAGCGCATTTACAGTACAAGAACTAGTATCTTCTGCTACTCATGCTTTTTAGGTCGATATACGTAATATCTTATTGTAAAAGACACACATAACAATAAACATAGACAATACAGAATGTGATTTGATACGTAGCTAGTTAAAGAAGCCATGAAATGGCAACATTTGGAGTTTCGTTAACGACTGGTAATATTGAGAAGGGCTTAAGCCATATTGTTTCACAGCTCAGTAAGTTAGAACGCGAGATCTTGTAACATTTAACAGTTTACGAGTGTATCACGTTTCTTTTATTGGCATACCGTTCAACGATAAAATAAGGTGAGGCGCCGTTACTCTGCGGTATTGTTATGTGGTTTAATGGCGTGTAAAATAATATTGTTTGTTACAAGTTACTAGATCCTTCTCGCCAGTTTTGGCTGTTCATTAGATTTGATTCAGCAGTTTATGTGTTAAAGTGTATAAGACATACTCACTTTCGAATTAATATTACAAATAAATGCTTTACAAGTTATTTTCTAACGCTTAGTTTGTAATTGATGTTAAGTGAAACGTATAACAATAAATTGTTTGTACCTACTGCATATTGTAAAATGTTTAGTAAGCACTTCATTAACGCTAATTTAATAGATGCAATAACAACTAATATTTTGTTCAACTAATTAATTAGTAATGTTAAACAATAACTTCTAATTGTTGACGACTTTTGCGTTGCATTTTTTCAACATATTTTTTATTAATATTGTAAATACGAACGCATATTTTTCTTTCTTTAGCGTTGCAACATAGTCATTATTCAGTATATGGTATGATTTTTGTTCCTAGAATAATATTTATGACAATAAATATGTTATTACAACACTTTATGTAGTAATGTTAATTTTGCCACATACTGCCGTACTCAGAGCCTTTTAATGATTACTTAATTATTCCTTATGAACAATTGCTTAGGACTGGGGTAAATAACCATTATGACTTTGCGTACGACGGATAGGCTACCAAATTAACTCCCTAGTTTCACAATGGACCCAGTTTAACTTCAGTATGTCCTTAGAAATGCATTGTGAGTACATGGATGTAATGTCCAGAGTAAACGTGAATATAACAAGACGGTAGAGGCGGGCGTGTCGTAACTCCGGCCGAGTATCGGTATATTACCATGGCGAATATTATTGTGTCACCACTCACCACACAAAAGCAACGTAAATTCATAGTAGACTGACAAGAAGCTGAATGTTGGACTAACTATTAAATTGTGAATTGTTTAGGTACTGATGATGTGGAGTTTATGCAGCACAGATATGTATGTTACAGAAAAAAATGTATCTTCAAATTGTTTAGGTATACTGCCAACATGATTTTGTTATCAGATAAATAAGATTATCATCAGAAATCAAATGTGTTATTCTAATTTTAGTAACAGCTGTAGAACTGAAGACTTTAGTCAGACACAGATAAACACAGCTTAAGTAAATAAAAACTTTACAAGTAATGCAAGTTTAAAAGACAAAATCTTTAGAATCACAGTTTTGTACTAAATGTTAATAACAATACATACTTAAATCCTTATAGCTAATTAAGGCTAAGTGTTTTTAATAATGGACAAGCGAATATAAGCCTTATGCACTTGACATTGTGTATACTTTTGTTGTTATGGAAAATAAATTGTGCAAGTTGGGGCTTGTTTTAAGAACATGTTAGTTAATTTAAAGGACTATTTCGCGTTCAGAAGGTGTGAAGAGGGCTATTAATTTGCTAGGACGGCTTCTTATTTTTAGTTTTATGTGGTCGTAATGGAGATACAACATGATACAAAATCAAGTTAAAGAGGTCTTTGGAACGGTAAGTTTTTTTTTATGGAACGTAAACGGGCAGACGTATCACCTGATGGTAAGCAATCACCGCCGCCCGTGGACACTTGAAACACCAGAGGCGTTACAAGTGCGTTGCCGGCCTTTTGGGTGTTAGGAAGTTAACTAGATATTTTACACTTTCATTTGAAAATCTTCTGAATGTATTGTCAGAGATGAGGATAACAGTAATTACAAGTCTATATTAACAGCTTCAATAAAAAAGTGAATCTGTATAAATTATTTCTGGAAGTGCGTCGAGTAGTGTATAAAATAAAAATGTATGGCAAGATAATGTTGGTCGATAGTTTATTTCGAGCGATGCCCCTGTCTATCGTCTACATCCTACATCTGAACGTACGCACTCCACTGTATGCTTCAGTTGTAAACATCACTTTCTTATGAGTCACGGCGCTGCAACTTTTTCATTATTTTTAGTAATGCTAGTACATAGTTTGCTCTAGAATCTAGAATTAAAGTGTACGTGTAACACGTGCCGTGTGGTGATAGCAGAGAGGGGTGCATTTGGCACTAACCCTACTCTTTCTGCGGGTGTCTCAAGAGTCGAGATGGGTCTTCTATTCCACACAGATTGGGCAGTAATGTCGCATGTTAAACCAGAAATTGAAACCAGGATCTAAGTGTTTATTGCAAACTATCTTATGTAAAGTAGGCTAGCCTCCTTTCACACATTCACAGCCACTGGACTATTCCAGTTTTTTAAGATTTAATTCTATTTGAGGTAATGTGTATGAGGCAACAGACTATACAATATATCCTTTGTTATTTGGAAATAATACACAAAAAGGATAAAATAAGCTATAAACCTTTGCTTCACCATAGAAGGAAAATAAACAATCTGAATTGGTTATTTTATGAATGTCCTAATTCTGTTACATATAAATATGAAACAAGTCACTGTAATCATTAGTAAAAATGAAAAAAAAAATGTATGAATTAGACTGACAGAACGTATACAGATAATGTACCAATATAGCACCTACAAACAATGTTTACGCCAGCTCCAGAACAGTTGTACACGATTTACAAGTTGAATAACATCGCATCGTAAATATTCCACGGATTAAATACCTCATTGTACATTTTTATAGAAATGGAATAAGGTATATTTTTAGAAATATCATGAATGATAACTTTGTAGATAGATAGCAACTTATGACGTCATAATATTCTATTATAACTTTCGTGAGACATACAAGCGATTTGAGACTAACATGTTTGAAACTAGTCGATTCCTCGTCAAACAGTTACGTGAGTGAGCCGATAACATAATAATTATGTCATAGATAATATTCGTCCAAAAGCATACTTATTTCTCTAAAATAAGCTAGAAAAATACGAGAACTCGTAATCAATTATTGTAAGTGTTTTTTTTATGCAATAATAACTTATTTTTCACTGTATAAACATCCCAATTGTTGAAACGATTTCAATTACATATTGGCTGGTCACATTGTCACTCTGTTTATCATTGCGTGATTCATATAGTTAATAATATAAAGTGCTGATGTATGCGTAAGCGTTAATACCAGCGATATTAGCACAGCACTTTTTTATAAATCAATTAATTTATTGACTTTATTTGTTCTAGATTGTGATACACAATATCGCTCGCGGTTTCACTTGGGTTATGAGGAAATGTCATGAAAATATTATTGAATAGTGAATTTAATTCTTCTTATTATGATCAAAATCAGTAACATTACATAACATCACGTCTTTAATTCGTAGCGTATGCGCACTTACCGTCATTCATTTGAAATAAAAATAGTCTCAATCAACCATCTAAATTCGTTCGGTAGTTTTTAAACAAACAGTAATAAATAGCTATTATACAAGTTTAGCTTGTAGAATAAGCAATTTAAAATCAAAGAGGTTGACCGCTCACTCGTGCGCAGTGGGGGCATCCGATCTACACATAGCAGCAATGTAAACCGTCGTAACGGGAGAGATTTAGGTGCGCGCGCGCAGGTGTCCGTGCTACAAGCACAGGAATGCGTTTGCTACGCTTTGAATATGTATCAAACAGGTGCAAATTTGTTTTTCACTGCACTTTTAATACTATCTCTTGATCAACAGACAATTTATGGCTTAAATAAAAAACTAATTAAATTTAGTGTTCTGGTTGAGAAATACGCTAATAAAGTGTAAGAGTTTAGTGCCACATTGTTCAGTTTTCGCAATTATTATTAGAATGAAAGTTAAAACACAGCTTGAAGACTTTTCAACGGGATTTTTACAATCACGTAGAATTAAGCAATTCAATGTTGAGCATTTAGCATATTTGGGGGTCTTTGAACCAGTTTCCCCCGAGATGCCGCCCGCAGTTGTAGCAAAAACGCTGTAAATGTTATTTGTGACTGTTTCAACGGCACGTCAACCTCAATTAAGAATTCAGGATCAGGACTCGGAAACTGTTGCTTTTAGGGCAAATAACGAGCCCAAAGTAATATGGATTTTGAAGAGTTCCTTATACTGTCGAACTAGCAGACGGAACTTGATAAAAAACAACCTTTCATCTCAATATTCTCCCCTTTGTTGTTAATAATTGTAAGCTATTATTTAAAAAGAAAGTACCACACACAGGTAGGTCCTCCTTCAAAACTTCACAACTAAAAAAATGGCAAAACGTTTAAAGAAACCCATAAACGCTTGAAACAGGAACATTCACACTGCATATTACAAAGATCTCATTTTTCGCACTTTAAAATGATTGTAAAAGTTAATTTGAGGCACGAGTAGGTGCGTGGTAACAATGGCAAGTGTGGCAACTTGGCAAGGGCAGTAAAACGGACATAAAAACGTTAACTCAATCGCGTCTTGTCTTGACGAGCCTACAGCGAAATCCTGACGCATTTTATTACTGCACTACCCTAAGTATACTGAGTAGTTGCGAGCCGTATAGCTGAGATTAATAGTCGGTGATAATGTTTTGCTATTGGTTTGTTGATTAATCATTAATTATTTAAAGTAGCAGTTATTTTCCATCAACGTTGTTATTGTTGTTAAATAAAAAATAAGGATAGTAAAACAAATCGTTTTAATGCACGTAACCACGATTTACCACCAAAAACAGCATGAAACGACGGTTAAGTAATCACAATGCCCAACCAGCCGTCTCATTCGTACAAAAAGCTCAAAGCACCGCGTTTGAGGGTGTAATCGTAACAAAATGGAAGTAAAGGACTAATCAAAGACTGAATACACGGCAGCTACCTTAAACTCGTGAAGCAGAACGCGTGTGTGTATTGTCGCCAGTCGGGATCGCATCCCCGGTTCACCGCCACGCATTGTTTCTTTGACGCGCCGCCAGCCGACACCGTGGGGTCAACGACTCGTCTGGATTTCGTTCATACGCCGAGATTCCGTCGCTCAGCTCCCGACAGTCGCGTGATACCGATGCATGCGCCACTTACATCATGAGCACTGATCTATAGCCAGTGTTCACTTACATCATTGTACGTGCCAATAATTAACAACTCAACCAAATTCATACATACATACAGTTTATTTCACAAACTGTACTATGAAGGTCGAAAGTTAATTTGATACTGTAAACCTGTCTAATAATTAAGTTTAGCCGACACAACATTGAAATCCAACGAAATAACTATAGTTTGTCTAAAGTCGTGCCCGTCAACGTCTCAAGGCCAAGTCTCACCACAAAAATAAAGCAAAACTTTAAGATAAATCTCAACAATAATGGAAGCCATCATTCAGTTTAATTTACCAAATAATAAATATCGAATTAATATAAAACTTGAGTTTCATGGTCTATGACGAACGGAATTAGTCTATTAAGAAGACGTCAAAATAATAATTATTTAATTTTAACATAATAGTTGCCTTGACGACTAAATTAAGATTTTTAACCAAATAATGTATTTAATTAAAATATAAATTAGTATTTAAAATTAATATATCGACTGCACCTAAACTAGTTCAAGTTAAAAGTAATAAAATAAACTTAATTGGATAATTGCGACAACCAAGTTGACAGTTAACAGTCAACATTTAAAAATCTACTTTCGGTTACCACCACCGAACTGACGCTCTGGGCTGGACCCGGCTAAACTTTTTAAACATGTTTCTTTATTAAATATTAATTAATTAATTAAATAACCCATCTAGATGACCAATAAACAATAATTATCAAGAGACGGTTCCATCTACAGCTACAATAGTCTACATTATAAAGGTCTGGAATCTCAATAATTTGCGCCGGAGCATACGGGCTACGTTGCCGTCGAAAGAATACGCGACAAAAAACGACATTAGAACGCCCGCACGATACGACGACCTTCGTTTCGTAGTGGCTACGGCTACGATCGTAGCCCGATGCGCTTGCGCACCTGGTGCAACGCTTTCCGCGTAAATTGTTGCTCCATAAACGGCTGTTAATTGACCGTCCTATTTAATTTTGTTTTAATTGTTTATGTTTATTATAATGCTTTGTGTGTAGTTGTTTAAATAATGGAGTTATCACACGTGATATTATTTAATTGTTGGGTAGAAATAACTAGGTCAGTGGTCACATGTATGGTACTTAATTACCTATATCGCTGTACTATTTGGGTAAGTAATTTCTTAGGAAAAAATAATGAAAAAGAACCATTGATAGGGTTTTTCCAAGAATTGTTTAGTTAGAAAATGCTTATGAATACGACCACTAAGCCCGTATTGTAGGATAAATACTTCCCGAAAACTATAAATCACAACGAGGTGTAGGAATAGATTTGGCGTTGTCCACATACACTATTAATCAAATTTAGTCATGTTTGCACTGTGCTAATTAGCCTGTGTTTCTGGTTAAGTAGCTAGCTAATGAGGCAGAGCGGTCATTACACAATACAATTCGAATAACTATCATTTATAATGGATATTATACATGTATTTGTTCATTGTATGAAATAAAATTATCAATCAGATTCGAAATCATAAAGTTAAAGGTGATCTTTCAATTCGCACGTCCGTCATAATGTTTTGTTGTGTTTGTATTGGGCTGATACTTCTGCGGTCAGTACAACCGGAAGTCAAGTACTTGTGCACTTGGTCCGCAAACTATACTTCTCATTCAATTCTCATATTTATAGCAAAAAACTTTCCGTTAATGGAATATTTACAATAACACAATCACCATAAGATTAAACAAACTAAAGATAAATTCGCTACCTCGAACTTGTGACCCGTGGCATAGTTTTTATCGGAGCAGATAAGACAGTTATAGATATAATACACATCAGATATTTGCAATGTTGTACATATCTCAGGTAATTAACTTTATCAGACGCCTAATCGAATACTCGACGTCAGATTAAGCATTAACAATAACAACATTAATAAACAAGTCAATGAAACTTTCGTATGATTTCCTAACTGAGGAATGCGTAGCCAATTACGTAGGGCCGAGTATTGTTCCTTGTGGAACACCTACTGTATGCACGGCTGTGAATACGAAATGTCTTTGTGAGCGTACAAGAAGCATACATGGAGCGGTCAATAGGAATGATTTCATAATAAATCACGAGCAATTAGCTCGCGAGACGCGTTGGAACTAAGTGTTCGCGCGACACTGGCGGTGTGACATGCACCATTGACTTCTTATTGTATACTCGATCAGCAATGATTAACAAGTAATTTGTTAGTACCGACTACCGTACAGGTTTTTCAATCACGTTTTTGTTGCAAATGCTAATCGTGTAACGTTTGAGCCAGCCAATTGAACGACCGCAAAATTAATACGGGCGAAGTAGATTGGTGGACGTTTCACACCTACAATGTGAAGACCAATCAAGTGTAAGTTGATAATTATCGGTAGTCGTTGTTTTGATTACTTGATAAGTTATTGTTGTTTTATGATTTTACCTTTCAATGAGGTTATGAAGAGCCTTGAACAGCAGCGAACGGCATTCGTACGAGAGTCCACTCTCCCACGACCCCTGGTCACCTTCTGAAAGTAAAAAGAAAAAAAATAAGCTTTTGTAATGACACTATTTAAATTTTATAATTATGAACCAAGATTAACTCCATCCGTCGAAGCATCACACGAACCACGACCTCGCTATCTCAAATGCTATTGTCCCAGTTACCGACATTTTTTTTTCTGTGGAGATCTGTTTTTATTTAATCCCTATTTTAATTTAAGTAATAATTCAAGGTTAGACTGACAATGAAAATGTCCACAAGAGAAGAATGTAAAGCTGAGAAGCTATAAAATCGGGTGGTTGCAATGTGGTAAGTTAAGCTAGAAATAGCTGTTGTTGCATTCGCAATCGGAAGATAAACTCGGCCTATCACCGACGTTAGATGCGAAAACAAAACGGCGCGCGCGACGTTGCCGTTCCGTAGCCGTAATGCTGTCCTTGTCTAGCTAGGAGGCGGGGCGGGGGCGACCCATGTGACGTCATGCGGCCGCTCAGCGCACGTGCTTGTGTTTGTAGCGCATGCCGCACACGACACACATGCGAGCGTTGCTTAGCGCCCGCTAACTATTTAATTGACATTGAGTATCATTTCCAAAACATTACCAAAAATAAAGGACCAATATGAAATATTCGTTTACGATAGAGAATTTTGATTGATTTAGCAATTGCATTAATTTTAATCTCCAAAAAGCAGTTTATGTAGTGTTTCAAAACTGTTAAAGTTAATGAGTTATTGCTACGGGTTATCGTTCACGCGCCCGGCAATAACTTTGCGCTGCGATAAATTGATAGTAAGTATACGACTGACTTTGGGATATTTTACTAACGTTTTTCTGCGTTAGCAGTTGTCTTACTGGAGCGTTTCCAAGCGTTCAGCCTTGACATTCACGCTCCAGGTGTATGCGTTCCATCGCGTCTGTCTCATTTGAACTAGTTTTTCCAGAATTAGGACGCTAATGGTTCTATTAATTTTTTAATTTCTTGGTAGCACCTGCTTATCTCATATTAATTTCTACATTTTTAATAGCATGTTCCAAAAATATTCAGTTGTAGAAGAATTTAAAGTTAAATTAGGTAATTAGTAAAGAAGGCTTTCAAACGTCACGAGTAAACAGAAACCTGGCGATAAATAAGGATCACCTTTCGATTTATTGGATACCATAGGAGTTGTTCGGATTAGCGGAGCCTTCTCACTTCTCAGGTTAACAGTCGTCATTCATAAACATTTTCCAGCCGTTAATAAAGATTATCTTGCTTCAAAATCCATTAGATTTAAGTATGTAAATAAAATTCAAGAATATTCAGATTCTGAGCGTAGAACAGATTCAGCGATAAGCGAGGTAATTAAGCAAGTACCGCTAGTGTGTGCTGGTGCTACTGGTACAGGCACTGCAATTATTGAGTCGCTCGGTTCGGCACCATCGACTCCATCTCCCAAGGCCGTTAACGCAACAAACGGTACGATTACTGTACACTGTATACGAATACAGATATACTTGAACACCGGAGCAAGTCACGACTTGAATCGCATCATGGTACCATTGCGATTCAGGTCCATTAGGGAAATTAACATCGATCCACAGGAACATAAGAAACAATCAACAGACATCAGATTCTTTACAATTTCTCTGGAAAAGGTATGTAAGATGTAATTGTTTGTCAATTTCGAAGTTGACCAAATTTTAAAGGGGTTTTTACAGTTTTCGAAAGCAGCTACAATTTCAATGATCATTGACATCAAAACATTTCAAAACTTTGTTATATAACCTGATGCCGTGGTTTGTTGAACTTTTGCGCTGTTAATTAATGCGATTATGCGGTTTGTTTAGGTTGTGTTGCGAGTGCGAAGGTGTTGTTTATTTCCAGTGTTTGTGTGAGAGTGCATTTGTTTCGAGTGCAATAACGAAGATTGTCCAAGGTTCAAGGTCGCATATTTTGTCGCGGTGTAACGGCGGTGGTTGGCACTACCTTGCGCCGGGATCGATAGCGGGCAGACGACGCGCGCCGCCGCGCTACCCGCCTCCACACCGATGTGAACGCAGTAATCGCCATACGATTATCACTATTGTTGCCTAAGTACTATTTGTTTGCTGCCGCGTTGCGGTTAATGTCGGCGATAACACGCTGATAACAGACGTCGAGACTAACATTGAATGCGAACTGATGACGGAGCTCGCTGGTTTGTGGAACATTTGTCATAGGAGATGCTTATGAAACGTTTGTCAGAGATGCTATAATGCAGTGGGTAGATATAGGGTAAATTGAGCGTGTCGCAGGCAATAAATATGGTATTTAACGATCGGCTGGTAGCTAGTAGACAGTGGAGCGGGAAGATTTATCTGCGTCGGTGACAGCGCAACAACATTATCGGGCGGCACGTGGGCCGCGGGCCGGAGTGCGGAGTGCGTCGAGTGCGCTCTGCGGCTGCACTCGCAGCGTCCCTCTCGCACCGCAATGTTTGGAACAATCTCCGTGTCGCGTCGCCGTGTTCTACAAAGAGCACACTTTCGCAACATCACCGGCTGCATTAATTTTGCGCCACTGCGTAAACTCACCCAATTATCTGATCCTTTCAAAGCTTTTAGCTCAGCTTTCTAGTCAAACACTGGTTATTGAAATACATAATTATTAAGGATTTGCTTTTTGGCAGTTAACGGAAGATAAAATTGTATCAATACTGCTTCAAGTAGTCATTTGGTAGCTAAATGACTACTTGAAGAGCTACTTAAGAGACATAGTTTTAACTATGTTGGTAGAACTGCATATTATTTTCCCCAGTCCCCTGCACCGCTAGTTGGTTATACGTCGTTCCTACTAGTAAGTAAAAAAAATACGAGTATCGATTTCTTACATCGATAGTAGAACACAAAAATGCATTATTAATTGAATACCCTCTATCATTATTGTAATCCTGTAATGCTATACAACATTTTATCACTTATCTACACTAATGATTGAAGTTTAAATGATAAACATTTTTAGATAAGACTTCACAATGAAAAAGCTGTTCAAAAATCTGCAGAGACAGGCGACGAAAAATAGTAAACAATCAGTGACAGCAGCTACATGCATAGGCGGGCGGACGGTGCGACATGGCAACGTCGCGTTCAAATCCGCGCGCTTTGTTTACAACCACCGGCGGGCGAGGTTAACCGCTGCGGTAACATTCGCCTCGATACGCCCGCGAGCATGGGAGCCGCGCCGCCACTCCACGCACCCGCTGCCGGCCTGACATCTACGTGTGTGCGAGTTAACATCGCCGCCGAACCGGTTGTTACACCATCTAATCGAAGGATACCTAGGTAGCTAAGTTTCACAAAAGAAACAATCGAGAAAGGTTACAAAAGTCTTGTTAAAAGGGCGGGCTGTCGGATTGAATAGGCGGATACGGGCATTTAACCCGGTTCGGCGCCGCCTGATAATGTAATTCAAGATCGTATCGAGCGCGTGGAAATCTGTCAATTCGCGCGCGCCCTCTGCGGCAGCGGGTCGGGCTCGGTCCCACCCGTGCGATGCTTATGTTGTTGTCTCGGTCGCGCACACCCACGTGTGCGCGTGACGTCACTAGCTCGTCGCCCCGTCGACGTCACAGACCGCCCGCAACCCGCGACATGGGAGCCCTACCAGCCCTACCCTCGAGTGAACAGCTTCGCATTGCTCAACTATCGGAACAAACTAACATTGATGCGGACACTGGTTTGTTGACTTTAAAGTTTGCGATACGTACTCACTGATAGACAATAATTTCCATCTGAGATAAGATAAAATACTTCTCAGAATGAAAATGACATAGAAACAAAGAAATAATAAACTTGAAGATAGTTTGCATTTTGTTGAATGAACAACTAAGAACGTCCTTGATATTTTAGGCACGTTAGTTTGGTAGACTTTTTTACTGTTACTTAGAAATTAGAGATAAAGAAAGTCTTTGACATCCTGAAGATAGTTGAGTGGAACCGTCGCCGTCGTTACATACAAGTGGGGCGGAACTCAGCATCTGCGCGGAATCGGCCTCGAGACACGCAGCTGCACGGCCCACCCTCACGCTTTTGTTTCTACTCGGCACACCACTTGATGGCTAATGGTTATGTCAGGACGGGTAACGATAGCGACTCACATGCGGAGTGAAAAGGGGTATTGCTTCACGTTTAAAACAATAATTAAAACATCTTGCGTTCCGATTCGAATGAAAATAACTTGTTTATTTATTATGTGCAAAACTAATAAGGAAAATATAAAGTTTCGTCCAGTCTTGGCATTATTAACAGAACTGTCGAATAAGTCATTATTATTGATAGTCATGTAGCTTGGTATTGTTAAGCTAGAGCCCAGGTGACAAGAAAATAAGAGCAAAAAAAATGCAGACTCTCGCATTTATAATGAGGTACACGACTAAAATAAGGAAAAAAGCTATTGGATGTTAGGAATTAAAATGGTGTAGAATCATGAATACATCAGTGGCGAGGCGATTGTCGCAATCTATAATGGACAAGACAACGCGCAATACTGTTATGGTGTCAGACATGACTTAAGTGAGACGAATCGATAATAACGGTACGGAGCGAAGGCGGTACACTTAGACATTGGCTGTGTTTGTGTTCGAAATTGGAAAATAATTATGCGACCGATAGAGAGAGCCACTGATCGATACGCGGCTAGCGGGCGGTGCGCAAGCGCATCAATAAATAGCCCGATCCAGTGCGCGCCCATCGATACACGTCACGAGCATTTTATTAATAAAACGCCGAACAACGCGCGGACGCACCGAACGTTCAACAACCCCGCGCCGCCGGCTTCTTACGCGCACTCTTTACATAGTTACATCATATACTACCATCTGACCTGCTCCACATTCATGATTATTGTTCAACTGCTTCATATTCTCACTTCTCAACTGTCGCTTTGATAGCGAATACGGCGTCTGTCGACGAAGATCACTCACTAGTGCCTGCTAAATCAGCTTATCTGGCGACAGATCACCGTTATAAACTATGACTATGTTGCGTCTTCAATACAGCAAGGAAGCTACGATTCCCACGGCCTCGAAACCAGCCCACGCAGGTTGCAAAACTTACGTACATCGACGACATTGTTATGAGTTGGCAACATTTGACTCTATGTTAGCAGTCAATGGTTGAGGTGCATTACGGGTAGCGGTGGTTGTTATGAAATACTAACGGTAAGGTACAACAGAATGTCGAATTGCTTGTTTAAAGTAGACCGAGCGAGCATAGTGTGCTCGAGTATGATGTAGAATACGTGAACGGAATTTTAATTCATTACCAAGAGTTGTGTCTGTCAACAGGAACTAAAATAACAAGATCTTCGACACTAACGTAAAGAATCTTCGCTTTAACAAGGTGCATTAAAATGGTTCGTACACTACGTACAACCGCACCATCACCGCGCGCATTCAACCCACGCAACCCTAACTGCTAATTAATAAATCTAACGGCCCGTTTCCACACTCTCTTGATTTACTTGACCAAGCGGAACGATATGATAATTTTAGGGCGAAAGCGAAGCTCTGTTGTACTTAGTTTGGTCATGTTACGTGCAGACAAATGTAAGGTATAAGGAATGGTTACCGACGCACGATACATAGATTACGTACGCGCGACGAACGGAAGAATCCAACTTTATCTACACTGCCTCATCACAAACAAATCATCCGCGATGAGATAATGTTCGGTTTAGAGAACGTTGAAAATATTACATAATAAATATTAGTGCCTTTATTTATTACAATTCAAGGATGATTTTTACCCATTAGACTAATAATAGTCACCAGGTAATTTTGTTAAAATTCAGACATTTGCAAAAGAGGGTATTTGAAAACAAGTTTCTAGTAAATAACGAGCAAGATCGATCGATCAGAAACCCTTATTTGTGGAGGGCATACCATGGACATCAAACGGGCGTATTGCGGGTCAACGACTGCGCCCCGGCCACCGCCGCTCGAGGTGAAATAATTCATCTAGCTAGTCCATTCGACACGGTGTGAGGTACTATCGGAACACGGTCTAATATGGTGACCGTCACACACTGATGACAGGACACGCATTCTCACACAAATCGATTATGTATAATGGCATTGCGGAAACTTGAAAAACGACCAACAATATCTATAAACAATGTTCGAATGAATCGTGGGTCAATTACGACAATCAAATTCTCGTTTCGTTTTCGTAACCGCAAGGACAATACACTTTCCATATAAAAGTTCACTCTGTAATCCAGTCTTCAAATAGGAGAATAATAAATATAAAAAGTAACAGAAACCTGTTTAAGCACGTCGGTTGAAATTTAAAACAGTAGAGTTCAGTGACAGGCTAACAACACGTAAACGGTCATCAAAAGACCCATTGTCAGGAATTCGGGCGACGAGCTTGCGCACGCGCACTATACATTTATCAGTGTCCAATTGTATTGGGGCCCAAAAACAAAATGTATTCTCAAAACATAGTAAAGGAGAAGACTGAACAAAATACATTCCAAATTATCTAAGCATACAAAAACCGTGAAGCGATGCACTAAAACCAGCTCCCATGTAGTCCTTGAACATCTGTCTACCTAACGCGTTACACGTACAGGACATGTGCAGCAAGGATCAGGTGTCGCGCCGCACTGACCGTGGGCAAACCCGGCCGAACGGGTTACCGAGCCGGTCGCCTCACCCGACTGCTGATACAAGAAAGTAAAAACTCAAATATTTTTGTACATCAAATGGCACCGATAATGTACATAAAAAGTATACGCCAATTACGAAGGATTTTAAGATCGCGATCAGAAACATCGACGCTCGGTAAGATTCGAAAAAGAGAAGGACGGCCACGATGAGACAATTAGAATTAAAGTGAATTCATGGTTACATTGTTTCGATTGCTTCAACTATGTGAGAACAATGTAAAACAATGTAAAGTGAACAATGTTGCATGAACAAAAAGATCTAGAGTGAGGCTCGTTACGGATAACGATGAACAAAAAGATCTAGAGTGAGCCTCGTTACGGATAACGAGGCGTCCTCCGAGGCGAAGGCGAAAAGAAACGATTTAATTGCGTCCACAATTAGCCTACAAAACAACCTGTTGCGTTCGCATTACTGAAGCGTTTAATAAGAGAAACAAGTGATGATTTGTATTCGGACAGACTAGATACTATTTGTGTATGACTTTGGTTATGGTTTTGCTACGTGTATTACTTCTCTAGACCTTCAGGCGTCGTTCTGACTGAAGGGTGAAAAATAGTACGCTGAAGAAGTAGCTCATGCGTAAATTAGTGTTGCATTAAAACAACGCACGTGCCTCGGGTGGGGTTATGCCGAAGCAGGCTAGTCTGCATTAATCGGCTAATTAGCCGTCTCTCGTTACTAGGGTATATTGCGCCGTCTAGACATATTCCGGCTTTGTTCCGAGTTGGAGCATAAACAGGGAGTTGATTAATGGGACTTTTCTAAGTAATTGCTTTCATATTAGATGCCAGAAAAAGGTTTCTATGGATAACAGGAATATGCGAAACGTCAAGATTTAAGAAGTAAACAGTATCAAAAGTAGTTCCAGATTTAGATATGATACATGATCAGTACAATAACAAATAAGTATCACACGGGACTGTGCTGAAGAAAGTTTCAAAGAATAGCACTAAAAGTAGAGTTCGTATTGGCCTACTCAATGAACTTGGGAAATTTTACTAGACGTTGGCTAAAGGCCAAGAAAACATGATGGTTACGGGGACAGATAGCAGATGGCGCGTATGAACACTTGTGCGCCACTACTCTGCCATAAAGGCAATGTAATTATTGACATATCGGTTATTATGAGCCTGTCTTCGTCGTTTGATCGAGTTGACGGTGCAGTTCAAATGTGTTTGTTTGTTTGCTTGCTTGCTTTGCTTTGGCCGTGATTGGTGTACAGTGTCGAGGTTAAATCTCCTTCTGTTTATCCTTAATCTGTTTACTGCACAGAGAAACTACGATATATCCCTTCAAGTACACATTTTAGGAACTCTTATATCAACAAGCTATCGTCATATCTTTCATTACAATTACAAAGATTTTAGTGCCACTTTTGAATATTTGAAATTGTTTTATCTGATGAAAATTCCGCAAAAAGTTTTCTGTAATTTCAATCAGCTGTTTGGAACATTAACAATAACAAACCACCGGTATTGGACTTGGACTGCAAGGGGCTGCACAGGGGTCTATTCTGTACTGCATCGATTCTTTAAAGGCAGGGTTTGACGTAATCCAAGGATGAATATCAATAACCGTGTGGCTGCGGGGTTGTACACAAATCGGTGTGTTGTGTGCGGGGGTGGTATCGATCAGCGTGCGGCCGGCGCGCCAGCGGGCCGGGCCAGGCGGGAAGCGCGCGCCGGTACGTGCGACGTGCACTTATCGCCGTCTTCACACCTAATTTATCGCGTGTCGCCATCGAACCGCTGTTTGTATACACTCTTATTATATGTTACACATTTTTGTGTTATTATTATGCTACGCTACATCAGCTCACGAGTTTTCTTAACATGAATGGCTGTAATCGATACTGTATTCAATACGCAGTTTGGTCGTGAATTATAAGTGATATAAACTTTCTAATTTGAGTCATAATTGAGTGTTTGTGTAGGTTTTAATTTCTATGGACGATACCGTTTATAGTGAGACTAATAAATAAATATTTTTTTATACAAATATACAATATACAAAAGGGCATGAGAAAGAAGGTGGCCCCAACTCCATAGTTAAGAAATTAAACGTCGACCGGGTTATTGAAAATTAAAATATTCAGCAGCACGCAGCGGCTACACGAGTCATATTTTCATACAAATGCGTGTTACAACTATTTGTGTTGCTACGGTTCCGTGAAGGTCGTTGGACACGTGGTCGACACGTAAATTAGATCGGGTGCGTGGGGGCGTGCGGCTAACGGGGGTTAGGACTGGCCAATAGGCGGACCGCGGATGGGATCGATACAAGGCCGAGCCCGCGCTCGCATCCGCGCCCGCGTCCGCGAGCACTGTGCGATTGACATAAGCACCGCCCCACTTACCGCTACCAATCCTTCTCATTGCCCTGTTAAGAGTGTCTACGTGAAGGCTAAGTAAGGTGCGACGCCATTGGATAACAATTTTCACGCACAAGGAGGCAGGCTAGTTTTTCCTTAATACAACAAGCCTTAAAAAAAATAAAGAGCGGCTCTGACAAACCCCTGTGGGGAAACAGAAAGAAATGTTTACTGACAACCACTAAACAAACACTCATTATCATAAACGTTTGTCCCTTCTGGGCAACAATAGGATGGATTCAAGACCAAGTTTCCGAACAAATAAAGGCCAACCGACACATCCCTATTTACGGGTAACATTGTTATTGAGCCACGATATGGGACGAAAAACCGGCAGTTTGGACAGACATTATCTTGAAAATGGGTGATATTCTGGTCCGCATAAACGTTGGAGATACAAAGCGTGTCGGTATGATCAGGGTGAGCGATAAAGTGGCTAGTATATCGCTGGTGTATTAATAATTAAGGCGAGGGCGGGCCACAGGGGGTGCACCTTGACACCCCTTGAACCCGACCACTCGCCCACCTCCCTGCTATTTGCATGCTCCGGCCCGCCAGGTGTCGAGATATACCAGTAATTGGACGGTCAATTTGATTTCATAGAAATAACTGTGATAAATCATTCGGAACGGCGAATATAATTCAATGCATTGAGTTAACTTAATGTGTTTAAAATTTACTAGACACATTTCACGATGAATGGAAATACTATTAGTCATTGCTGCTATTAACGTTAACAAACTAATATAAACGTTCATTTTACGCACTACGTAGGTGGGGGTAGTACAATTGATTATAATGACACAAAACCTGTTTTCCTCGAAAGTTGGAAAGAAAAATTTACTTCGTATATTCAAGAAGTCCTTTTTTCAGTATGGGCAGGGTATGTGCGACCTTTTATTAATTTCATTAGCGCAGCGATAAAGCTGTTCCACCGGAGTGGCAAGCACGCCCACACGGGGTGGGTAACGTGACATTTGCACCCCCAGAGCCCTCGCGCCGCCTTGCTAGCCCCCCAGCCCACGTGCTTCATCCGAACAATATTCCAAGTAGCCTTCGGGGATCCTCGGTACCTAGTAATATTCATAGTAAACAATGAGTAAAGTTTTTTGTTAAGGATTAGCTATCAAGATCTTTGTAGGACGACCCTGAGATGTTTACGTTTACAGCATGTCATCCTTTAAGTATAGAAGTGATGAATACGGATTAGTCAAGTAACTATTTGTGTGATGTAACGCAAGAATCTAAATATAAAACGTATTAAAGTGCAATACCGCAAAAATAAAAATAAAGAACCTCGCGCCCGCAGAGTTCCGCGTCCGCAAATCAGCCCCCTTGCATCCCCCGCTGGACTGGCAGGGCGCGGGCTGGTCTAAACAGATTATCCGCTGTCGCGCACGCCGCCGCCGGGTCAGGCCGTTAATCTCCGCGCAAATAGGCTCACGTACAACCGTGGAACTATGGTACCCGCTAAAATTATAACCGCCGGCGGACGGTTAAGCATTAAAAGGGATATTGCTACCACGATACATGCAGTAGAGATGTGTTAATCACTGTTTTTATAAGGGTTCATTGTGCTTTACTGTGTAATTAACATGTTATCAGCAAAACATCAGTAAGTTTATCATTTTGATAAAAATTTAAGATTGGTTTGCTTGCTACCTTTCGGAGCAATAAAAGTGTAAACACATATGATAGTGCACCCAATAAGCAGCTTATAGAGTAATCAATTGTGAAGTCAAACGTATTTCGTTGGCCGGTACGAACGGGAAATTGCCATACGTCCGGCTATTTCCGTCCGTCCGCAGTCGCGCGTACGACAGAGCGTATTGCGACCTTCGTGTGCAGTTGCATACAAGACGAAACCGTCCCAGAAACTCTACAAACGCCACCATCTAGCAGTTAAGCTCCAACTAAGTAAGAATGCTAAAAATAATTGTGGTTATATGCCGGTTTCGTAAGCACATGTGTATGACAGCACATCCGAAATGCTTGTTAAAAAGGACAGTTTATATCAGAAATAATGAGAGCTACGAGCAAGTCGAGTTTCGCAAGATTTGAGCGGCGAACAATACGAACACAAAATAATGATAAACTCTAACGTCGCCGGAACGTCCTTGCGGTACCCGTTTCCATATAAGCGGAAACTGGGTGACCGGGGAGAGATTTATCGTAGCAATAAGACTTATATTTAGAACGATCCTCGAGTATTTCAACTCCAAAATAACTTGACATCAATGTGCGAATACGTTGGGAAACCAAGAGCAATCAAACGTAAAATGTGTGACAATATTAATACTGGGAATTTGGCTTTAACTGTGTGTATATTATATTGGAGTTAATCACCAAACCGAACAACTTTTCTACGAACAAATTATTGACACAAGTATAAATTTTCAAGCAAATCGCTTCGATATCAGCAGACTATTTGCATGTATATTGACACAATTATTTGAATTTATTGATATTCACATCCAAGATGCGTAATCAGCCCTTTAGTACTGTTGGCAACGTTTCAACAAGAGACGTCCACATGCCATACTGATGTACTCTCGCACAGTAGCCATGACAGTGAGGCCGGCCTGAAAGCATTTCCTTCGATACCTCAAGGACATGAGTGAGAGGACTTTGACCGATGCTAAAACAGTATATTACTGCATTATTAGCATGTTACATGTTGTTTAACCCTATAGAAATGGTAGCAGATAATACGGGCTTCCCACGCTCGGCTCAATTGTGAGACACGGACCGCGGTATTACAACGGACAATATTCTTGCTGCTTATATTGTAGTCGTGTAAAAAGAACGCAATGACAAAACCATTTACTCAGGAAATGAGTCGCAAAGTTCGTTCGACGGAAATTTTGTAGCAAGCCTCGGCGCCTCTACCTCGAAGCCCAGCGATAAACGTAAATAAATAAGTGTAGGACCGTAGGTGGTAGAAGAAAATTCTGTGTAAGCAATAGAATTTCCACGCCTTACGGAAACTTAATTGGATATTGATTGGCGGAGGGTTTGTAGTTTGTAGTAACAAGCAAGTAGTTCCGATGTGGAGGCACGGTCTCAAACGGCGTCATTCAGTTTTTAACATCTGTATCGGGCAGGTCGTAACCGAACGGATAACACGTTTACTGCTACTTAGCACATAGGTGCGATATTACACAACTTTTCCTGTCGACTAACGCCTCTGTGGTACATCCGATCGAAACTAGTGTATTGTGTTCTCTATTACGATTTAGGTTAATGATCTCTAAGTTTGGGTGCTTACGTTTTATGGAATGTAGGTAAGGGAAGTGAATAAGGAAAGCCTGTAGATTGAGAAAGAAAAGAAGCGAGTCAAACTTACCAACATCAAGAAGATGACTCAAAATACGAAGAATTACAAAAGTAAATACTTGAGTAGTATGTAAAAGCAGGATCTTAATGAGAAAAACCAACAAGCAAAATTGAAAATAACAAAGGAAAAATCCTTGACATTGCCGCGGCCGCGTAGCGAACATACATATTAGCAAAACAATAATAATCTGTTGTTTATCTAACATGCGGCTATCAACCTATCGAGTGGTATGTTAACTAATAGAATCGCAAGGTTGAAACAATTGAGTTAGCGACCGCTGCCATTGGCCGTACAAGCCCCGTAATTTGACTACCGAGAAACCCAGTCTCTAGAGAAAGAATAATCCGATTCTTTTTCGAATTACTAAGTTTACGGTACCATACAAATTTTTAAAATGGTTAAGTTATAGCTTGGAGACAAAAAGGCACCATCATTATTAAATTTTCACTCGATAAATTCGGATTACAGGCCCTGTTACCAAGCAACCCTTGCTATTAAGGGACTCTTCAGTTTAACAGTTAAATGGACCAGTTTAAATAGTAAACAAGGATGAAGAGTATTAAAATAAAAACTCCATAGAAGCACAATGTCAATGCCACATTACACAATCACAGTTTGACCTTCGCTGTGTCCATGTGTAATATTGATCAGGTACAACTGTGCAACACTGAAGGATTTTAAATTATTCACTACATTCTGATGAAGTCCAGATCTTAGTCATTTCTTTGGAAAAGTCAAATAACCTTGAAGAGTTAGTTTGAAATCGGTAATCTGTGGAACGTTATAGTTAGATTTGATGAAAACCTTATGCTTTAAATAGAGGACTTCACATCAAGCGAAGAGACAAGAGAAGGATATGAAGAGCTAGTATACATTATAAAATAAATCAGACTACTACTGATTGAGTGTCAATGACCTGAGGGATAAGACCTAACGATTGATTGTTAAGAAATATGAATTCCTAGCAATGAAAAATGGAAGAAAAATACAAATAGGCCATAAATACCTTTGTCCACATAAGAAATGTGATAAATTGAATACAATATTTGTGTAACTGTAATAGATATTTTATATCAGCTTATGCGCAGAAAAGTTATGGGACACAAAGCGGTCTCTGTACAGGAATAAGACTCGAAAAGACATTGAATAAACAATTTTCGGGGAAGTAGAACAAAGGTACACAAAATCATAAGCAACAGCCAAAACTTAACACAAAAGGCATTGAAACAGTAGTGTTCCTTCACGATTCTTTGTAAACGTAACTTTGTTTACAATGTGGCACAAGTAAAACGACTTAAATTACTTTATACTAAGTGGTATCGGTACAGAAAGGTTGGCTTGGATAATCATAAGCGGCAAACCAAAACAATGGTCGGGGACCAAAATAAAGACCGTTTATGTAGATTTATGTCACGTTCTATTTTAGTATTCGACCAGTCGCGCGTGAACTTGCCCGCTAGAGGGCGCGCCGAATGGAGCGCACGCGCCGTTCGATTCAAACGAGAGTACCTATAAGAGGAAAACTTCATTTGAAGAACAGTGATGGGGTATTAGTCATTTGCAAACGTAATTTAATGACTATTTCCAATTGGATGAGACCGCCATGATTTTAATAGCATTTAATTAAACGCATAATGACTATGAAGACGTATACGTAATGGCAATTATATAATCATGACCAAAGACAAACTACTACACGATGTTTGTACATCAAACTACTAGTAAAATAGAGATAAAATAAAACAGTTCCGAAATGGTTTAAGTTAAGATGTGAAAGAATCGTTTCAATTTACCGTTGGAGTCTGCAATAAGTCATTCCTACCCCTCAACGAAACCAGAGGTGAGACAAGACCACCTGTTGAATGAGATCGCTTTGCGAAAAACATTTGATAAATGTCTTAGGAATTTAGAGTGTTTCTAATTCAGCTACTTTCTTAGATAAAGACATTACAGCCATTATACAATTGAACATACAATTTCTTTTACTTGCTTCTTTTGAGAACTTAAACAATGACGCTAGGGGTAAAGGTAGAATGAAAGGGAAAAGTTTTCCTGATATGATTTAATAACTTTGTTCTACTAATTCTATATTGAGTAATGCTGATCCTTTAGAATTGCAAAGATTCAGTACTATCTAAGGGACGGAGACAATGTCCTACAACTCCAACAGAGCGAACAAATCATGGGAATGTTTTCTAGATAATTTTCCCATAAAGAACAGTTTATTTTGCAATATCTAAGCAATAAAATAAAACCGAGTTCTATAGGATTCACTAAACGCAAATACTCAGAGATATAAAACTGCCATTCAAACTTTATAAAATTAACTACACATTGAAGATTTTCCTGTTTCATGGATGCTAATGTAATTATTTAATAACATTTTCATAGTGGTTTAATTTAACAGTTCCTATACTAACTAATAGTAAATACATACATTGAGGGAGAGAATAAATGAAGTGAATTCGCTATAGCGAATACTAATTTGGGAAAGAGTCCAAATGAAGATTACATAAACGATAAGTCCACTCTACTGTGCCTACATACAAGAAATACATACGGAGGAAAAGCCTGGTATATGAGAAGTACTTGCAAAGCAATTTTAAATCTACTTAGAAATGAAAAATAGGACAAAAACAACGCAGCTGCAAAGAGCGAGAATACACGAGGAAAAGTAAAGCATCACGAATTTACTTAAGATGAAAGGGGCAAGTGTCCCATAGAACCGCCCACTAAAAAGGCTGACGAAATCGAGGTCATGTTTCGGCGTAAATTGGGCGGGCGGCCGCACAGGCTTGAGCTTATGGGCGAGAGACCTACCGCTAAAATATAAATGAAGATTTCCTCCAGGATTACCAGCATCAGGCCCAGTAATGAAATTTTATGATAGCGCTCTTCTGTAAACCAGCCGATTTTTAGCCTACACCAACTTTAGGGTATACCGCTTCAAAATGTAATCAAGACAATAGACTTGTAATGTCGTGAATTTTAAGACACTTCAGCATTTTGGAGTATCTGATGAATTTTAATATGAGATCCTTCAAATTCAGATGAATGCTAATACTGCTGGCAAACGCGAATAATATTGAAAAATTGACTTCAGAAATATTGTCCCTAAATTCTGTTTAGAATAAGCCCTTGTTTTTGTGTGCATTTCGCAACAAAGCTTGTTCTGAGACCTTGTGACAAACAGACTATATTTAGTATCTTTTATATTCGCATCTAAACTTCCCTCTCAAAGAAATTATTTTAAAAGAGAGGTACTTTTCAATTCAAATGCAAGAGCATTCCATAAAACACAGGGTGTACTTGCAAGGATCATTCATTACGTTGATTACTTGCTCCGTGCTTTCCAGACTGGTTCCTTCCTGGATTCTCTATTGTCGTTGGCTTGACGTCGCGAGATCTAAATCTTTCTGTTAATTGTCGCGATACAACGTCTCTCGGTTTGGTTAACGAGCTGTTAACTTGAGCCATTGTGTCGCTTGTCTTCACAAGATAATCTACTCAAATTGCGTAATGTCTCACTGTGTAATTTGTATTTTTATTGCCATTTTTGTTGACGGAACCATAGTGTATCATTAATTTGATTGCATTATTGTAAACATGGTTTAACAATTGAGATTTCAGTGATAAGAACATCATGCAGTAGTGCTCGTTGATTGTGGTCGTTGTATGGCATGATACATTTTATAAACACATGTAAAACTTAACTGATGTTTCATGATAATAATGCTATTTTTTAGTGATTGTCGAATTTCGATTTTCATTGTATAGTATTAACAGCTTAGTCACTAAAGAAATAAACAAATACTCACGGCTTGCAATCAATTCTGGTGCAACGAGACCATTGAGGTCAGGTTCTTCGCCATACCAGAATATCCATAGCTCTTTAGCGGCTCGGAGGGAGAGAGGCGGCGGGACGGGCGTGCTCATCTCATAGATATTGTCGGGCGGTGGCGGCGCCGGCACCCGCCGCCACACGCACAGGATGTCGCCAGCTAGGCAGCGCGCATAGCTGCTGATCACTGGGTCAGCCAGCGGCGCGCCACCCTCCTCCCCGTCGCCGCCGCCATTCGTCTCCCCCCATACGAGCTTACGCCATTTTATGCCATAGAGCTCCGTCTGGAAAAAAGGAAAGAGAAGGTTAATCATCAGCTTCTTGCAAACCAGTCTTCAAAATAAAGATTTCTTTTCTGGCCTAAAACCACATATTATAATGCTGACGATACAATAATCAACTGCATTAATCTATAATTAATACTCCCTACGTGCCAATATAGATCAGAGTTTGTAAACAAACATTGAAACGCGAAAACAATAAGAAGTCCACAACGACTCCAAACCTGCCAACATGGACCGAATTAATCGTCCGCATAATCAGGACGAAAACTGTACAGAGACCTCGAAATTGTTCTAAAATTGTATCTGGCAAGAGTCCAGGGGGACAGAGGTGCAAGATCATAGGTATTCTGCGGCGCACCCGGAAGCTGCCTTGCCAGCCACGAATTATAAGTCGAAAAACTCATGCTATCTCTGGAAGCTTTTGTATGAGGCTTAATAGCGATACGAGAATTTTTTATAGTTCTACATTACTACAATATGATACTTTTAATACGTAGATATTATCGGATTGTTTTTGTATTCACGACACGTGCAGCTAATGAGTATCGTTACTCGTTCGATAAAGTTATTGAGAGAAAACCTACCGTCAATGCGATTATTATTAACACATTTTATGAGCATGAGAATTTTATTAAAAAGCTCCGTGAAGCGACATCCGCGGCACCTGTGTCCGCTATTATGGGTAAAAACCTTTCATAAATACTGTTATAATAAACATTCATTGGCCAATTCATGTTGATGATATACGCATAATATTTAAGTATATTTATCAACATCAGCTGTAGCTGTAACCCTCGCGACCGCACGAGGAAAATTTAAAGCAAATAATAAATATTGTATGTAAAAATAAACGGTTAAAATTAATTGAGAATATTGCGATGGACATAACGACATACTTTCGCTTTTCTTTCTTATTTGATCTCTGAATTGGAAATACATGGAATGGTAATTAAAAGGTTGTTTTCCACGTCGCTGGTCAGAAAATGCTTAGGATATAAACATGGCGTGTGTGGTTGAGAAACTTAGAACGAGTCACGATTTGATTAAGTACCACATTATAGATGGATCGCTGCATGAATTCATTTACGTTTTCAATAATTTTACAAACAAAGTAAAACTATTTTTCACACTCAACCCTAAAATGAGCAAATATCCAATTAGTTTCCCATTCACAGCGCCATTAGTGAGCGTCAATTGCACGGCTAAGTGTGAGTACAAGCGGCAGGTGGTGTTGCGACCTTGGGTATGCAAATATTTTATCGGGTCAAACACCCATCGACCCTCACTGGACACTGGCCGTCTTTAGCGCTCCTATGTTTTTCAACATCGTTGTAAGTTTTCACTTTCATTATTATGTCGTTCTTAAGATTTTTGGAACAAGTTTGAGGAAAAACAAGTCCCATCATTGCAAATAAGGATACTTTGGAATTTTAAAAGGCATATTTTAAAAAACTGGAGTTCTCAAAGCAAGTACAGAAACTTAAATGTAGGTAGCCTCAAATATAAACAAATATGTTAATTGTTTAAACACTGCTTCCCGAACGCTTTCAACCCTTTACGGTCCGCGGTCGGAGGCACTCAGTTTCTGGTCATTTAAATAAACATAAAACGACACACAGTAAACTTGGTTCAGTTTTAATGGGCAGTAAGTTGAACGTAAATATCAGTCATTACGTAAACTGATATTTGTTTTTAATGTAAACAACTGGCTATCTGTTTTTTGCTACTGGTGGTATCCAGGGGCTTATCACAATTATTTTTGTAGTCAACTATGACCTGATTAGGCTTTAAAATGTTTCTGTGGGAAAATATTATTTTTTCCTGTTTATTAAGAAAGCCCAGTAGTTAGTTCTTAATTTAATAAAGCCAACAGTTCATTGTACAATTTCCACGATACGCGCATCTGCGGCGGAAGGGGGCTAAGCGCACCTGGCAGACGTGTCGCGTGGGGTCGCATCGACCTAACGCGATAAGGGGAGGACTATGTAACTCCAAACGAGTTTAGTGTTAACTTCTAAATGAGGGGTTATTGTTCGATACTTAAAACACGCGTATTAAACGATGTTTAGATATACAAGTCGGCCGTTAATGGCGAGCTGGACCGCGGAAGTTTTATTACATTACAGTTTTATTAGCCATAGCAATTACGATTTTATTGAAATATAATAAGCGTATATAAACGTTGACAGAGATTAAATCGTTTTATGGTATGCACGGAGCTGCTATTTATTGAGCATTAGTTCAAGAGCAATAGTGCAATCCATTTTATTACTTGTAGGTTTATTGAAAAGCTTTGTACAATAAGTAGTTGGATAACATTCTTGAGTACATATGTATGGAGGAATGCGTCAAGCTCGGTGTCGTGAATGTTCGTTCGGGCGGCGCCGGGGCCGGCCGGCAGTGGCCGCTTTCTAACGCGCCCGATGCGCCCGCGCAGCCCGCTTCACTTTCTATTGTGCGACGTGACGACTTGTCTTCATTTTACATTAATTTGAATTATCTGTTAAATTTATTAATACTAAAATTCATCTTTTATTACTAAGCACCTATATTTGAGAGATCGATACTATAATGACATCCAGAATTCGAGACATTAGGTGTAATGTTTGCACTAAAAGCTAAAAGCAATCGAGTAAGTACATTCCTAATGTATGCACGAGTAAGTGAGCAAAGGAGCTCATCAATAAAACATGGTGTAAACGAGTCGCTAATGTATTTCCAATACACCCACACTCGGGTCAATGGATCACAATGAAAATTCAAAAGATGCAGTATCTTGCGGGGCTCTGACTAAATCGCTTAGTGGATATTACGCAAAAATATTCCTCGACAAAGAGCATACTGCACTGGCTAGAGCAAGTTTGTCGGGAAAAATCTGTGGTTATTTGAATTTAAAATGCGAAACGAGCGCCGGATGGACGCATAGCTTGACGATAACACCCCGGATGAAGCTGGTGGAAAGCCATGGCTTTTCCGGAAAACAGTCTGTAGCCGATTCAGAAGCGGCGTTACATCACTACATGAAAGCCTTGGAAAAGTTTTAAGTCAAATGAGGACACGGCTTTAATATGCAGTTTTTTATTTATCCAGTTTCCTTGTCATTTCTGCTAAATGTTTTTGCTTATGTCTGCAATTGGGTATCAGAGTGTATCGTGGGATAAACGAATACATGTGTGTACTGTTTACTTCCATTCGGGTTATTCGCCCACTCAAACAATTAATTATTGAGTCGGTATGTCCTTCCGTTGAAATCGTTTGCATTATCTGCTCATTCGGGCATATGCATTTCGGTTTAGGCACACGCACAACAATCTATCAGCTTTATTGAAATATTTGTTTCACTATAGATTGTTTTTAATGTATAGCTACTTTTAATCAGTATTTTTTATTTGAATAAACAGTATTTCTTTAAAACAATGATCCCGTAAAGCGATCATAACCTAGAACGGAAAAAACTGCATGTCCAAAAAAGTCGAGCACCGCTAGTCGAGTGAGCGGGACGGATGTATGAGACGTAAGCAAGACAGCGGCAATCGCGAAAGTGAGAGGAGGCGAGACGCGGAGCGGCAACAACGCGCGGTTACGTTACTAGCGGGGTAAACAATCGAGGATGATGTGACGGTGCGCTGCGCGTGCGACCGCCCCCGGCCGTGCACTTCGCTACTGCATTTTTGGCGTGTGACGTCACTAGATGCGTTTTGTTTTTTGGGGTGAACTATTTCGTTTACCTGAGAGTCAAATGGTCAATAATTGCGCCCTCAAAACAATAAATACACAGTTGGTTTAACAGAAATAGTCCCCTAAAAATAAGTGTGTTTGTAAACAGTGTCAGAAATCCTATAGCTGCCGAGTTGCGGCATACGGGTTGTTTGTTAGAATTTCGGCAAAGTATAACGGCACAGTTATCGGCGCGGCCGCAGTGCGTGTACGCCGTGTGTGGTGTGGTCGCTGGTCGCCACCGTCTACTTCCGCGAACGTCAGCATTATTATGGATTGCGCGTGTTAAACTTATGTCACACGCCTGTTGCTAAGCGCCTCACCTTATTTTTTTTCCTTATTTGGAACTCTGAAGTGTACAGGATGTATCTTTAGAATATCCCGGTCGAAGAATTTTATGTTGAAAGTTCAAATACCAAATAAGTCTATGTGATTTATAAAGATTGTTAAGAAAAGGGACTCTTCTACTAGAAAATTATCGGACATCGTAAAAATATTGACTATTTGGTTAAAAACAGATTGAAATGGAACCTTTACCAAGCGGTTAACTTACACAAACATATTATCGTAATAAAGGCATTATATGGAGACAATATTTACTGCGGACAACAGTTACCTTCTGCATACACACATTCACACACGTACGCACACAGACGCAATACAAGTCAACGATATACTACCACATTACTTGCGAGTGGGCGGCGGCAAACGGCAACACTTAGCATTTGATGTTCCTTACTCTGTCTACGTAAAGTAGAACGAGTGAGACAGAATGACAAGACGCACAGTTTTTACCAATGTTGTCATGATAAAATGATTACCTTTGACCCCACAGATTCGTATCACTTGCCGGTTAAAATTAAACTTGACGCTGGTTCCTCAATAGCATGTTGAACTGACATACAAAAATTCAAAGAATAAGATGAGAATGAAGAATTTAATGTACGGACAAACTGGACATGTTTAAGTGAACTGAATTAAAGTCAACGGAATTGTTTTTAAATCTAGAGGAACTGAACTTAATGCAGACTTAGCTACGGAAGGTAGTCATAAAGTATTTAATGAGCAAGAAAACAAATGTAGTCATCATGTATGTGGAAGCGAGATTTACATTCTCGCTATACAAGTAAGCTTGTATGTCACCAAGGGCGAGGACACGTACCACGTGACCACAGATAATAGATCCCGCATTTATTAGCCAGCCGGCGGACGTGGATGAATCTCTTACAATTTTATGTTATAAAACAAGCTGCGACATCGATGTCATCGACTCAGCAATAGGTAAAGCTGCACGAACTAGCTAACAGGCCATTAATTTGACTACCTTACAAAATATTTGTAGCAATTCATTTATCGCTGTAAAACGTGAACGATATAAATTCAAAGTATCGATAGTTAATTTCGCCGACTTCACAAGTATGATATTGCATGCACGAAGGTTTTAAAATGGAATTGTTATGCGGCAAACGCGTCTAGAGGCACGCGCCGTGGATCGTTTTAGAGGCCACATCGGCGCTTGCGCATGTATACCTACATTCGCATAAGCACCACCAAACACCTATGTAAATTGAATTGAACAACAACTAAATAAACCTTACACAATACACAAAGAAACAAAACACAAATTATGAACTTCAGACAACAATAAAAGTTGAAATGAAATGAATTTTGAAGTTACCAACTTTTAACATTCGTGTAGTGGGAAGAAACTTTCTACACATTTTTAGTAGGCGACTATAATTAGAAATGACATCATGACAACAAAACGTTTATCTGTTCGGTCATAGTATTTTTAATTGCTGGATATTTTTTGATGAAATCGTGTGTAATTCTTACGTCAGGATTATGCTGGCTGTGCCATGGTACGCCGAGGTCGACGACAAACAGCCGCAGTAGATGGACAACCTCAGCCAAGAGGAGGTCGCCACACGAAACTGTTACAAGATCGTCGACTGTCGAAAACAGTTTTGGAATCACAAACACAAAACAGAAATTGTCCGTGATTTGAATATCCAGTTAATAATGAGGCCAGATAATAATATCAATAGAAAAGTGTTATGAGTTTAATTAACTCATCCATAAAATATATTTTACTCCAGCAAAAATGTAAACAAATCTCACATCAATCATCAGATGAATTCTTGCTTTTGTTTGTACGTCATTTTATTTCCTTTTTATTTGCGTGAAAATATCAATTCCATATCCAGATCCTATGCCGTACCGTCCTTAATGGCGAAGGGTACCTAAGGGTACGCAGGTAGGCAGTACTGGTCTACTCTACGCTGGTAACGGTACAACCGCGCGCCGGCCGCGGTCAATGCACTCGACGACCTTACGTCTAGTCTAGAAATTTGAAGGTTTGCCCCAGTTTTTTTAGCCAATAAAGTATATCGTATATATTACAAATAATTTCAAAGTTCATTGGTATAAGAATGCGTTTCCACGACAAACACTCGAGACGTTAAATAAATAAAGTAGTAACTCAATAGCGAAGTTATTGATGTCAAGATGGTGGCAAACATTTTAATCTCGAGATTGAGAGCTCGACGATAGTTCGTACGAGCCGACAGAATGCAGATTCCGACGCAGGCCGCAAAGCTTTTATGCATACAAAGGACGTCGCTAGGATATTGTGTGCGACAGGTAGTTAGATGCGAGTTGCGACTACATTCGCAAATACATCTGCTATTGAAATCTGAGGAGGATGTTTTGTTGTTGTATATTGTTGAAGGAAAAGCTTAACAAGATTCTTCCGAATCAATTTATCGCGTACGAACAGTATCGCTGCATGCTGATCTCGATCACTTGATTATTCTGTCTCTTTTGCTCTAGAACATACCTTCTCACGCGTCAAACCTCAGCCTCTATGGTGACACGTAAATACTACGTGCACTATTTAACAAGTGGGCCGCGACAAATACTGGAAAGCAACTTGCACGTTTACCAACACTGTTTTAATTGAAAGATTATGTTAATGTACCAGTCGTTCGGTTCATTTGGGAAACGTCGAGAGCCCCTCGCATGTTGCACTGTTTCATTTTAATTCAAATCTTGAATAGAGATCTTAATGCTAATCTGTGTACGTAAACAATTCTAGCTCTAATACGAGAATTGCTAATTCACTTGAAACTATGCGTCATACGACTTAAAATTCACGAAACAACCTACTATACTAACAGAATCGTAATAAATTAGTTAGATTATGTATTGGGAAATAATCTTTGGTGATTATATTATTACTTTAGACTATCGGCCAATTTACACCTTTGCGTCTCTAGTAGAAGGGGGGACAAATGAAAGGTAAAGAGGGGATGGTAGTGAAAGCGTTTTAAATTTAATCCGAGAGAGCCCTGCGACGCTTGCTTGGACCGTCTTCTCAAGTATTTTCATATTCAAACCACTTATTATAGCAGTAGGTTTCAAACTTATTTTATTTCTTCAATAAAATCAATATTTTTAGTGAACCGCTATATAACAGCTTCAACTCGCATTGTCTGTTGACAGTTAATTTTGTTAGTCATTTGCAAATGAGGTCAACGTGCAAGCAATACATTGGCGGAGCATTATGTAATGACATTATAATTGTTAACGTTTATATAAAGTAGCTACAAGTCGAAGTTGCTCGAAAATGGTCACAAATACATACATTGGAAAGAATACTTTACAAGATTTCCTCAATTTAAAAAACGCACCTATCTGTTTTTGTTTTCTTCTGTAACTTCTAGAGCAGACAACAGTAAATTAGTGACTGCTTTTAGTTTTATCGCAACAAGAAAGTTTCTCCCAGTTGGAGCAATACATCAAGTTTTACATACGTTAGCTCTTAATAGTCGAGAGCTTGGAATACGTGAAGTTATGTGTTACGCTTGTATGTACAACACGACGCAGTTAATCGTATAGTGAAACTTGTTTTCCGTGAGACGAGGGCCAAAACTTGCATGCAAAGGGCCGAGAGACGGTTTCGTTGCAGACATTTGTATGCTCCAGTTATCTTCGAAGCGGTCTTACGTCATCTCATAAACGCTTTCCAAATAATACTAGGAAACCTCAAATGCATTTGCAACGAAATAAATAAAGAATATGAAGTACACAAGTTCGCAACTTAGGCACGTACAGACGATGCCAAGTGTTGTCAACACACAACACCGTCTTGTTTACACAATAAAAATATAGGTCACTCTTTACCTAGTACGCTTTCAGACACTTTCGTCTCGTACGACGGGGTGTAGCTGGTAAAATTACTCGTATAGAAATAACCTTTTGCCAATAAAAGCGAAAGTGGAGCACAAGGCTAGTGAAGACTTGTTTTTATCGATCGACATAACGCAGAAACCTGAACTCGGTGTGTTTTCAATCATACCAATGAACTTTATTTACCATCTGACTGAGCAAACACTTCTTCTAGAGCATTCAATAATTCAAAACAAATTGATAATATTTAATTGAGAGATAAATGAGTATAAACTAGTTGGCTACTATACTAAACATCTTTAATGGACCACTAAGAATCATCATGACATTCGATTATTTTGCGGTGTTTTTTCCTTAAGTGTATCAATTTATGCATCATGGAAACTTAGTTAAGCAATAAATTAAAACTTTGTAATAAATAATAGTTGACACAGGAGTCGCGTCGGTGTCGAGTGGCGGACTCTGGCAAAGCATCGAATGTGGGACAGGCACAGAGCACTTCTGTTATCTTGACCCACATATCGTGACCGCGGTCGCGGCCGGACCGCGCCGCTATTATAGCGGAACACCTTAATTGCTCACCGATGGAAAATATCGAGAAATTCGAAAGGGTGACAGTGAGAACATACCATCAAAAACGTTTATGATACCACATTAAGATCATCCAATCCTAACTTGCAACTAAAAAACAAACATGACCAAAGCACATTCATACGATACCGAACTCAGTAACTATATTCCTAAGAACGATAAACTAAAAATGAAAAGAAAACAGTGCCATAAATTGCAAGAATCCAATATAAGTGACCGAATGGTTTAAATCAAAAGATCGCAAGTGAATGAGAAAGAGCGAATGTTTTTCCTCGTCACAGCATTATCAAAACAGAACCTTGACCCAGAATGTGGTTCGTAACAAGAGGAAAAGGACGTTACAAAGATGCTGTCAGGATCGCATCAAGTGATGTCACATCGTCTGAGTATTTAAGACTGGTTTCATTTTATAAATATAAATATTTGAGCGTCCTTCACGATTTTTATTTTCGTCCATGTGTTAGAGGGCCGGATCTTAGGGTCATTTAAAAGCATACGTTTGTTTACTACATAAAAATTAGTCACAAAAGAACTAATAAATGTCTGAAATAATATTACACTCACACTAATGATTGCTTGTGTAATGTGTAAATGATTGTTTGAACACTGTTGATACCAATAAAAAACAGTAATTATCTAGTCACAATCATTATTTACGTGTATAGAAATAATTTTACATATTATTCCGACTCCAATTAAAACAAGGTCACCAAGTAATGGAGTAATTCGATTACGTGTTAACTCGAAAATTGACTTGGTAACATGGACCTTTCTCTTCAATGTAGGTTAAATAATAAAGTACCCACTCGCGTTGTGGCACCGAACAGCTTTGATTAAGGACAATATGTACTGCGAAGGACGAACGTTCACTTCAAGGACTCACCTCCTTCTGACTGCATTGAATGAGGTACTGGGTATATTAAAATGCTTACATTGATATTTCTGATAAACGAATCGATACTGAACTGATAAGGCAGGGTCAGACAGGAATTTATAGCCATTTGGTAGGTGTCATTGTATTATGAAACTATGTCAGCTGTGCACTCAGAACGATGATTCAAAGTAGTGTTGTTGGTTACTGTAGTGGTGATACAAACACTATTAAATGCATATTTAATGAATGACCATGGGGGTTATGGTGACTACAATACAACAAGAGTCATGGTGCAATATAGCGTTACATGAAACAGATCCCAGGAAAGCGTGAGCAATATTTTATTAGTCATTTGTGTGGGTGTTTTTATTGCATTTCCCTGCAACCATTGCACTCATCTACGTGATGAACGGGACTTATTAAGCACAGTGCTGCACTAGTTACTGCAATTATCTGGCATTTTCCAGACTGAGGTCATTCGAATCTCGAGATAAACAGTGCGTCATTCTCATGTAGAACGCGTCACATAGCTATACTTATTTCCTTAGTAAATAACATATATTTCCTTTAGTGTCTGTAGCGATTCGTCCTTTAATTCTCAAAGGTTACTCGTCACACTGATTTCCCTTTTCATTGAATATAGCAATCGTCATATTAATTTCAAGTGTTGAAGGAGCGTGAGATACCGCCGCCGCAACTGTTCGCTTATCACGTGTGATAATGTGGCATTATATAGCCGGTCGCATTGTAAACAACTGCGATTGGTTACAAAATAAACAGAAAACGGTTTTCAATTGCGGTTTCGGTATGTGAATTCCGATTCGGAGGGTCCAAAGGGTTGTATTTGCCGAAATCGACATCTTATTAATTTGTTTGTAATACGGACGTGCCTTTTTTGATCGAGTAACAGATGTGCTTTATCATCGATCGGCACGATCATGATTATGTAGTTTTATTATTTCGTATTGTGTAACACGACTGCATGTACAGTATCATCAATGTTTACTTATCACCTTTAATCTTAAGACAATACTAACACATGATTAAATTATTTAACACGTTCACTGCGTTACGGGAAATATTTGGTTGTAATTGAGTCTTGCTCTGTGCGGCAGCTAGTTGTCCTGGTTTTACTCTCCGTGCGGAGGTGATTTATTCAAGTATTCGTTCAAGTAAAAAAGAGACACCTATATTCCCGATGTGCTTGCTTATAGTGTATTCAAATTTAAGAATAAAAATGTACGGGAATTATTTTGTCGTAACGCACAGAAAGGTAATTATTGTACAATAGTGCGATACGGGAACTATTTGGCCGTATCCTAAACCCCGTACCGCACTGAACGTGAGCTTCATTTAGTCATAGTGCTGTGTCTAGTCGATAAGTTTTTACAGAACGCGATATCCTACTTAAAGTTTCTATTAGTCGTGATTATGCAGGATGTTATGTATAGAATTATTATTAAGGATTATCTCATTTCATGGTATGGCACCTACTACTCTTATTATTTTTTAAGTATTTTTTTTCTAATGATTAGATTATCGAGTAAAACAAATAAATAATTATATAAAATAAGAAGTTACTGTTTTGTTAATGTTTGTTAAAATAAGAAGTTACTGTTTTTGTTAACAATTATTACTTTTATTACAAAAATGGTTTTGTTGATTGTGTAATACTCTAATAAAAAATAATGAATCTAAAACAAAACAACGTTTTTGTGATACCCCATCCCTAGCAATACGACTGTTGTATGCGCCACGACAAGTATTTTCCCGTAAAATCAACCATTTTTAAAAATACCTGTAACTTTTAAAATATTACTAAGAACCCCGTGCTACTGCAGCTGTGTATACACAAGGATGTAAACTATGTATTGGTACAGAAAAAAAACTCTGCTGAGGAGTTTCCATGTCTCTGTGGAGGGTTGAAGTCAGGACTACATACGGGAACATAGACGTCGTAACGCACACCAGGCAATCTTGATACGGGAAGTATGTGACTTGTACAGCACTGGAAGTAAGTCTTAATCTTGCACAGCCGCAGTGAACGTGTTAAACAGATATCGTAAAAATCTTTTCCATTATAAGCCAATTTTTCCACGACTTGTGTCAATCTCTATTTCCGTTGGTGACTTTCAAAGCTTTTAATCGTTCACTGTTGTGGTGGCTGATAGTGGCATGAAGCACCAACCGCTCTCGTTGGAACCTTGATACCGTGTGAGTGTGATAACTTATCAGCTGATAGATAACGACCCCCGCGACATAACAAAACTTACAGTTCGTTTCTAATTTACACAATATTTTCTGTTTTCAGTATTTAAACGAAGTTTTAACTTATATTAAATGGATTTTAATGTATTAAATATAATATAACATGTCAAAAACATATTCTGAACAAAACGAATCTGTCTGAACTCATTTACATGCTCAAAGCGTGCGTAACGTTGTAACGTAAGTAGTTAATACATAATTAAGATACAATAAACCGGATTTAGCAACGCCGGACTGACTGCTCCAGTGTGCGCGAGCGCAGTTTACTTTTAAATACTTCAGTGACCCGCCAGACATAAATGAAGCGTTTAATAACCTGTAAGGTCACCTCTGTTTTTTAATATTAACAATGGAATTCTACAACTATGCTTTTGCTTCTGATTGTAAGTTTGAATTCACTCAGAAATGCAGTTCACTAGTGCTGCATTGAGTTATGTTGTAACGACCTTGAGCTTTCCAAGAATTCAGGATTTGTTCTTTTTCTAAAGTATTCTAATAACAAGATTTATCAGTGATTCAGCGCCATCTTATGTGGATTTTCTTGTTGTTTCTGATACGTTTTCATTTCATTAACATATCGTGGTATTTTCCAATAAGATGAAAGTGAAAATTTCATTTAATATGTTAAGTACAACCTTGGTAATAAATTTATGATAGTCGTAAGCATCATACAAGAATTTATGGCGTATAAAAAGCTGAAAAGCGCAGACATTCATTATAACAGTGTTGTAATTAGGTTGATTACATTAAGGAAGTTTAGTGGTAGAGCCACTTTTTGCAGACGTAAAATAATGAAGATATTCTCCTACCTACTTTATTGCCACCGAAGCGGTAGTTAACTTGTTTTAATATAGTTAAACAGTTAATTACACGGTCGGTGGGGACAGATCAGTATCAATTTGATACGATTTATGTAGGCGAGCTTTACAAATTCGTAATAAGTGACCTAGAACTGGGTAGAATCATAACAGTGAAGGAATGAGCACATTCAGGATAAAATTGAAGTCGTGCTCTGTATGCACAGAGGGTGATAAGGGGCGTGGGGGAAGAGCTGCGGTCCGTATGTCGCGTTCATCAAATGCTATGAATAACTTAAGAGCAGAATCTCGACACTCAATGGACATCGTCGTCATGTACGAGGAATTCAGAGACAATAGCGCCCCGTAAAATTCCTCTAGAAAATCAAAACACTGTATTTTCTATTTCAGCACCAAAAACTTAATGAAAATGGACATTCACATGTCTGCACTGTTTCAAAATATTATTCATAGATATACAGGGTGTCCCTGAAGTCGACGTCCAACAGGCACCAGATGATCGGCAAGGTTCCAAATGTTATCAGAAAAATATAAAAAAAATTCCAAGTCCTACAGTTTTTAAATTACAGTGACTTATGTGTTATCCACGAAAAAGTACACCCTGTGCCAGTCTTTTGACTCTTGTTGCTACAAATCTTTATTTTTTCGTCTGCAGTCTTCCTTACATTATCCTGAATAGTGCTCCAGTAATATGGAATCATAAATTCTTAGCCAACTGCTTTAGATTGGAAAAAAATGTTAGTTTTAGAGGAACCAAATACTCTGAATAAAATTTTCACCTTACTTTAAGTGCCTGTACTGAATAAATTATGTATGGCGCTTGTAGTGGCAAATTTCACCAAAGTTGGCGCATTTAATAAGGATTAGAAAATGGTATAGCACTTTGCAAATTATTTCTTAAATTCGACACAAAAAAATATTTTTCAACGAAACTCCGTTTCGATGAATTTATTTGAACTTACTAAAAATTCTTCTAGTGTACTCAAATCATACGTTACAACCTCGTATGCACTAGATAGCATTTTGCACGCTATTTGTTATCATCATGTTGAAAATCAGCGAGGATCTCTTGTCAAACAATATTGTCTGTTTACCCGTGATTTCGCTTGCAGCATTCGTCGGCAATATTATCGCTAGACGAACTGGTGTTGTGCATCTCGAGCCATCGTACTCGGGCTTCGGCATTTTAGCTGAGCACTGGCTTTTTTGCGCCGTGTTGATTATTTAATTTTTAATTTATTTTTTGCTTTACCTGCAATTCCTTGTAACGGTGCAAATAACTCTTTCTCGACAAACTAAAGAATATTTGATGCTTCATCCCGCATTTGATCACAAGGCATGAACACGTAACTTAATCGGAGGATTCACTCATTTCTTTTTTTGATGGGGTTATGAACTTATGACGAGTAATTGTGCGTAAGGGCTCATGTACACCATACCACTACCGCGTCGATATGCTGTATACATGACGCTGCCGCGTCCGTTCATTTTGATTTTACTACACATTTGATAATGTGTTTGATGCACTATGAACATCATATTGCAATCATTCAATATTATTTAGTGAAACATGATACACAACATCAGTTCCTCTAGTAAGTCTAGTAATATTGCCGACGAAAGCTGCAAGCGAAATCATGAGTACACAGACAATGTTGTTTGACAAGAGATCCTCGCTGATTTTCAACATGATGATAACAAATCGCGTGCAAAGTGTTGTCTAGTGCATACGAGGTTGTAACGTATGATTTGAGTACACTAGAAGAAATATTAGTAAGCTCAAATAAATTCATCGAAACGGAGTTTCGTTGAAAAATCTTTTTTTGTGTCGAATTTAAGAAATAATTTGCAAAGTGCTATACCATTTTATAATCCTTATTAAATGCGCCAACTTTGGTGAAATTTGCCACTACAAGCGCCATACATAATTTATTCAGTACAGGCACTTAAAGTAAGGTGAAAATTTTATTCAGAGTATTTGGTTCCTCTAAAACTAACAATTTTTTCCAATCTAAAGCAGTTGGCTAAGAATTTATGATTCCATATTACTGGAGCACTATTCAGGATAATGTAAGGAAGACTGCAGACGAAAAAATAAAGATTTGTAGCAACAAGAGTCAAAAGACTGGCACAGGGTGTACTTTTTCGTGGATAACACATAAGTCACTGTAATTTAAAAACTGTAGGACTTAGAATTTTTTTATATTTTTCTGATAACAGTTGGAACCTTGCTGATCATCTAGTGCCCGTTGGACGTCGATTTCAGGGACACCCTGTATTTGCGCGATGAACCGAATGATTAACGCCAGTTCATTCTTGTACGTCAAGGGTAAACAATGGTCAAGATAAAGTCATAGCTACGACATACTGCTTATGACATTACAAGAATTTATAAGACAAAGCGTAAACAGGTAAGAACAAAGACGTCCATCAACTACCTAGATAATCACAGTGCACGCAACTGGTGCCTGGGCGGAGGCCCGCTTATGGGAAAGTTACAATCATTACGACCATTCATAAACGGTTGAATGAGCGCAAGACGCCTGCGCAGCCGGCGAGCGCGCGCGCACCGACCCCGCGAGTCCCGCGACATCTGTGAAGTTGCCGTGCAGATGCCGCGCATACCTCAACATAAACTAAACAGAAGTAGAGCCAGAGAACATTCACTGCTTCACAATCAGTGATAACTTTCAGACTTGCATGGTATCAATTTGATTGCAAGCATCTTTTTGCGTAATGTTCCTGGCAAAGTGTATTGAACCCAAACGCGACACCTAGTAGCACCCGATGCGTCACCGCCTATGTGGACGAGAAAAAATTCCACGCGACAAAAGCAGCGATGTCCGCAAACGGCGCATAAATAATTAGACAATAAGCAGGCAGGGCAAGAAATCGGTAATTTGTATCGCGTCGAGATAGGCGGAGCGCAGAGGGAGACGGGTGCAGGCAGGCGCGCGCCGCCGCGGAGATATGGCAACGCGTCAGGTGGAAGTGGCGCCCGTGCTGTGCTCGCTTCTCGCCGAGGACGACCGACCGCCCCCGGCGCCCCGCACGCCCGCCCCTCACCCGCTAATCCTCACCCGAACACAATCTGATAAAATTCGCGCCAGCTATGAACATTACGCAAAGCTACTCAACACTACAACACTGCGATAATGAATGACCCGACAGTTTTTTTTAACACGCACATAAACATTACTCCTCATGTATCTACATTGTGTGGTATTTTCGAACGGTACGAAGCGAAAAATGTATTAAGAAAGTTATTTCCTCAACCTGGCGAAACTAGTCTTGCGAACGCATTACGGTCCGCGTTACGGCCAGGTGAATTCAAAATGACCTCTATGGGCCGGTGGCTTCTTGTGGCCTCGCTCGCCGAATGCGTTGACATTTTGTGGGTTAGCAACATGACATGACTCTGAGTTGTGGCGAGAACGATGCCAGGATGACTAACGGGCAACCGTCATTAGCCGCCTAAACGTAAATTGTCCTATACAAAAACTTTAACGCAATAGATCGATTCGGCAGTTGTAGCGCAATAAGGTGAATTTTGTATATCAGCGTCCACTAACGATAATCACATCGTCTACTTAGACGTCGTGGACTCATTATTTAGGAAATACTAAACATGCTACGGCCACCTGAGAACAATAGCGCACGATACTAACATCACGTAAATCGTAATGATTTCGAAAGAAAAGTACATACGAGTTCTTTCATCAATGTAAAAGTGACTTACCAAGGCGAAGAAGTTCGTGTGGCAATCCTCGAGACTTGCACCGTTTGTTTGGTGATTTTGATGCGTCATGGTAGTCCGGGGCACTTCATTTTCATTTCACAACACTAATAACGGGTTCAATCTTAAAGAAACCACTCAAAATCTTAAAATCATCACCGACATTTAGTGAAGTTTTCACCTTTCAATGGCGACTGGAAAATGGCGGATAGGAAACAACAACCCAAGCCGACAGTGCTGCCACAGGCGGTCGAAGACATAAACTAGTTTCGTCTAGAAATGTAGATGCGTTCCGTTCAACTTATTGCTGACTTCATTAAGTTGTCGAGTATAATATTTTTACATTTTTCTTTAGAATTTAATGACAAATTGAGTAATCATTTTTTAATATTATTATTTAAAAACTAAAGCAAACTTACCAAATTAATATCTTTTCATTCATGAGTACTAGATTAAGGCAAGCAAACATTTATATTTAGATTTTTGTCAGAATAACAAATATTTTTTGTATTTAATTTAATCGATTTGATAAAAACAGTTATTAAAAAAGTATTCCCTTCTATAAACAAAAATAAAATAATCTAATTCTGCACAAATGTGCGTGTAAAGAATTTTTCAAGATCTGTCAAACTGGAAACGGGTTATAATAATAGCAGTTTTAATAATTTATTTTCACAAGTATTTCAGATAATTATAACATAAAAACCTCTTATCTATCAAGTTTTAAATAATATTAAATAAAATGCTTCGAAATGTGTTATGTACAGTACCACGGAAACATTTACAGGTTATTTTTTGCACACCTTACCTAATATACGAAATAAATCGAAGTTTTTATGTTATTATAACACAATTCTATCAATTTTCAGGTTATAACAGTCAGATATAAGCAGAAAAAATTCCCGAAAGTGGACAAAAAGTTCCAAGCAGCTGCGGAATCATTAGCAGCCAGAGGGTCAGTAACCAATGTACTATTTTGTTTTGTATCTAGTCGAATTAGCCAAATAGAAATTGTGTAACAACGCAGCAATTGTTAATAACTATACTTTTATTCAATCAACTATTGTAACTTACTTTTTATACAGGATAAATTCATTTATATCAATGTAAATAAATAACCAAAAAGAAAATTACCTTACACAACAAAATAACTAAGCTAAATAGAAAACATCTAACAATCGTTCCTATAAATAAATGAATAGCCTCAAACAGATTTTAATCAAGTTCTATAAATTATACTTAATCTTTTTTATTGTAAGCTTCTTTAGATTTCAGCCATGATCGTCCCACTGCAGAACACCTCACTACCCTCCTTCTCTCCTCTCCATTTAAAGCTTGCTGCGGTTCTTTACTTTAAACATTTCAATATTTTTCCAGTTTCCTGAGACCAACAAAACCATGGGATCCGCCAGCAAACATAGAAGAGACAATCTCAAACATCTGTTCATCCAAGGGTCTAAACAATGATGCTGAGTTTGATGCCCTAGAAACTAAGTTTGCGGTACTCAAGGCTTGTTACGAGGAGACCGGATATGATGTGCCGAATTCCTTACTGCATACCATTGAGAGTGTTGGTATGTATGGCATAATCTAATCTATCATGACTGTATTGTGTTTTATAATGAAATGCTTATATCCTGGACTTTTATACACATGTAGATCCATGTTTTGGGTTTTTTATTGGATATACAACTCAAAATCACATCTGAATATTGGAAAAAAATTAGCTTATTGTTCTATTTAATATTGTTTTCCAGCTGATCTAAAACAATTTTACAAAACTCCTGTGGATACTGCAACACCGTTTGAAGCTCTGAAGAGAATGGAACTGCCCAAAAACTTGCATGTACAGCCAGACTATGTCAGATTCCATCCAGGTAAATACATGTTCAATCACTGTTTATTTTAAAAGCTTATAATATTGCAACAAACTTTTCAGTGTTATGATTCTATTCGATTTTTATGAACCCTTTACATCAGGATTTTGTAGTGTTTAGTTTCTTAACAGAAGTTTAACCTTCAATGTTCATTCAATTTCATGTGAAAATCGAAACAAAAATAAAGCATCCACACCTTTTTTGCTCACTTATTGCACTAATCAAAAACCACTAAAGATTACACAAGTTAATCTTGTAAGTTCTCCCCTGTCTTTGCCTAATATGTCATAAACATTTTCATTACAGATAAAGATACTATGTTTGGTGGTGTGTCTGCATTCCCCAAGAGTTCCACCATTGTATCTGGTTTGAAGTCGAGGAAGAAGTACGAAGGCTACTCCGCCAAGCGATCATGGCCCTGATGTATTTATGTAGTTTAAAATATATGTTGTATAGTTTTAGTTGATAAATAAAGGTGTTAAACTTATGTTTTTATTTTCTTATTTACCTATCAGATGTTAGACTAGATGCTAGACAATAAATTTATATACAATATAATCATCACATGCCTGATTCCTATTTCAGTTAAATGGCCCAATGGCATTTTGTTGATTCCATTCCCAGTATAGGGCTTTTCAAGGCAATCAGTTGCCCAGCCACCGCACCAACTGTGTAGTCAAATATTTATAATCTTCTCAACAATAGCTTGAAGCCTGAAACTGCTTATAAAATAAGAACATAGTATGGCATGTAACATCATACCTGAACTGATGGGATTAAAGTTTACAATTAAAATATATATTCAGAGAATTTCTAAAATGATCCTACAATAAATTGACCCATTCTTCTAAGAGTAAAGAACATCAATGAAAAAATAATTAAGGAGGGGCAGCGCCTTAGTCACTGGTGACTGGGGATTATTGAAGCTCATGACTGTTCATGGGCCTGATTAGAAAGTCTACTCAAAGTTAGTACTAAGTACTAAAAATATTTTTGGATGAACCAATTCTGAGCAAATCCGTTTTGTTCTGTGCTACTATTTTATAGCACACTCTGTCTAACATCAAGACATTTCAATTAATGATTCGTTTATTAATCTTCAGTTATACGTCCATTCTGTACAATGTGATAGGGGTGGGACTTCTAACCCGTTAACGCTGAGTACTACATCTAATTTTATCGACAAAAGTCGGGGGTCGAAGGGGTCGAATCCCCTGTATAATATTGGGTGCTGCTGAAGCCCATTAGGTACCTTATTTCAACGATTTTTTTCAAACATCTAATAACCCCTTATCCTTTCATTCTTGGCAATCGTGCTTGCCTCAGTTGCCACTCGATCAACGAAGCAGTCTTATAAAGTTGACTCCTCTAATGTCCTTAGTCGTACTATTAGGTTTGTATCCTTCTGAGTTCTGACTGGGTTTGTATTGCTGTGAAATAGCTGAGAATTACTAAAAAAAATAAAATTACAAGCCTTGTCCCTCTTTTAGTTGGTCAGTGTGGGCGCCAAAGACCAAAGATCAAAATGTTAATTTTCATAAGAGTCACTTTCTCTTTTCCTATTTGAAAACATGTTTTTGAACGAAGCCAAATTGACAGATCATATGAAAGTTGATTTCAACATATTTTGAGGTTATAGACGAGACGAATCTCGATCTAATATGAACGTATTTACTCAACTAATTAACGAATGATTAAACGAAATGATTTAACCGTTCAAAAATGAACGCCCTACTGATATTATTTTTGATATTTGTCGTTATTTACTCTTGTGTTTCATGGTAAGTCGTGGATTCTTCGATGACACCGCTATTTTTATTATTGTTTTGTGTTTTGTTTACTATTCTGTAACATTGGATATTTTTAGGCTCCTACCTACGTTACTGGCATGGCTGTTCATGAGAAAATACCATATAAAGTTGAAAATTGGTAGAATCGCTGTGCCAAAGTTGATACTCAAAGATGTAAGCCTATCCAAAGATAGGTATTCGATAGTAAGTTGTCACTTATTTACATTTGTAGTTCCATACGTAATATTAGTTTTGAGACGTGTTGGCTGTTCATGCCATATGTCCTGATGTAACTATGGGCTAATAATGTAACAATAACAGACTGACTTTATTGTTAAGTAAAATTTAAAACAGAATCATACATAATTCATGTAAATGATGAAAATTCTAACAAGATGAATGATAATACAAATTTCATAATAAAAAAACACAAACCTATTAAAATGAGGACTGACTTATACTTAAATAAAGGTGAAATAAATATTAAATTTAAAACACCTACAAGCAAATGGCATCATCATCATAAAATTTTATTACCACATAAACATATAAATAACAGCTACATAATATAGCTTATATTATTTACAGCATATAGATGAAATCTCATTTCAAAGTAGTTGTTTCAACTCCGAAATCAATAAACTCGTATCAGTTGTAATCCGAGGAGTGGAAGTGACCAACAATGTGGAGGAAAAAAAGAATGTGGTTGTGGAGACAATCCTCAAACCGTTACTATCGAAGCAGAACTCCACCGCAAGATCCGATGGTTACGAGGAGATGACAGACTTCAGTAATCTTGAGAGTAACCTGAATAGGATAGCTAATAAGAAGCTGTTGGATTTTAGAGACAAGAAACTACCACCAAGCTTGATTATGTTTGCTCAGGTATGAGTTACTATTATGTACTATGTTCTGCCTGCAACTTCATACAACCAATCCCATATCTTTTTTTTTACCATAGGATATTATTATATTATATTAGTGTACAATATAAAAAAATGCTTCATGTTATTACTACTACAGTGACATTACAGTCTCCAATTTTAAGGTTTTAGCCCAAGACCACAATGCAAAATATTATATTATTTTATTTGTAGACAGGCAGGCAGTTGAAACAACTGACAACGCCCGCATTCTGTTAATTTTCACTAGTTCACTTCTTGCAGTTTAGTAAATACTTGTCTAGTCGATTTTTAAATTGATTCATATTTTCAATTTTAAATCCTTTTGAGACAAGCCGAAATTATGTCCAGTTTCTGATATTTCATATCATATCGTAGATTGATCCTTACTGGATATAAAAGGCATGATTTATTATCCATATGAGCACTGTGTTATATCACATTTACAGATGTCACAACTCACTAATATAATTATCATTAGACTGCTACTGCTTAATTCAATTACATTATTAGATTTATTAGTATTGTCAGTTTATAGTGATGTTATGAGTCATTACATATTATACAGGGTGTAAACAGAACACCTAATATTAATGGACTATGATGTTGTATTAAATCCTGCTTATTTTCTGTACATATACCTATGTTCTCTTAAACTCTTACTCTTACCTACCTACCTAGAATTCACAAAGTGCATGTAAGTTTGTTTCTTTATAAATTGTAGTTTACACACTTGAACAAAAGAACACTTAGAGAAGAAGTTTTACATATTTCTTAATTTTGATTAAACACTCACAAACAACTATCAACCGATTTCCTAGTCTTAAGCACTAAATATTTCTCATTTTTGTCTGTAACCACTATGACCTTAATTTAATTTAAAAGAAATATTAAGCTCCAAGTATTAATAAATCATATTTAATTTCCTTTTCCAGTTCATGGGTGTACACATATTCAGTGCATCAGCAACTATTCATAGTGGAACAGTTGACAACCCTTGGTCTTTAACTCTAACTGCTGCCGAGGTACACGCAGATGGCGCTGCGGGCGGGCCTGCGCGTGCGCTGGTGTTCTCTACCAAGTTGGTGGAAGCTAAAGCGAAGGTGGTGGGGAAGGGGGAGTGTTTAGGGGAAGCTATGTGCTGTCTGGTGATTGAGGGAACTGTTAAGGCTGATGGTCCTTTAAATGTAGAGGTAAACTGACATATAACTGAATGTCATTTCTATAAGAAGAAGATTGGTAAAATATATTATCAGTTAGTCTTTTCTTAAAAAGTATAATGAAGTTGTTATCCAGTCAATTTTTTTTTTAAAGTAGATATTCACAATTTGTATACTTAATTCACTTACTATTTATAGCAATATTTTTATTAGTAGATATTTTTTACCTTACTCTTCATAGTGATACCTTATTAATAGGTATCGGTTTTTTACTTCCTCTATTTGTTTTCGCATTGTTGATTACTTTGCTGACGACTTTCTTCCAATGACTTTACTTCAATACTTAACCATCGGCACATTTTTGTTTCAGAAAATCCACGCATTAATCAGTAACACGGCAGTGACGTTCAAGGACGAGTTGTACCAGTTCCTTAAAAGCCAGAAGAAGCGCCGGCGCACCCCAGTGTTACAAGTTAACGATGAAGATCATCTCGCCACTCTTATTCCGAGACTCTCACCTGTTATACCAAAGGTAACATTTTGTACCTTGTTGCAATAGTAAAGAGTTTATTTTTGTTTAACAGTGTTGATGTGTGGTAGGTTTCATCGAATTTTCATTACTTTTGGTAATGATTGTGCACTGATGGACGATGAGTCTCTTTTATATGGATAAGTGTGACTGCCATAATCGCCACTGCTGGTAGGCAGATTGTTTTTCGCAGTTTAAAAGGTTTAGGTTGAGCGGAGATAACTGTTACTCAATCTTTGACAATGAGATTTCTTTTTTTTTAAATAACGTTGACCCACACTAGGTTTTACTCATGTGTCGTGGGTGCGTTTTCAAACATACAAGTTCACACACACACATGACACCGCGCTAACTGTGCAGTCAAAGTTAATATTGATTGGTGTATGTTTTCCTAGATACAAAAAGCGATGAAATTAATAAATGTTTTTTTGTTTCAGATATTCAGCTTAAAGATAGACTCGACCAGAATAAGTTGCAAGGACAAAACTGTAAATACTAACTTTGAGATGTCTTTGCAGAGTTTACAAGTAAGTTCCTATTAATTTTTCTTTACTATATTGAATAATAGCGAAAATGTTAGCCTACTTTTCCTAATGACAGGACAGACTCTTCAGAATGTACCTTTTCCTACTGGACAATGGCATCTTACTCAAATAAAACATGAGCATTAAACCTTTTGAAATTCCTTCACCGTATATTAGTAGCCTAAATAAACTCAAAAAGTAAGATATATACTTAAAAAAGTCACATTACTACATATACTTGCCATTACCCCTAATACGAGTTTGTTTTTCGTTTAAGGAGATGAAAACGATCGAGTGTTTGGCACTCTGATTGGCCGGCTCCATTGTACCAACCAATCATAGCGCCCAACGGGCTCTCGTTTTACATAAAACAAACTCATACTAAGCTCTAACTTTTCGAACAACTCCATCTTCATACTTGAGAATAGGACACTTGCCATCCTCGGCCTTATCTCCCCAGGCATTTACCTAACTTTATATTCCCCCAGGTAAACTCCAGATTCAGTGCAGCATCAGTTCACTACGACGAGGCTGGCGTGGAGGTGAGCGGCCTGCCGCAGGTGTACGTGGCCTTCCAGATGGAACAATACCAGCTCGTCGCTGACGGTCTACCTCTGGCTGTTCTTAACAAGCTGAAACTGGATGCCAAGGTAGGCATGTTCCTTGTTGATCTGTTTTCTACTTTATGCTGTAGGGTTTATAGTTCAAAGTTGTATTGTAACGTGAATTGGTAGGACATTAATAGATTTATATTAGTAACTAGCTTTTGCCCGCGACTTCGTTCGCGTGGAATAGTGACTTCCGGCAAATTTTTGGTTTTAACCACATAGTTCCCATAGCTATAGGCTGATGATGATGATGATGAGTTGCCGATCTCGCGGGATCTCTTCAAAAATGAGATGTGGAAGATATTCCAGGGAACTCTTCAAAAATCAACATAATGAGCTCTGCGTTTGATTTTAATAGATGTATACTCACTTAGGGCATTGAAAAAATAGTTTAAAAACGGACTTAAACTAACTTAAAACTAAAGAAAGCTACGAATTACGAATTTATAACAATTAAAAAAGAAATTATATTAGAACCTATCCTTTATGCTATAATAACCAAGCTTAAACTAAATAATTTAAAAGAAACGACTTAAATCTAATCTAATTAATTTATAAATTAGACTTACAATTTTATTAAAATAACTAACTAAGTAACTACAGTAACTACTAATAATCGATATCAAACTAAACCTACGTTAAAAAGTTAAACCAGAAAACCAGGAAAACCCAACAAATAAACTTATTAATTGACAAATTCAACGAAACCAATTTAGAATATACGAAACAGCAGGACCACTACAGACAAATAATCATACGACTGATAATACACATTTTCTACAATAGTACCGAAGCGCTCGGCCGATACCCAACCAAATAATTGTAACAAAACCATAGCGCAATCTATTTCGATCCCAACGCCATCTATCGAGGATAAAGACAACTTGGATTATTTATTTATACTCCGTTCGGGCATTTTCTTTGTACTAAAAGTTTAATTATATTGATATAATTTTTTTCATACCTTTTTACTATTTGTTAACTTTTTTCGATGAATTAAAACAATAACATGAACCGAAGTCGTGTAACGATCGACATAGAATTATCTATACTCCGTTAGAGCGTTTTCTTTGTACTAAAAGTTGTATTATGTTATATTTTTCATTGCTTTTTACTATTTTGTAAAAACAAATTTCCAATAAATTAAAACAATAACATGAACTGAACAATTGTAATTACACCATTGCGCGATCAACGCCATCTATCTACGGAGTATAGGAACAGCCCGACATTGTTCAATTCCGCACTATAAGTACGAAATTGAACAATAGATGGCGCTGTATGTCCGGAATAAATTTATTTTTTATTTTATTTTTTTTATTTTTATTTTATTTTTATTTTATTTTTATTTTTATTTCATTTTTATTTTTATTTTTATTTTATTTTTATTTTATTTTTATTTTTATTTTATTTTTATTTTATTTTTATTTTATTTTTATTTTATTTTTATTTTATTTTTATTTTATTTTTATTTTTATTTTATTTTTATTTTTATTTTTATTTTTATTTTTATTTTATTTTTATTTTATTTTTATTTTATTTTTATTTTATTTTTATTTTATTTTTATTTTATTTTTATTTTTATTTTATTTTTATTTTATTTTTATTTTTTTTTTATTTTATTTTTATTTTATTTTTACTTTTTATTTTTATTTTTATTTTATTTTTATTTTATTTTTATTTTATTTTTATTTTATTTTTATTTTATTTTTATTTTATTTTTATTTTATTTTTATTTTATTTTTATTTTATTTTTATTTTATTTTTATTTTATTTTTATTTTATTTTTATTTTATTTTTATTTTATTTTTATTTTATTTTTATTTTATTATTATTTTATTTTATTTTTATTTTATTTTTATTTTATTTTTATTGTATTTTTTGATTTTTGAAATAAAAATATATCTATGTCCTTTCTAAGGTTCTAAACTATATCTGTACCAAATTTCAACCAAATCCGTCAAATAGTTGCGGAGATTAATGGTATAAGCATAGAATGTTCGACGTGATTCTTTAATTTGACATAACTTTTTTATTTATGAACCGATTGAAATGAAACAAACACTAAATGTAAATTTAAGCATCCCACAATATATTCGTGAAAACCGCATCCAACTCGGATCAGCCGTTTCTGAGATTAGCGCGCACAGACGAACAGACAAACAGACAAACAGACAAACAGACAAACAGACAAACAGACAAACAGACAAACAGACAAAAAAAAAGTTAATTACATTTTTGGGTTCGACATCGACATAACAATAACCCCTGCTATTTTTTTTATTTTTATTTTCAATGTACAGACAGCACTTTTCTACGATTTTATTATATGTATAGATTTCTTTATTGCGTAAGCAGTAAAGTCAATTTTTGTTTGTCTAGAAGATTAAGTCACATTATAGACTACTAACGACCCGCCCCAGCTTCGCATGGGTGCAATGGTGATATATTATGCCTGTATTATACATATAAACCTTCCTCTTGAATCACTCTCCCTATTAAAAAAACCGCATCAAAATCCGTTGCTTAATTTTAAATATTTAAGCATACAGACAAACAAAAAAAAAATAGCGACTTTGTTTTATACTATGGACTATTGTTATTGTGAAAATAAATATTTATTATTAAAGAGTCAGTATATAATGTTATATTATTTTGTTCCAGCTGGAGAAAGGAGTATTAAATCTATATTTAATAATAAGTACACTGAACGTAAGTTATTGTCACACAGACGCATTTAAATGGTACAAATCCATTAAAGACAAAATAAGGAAAGCACAGCCTTTACAAATAATGGAAGTGGAGTCACCTTGTGAGTATACAAACACTAGTATTATTTAAAGTAATTAACCGCCGCACTCAGAGACATGCAATGGTTACTTAAACTATTTTGTTCCGAAAATGTGGTTTGCACTGTGACACAAAAATCGCCCCTGCCCAATGATAGTATATAAGTAAAAAGGTGTAGATAGGTTATAAGCGCTCAGAAAGTGGCACATTAAAATGTGGACAATTGGCAACGTGTTTGTAGTATAGGATCGTTAGATGGAAAATAGAGAGGGGCGTGGTTTGTAACGTCTCGCGCTACCCTTAAAGTTATGACATATCCTCATTTTATTTGCTTCATGGAATGAGTCCATAACAAAAAAATACTATTTACCATCAATTTGTTCCAGCCCCCTCCCCCCCAGTGTGGCTATCCCGAATATTCTCATCGTGCATAGTCCAAGGGTGCGCGGAGTTACGTGCAGTGTCCGTGCACGCTCGACTGACCAATCACAACGCACTCGGCTTCGGGTGCAGTGGGGTCAAGGTCAAACTAGATCAGCTACTGGAGACTAGAGGTTTGTGGGAAAAGAGATCTTATTGCTGTTTAGATAAAGTTGAAGTTGAAATTTACTGTGTGTCTTATTAAGCGAACTGACTGAAAACTTATTCTGAAATGCTTTTACAATGAATAACTCATCCTGATTCCTTTTTTCTTAACAGAAGAATGGTACCGCTGTTCAGTAGCCCGCCAGGCGGTAGGGGGTAACCAATGGGGGGCGGAGTTACTGGTGGATGGGGGGTGGATGGCGTGTGGACCTGCTGCACTGACTATACGCTCCCCTCCACCGCGGAGACACCATACTTGGGGAGAGGCGTTACTAGCTGTGGCACTTGTCAAATGGGCGACACATGGACCTAATGACTCTAAGGTAAAGGGGGTGCATCAATTTTTTTTTATTTGTTAAAGCGCTAATCGAGGTGTTTCATCAGCTTTTGGTAAGTAATGGGCACCACCCATGAATACCCGCGACACCAGAGGAGTTGCCAGTGCGTTGCTTGACTGAGGAGGTGGGAAGGGGTGTTTGGAGCTCCGGTAACCTCACTCACAGGTGGGGCCATGGTGAGCCAGTTGAGACGGTCTTTTTGTGCCAATGCATTATGGCTTTTCCATTTGAAATTACATTCCCTTCCACAGCACACTGGTACACTATACTAGACTCCGTGCAGTAATAATATTTTTTTAATTTCCTTCTTACCACAGGTAGAAGCAATGGTAGACTGTCTCCGTCTAGAATGGAGTCCTATTATAGCTCAAACCATCATATCACTAGCAGATTGCCTAAACGAGTACAAATCCTCATCACCAAGAGTACAGGAGATTGAAGAGGTCCCGGAGACCAGTTCTAATATATCTGTGAACGTGGCCTTGTCTCATATCAACCTGTTCCTCATCGTGAACGAGGATATGTGCCTGATGACCAGGGTGGATGCTGTGACCTTGGAGAAGAATGTCAGCAAATCTGGTGCTGTCATCTCTGGGTTGAAGGTTGTGGATATAGTGCCTTATAAGGGTGAGTCTCTTCATTATTATTTATCTTAGTAGTTATTCTTCAAAAAAATTTTGTTTTCAATTAAAAATAGTATATCTAAAGTTAGAGGTACAAGATTATAAAAATAATTGTTATAGATAGTCGTCACAATATTATCAGACTGTACAGTGACCCCAACTTGCAAAAAATGCTATAACGTCTGTTTATCTATTCTGAATTTTAGTCTTCTAATCTTAAGACACATTTTCATTAGACTTTTTAAAACTTCTTCTATTATTCTAGGGAACATCCATTGTCAGAGATCAGACGAGATACCAGCAACATTTTTCCACGTGAAACTAGCGAGGATAGAGTATCTCTCGAAAGAGAAGTACTCCTCACTCCTAGATGTCCAGTTCATAGAGAACGTGGACTTGGAGTGGAGTGCCAACTTACACCTGAAGGTCTTGACATTCGTTAGAGCCGTGAAGGAGTTCCAAAAGGAGTTGAGAGTGAGAAGGAGTCAGGTTGTGAAGAAGAAAGGGAGTGCGCTTGATTGGAGGGTCGCGTTTAAGGGGGAGACGAATTTGGGACTGATTCTGTCTAAGGAAAATAATATGCTGTTTGCTACAGGTTAGTAGTATTTTGATAGTTTGGATGAGTAAACTTATAAAATGTTAATAAAACATTATTTCCCCCTGTTAAAAATGGGTTTGAGAAGGGTGCGCTACCGCCCGGTCTCTGACAAATGAGTAGTTTCTTAAGCGGTTCTTGCTAAATCTAAATTGCTGATAAACTAGCTTATATCGTCACCTGAATCATTGCTTACTATTTACCATGATTGTGACCAAACAGCCTATAAGTTATTATCAAAAAACCTAGACTATTCACCTTAACTAACTCTAAACTTTCTAGATGACATGACAATAGCCTACGACCACGAGATAGGCCTGTCTATCATATGGAGCAAGCTGAACATGATCCTCAACGGAGACGAGGTCATCATGGTGGAAGGATACTCCCAGGAGCGAGTCGCTGATGACCTTGAGGTCAGGGTCGAGAGGAAGGCCAATGAAGGGTTCGCGCTTACTTGGAATAAGGTTTGGTAAGTTCACATTGAGGTTTTCAAATGGAAATTTTAAATTTATGGAAGGAAGTAAGGAAAGCTAGTGGATTCTTTTATTATAATTTTGGGCATAAAAGAAAATGAATTTTCTGAAATAGAAATCTAAATAATACTTTGCTATATTTTATCGAAGCTTCTCATCATCACCATCGGAACCTATATAGTCTTTTAGGGATTCGTGGTTGTGCTTACATGTGTCCCTACAGTGTAAAAACTGGCCTGTTATTTAGACAGGCAATTTCCTAATTGGTTTCCTTATCTAATATCCGTAAAACGGTCCGAATCCAGTCTTCTAATGGACATAAATCTCTCACGCCACTGAGCATCTTCAACAAACATTTTCATATTGGACCATTGCCAGGCAATTCATAATATCTAACAACTTTCCACCAGGTTAGTAACGGTAGACTCAGTCCGCGTGGTGTTCCCGTACAAGCATCGGTTCGCGGAGGCCGTGCAGGGGGACTTCGTGTCTCTCTTCAAGTGGATCAAGCTGGTGCACGGCATCAAGAAGAAACCCTTCACTGTTGACAGTCCACTGCCTAGTGATCTGCATATTAAGGTATGATTTCCTTTGTCAAGTTAGACAGAAGAAATACACTTGTTTCAATAATTTCCTTAATATTGTGTCGTATTTGACGATTCTAGTCATTGAAAATTAAACTCTATTGGTTTTGATAACAAGTTATATTTTCGTTTATCACATTTTATAGTATTATTCATGATAATATGTGACATTGCCTAGATTGAAGAGCTTCTGATAGAGATGAGCGACGATCCGTTTGAAGTGAAGCTGCGGGACAACTACGAGCTGCTGGAGGACGAGTACAAGGAGAGTCAGAAACGACGCACCATGCTTGATGCTAAGGTACCGTCGAAAATAAGATATTCTGTATACCTACAGATATATGTAATATGTACTTATCATTTTGGAAAATGTAGCAAGTTTTATTACGTTTTTGCGTTGATGGCCTTAAACCCACAACTGGTTTCGAGCAAGCGTGGTGATTAAAGCTCAAACCTTCTCTATGTAAGAACAAGCGTTTGCTCAGCAGTGGGAGAAGAGCGATAAGTGCCCACTGCAGGCTGATGATGTGATGGCCTTAAATATCCACCGTGTGAGCTTGAGTGTTAAGATTCAATAAACTGAAGTTGAGAGTCTAAACCGTTCCTTCCCTACTTGACAATAGGGGTTTAAAAATGCCTGAATCGCTAAGAGATTTCAACCCTTACAACCCTTCCACACAGGTACAGGAACTATGCAAGCCCCACCTCTTCCTACCAGCGGGTAAGGTAGAGGAGTTATACGCAGCACTACGTCAGAAAGACGCTCAGATCTACGTGCAGCGGTGTCGCGCCGCGCCCCCGCCCCGCACGCGGCTGGTGGCCTGCTGTCTGTCGCGGTTCTCCCTGGTGGCTCTAGCAGACCCCACCATACATGGCACGCAGAATGCGCAGGCTAGGCTCCGGGAGATTGATCATGATAGGTAAATGGCGCTTAGTTATTTTTTTATTGTGACATTATGAAAATGATTGAAAAGAGTAATCTTAGACTGTTTGTCTAGTAAGAGATTATACCTTGGAACAAGGAACTACACAGCTTCATTCATAAATAAGCACTGATAAACATGAATTATGTATTAAAAAAAAACTTTCAAATTCCAGAGTAAAGTCCACAGACCTTTTAAAGTCTATTCTTTGTTCCACATAAAACTTTGCTCCCCTGATACCGAAATCTGCATTTAAACTTCATAACAAAAGTCTTAAATTCACAGCCTCTTCACATGTACAACAAATTGCAATAATATAAGTCCATCTCCACAGTCCATGGCCAGAAGACGGTATCGAGTTCACAACGCTCTGGTGTCGCAGTATCAACATGAGTTGCTCTCAGTGGCAGCTGTTACTGAGGGACTTCCCTCAGCCGCTGCTGAGTATGAGCGAGCTGAAGATGTGGGGCACCCTACTAGCTGCGGAAGAACAGGCTCCACCGCGAGGTAAGAGAAATAAGTATAGTTATTATGTATGTATATTGTGCAAGGTTATAAGTAATTATAGGCCTTTGCCACCTGGCAAACGGACACGCAGAAGTGGAGAAAGAACGCAATGATAGCTTAAAATAGATTTTGTCATGTCCGAATAAAAAGGCTATAAATAAAAAAATGGTAAAATTATAAGCAATTAAGTAATTGCGTAAAGTTGCGCGAATATACATGTGAATGTTTGCGCAAAGGTAACTTGCGCAAATTTGCGCAAACATTTTTCGGTTTCGGTTTGAATGGTGATGTAGTTTAGACTTGACGAATAATGGTAATGCCACTTAGTTAGTTTATTATTTGTTTGATAAGTTTCCTACTGGACTACTATTGGGAGAAAACTAGAAAGACAAGTAAAATTTAAGTTTTTTATTCACATCACATACAAGTAAATTACTAAAAGTACATTTAGTAATTAAACAAAGACATATACTTGAGTCGGTTTTAGGAGACCTAGACAAAAGCCTCGAACCGATTACATTTCTAAACTCGCGGTCCGCTTCACTCGGGTCTTTTCCCTCGATTTTATCGGTAATGTGATATCGAATCGGTAATCGATCAATCCGATAAAGTCGAGGAATAAGACGAGGAATAACCACCAATCGTGGTTAAGTCCTTCAGGAGTTTTGCGCTTACAAACATATTGGCGACTAAGTTTTACTTATGTCATTTTTTGATTACAAATAATTTTGAAGAAGAGTAGTAACCATGGACCTTCTTGCTTGTTCTTCTCCATACAATTATTTATTATTTTAATATCGTAAGTCATGAGAAGGCATCATGACAGGGGTCGTATTTTCCACTGGTGCATAGTATCTGTGAAAATATTTAATTATCATAAATTACGAATTTAAGAAACTGGCAGGTAATTTTGCGAATGGACAGTTGGACTGTGTTTCAACGGAAGAAGAACACATTTTTCTTTCTTAAAATAGTATTCGTGAATAGAAAATGCGTAAGAAAGACTTACAGAAAAAAGTAATGACTTCTGACTGGCAGGAGTAGATTTTATATCACACATCATTTCACCAACCAATAAGTGGCCACTGCTGAACAAAAGCCTCTTCTTACACGGATAAGGTTTGAGCATTAATCACCACGCCTGCTCAATGCGGATTGGCGATTTCCAACTTATAATTAGAAATTATTCTTTATATATTCCTTACGATGTTTTCCGCCACCATATGTCAGCGGTGTCTAAATAACATTATAGGAGTAGATTTGTATGGCGTTATCTAATCATTAGGCAATGAAAAAGTACAAAGTTCTTTACCTGTTATGACCATACCGGCCGTCATAATGTTCGTAGCCCGAATGCCTGTAGAAGCCGTAAGGCTGGTACAAAGGGAAGGGTCCTGGCGTTGTGTCGTGGTGGTCATACACTGACTGAGTGTCCGTCTTTAGCAACCACCCTAGTCTGTGGTTAGCCTGCAAAACGGTAAATAAAAAAAATATAATTTGTACATAATACTACTCTTGACTTTGACAAAATGGTTGATACCCCGTTGTGTTACGACATGGGAAATAATCTCAGCATTTGCAACCATACCATATTATCAGAGATGGTGAACCCATACGTGACAACGTGCCATTTTTTTAAAGAAATGTCTTTTTAGGTGCTATATGTGCCATCAAACGTACATAACGTTTTGGTTGTTCGTTAAGTAAAATTCATGCTGAACTGGAGTCATTTGTGGAACTCTGGATATTTAAGTTTATTCATATCTGCAATCTGAATATAGCGACATGCAAAGGACAGATTTTGTGATCGTGTCCAAAATATGGCACGCGTGCTATTGTTCGCCATCCCTGCCATACATCATATTGCAACGATGCGCAAATCAAACCAGAAAAGCGTTGTGCACTAGCCGTTGTTTCCAATGTGAAGCCAATTTTTTCTTTATTGCTTGGACATAATTAGGTAATTTAATTAGGTTTATATAAAAATCTTATCAAACTTAATGATACTTACATAAGGATTATGCGGTTGCTTGTTTCCATGTTGATTATGCATTAGTCCATGCTGGTTATGCGTTGGTCCGTGTAAGTTATGCGTTTGTCCATGCTGATAATGCGTTAGTCCATGTTGGTTATGCATTTGCCCATGTTGGTTATGGGTTTGCCCATGTGGGTTTTGCGTTGGTACATGTTGTTTATGCATTTGCCCATGCTGGTTATGCGTTTGCCCATGCTGGTTATGCGTTTGCCCATGCGGGTTATGGGTTTGCCCATGCTGGCCGTGCATTTGTCCATGCTGGCTATGCGTTTGCCCATGCTGATTATGCGTTTGTCCATGTTGGTTATGCGTTTGTCCATGTTGGGTTTGCATTAAGCCATGCTGATTATACAATTGTCCATGTTGATTGGGCGTTTTATTGTCTCCGTGTGGAACATGCTTGTTATGGCAAGTACAGTGTCCAGAAACAGCTACAGCAATTAATAATAGAGATAGCACCTGTAAAGGTAAAAGTAAAACTATGATGATTATGGTGATATATTGATATTTGAAATGGATTTAAGGATGGGGAAGTTTTGGCATTTGTTAATGGCTTATCGTACAGTGTCCAGAAACAGCAACAGCAATTAATAATAGAGATAGCACCTGTAAATTTAAAAGTAAAACTATGATGAATATGGTGATATATTGGAAATAGATTTAAGGATGAAGGATAGTGGATGAAGTGTGGGCTTTTGTTAATCTTGTCGTATATAGATAGAAAGAGAAGAGAATAAGGTATGTATTTAAAGCTGGATACGAAATATTCTCCTTTGGTGCGAATCTAATGTAGCTATTAGATATGGTTAGTTAGTGTGAGTACTTATTTGAGATTCTTTTTCTCTTCGTTTATGTATGTATATTGTTTAACCACGCTCATAAACGTAAGCTACGTTACTGTAAGTAATAAATAAATCAGACGGTCATAGTATATACTTTGAATAGAAGTGATTAAAAGAGTGAATGAATAATCATGCAAAGGTACGACGGGAACGAAAAGTATCTCTTGTATCCATTTTAATTAATAAAAAGTTATAGTTCTAACCTTGACTTATTTGGGATAGAAAGCAATTAGAAAACTTTACAATATACGCTATTACTATTAAAGATGTATATTTATTTTTTAGGGCATTTATTCAAAACGTACTGTTTATTTATTAACGTTGCCCGACACTAGAATTTTCTCCTGTGTCCGAGACTTGAAACAGCAATTTATGGATCACATAAAGAGTTGCTCCGTGCGGGATATGAACCCACTTTACGTTGCGTGGCAGCCGGTTACCCAGCCACCGTGCACTCACCAAAATTTATTCATATCAATTCACAAGTACATTTTAGAAAATTTAATAAGTAAATATAATTTACCTTAACTGCCATATTGGGAATGTTGTCTTACACAATAACTGACTAAAACTGATATATTATTGTATATGTTCTATCATCTTATACATACATATATGCGCGGTAGTGAAAATGCAGCCAAGGTGATGTTTAATTGCACTTTATGATATATTGGGCTATTAAGTTTTACGGCTAGACTTGGCTAATGATTGATGACTTACTTGCGATTGACGTAATACGAATTTCAGTTTTTAAAAGACTTTGCTCCGTATTTGGATTTTCTTCGGTGTCCTGGGTGTGTTTACAAATATACAATTTGACATACACATGACATCCAGACCCGAAACAACAATTTGTGGATCACACAAAGAGTTACTCCGTGCGGGAATCGAAAACGTTGCGCGGCAGCCTGTGGCCCAGCCACCGCACCAACCGTGCAGTCAATTTTGCAGTCTATGCTAAAATCAAATTACAGTATTTATGGATGAAAATATAGTTTTGTTTTAAATTATTATCAGCATCAACATCAGATAACGTTAATTTAGAGCAAGAGGTCAGTTTGTCCAATCACTGTCTCTTCATTTTAATTGCTTCCCTAACTGCTGAGGATTGTGACTCCCTCTGATTTCGTTCGCCCCTTATCTCTATCTTAATTTTCATTATACCTATTATTTATTGGACGAAAAGACGACAGGTTCACACTAGCTCCCTCTGTTGAGTGAAAAAACGGTAGTCTCTATGTCGTTAGTCTTATGGGTAATTACGACTACGAGTCTCTAGGTTTGATCTTGAAGTCAAATAAAACATTTTGGCTTTTTGCGCCTATGTTCTCTCTTTTTCTCTCTCTTTCTCTGTAAATTCTCAGATTTGATATTAGTTAACACGCGTGTCTTTTAATGCCAAATATGGATTGAATAAATATTGACTTTCGTCGGTAAATAAGCGTGGTATTCATTGTATGTATGTATTTTAATTAATAAAAGTCCGCAACCCTACTGTTTTATTATATGTATTATTTAACAATAGTGTAGGCAATAGAAATTGAAATAATAGTGTAAGTTACGAGCCGATATGTTTGATTGTTCTAAGCCAAGGACGTCACGCTTAGTGGTTATAAAATATGTTAAATCAATAATATAGAGATTTTATAATGAATATGTTTTTATTATAAATACGATTTCAGCCAGTTATGATATTACGATAAAAGGTATTAGCCACAAGTCGGCCAATGCTGAACATAAGTTTTCTCTAGTAATTTCCAGATTTTATATATTATCCTGTCTGAAGAAAAAGTATCGTCTGTTCTACGATAATCTATCGATGTGTTTGTAACATAGCTATAAGACACATAATGAGGTCTTCATTCTATTTGGAGATGGCGTTACATAAATATTTTTCGTCCCGAAACAAAAAATTACACATTTTTTATCTAATAAAATAAGCAAATCTTCAAACTACTTCGTATACTTATCACATACAAATCTTTCCTGTTTATAATATTAGTATAGACAAATAACATTAACAAATCTTCTTCCACAGCGGTCCGCACAGTGACGATAGACCAGGGCGCTCCATGGGGCGAGCAGGAGTTGGAGCGCAGCATGATGCCTCTCAAGTGGTACTACGACCTCTGCTGCGAGATGGCGGAGTACAGCTACGCGTTCGGACCCTGCTGGGAACCTGTTATAGCTCACTGCAATCTGTGTTAGTATCTTATGTTGCTAAAAAGAATTTATGGGAACCATAAGGTTCATTATTCCTCTTACTATAGGCGCAATAATGGAAGATTATTTATGTTTTTTTTGACACAAATAACATTTGTTAAGTAACATGCAAAGGACTAACTCCTTGCCGGAGTCTGTGTTTCCAAAAAAATACAACTTGGGTGTCTTCAAGTCCCAAGTAAACAGGTTGCTCATAGGTAGGCGTGCTCCATCGTCGGCCACATCATCGCTTACCACCAGACGAGATGGTGGACAAACGCCATCCTATGAAGTATAAAAAGAGTTTTTTATTTACTTTGGACACTTCTTCATAACATTTCCAGCCTTCGACCAAGTATCTCGTCCATCCCTGGATCCGTCAGCGCCCCTGTCCTGGTGGGACAAAGTGCGTCTGCTGATGCACGGCCGGCTGACTGTGAACTGTGCCAAGTTCACGTGTCTGCTACACGTGTCGCTCGATCCTTACAATACCACGGAGGAAATGGAGGTCACCTGGACTGATTTGGTGCTGGATTGGACTAATGGTAAGAGGTTTATGGAGTTTTTTTGAGATTTTGAGACATGTTATGCATTTAATAGTTGTGTAGTAGTCAAAAATGTGTTTAATACCATGGGTTGAATACTGCTAAACTTGTTAATTTTTTAACCTTTAAGAATGATTTATGAGTCTCCTTCTTTGTCGTTGTCGTCTTCCACGACAAGTTAAACTCCTTTAAAATGCATAAAACTTAGTATCAGCATTGGAAAATGAAAGTATTTCTCTTCAAAAACAAAAACAGCCTATGTATTACATTTGCCCCCCCCCCCCTGGTTTTGTGAGTATCCATAGGCGGCGCTGATCATTTACTATCAGGTGACCAGTCTTCTTCTTTCTATAAAAAATATGAAAACCAAGTGGAACATCCCCCCTACACAGGTAGACTGGGTTTCCTGGGCACGCTGGACGTGTACGTGCGCACGGCGAGCAAGTACGACGACTGCCGCGTGCTGCGCGTGCCGGCGCTGCGCCTGTCCGTCAAGCTGGGCTGGCAGTGCGTCGCAGACCCCAGGGACCACCACGCTGTGGCGCCCTGTGCTCCTACCAGGCTGCCCGAGTATTCTAGCAACCAGGTAAGAAGTGCCAGACAATATTATTGTAAAAATTTAGAATAATAAGAAGAATAAATGCACAGGTTAAACATCGCAGTATTTGATGCTCTGAACGTTCTTTATACGCTACGTATCATTTTGCTCAAAGATTTGTTGGTTTAGGTCTTTGTGACAACTTATTTTGTACCTTTTCACTAAAAGTGACGGTTTAAATTTGACAATATTTTCTTTTGGAGCATCAATTTCTAGTTTTAAAATAAGATGTTAAAGTGAGAGCTTTAGTTTAAAATATTGTCAATTGTTTACAGGAACACGACTCGTACCGAGCGTTCAGGTCCCAGGGGTTGGATCTCCACCTCAGCATGGAGACGAAGCCGGTGGACAAAGAGGGAAATGGCCCAGTATTACTGCTGTATGGAAGTACACTCAGGTAACTAATCAAAAAACTATTAAAATTATATTAACTATTATTTTATTTTGGCGACACATGACTTGAGAAGTGAGAGATGTGACGGAGGTCGCACATAAGCGATCGACAAATAAATCAACGGATGACGTCATAAATCCTACATCGCATGTGAAGTTTACATGCGAATTTTATTCCTAATATTCTGTAATTTTGTTTCTATTCTAAGGTGGTTCGAGAGTCTAAAACTGATTCTATCAGGCATCACCCGCCCGACTCGTCGCGGACGTATATTCAAGAACGTGCGCCCGCGCAAGCCGCAACTGTCGCGTCATTACAGAAATGTCAGCGTGTCTGTTACGTTACATAATTTACAGGTAAGTGGGATTTGATACTTGAATACATTATATTTTATTTGAAAATATGTTGTAATAGAAATCCTACTTCATTGCAAAGTATCTATAAACGACACTGCTACGGCCAGATTTGATTCCTAGTCAAAAGTTATTGAGCTTTCTTAAAAAAGAAAGCTAGGATAGAAACTCGAACTTTGCTCTTAATAGTTTGTGGGCAGCCTTATAACGTCTTACAAGATATTGATAAAACCTGGGTATAATCTACCCCCTTTTTAAGGGGGGGGGGGGAAATCATCCATTACCTTTTCTCGCCATGGGCGAGGCGAGAGGGAGTGTCAGGCTCTTACTGACTAAAAATCACCTCGTCATTCCAAATCCTTCTTTTTGAGCCGGAGCCCCGGTAAACCCGCTAGGTAGTCCGCAGCTCTGTAATAATATACCCCTACAAATAAGAACAAAATTAATTTACTACTTCACCATATAATTACTCAGGTGTTCTACTGGTCATCATCATCACTGCAGCGTGGTATAGAGATGTTAGGAGTGCGAGTGACGTGTGGCTCCAAGCACCGCCTGTCCCTGGTGGCCACCAATGATGGACTGGTCCGAAGGCCCCGCGCCAACTGGACTACAGTGTACATGAACTGTGACCTGAACGACGCTGAGATCTGGTTGAAGACCCTGGCTGCTGATGAAAAGGATGGTGAAGAGGTTTGTTGTTTGATTATGTATTTTTTTTTTATTTGTAGAGATAGAGATCTAAATATATCTGTAAGGTATTGAAATTAAAAAGTCATACATTTTATTTTGATTGATTTGATTACAATATTGAAATTGAATCTTATATAATTATTTAAATGTGAATGAGTTAAACAAATGTTACTCGTAAAACTGCCTTGTTCGTCTAGTTGTAGTCGAATTCTATATTGTCGCAAAATCATCATCATCATCATCATCAGCCGAGAGACGTCCACTGCTGAACAAAGGCCTCCCCTTGTCGCAAAATACACTTGAAAAACGACCTTAATTGTATAGTTATATGGCACCAAATCCTAAGAAAAATTAATACCTAGAGTTGAATGTTTCCCCCCAGTACTCCGGGCTGACCCCCCGCGTGCTAGAGAAGTGCTACTGCCTGTCGGTGCGGCGCGTGTCGTACGGCCGCGAGGCCGGCGCCTGCGCAGGCGCGCCGCCCACGCACCGCCTCGCCGTGCACGACCTCCGGGGGGCCTGGACCAAGCTCAACAGGGACCTGGCCTTCGCGCTCATTGATACTTATATCAAGACTCAGGTATGTTTGACATTTTTATTTTATCACTTTATTTGACTTAAGGGCCTATGTTTCCTAGATGGGACAGACGCCTGTCCTCCACCTTGATCGATTGACCTCGATCATGTCGTGACGCAGGAACGTCACGACATCGATCGACGATCTTCACCTCGCTTCACGTTATGCCGATGCCCACCGCTTCCCCCACTACAGTACGCCGCCAGGTTAACCAAAGATCGACCTCCCTTCATTTTCCCCCCTTTTTTTAATAAGCAAAAACATCCAATCACTTCTCCCGCCTTGGGCGAGTCGAGACACAGTGTCAGACTCTCACTGACCAAAAACCACCCCGTTCCTACTCCTGCTTTTCAAGCCGAAGCCCCGGAAAAACCCGCTAGCTGTGCCGCTAGGTCGTCCGTAGCCCGGTTCCTTTTCCCCTGGCGATTCTACTCCAAAGTATGGCCAATCGGGCCCATTTCCACTTGTGGCATTTGATTTGATAGTCTATGGGTAATTTCGTTGTCATGTGTATGATCTAATAACAATATGTGAATATATCTTTCTTTTACAGCAATTAAAGAAGAATCTATCGACCAAGGCTTTGAAGGAAGAAGAGCAACCGAACACGTCTCCCAAACACCAGCGAGAAGCTGACGTCATCTCCCCACCACCGCCTGTTAATACACAAGTAAGTTGTCACCTACTTATAGTACTCCCAAATTAATACGAATGTACATGGGAGTCGCTAATTGTCGTATTTTTGGAAACACCGGAATCATGTGAATCTGTAAGAGTTAACCAATGGATTTTGCACCTTATTAGAAAGTAATAGGAGTCAATAAGACTGTGTACATCAGGCCGAAAACCATAGGGACATGGCCAAAAATAAATGATTGCAACTTTTCAGTACCATAAAATATTAAAAAATAATCACACTCTTATTCATAAATTTGATTAACTACTTAATTTTCGTTTTTTCTGCTATTTGAGGTCAGAAACTTATGACGTCATAGTGGAGTATTTTATACAAAGTTCATAGAAAATATAGTTTTTTATGTTTCGAAAAAAATATTGAATTTAACTAGTAGAAAACATGCCTATTCGGCAGAGCGAAAAAAATGTTTTTATTTATTCACCATCATGATGGAATAAGTGAATGTTGTGTAATGTCCCAGTCCAGCGGCGTGGCGTCGGGCTGCGGCGGCGGCATGCTGGCGGCGCTGGTGGCGGAGGCCGGGGGCGCCGCGCCCGTGGTCTTCAGCGACGAGCTCAGCGGGGCCGAGGCCGACGCGCCGCCGCCCATCGCCACGCATCTCCGGCACGAACTCGATGACGACAACGCGCATACTGCTTGTCTTAGTATGTATATCTACTTCTCTATGTGAAACCTTTTACATGGTTTTTTTTAAAGGCTGGTAATGTAATTATGAGTCTAATGATGTTCCACGCGGTGATCACTTTTATCATCTGATGATCTGTTTGTTTGTTCTCCCCCGATTATATCGTACGAAAAGTATAGTTTTTATTAAAGCTCGTAAGTATTAATAATTATATGTGTCTTTATATTGCGAGTCTAATGTATTATTTTTCTAAAAGTACACCTTGTTCTGTTTATATGACAAAAATACTCGTCTACTTTCGAGTCAACTAGAGTTCTTAATCCAAGCAAACTTTGTTTTATATATTTCAATAATCATTACACAAATGGATTACCTATTACCCATTATAACCCACCCGCTTCCTCCCCAGTCGAGCTGGTGAACTCGCAGGTGGTGCTGAAGGGGTGCGAGACCCGCGGGTACGTGATCCTGTGCGCGGCGCGGGCCGAGGTCCGCCAGCGCGTGCGCCGCCAGCCCGCCGCCGCCGCCTGGAGCGGCGCGCTCTCCGCCATGCAGTACTACGCCACCGTCTCCGCCGCCGACAAGGACCAGCTACTGGGTCAGTGGGACAAACCTTTATTATTGGGAAAAGATATCCCCTCGGGGATAAAAGGCGTGACGAGACATGTTGTGAATAGAATAAATATAAAATTAGGAAAACAAAAAAATTAATAATTAAGATAGAAACATGAGGAAGTCAGCAGTCAGCAAAACCAAAATATATTTCGGTTTTGGCCAATACATTAACACATTTGCTTATGCATATGCATAAGGCATCATAAAAACATCCTTATGTATTTTAAATCGATAAGAATCCGAAAGTCATTTTCATTTTCTGCAAGAAAAGTTGCAGTGCTAGTATAATAAAACATAATTCCTTACAGAGAACATCCAGTGGGTGTCGGTGGAGGAGATCGAGGAGCGCTGGCAGAGCGCGGAGATCAGCACGCTGCCCGACGTACCGAGACTCGTCGGCAGCGGACACTCCGCCGGCGGCGTCATCGGACGCACCGTCGGACCCAGCGCCGACACCGGGCTCGCACAGGTACACACACACTTACCGTCGGCGTCATCGGACGCACCGTCGGACCCAGCGCCGACACCGGGCTCGCACAGGTACACACACACTTACCGTCGGCTCTATCAAAACGTATGTATCAACCTAAATTTTAGACTCGGCAATTTAAGCCAAAAAACATCCATCCTATAGAGTAAAAAATGGAAACCAAAGAACCTAAAAAAAGTTTAGGAAGTGACACCATCAGATCAAGCTATCCACATCTGTGAAATAGGTTTTTTTATACTTATGAAATTAAATCACTTCAAGTCTGATGTGCTGACATAAAAATAAAACCCAAGAATGTCAATGGTTGAGTATTAACTGAAAACTGACAATTTAAGGACGCGTTCTCAAATCTGACGTAAATAAGCTATTTTTCAGTACATATTACGACCAAAAGAAACTTAACTGAACATAACTAACAATTACAATAGATAGATCACTTCTTTATCTCCAAAATATTGATTTGTAATGTGAAAAAAGTTATATTTTATTATTGCAAACACGATTTTTCTTTACCTCTTCACACAAAATTGACAAAAAAGGGTTGAGTTTAGGAACATTTTACTGCTACTACACGCATAATTCTGAATCTCAAAAAAATATCCCGGGGAAGCAGACATAATCAAAAATTATACTATGGGAAAAAATTACGAAAATATTTCAAATTGTCTCGGAAATAAATAAAAGTTCCCGTTTAATTTTTTCTCCTATTTTGCTGTCAGACATCAATTTAAAGCGTAGCAATAAGGGTTATTTTATTTGTTTACTATTTAGATTTATTGGATAGAAAATGTCAAATGAAATTCAGTCTGCGCTCGAGCGCTGTCGTGGGTGGACGCTGCGTCGCCTGTTACAAAAAATGGCCTTGAAAAAGATCGCTGTACGAGTACAAAATATTTGATATTATACTTCACAAACCAATCTTGATATTTTTACCGACTTCACAAAAAGGAGGAGGTACTATGTTCGGCTGTTTGTATGTTTTTTTTACACATTCTGTACGAGCAACACTTTACTGAATATAGAATGTTTCGTTATATTATTTTGAACATGAGGTTAAATCAAAATCCAAGATGGCGCCGACAAGATTTGCCAACTTTCCATCATGGGTGTCATTTTCATGGTTTTTGGGGTCGCTTATAGCGAATATGGAGTCAAAATCAAAATCCAAGATGGCGCCGACAAGATTTGCCAACTTTCCACCATGGGTGTCATTTTCATGGTTTTTGGGGTCGCTTATAGCGAATATGGAGTCAAAATCAAAATCCAAGATGGCGCCGACAAGATTTGCCAACTTTCCATCATGGGTGTCATTTTCATGGTTTTTGGGGTCGCTTATAGCGAATATGGAGTCAAAATCAAAATCCAAGATGGCGCCGACAAGATTTGCCAACTTTCCACCATGGGTGTCATTTTCATGGTTTTTGGGGTCGCTTATAGCGAATATGGAGTCAAAATCAAAATCCAAGATGGCGCCGACAAGATTTGCCAACTTTCCAACATGGGTGTCATTTTCATGGTTTTTGGGGTCGCTTATAGCGAATATGGAGTCAAAATCAAAATCCAAGATGGCGCCGACTAGATTTGCCAACTTTCCATCATGGGTGTCATTTTCGTGGTTTTTGGGGTCGCTTATAGCGAATATGGAGTCAAAATCAAAATCCAAGATGGCGCCGACAAGATTTGCCAACTTTCCAACATGGGTGTCATTTTCATGGTTTTTGGGGTCGCTTATAGCGAATATGGAGTCAAAATCAAAATCCAAGATGGCGCCGACTAGATTTGCCAACTTTCCATCATGGGTGTCATTTTCATGGTTTTTGGGGTCGCTTATAGCGAATATGGAGTCAAAATCAAAATCCAAGATGGCGCCGACTAGATTTGCCAACTTTCCATCATGGGTGTCATTTTCATGGTTTTTGGGGTCGCTTATAACGAATATAAAGTGAAAATCTAAGTTCAAGATGGCGCCGACATAAATATATAAATGACCATGCCAGATCCTGCCCCACTTAATTTCATCAATGTACAAAAAATGTAAATTAATCAAAATTATGCAATGAAAATAAGACCCTTGGTTACTTAATTATTATTCTGATAAACTTGCGGATAAAAATTAGGAAATAAAAAGAATTTTAAAAACCCAAGGCCTATTTCCTGTATTTATCGCGACCCTCTGCGTTTCTTAGTACGCTTGCACAAGGAACAAAACGAGTAATTCAATAAAAAAAGATTTATTAATGTAATGTGTACGAATTTTAATATGAATTTGGTTTTAATACATACTGCTAGTTAATTTTTTTTTTATAATATATATTATAATGAATGCATATTATAATTATGATTTCGTGTTTGAACGTTAGTGATTAGATGTAACGAAACCTCATTGGCGTGCGTGTGTCATTATGTCCAAAAAGTCATTATTTGACATTCGCTCTGTCTGTTCTGTTTACATTGTTGTTTCGTTATGATTATGAATTAAAGTAGGATTACTAAAGGTGATATTGGTGATGAGTGATGACATTCCTTCCTTTCATAGCTAAACACCCTATGATAGCATTGTAATTTAATTATTTCTACCATTATAACTGCAATTAACCTAACCTAAATGTAATATTTTGTACTTAGATTCATATAGAAACCGCAAGATCTAAAGGCTTTTAATCATGTTTTTAGTTATCACTAATAGAGCAGCAATAGAATGCTACATTTGGCATGTCTGTACACTATATTTTTTTGGTGGGACAAAGCTCTATAGAGATTCTGGCATTGTCATTTTTCGACATGAGTGTCATTGTTGTGGTTTTTGGGGTAATATCGAATACGGAGTGAATCATTCGATTTTATAAAAATTGTCTTCTTCCGGAATTAAGTGACCCAAGACAGGCAAGAAATATGAATTTACGGGCTCATTCCTCGCATATTCAAACAAATATCGTGAAAATAAAGAATTGATGTTTAATTTATTTTATGTATTTTCTTTGTTTGTTCCACCCAGGTCTTGTCACGTTCGTTACCATAATTGTTTTTTTTTATCTTGGCGACCCCGAAAACCATTTATATAAAACCATAATAAAATATACAATGTGATAGGGGTGAGACTTCTAACCCGTTAAGGCTGAGTTCTACATCTAATTTTATCGACAAAAGTCGGGGGTCGAAGGGGTCGAATCCCCTCCCCTTTAAAATTATGGCAATTTTAATATTTTTTTTTACTTTTTTTGATATCAAAGGTTGTATGCGTCGTAGAAACAAAAAAAAACGACAAACGGTAGCTAATAACCTTGGCTAACTAATTCATTACTTTTTTCAAATGTTTGATAATGTTTTGGTGAGAAAAAAATCATTTGTGAATTATTTTTACCGAAAAAATCACAATTTTTCAATATTTTCAATTAGGGGTTCAACCCCCATATTATTTTTTTTGACGATAAAATTAGATTTAGTACTCAGCCTTAGCGGGTTAGAAGTCCCACCCCTATCACATTGTAGATAAAAAAAACTTAAAAACATGTTTTTGTGATGAACCGAACAAAATAATTTTAATATTAATACTAACAGTAGGCAGAAAATTTAGTATTGTTATGAGAATAATTAGTATAAAAGATATGGCGAAAAAGTGCTCATCACGCTAAATATCTTTTCTTGAAAGTATATTCAAATCTCTTCAGGTTCGGCTGGGCTGGAGTCCATGTCAGGGATTCTACATCCTCGATTTTCGTATGGCGCTAAAATGTGCTCATCACGCTGAACAACTTTTCTTAAGATAGTATATTCATATAAAATGCTCATCACGCTAAATATCTTTTGTTGAAAGTATATTCAAATCTCTTCAAGTTCGGCTGGGCTGGAGTCCATGTCAGGGATTCTACATCCTCGATTTTTGTATGGCGCTAAAATGTGCTCATCACGCTGAACAACTTTTCTTAAGATAGTATATTCATATCTCTTCAGGTTCATCTGGGATGTTAAGTGTCCACGTCAGGGATTCCTGACCCTTGATTAATTTCTACGAGGTATTAATTTGCCACCGGTCCTTGATAAGTCTACAAAGTTTGAACGAAATCGGTCCGTTTAAAATGGGTAAAAATCGAGTTGGAAGAGGTCGGTTATATAGAAACATACAAACAAACACACATACATACATCCTTTACATATGAAACTAAATAAAAGCATGTAAAAAGTTAGTTTTGCGTTGGCACCATTTGATTTTTGATTTCGAACGCTTACTTTCCGAAAACTATAAAAATGACACCAATCGAATAATCCGAGCCCAAATCCGGCACTGAACGGAATTGAACAACAGATAACACAAAACATTTGAGTCTACGCACGCACTAAACAAAATAAAAATATTGAAAAAGAAAGTAAGAAAATATTCAAACTTTCAAAGTATCAAGTTCATTTTGTCATAATTTCCGCAGCTATCCGTGCGTATGTGTGTATTGTCGAGAGTCGTGTCAATGTAGTGATGCGATTCGATACCTGTCAATTATGAGAACGCGTCCTTAACTGTGTAAAAAACCATTCTCAACCTATTCCTTTTTCTCAGCATAAACAAAATACTAACTCATTCTCTTCAACAGCTCCAACGCATAGTATCGCGTTGCGCGTGCGAGTTCTACTACGTGTCGCACGAGGAGGCGGAGTCGGTGTCGGGGCAGGGCGCGGGCTGGGCGCAGCAACAGCCCTACGACTCCTTCACGCTCATGCACCACGACCTCAACGTCTGCACCAACTCACTGCAGGTAACGACATTTTATACGTCAAGGAATATAGCTTTTGGTGTAGATTTCTTGATTTATTTCGTTTAAAGCTCTATCTATTGGACTTATCAGAATCAAATGATGATGCAATTCAACTCCCTTCGTACTACTTTTTAACTTCGTAAACATAATATTATAAGTTACGGTTTAATAAAATAACAACTTGTCTAAGTTATTGTTGGTGTTTGACACCAACAAGATGTGATATTTTCTCATTCGTAAAGGGATTAACCAGTCTACGTAGTTATTTAATAAAACCTTAACAAAATAACAAAAAAATCGTGACAAATAAAATCACACCTTGTATTTTATCTATTGGCGGCGCTGATCGCTTACCAAAGTAATCTGTATGTTCATTTGTGCTACATCTCATTAAAAATCTAATTTCTAGACTTTAATGTGTTCTCCCTAATTTCAAAACAAAACCTTCCCCCCCCCCTAGTACGCGATGTTACTGGACGTGGTAAACAACGTAGTACTGCACGTGGAGCCGGAGCGGCGGCGCACGCTGGAGCGGCGCGCGCGCATGCGGTTCCAGCTGCAGCTGCATCAGGACCAGGACCCAAGGCAGCTCATACACAAACTGCAGACACAGGTAACGGCATCTACCTACACTGACGGACAGACTAAAGGAGTATTATTTTATTAGATATATTTCAATAGTGCCTGTCGACAGACAACACCGGTATGATGTAACCTATGCTGAGTAATATCTTGATTCTTGATGTCATCTTCAACACAAAAACTTATGAGATAGAAAATATACTGTCATCTTCCTTGTTGATAATAATGTTGTTGAGCTTTTTTATTTGTTTGTTTGATTAAGCTTATTTTCGGAACTATTGGTCTGCTTTGAAAATTATTTTTGTGGTGGATACTTAGTCCATTTATCGAGGAAGGGTATAGGCTAAAATATCACGTTACGATCAGAAGGAGCCAAGCAGAGAACTGCGCGGAACTGCGAGCTGTATGTAAAATTTTTACTTTCTGGTGTGGTTAGCAAAAATAATAATATGCAAAAAATACTAAATACTACACATGTACCTACCAAATACAATTATTTATTTGGCGAAAAAGTAAATTAAGTTGCAATATTTTTTGATAAAATCTCTTAAAAATACAGAAAAAGATCTGAAAAATGTAGAAAAATATAGCAAAAGTATTTTTTTGCGAAAATAAAAAACAAAAAGATTCTCTCCGGCGGGGAATCGAACCCCGGTCTCCCGCGTGACAGGCGGGGATACTTACCACTATACTACCGAAGATGTTGCTTTTAATGGCGAAATAACAGCTGTTATAGTGCGAGGCAAATATGAGTAATCGAATGGAGTCATAGATAACTATTATTAATACGAAAATATGTACTAATTAAATAATCAATAAAGGTGTTTCATTCTATGTATGTATGTGAGTCATATACTTGGTAAGAATTAATTTGATAAAACGAATTCTTATCACACAATTTCTTAGACATTTGTTAGAAACAGGAAATTGAGTCCTTGTTATTTATCGATTTATTTAAAACGTTTACTGTTTTATTTATCTAACACTTTTTGTACAAACGAGTTCAGTTCAGGATTGAGCTGGAATTGAATATTTCGCAATTTCGGCAATGACATATTATATAGCGTTTAGGGAATGCAATCTCGATCTTGAGAGATTAACGACCTTGTTTTACTAAAGGATTTTTGTTTATAAAAGCATCGTAAAAATTTATGTTTATCTTATAATCTTATTCTTTTTTTCTAATTTATTAAAGTGATATGATTATTTGCAAAAAGACGTACGGAACTACATAGATTGATTGACTGACTGATTCATTCGATCGAGATTTCGCTTGAACCTAGTAGCATCTAAACCTATTGCCTAGCCTTAGGCCTATCTTACTTAAATAGTACTTTTTATATATCATTAGAAATTATTTGTAAATAGGTGAGGGAGTCGTTAGCAAGACTTCGAAGGTTGGAGAAGGAATACTATCTGAAGAACAGGTCGATGACTGGGAATGACCCCGCTGCCATGGACGAGCTGAAGAGTTTGGATGATCAGGTGAGCTTCTTTTATACCTTCTTCATTTATTTTATTTCTTAAGAAGCAGTTGTTTGTAGTTGTTTTTACTAAAACTAAAACTTAAATTAATTATAATGTTATCGGCATACTAACGTAACTGTTTGAGGAGAAACTTGACTAGTTTCAAGCCAAACTAGAGGCTTATATTTACGAGCAGCATTAGTATCAGTAGCAGCGCGAAACTAGAGGCTTATATTTACGAGCAGCATTAATATCAGTAGCAGCGCGAAACTAGAGGCTTATATTTACGAGCAGCATTAATATCAGTAGCAGCGCGAAACTAGAGGCTTATATTTACGAGCAGCATTAATATCAGTAGCAGCGCGAAACTAGAGGCTTATATTTACGAGCAGCATTAATATCAGTAGCAGCGCGAAACTAGAGGCTTATATTTACGAGCAGCATTAATATCAGTAGCAGCGCGAAACTAGAGGCTTATATTTACGAGCAGCATTAATATCAGTAGCAGCGCGAAACTAGAGGCTTATATTTACGAGCAGCATTAATATCAGTAGCAGCGCGAAACTAGAGGCTTATATTTACGAGCAGCATTAATATCAGTAGCAGCGCGAAACTAGAGGCTTATATTTACGAGCAGCATTAATATCAGTAGCAGCGCGAAACTAGAGGCTTATATTTACGAGCAGCATTAATATCAGTAGCAGCGCGAAACTAGAGGCTTATATTTACGAGCAGCATTAATATCAGTAGCAGCGCGAAACTAGAGGCTTATATTTACGAGCAGCATTAATATCAGTAGCAGCGCCAAACTAGAGGCTTATATTTACGAGCAGCATTAGTATCAGTAGCAGCGCGACAATAGCTGCGTTGCGGACTGCTGCTATATTGATTTCCAATATCACGTGACGTCACCTCTAGATGTTCTACATAATTAGAAATGACGTAGCTTTAGCCTATCTTCCACTCCCAAACTTTGATTCTTTATATCTAAGAATTGTTTTCTTACATGAAAAAATGCGTGTCTAATATTTTTTCAGACCTAACTGACGGTCTAAACAGATTTTTAATTCTCATACCCCGTCATCATCCCTATAATTACGTGCAGGTGAACGAGTGCAAGGAGCTAGTGTGGTCCCTGGGCGAGGAGCTGGACGCGATGGTCCGCGCGTGGCGCGAGGCGGGGCGCGTGGCGGCGCCCGCCGTGCGCGCTGCGCATGCGCCGCCGCACCGCTACAACGAGATCTGCTTCAAGTCCGCGCGCTGGAGGCTCACGGACGCTGACGGACAGCTCGGCATCGCTGATTTACTGCTTACTAACTTCTTGTAAGGAAACTGATCATCATTATTATCATCATTGGCTACATCCACTGTTATAAATTAGGGCAAGCCAGTGATCAAACCCAAAGCCAGGGGATTTAAGAGGAAGTTATGCCTACTTAAGTAACTTAAGTTAGCATTAGCGTCATAACAACACAACAAACTTCATAATCATAAAGTACCTAAGTGGTTACTTATTATTTAATAAATGACACAACGCACGCGTCAATAAATTTAATGCACGACGATTTATTTGATTAACATCATTCGTTTAACATTTTGCCATCCATCTAATATCCATTGACATGAATCCAGTAGTTTTATACTATCAATTGCTGTTCGTTAGTCTCGCTAAAAGTCGAGAATGGCTGGATCGTTTTGGCAAATTTAGTTTTAAATTGTTTGTTGAAGGTTTAAAAGGCGAGAAAAGACGGTACGACGTTTGCCGAGTCAGCTAGTTACACATAAAATACTAACTACCAATTAAGCTACAAAAACTATACTTAGGATATAAACTAACAAACGCTACAAGATAAAACATTTATTATTTTATCCTTCTATTTGCACCCAGGTACACAAAGACGTCTAGGTCGGATGACTCAGTGGAGCACCAGCTGGAGGTCGGCTACGTGCGAGTCAAGAACCTGCTACCCAACGAGCCCTTCCCAGAAGTGAGATACTTATCTTATTTAAACATTACTAAGGACTTTATTTTCGTTTTATTGTTTCACCTGATTCAATTCAGTGTTAGTGACGTTCAAAGTAGTATTAGAATCGGGTAAAATCTAATTTTAAGCTTATAAATAAATTAAAATATTTCAGGTTGTCTTATAAGTGTTTAGTATTGCAGCCTTACCGCCATACTCAGTGTCATTTAATGGTTACGTAACCCACCTGTCTTTAGCAATTGTTTTCGGAGAAAATCGTTACTAAGGAAAAGTTTAAGTAAGTAGTCATTATAAGACTCTGAGTACGGCAGTTAGGTGGTTTTCATAAGTACTTATTTGTATGAAAAAGACAAACATTGAAATGTTTTTTTTTTTTAGAAGAACACAGGTATCATTTTATCCTGCTTAAGCTACTATTAGCAGCAGAATATAAGTTTAACTTCTAGATCAGATGTAATTATTGCACTAAAAATTGCATACTTATAATTTATCCCAGGTACTAGTCCCACAAGAGCCGTCAGGCCGCGCGCCACTAGCTCGGCGCGCGGCGCTGCGTGTGTTCTGCCGGGACCGGCCGCCCGTCGGGGGCATTGCAGTCAAGGAACATTTCGAAGTCAACATCGTTCCTATTAAGATTGGTGAGTTTTTGTGAGACTGAAGTTAAGATTAAGAATGAGAACGAGATCGAGAGTGAGACCGAAACCGAGTCTGAGACTGAGACTGACACCGAGACCGGTGTTGAAACCGACACTAAGACCGAAAATGAGACTGTGATTGAGACCACAACTGAGATCGATGACCAAGGCCGAAATCGAGACCGTTGACGATATTAACAGTAAGGCCCAGAATGAGATTGCAAATATAAGGACCAATCTAGGATCAGGGCCGCGACTGAAAATGACTCTATTGTCGAGACCGAGACTACTGTATACCTAATTTGGAAATAACAGGGATGCTATTATGAAGGGTTTCCAATAAATATTAGTAAATGTTTAACAGTACTATCCAAATAAGACAGTTTCGAATGGTACCAAAACAAAATACTTGTAGTTATTAAACCTTAACTAATTCGGTATTTCAATAATACCGTGACATGTTGGAACCGCTCCATTTGTGTCACCTGGACAAATATGGCGGCGGTATAAGAAAACAGATACAGTTTGAAACTGAATGAAAAAGTATTTGTAATTAAAACACACGTGTTATGTTATTTTTTTTATGTTTAGCTATGACGTTAATTTTCAAATGTATGCCTATAAACAATACAAATAAGATGTACAGTATAAATTTTGGTTTGGATACTTAAACATTAATGTTTTTTATGCCTTTCAATTTATCTAAGTAAAAGTACAGGGAATTCAAAATTATCACTTTACTCTGCTCTAGAATCACTACACTTTATAAGCAGGACACAGTCATGCTAATGAAAGTCTTATAAACATGAAACAGTTGTTTCCTTTTTATCAAAGAGAGTAAAGATATTAATGTCAATTTATATTTAAGTAACTTCGTTACTCTTTCCACCAGGTCTAACAAAAAAATTCTTCAACACGATGCTAAAGTTCTGCTTCCCTGAGCGAGACCCTGACTCCATAGAGGACGGTGAGGAGGAAACAGAAGGGACCCTCAAAGCCGGAGCCTCTTCTTCCAGCCTTGTCTCTACTGGCTCTAAGAAGATCAAGAAGAAGAGCAAAGATTCCAACTCTAACTTCTATGTGAAGAGAGATAAGAAAGACAAAGATGATGTCGAGAAGATGAAGGTTTGTGCTTTAAATTTTGGTTGTTTTAGTTCGTAGTAGGTGGCGCTAGTGTGGATTTAGGTCTTGTTAGTTATTTATTATTGATCATTATTCTAAATGAAAATTTCATAATTTAAGTTCGACGCATATAATCCCAATCTTCCTAATTCCCGATTCCCCAACAACCTATAAATTCCTAACCCCCAAAAGGCCGGCAACGCATTTGCAACGCCTCTGGTGTTTTGAGTGTCCATGGGCGGCGGCGATTGCTTACCATCAGGTGATCCAATTGCTCGTTTACCGGCCTATACTTTAAAAAAATCTGTTACCATCTTGTTCAGAGGAATAAATGGACGTACTTATGCAACACTTTTACCAATCCACACCATTGTCAAAATCAAGATAAGGACACAGAAAGTTTCAAAAATAACTCTACTATCGACCCTCATATTAATTCTCAGATCAAAATGATTCTGACAACTTTGACAGAACAAAACAAACTGTTCTATGACAAAGATACCAACCAACAATTTGGTAAGGGTCTTAAGGGGCAATTATTCAATAAACTAGACAGGGACCATATCCCATAGTCTGGACCCAACAATCCTGAAAAATTTTGTATACAGCTAAAATTTAATGTAATTTTGGATTAAGTTTATTTACAATATTGTACCAAATAGCTTATTCTGTGTATACAAAGCTAATATTGATGAAAATAATTAGTATTTTAAATAATATCTAATCGAAGAAAACTTCAATGGTTCCTTATTGAAAAACTATTTGTGTTGTGTTGGTTCAATGGTTAAGCGTGGATTTATGTTAAAATAATAAATAATACATTGAAAAAAATGCCACTCATTGGCTATTTCATTTTTTATTATAAATTTATACCATGCTAATAAATTAACAAAGAACCAACCCACACACAGATAGTTTTTCAATAAGGAACCATCGAAGTTTTCTTTGATTATTATTTAAAATACTAATTATTTTTATCAATATTAGCTTTGTATACATAGTATAAACTATTTGGTATAATATTGTATATAAACTTTATCCAAAATTACATACAATTTTAATGTATACAAAAATTAGACAAAAATTGCTTTTTCTCAAAACTGTCATCGTGTGGGTTGGTTCTGTGTTGCGTAAGTACGTCCAAATATAGCTTCGAGTATTCGTTTAACTATTTATTAGCCTATAATAATGTACTTCTATCTGATTTTAAATTCATTGATTTGATAACTTTTCTACAAGTTTAGTGCTATCGAAAATCTACCTTTATTACCTTCATAAGAGATTCAAATCTTGAATCTCAATCACAATTGTTCTTGAACAGGAGCGAGCAGAAAAGAACAAACTGTTCATCTACATAAAGATCCCGGAGGTACCAGTGAGGGTGTCCTACAAGGGGAGCAAGGAGAAGAACCTCGAAGATGTGAGGGACCTACCTCTGGTCCTCCCTACCCTGGAGTACCATAATGTGACGTGGACCTGGCTGGACTTGCTTCTAGCTACTAAGAGTGATACTAGACGGTGAGTTTTGTTAATGTTTTAGTGATTAGATTTAAAGAGGTTTATTGTAAAGATAAAACTACCAAAACGACCATGCTTAATCAAGAATAACTCTGAACAGACTAAGATTTGGAACTTGACTTTTTCAATCTTTAACACTTGACTGATTCTATTGTATGTATCATCTTAAAATAGACATTACATAAACGGTGACGTTTTGATGTATTTTAGTAAATTACGCTACGATGGCAATATTTTGTGATGTTAGCTGACGTCGCGTCACGTCAGGTCGGTGATTCATGTTGTGTTTTGCCACTAGTGTCCTTAGATTTACTGTTAATTTGTCAACACCTAAAATGATGAGTAAGTTTTGATTGAATGCATTTTCTGATTCATGATGAGTTATGAGGTATAAACGAATGACACCTTATATACCTAGTAGTAGTGTTTGTCGTGTTTTTTTCCGAAAGGTACAGGTCAGTAAATTCCGAAAGGTAAAAGTATAGTTGAATGTCGTACTATTGTGAAAAATAAAACTAATAGTCCTGTGTCATGTGGTCGATAAAAATACTTGGAATGTTTTCCTAGTTTTAAAAGGTGAATTATAGATTTGGGTATGCTCTTTTCGAATTTCAACTTTGCCACCTCGTACACCGCCGCTCGCGCCGCCATATTGAAAAAATGGCGCTTTAAAAACGGTTTTTTATTAATATCTCCGTTGTACACGCATTTTACGAAAAAATATTTATCTACAAAATTAAACTAGAAAAAATTGACGTACAATTTATGTATTATAACTTACGCTCATAAAATCAATAGTTTTTGGCGTACGAGCGCCGCAAAGTTATTATTCATTGCACCACCACGTGTACAAACAATTAGTGTCCTGTGCAGCAACGACTGTCGCAACCGAGGGCTGGGTCGCTGTCATTGCAGAGGTAAGTCCCCTGTCTGAGGAGTGGCTAGAAGGCGCCATTCCTCACCTACCGCCTGACGCAGGTGCTTACCGGACACAGGAGTTTCGGTAGGAACCTGTTTTTGATTGAGCACGCCCGGGTGTCATCACTGCGAAGACCGCCCGGAGGACACGGTGGAACATATAACATAACACATATAACATCAGAAACAGGAACTTACCGAACCTACACACATTGTTTGTACACGTTGGTGCAGATTAATACTTTGCGGCGCTCGTACGCCATAAACTATTGATTTTATGAAAAAGTTATCAATACATAAATTTTAGGAAATTTTTTCTACTTTAATTTTTAGATAAATATTTTTTCGTAAATGCGTCGGAACGGAGATATTAATAAAAAACCGTTTACAAACAATGTGTGTTGTACAAACATTGTTTGTACGTAAGTTTTAGGTTCCTGTTTCTGATGTTATATGTGTTATGTTATATGTACCACCGTGTCCTCCGGGCGGTCTTCGAAGATATAGATATTTTTTTTGTTTTAGTTCCTTAGGGGTATGAATTTACACCGTCATTATTTTTAAAACCGACTCACACTTGGCCATTTTCAGATTTTTTCCTTTACCTTGACCTAAAGACCTACCTCCATGCCAAATTTCAAGTCAATACGACCATTAGAAGTGGTCTAGGTTTTTGATGAGTGAGTGAGTGAGTGAGTCAGTCAGTCAGTCAGTGAGTGTATAGTAAAAATAGCGATTTTCTGACGTCAATATCTCAAGACCTACAATAGGTACATTAATGAAATTTTGTATTTTAGATAAGTAAGTAGATCTCGACAGATACTAGAAATTTCATATGCGTAGATAAAATAGATTTTGAGTTATAGGTGGGTCGAACTTGGCCCGAAATGGTTCGTGTAATATAACCCACGGCCGGTGTGTCGGTTTTTTTGCTCGAACTTGGCGGACACACTGCCGTGTGTCTAGATGTCGTGGTGGCCCGCAGGTTTAAGACGTCCACTTCTCATGCAAAGTACCAATGTGACTTTTTCCGAGTTATATGTACTTCCTAAGATTATTTAGACCCAGAACTACAGACTATTACCTAGCGGGCTTACTGGGGCTCTGGCTCGAAAAGCAGGAGTAGGAACGGGGTGGGTTTTAGTCAGTAAGAGTCTGACACTCCCTTTCGCCTCGCCCAAGGCGAAAGAAGTCATTGGATGATTTTCCCCCCCTAAATAAAAAAATATTCAGATACCACTGACAAACGCCTTTAGAATGAGTATCATGGACAATATCGTCTTTCTAATCAAGAATAATTCTCTTTTCTTCCCACCCAGGGTGATATTATCGCAAGCTATAAGACAGAAGCTGCAGCTGCACAGACGAGCTGCTGCGGCACCGGAGCCGCATGAGGAGGATAAAGCCAGGTTACTGCTGGGAGAGAGGACGGTGAGTTACTGTACGGCGATAGTTTTGAAAGGAGTCGTTTTAGAAGTATATTTTGTCAGTCTTGTAATTATACCAGATTAAACTTATGCAGAAGAAGAGACATAGTATCAAAATAAAATAAATTTTAAAAGATCTTAGTTCCTAGGTTCAGGGTTGTTTATTTTTGTAAAATTCATAAAATATGTGTTAGTCTTATCAATCTTAATTGATATTATAGAGCCTAAATGTCAATTTCAATTTTAATAAACAGTGTTGGATCGTTGTATTTGGTAAAAGTACTTTAAGTTATGAGTTTCTAAAGGCTCGTCTCCCTTAGCATATTAGAGGCCATGTCGGACAATGCTGACTGATGTTAATGGAGGTATTAGTCTTTAACAGATTTTTGTTGGCAGTGAAACTAACTCGTGTACTCCCTTCTAGGTGGCGGAAAATAAGCCGCAGAAGAAGAGTACTCCGAGCGTGTTCAAATTCTCAAAATCATAGCGTAAGTGAAGGCTATAGTTTATAGCGGCATTTATGTACGAACCAAACCTATTGACTGTCGCTTGAATACTTAAACGCAACTAGGCAATGATTACCATCGTTTTCTAAGTATGAACACTGTATTTTGTCTTTGTAAGGGATAGTTAGAGATATGAATTCGTTAAGGACTTTATCAACCGAAGGATAGGACCAAAAATTTGACATTTTTGTAATTCAGAGTAAAGAAAATGCATCTTTACTGTTGTTACTTCAATCGGCCGATCTGGAAGTTATTAGGGAGGTCTACGTTCAGTACCCTTAGTATGAGTTAACTTTACGTTTAAAGTAATCGAAACGAGAGCGCAAGCTCTTTGTCAAGTGAGTCATTGTGGCTGATGGTGAGTAGAAAACGAATATGAGATATTGCCAACTGTATTAAACTATAGTTGCGTTTAGGTGTTCAAGCGAATATTTTAAGACATTCTATACGGTTTTATGAGGCTAATATTCTTATAAATGTATACGCTATTTTACAGTGTAATGTTTGTATGTTTGTGTCAATTTTATCGATGTATCGTGAACAAAATATTCTAACTTTTTAACTGTTTTAAATGTGGTTTTAAAGGATGATCTGATTTTGGAAAATATATCAGTATTGGATTGGGATGAAATTAAAATAATGATATTAGATTTGCGCATCATAGTTTTGTATGCGCAATGGACATGTAAGATTTTGGCGCTTATTTGCACTATAAACTATGTTTTAGCTTCGTTGTTACCTGCACTGGCGCGCAAATTTTGCGCAGTCGTTGTATCAACACTGTAGTATCACTTGAAATGAAGTTAATTAGTCTGCGCAAAATAAGTATTAACTGAAAGATCATAAAGTAAATTATTTCCCATATAAAAGATTGCTTAGTGATTTAGCTTCCCCCTCTAACCCAAAGGAGTGAGAGAGAAAGAAAACATTGCCAAAAGTAAGACTGTTGTGATCTTTATACATGTTTGTATGATCTGCTAATGTATTATTAATCGAAATTCTCACACAATATGGTTTAATTTCGTTTACCTCAGATTTTAAAACTCACTCTGTAATGAATTCCGTGTTTTCCGAATTTGAATTGTTATTCCGTGGTTAAAATGTAGGTAGGTTTTTCAATTTTGAAGAAGAAAGTAGAGTCTGAATTAGGAACATAAATGAACTAATAGCGAGTTTGCTATAAATACACCATGTAACCTCAGCTTAATCTTATTGGAACAAAAACAGTGATATTAATATCATGTTATGTCTATGTTTAAATATTTATAGTTTAAAGACTATATGAGTCTTACACATTTGAGCTTTGTGGGTCGACTCTCGTTAATTTAAATTTTCGATAATTCGAACCTCTCTGTGACTCGAAGTTATTAAGAGGTATCTAGAATATCTTTTTATAATTCGAAATAAATCAATACCTTTACATACACTTGGTACCTAATACGAACGAATAAATAATTATATGTAACCAAATGACTCGTTCATTCTAATTTATCGGCATGTAACTCTCGACAATTTGAAGTTGCAGAGAGAAAGGAACAGAACGATCTCAGAACTTACAGAAAGAAGCCTTTACCGGTATTTTGAAGCAAATTTAAATTTCCTGCAATTTTATATGTCTAAATATGTATTTGCAGAGTCCTTCCAGTTTCGAATTAACGAGAGTCGACTCTATTATTATTGTTTTAGTTTAAGAAAAAGTGAGCACCGTATATACTTATGTATTATATGCTTTCATTTATTATATCCCGAGCTGTTTACAAGATGGGTAGGCAAAACTGTAGATTCTGATCGCCGGTCATTCACATATTACACAGATTGAATTTTATTAAACTATTTTGGTTATTAAAGTGTGACAGATAGATAGATTTTTGCATACTTGAATTACTTCGATAATTTCTAATTATCCCGTGATCAGTCAGAACTTCAATACTTTTTTTTTTTTTTTTTATAACGATGTTCACACAAGGATTGTCTCCTGTGTCGTGGGTGCATGTACAAACATATAATTTTGTTGTTCCGAGCGGAAATTGAATCCGCTACACGTTACGCGGCAGCCGGTTACCCAGCGACTGCGCCGACCGTGCAGTCAACTTTTTTAATTTTATTCCAAAGCACCAATTAAGAATACAGAGCATTGCATTATCAATTAAAACCGGAATATGACCACTTTAATGAATGACCCATAATTTGCATAAGTGATTTCCCCGAAGATGTGCTAAGTGGGCTGTCGGCTAATTATAAATCATTAATTAATCATTCCATCGTTAGTGGAACTTGGTATGTGAATTAATTATCGTTGAAATGAAAGTAAATAAAATAATTAAGTATTTTTAGTCTGACGTAACTTCTTTTTTTACTCTATAGTTTAAAAATATGTCTAAATTATTTATTTCAAATAGACCAGGATGGCACTTTTGAACGTCAAAGCAACTACATATAATAATATTAACAATGTCTGTCTGTTGAAGCTATTTGCTCGTTCCAAAATGTAGATTCCTATGGCGAAGAATAGCAAGAGTTTCTGGCTACCACATCAAAAACAGCTGTGAATTGTACCCTAACATATAAAAAGCGTAAAAAGACATTATATAGCTTATTTTCATTTTGAGTTTAAATGCATTTTGTTTGTTTATATTCCTATGATTGCCTTGGAATTGTTTTTAAATATGATTATGTTAATTAACTGTCCGTTTATTTCCAAGTCTATTATGGGAGGATGTTAATTTTCCGTCATAAATGAAATATCTTTGTTTGAAAACCAACGCAAAAGTTTAACTAGAATTAAGATTAAATATTATTTATTTTATATCAACACACGCAATTTAAATTATACATACTACTGTTATTAGTTAAATTTGTTTAGAAATTGTAAAAGACAATTCGAGAAATGTATTATTTAGTTGCTTGATTTATTTTATTGTTTATGTTAAAACTTGAATATTTGTACATGTTGAATATGTTTGGAAATCTCTGTCCAATTGGCTAAAGAATAACACAACCAGGTGTCAATAATCTTAAATTGCAATAACACTTTCACACCGCCAGCCTATAAGTGACCACTGCTGACCAAAGGCCTCTTTTCACACGGAGAAGGTTTGAGCATTAATCACCACGCCTGCTCAATGCGGGTTGGCGATTACAAACTTATAATTAGAAATTATAAGCCCAGGTTACCTCATGATTTTTTCCTATAACGTTTGTCAGTGGTGTCTAAACTATTCTAGAAAGTATATTATATAACACTTTTTTAGTAAATAAATGTTATTTTTCGGTAGCTAAGATGAAATTAAAAATTTAGTTTTGTTCGATTATTTTAATGAGTTTCTATACGTTGAAAAATGTTATTGGATTCTTTAGTTTGGGCAGAGATTTTCTAACATATTATAATGATTCAATTGGTTTCATTATTTAGCACATACTGCTTTGAAACTGCAATGAAGTGATAATAGGCCAAAATGAATAATATTGTTGGCTAATAAAACATTTGTTTTGAATCTGTCAATATAGATCAAATATAATATGTAATTATGTATGTTGTAAGCACAAACGCTAGAGGTACACTCAGTATTGTATATTTTTTGTTGTAAGCGTAAATTTTATATACTTCCAAATGTAGGTAGTAATATATCAGCAATTTATAGAAAACGTACGAGATTCGTATCACTATTATGTATTTGTTAATAAATGTTGTAAATATGTAATGGAGTGTTTATTACTTTGTGTTTTTTACTGAAAAATGACCATCTTACCTTATATGGTTACTTAGAAACCTCTTTAAAAATTAAATGGAAAATTATTTGCTATAAAATGAATAAACTCTAAAGGAAAAATATGAGAACAAATAGCAACACCTTCCATAGAACATTAATCACTGTTCATTCTATTTTAACAAGTCCGTGACCGAATTAGCTTTACACATAAACAAAAATACGTGCACGTATCCAAACGATACACTCATATTACTGGGAAAATGCGGGAAAACTCATCTCTAGTCCCGACTTATTTCCACGGCATTACCTCACCGCGGCCTTGTCGCCGCCGCCGGCCGCCAGTACCACGGCGACCGTCGCGCGGGACGCACGTACCCACCCACTCCGTGACGGACTCGAACATCGTAAAAAGTTATCGAACGACATGAGGACGAATTATGTAAAATACAAGTAGTGTAATAATCAATTTCAAATATTTTTCTGTGTTTGTGAAGATTTGTGTACTTTACTATGGCGTTAGCGTGGTGTGTATTTTTGTGCGCTTGCGCCGGTGTGCTAGGGTTCAATGTGGACATACCCTCAAGGGTTGTTTATAAGGGTAATCCGAATTCTATGTTTGGATTTACGGTGCAGTCGCACGTTGATGGCGATCGGAAAATGTAAGTACAATATTTTTATATTTTCTCTAAATTAGGAGCAGCGTAACTATACACCATAGCTTTTATGGTTTTCGCGCGCGATTGTTCTTTCAGTCTCGCCGCTGATAAAGATAGAATTGGAAATGAGTTTATGGTGGTGATGGAGCGAAATATTTTTGTATCTGGCGCCTGTGTACCGCGATATTAGTCACTGCAGTGTTTACATAAAACTTGGCATACTGTACATTGTACAATATTGTACAAGTTCTCTGGTCGGCCGAGAGAGTTGCTGCATCTGTATGAATGAATTGAACGATTGTTTGGACAAGTGTTCGCCAAATTAAAACTTTACGACTTGCTATCGGTCATGGCTCTAGGTTTTATTATGTAAAGTACTAAAACTAGATGGATTATAGTGTTGTAGCGAGCCAGGAGACATTTGAGGCTCTTGGGGGTCTTCAAATTTTTGCAGATGACATGATGATATCTGTAAAAAAATATGATAAAATTTCAATCTAACATACATTACTGTAGCTAGACAAACAATCTTATTACTCTGCTATGTAAAGAATTCAAACTTCAAGGACTTATAGCACCTGTGTGACCAGTTCGTATTTTTATTATTTCCTTAATTTATACACATAAAACAAAAATTTAGGAAGGCCATTCTACATATACATGGCCAAATGATCTGTGTGTCGTGTTTACAAGGAACATGGTCTAATGTTGCGATTTACAAGATCTAGGAAATATCTAGGCACTAGGAAATGTCTGGGTTCTAGGCAATATAAGTTAGGTTCTAGTAATAAAATCATGAGCTTGAACAACGTTGTTACAATTCCTTTTGAAGTGTCGTTTTCTTGGAGACGTAAAGTGATATTTGTATTTATTGTAGGTTTCAGAACTTTGTGATACTTGGTTTACTTTGAATATAGTTTTGGCTTTTTCATTAGTTTAATAGCATATTTGTTAGTTTTAATATTATCTTCTCAAAATACACAGCAAATAGTTTATTTCGTCTGAAGTGTAATAAAGTGTGTCTGAAGTCTATATAATGTGTAACCGAACCGAAAAATTATATTATGGATTGAAAACCGTAAAAGTTTGTAGTTGAATATTTATAAGACTAAACTTCTACAAAAAATGTTAGAGACACCTCTATCATTTCAAAGACTCATTTGTTTGTAAGCAAGTAATATTAACCAAATTAACGTTAGCATATAAACATGTGAATAAACTATTATTTTACCTCCATATAACTCAAAGCCTAGTTCGTATTCTCGTAAGTATACGGCCACAAGGTAAGCAGCTCAAGAGCGTATATTGCGCGATGACATCACTGCGTCGGGAGGCGAGAGTTTGAGAGCCGACCGCCGCGAATTTTAGCAAACGATCGCGTTTATTGAGCGTTCATGATTGTAAACTGCTCCAGTCACTAAGTTCAAGTGGCCAACTTAATTGAAGTCTGGCTGGACAAAGATAATTTTAATATATTCTAGAAATATGTACTGAGTTTCTTGAAATTGATATCTGACAAGACTAAATAAAGACAGTTGATTTCAAAAGGTCATTGATCTGCTAACTCTAATTATATTATACCAAATTGATGCTAATATCTTAAGTGATTCATATAACTAACGAACAACGAAATAATGTGTTAAAAATTATTAGTATTTCTGCAAACTCTAGACCAAAACTCTCATGAATACAACGTACAGTTTTTTGGACGCGGTTACTACCGTCTAACAGCTCTCAAGGACATTTTAATTACGACTACAAATTAACGTAGACACGTTAGTGTTTAAAATTTGTAAATTATACACATCATAAATACTCGTATTTTGTACTAGGACTGTTACTAATGCTGTAATTAGTGATAGCACTCCAGAGGCACTTCATTTTTTGCAGCTACCCCCCAAGTAAAATGATTAATTATGTGATTTTTCACAAAACTGGTTCACCTAATTAATGAGCAATTATAATAATGACTTACTCCGAGAAATGAGCCAACTAATTACCGTATATTTATGTAACGCAATTATTTAATACTTGGCACATTTCTTATAAAAAATAAATGGCGGTTCAATTAGGTGGGTAGGTTTAATTAATGGAGTTCCGAACAAGTGACTCGCTTTAAATTTTTAATGTTGAAACGCATTGCGTGAATTGGAGCGGTGATTACTTATTCCGATAAATGCACTTATTTAAATGACTTTTTAAGGTGTTCTTATTATTTAAGTGAAAGTAGGTATAAACTAATAATGACTTAAAGTACAAGTAATTACGAACAATATAAACATATTGTGCACTATTATGTCATTCAGCTAAATGACATCTAAGAAAAACCTCCATTGTCTCTCCGTCAGTCGTCAATTTTGACTTTTAACAAACTTTTTCATTTAATTCAAAACCCACCCCGTAGACAATGCAGCGCAAATTCATACCGGATATACGTCACATGCACAGCACATGCGCAGGCGCAACGTGCGCCCTTTTTAACTTTTTTTCAAACTTAATTTAGTCGTGAATGCTATTTTTGTTTGTCGAGGGTGGTGCTTTCTGCTTGATTTATACTTACACGAGTTTACAAGTAATACTGTTTCGGGTTTTAAAGCAAAAAGCTACTGGGAAACAATTTGTCTTCTGGCTGTTTGGGAACGACCTTTCGCAGTGCATTGTCAATGGTTTTTTTTGGTGTCAAGTGCAGCAACAAGTGCGGGCAATATGTGGCGACGACATGTTGCAGATTGTGTTCCGCTGGTGACATTTTCCTTTCTGTTCGTTTTGGTGAATTAGTTAGTTTTTGGAAATGTATTTTACATTACTCATTACTTTTTTCTTTTAGTTTAGATTTGTCAATAGCGACTCCCTCCAAATATATGTAAGTGTTGACTGCTAATAGCGATAAAAGCAACCAAACTTCATTTAATAACTTACTAATTAAGGTTTTGACGATAAATTACAGAACTCTCAGTCAAAGTACTAGGAACTCATAAACCTAAAGAAGCTCTATTACACGGAGCACGTAGCTACCATCTTTAAAGCGGAGATTTATTCGTTAAATTCTCTCCGATATAAACAAAAGACGATGCCTCCTCCCGAGGGCTGTAACTGCCTATAACACACATTTTTAGTCCGAACATGTCATTAAGTTCGTGAGCGAGTCACAACACTTCTTTATCCGACTAATGGTGGAGATAAGTAATGAGTTAGTTGCGCATGCGCAGCTGTGCCCAGAACTCTTTTATTGATCTCTGATCGATGTTTAATGGAGTTTCTGTCGTCGGCTCAGGCGTTTGGGATGTGGTTTTGTCATTTATCAACGTTTTATAACTTGTAAATGTGATTTAAAATGGCTGATGTTAAGGAATTTCTTTGAAAATGTTGTTTAGAATGATGTGGTAGAAATCTGGTGCAGACAATAAGAGCTTTGAGTTTTTTTTGGTCTTAGTATCAGTTTTTTGTCATGCACTTGAGAGGTGTTGTTGTGATTAAGTCGTTAGGTGGTTTTTATGAGATTTTGATTTGAGCTGTACTTAGAATCATTTAATGGTTATTGTTTTCGGAACAAAATCTTTACTAAGGAATAGTTTAAGTAATAATTAAATATCTCTGAGTGTGGCAGTAACACTGTAAGCTTTAAACTAAACAGTCACCAACAGGATGGACTTTAAGAATTATTTTAAGTTTACCATGAATGTAGATGTTTTGCTCAGCTTTATCTACAACTTTTGAGTTACAATAAAAATGTGTCATCATCCTGAGATCTATAACATCCAGATAACAAAAAACCCATAAACTAAAACTCAACCCTAAACAAGTATAATTAGATATTGTCACCATTCAAATCCAACCATGTACGAGTAACAAACACGAGGATCTTTTATGTTTCTACCACAGACTTATCGGTAGAAATATTTGTTGAAAAAAATGCGCCTATTATCAGTGGCAACGATAGTTTGCTGTGAATCGGTGCTTGTGCATGTTCGTGTCGAGATAACCTATGGACCACACGATGCCCCCTTATCTCCTCACCGGGACAACTCATCTCTTAAAACTGATATTTTTAGATGCATCGTTGTGTTTTGTTGAAATATGGATGTAAAACTGTTTTGTTGGTTTTTAAGATTTTGTTTTTGAATTGCCATTTTTACGTTTGATTCTGATTTTATGATTCTGATTTTGTAAAAATTTTTTGGTTAACTGATATTATTTTTTATCTACAATGTTTAGGCTATATTTTTATAAGAACTATCGTGAGACATACTAAATTAACTAAACTTTTTGGTTTACTCACGAAATTAATGGAGAAAAGCTCTACTAGTTTCGCTTTTCATCATGAGCAGCGTGCGCAGACGCGGCGACTTCGACATACTCTGAATATTGTAGAGAACCTTTGACGATTTTAAAACCGAAAAAATGGTGGTGTTTATGCTAAATTTTATTTTTATTTTATAGTTTAGGTAACCTACGGTTAGTGCCTTGATTCTTCTCAATAAAATTACGGAAGCAGAAATAAAATGCTCTTTATTCAAATGACCTTGTGGAACGAAGCAATGATAGATGCATTAACTACACTTTGTAACAAGACTCATTTGATGCTGCATCCTAAACTGCTTCTACCTATTTAGCAATAAATAGGTAGGTACTCTGGTGTGGGAAGGAACGTTCGTGTATTAACTGTAAGGAACAAAAGGATTTTTTATGATATAAGCCGGTAAACGAGGTGTTGGATCACCTGATAGTAAGCAATCCACCCATGGTTACTAGTGCGTTACCGGCCTTTTGGGAGTTAGGAATTTAAGAGTGTTGGGGAATCGGATTGGGTCGATTGGGATTTGCTATGGTCAGACCTGGATGGATGGATTTGTCAGACCCCTTATGCAATAGACTGTCACTGGAATTAGGACAATTAGGTCTTGTATATAAAAAAAATAATAGTGATTAACCTTTTCATTTTATAATGTGTACCTATATTCCTCTAACAACACAACTATGTATCTTACAACAACGTTTAACTCAACCATTTAACAATTTTTTGCAATGCATCAGAATGATGACAGATATGTACATAAGTAAAGTATACTTACGTCAACCATTTTATAAGTAAGGTCGTATTCGTCATGCGATTCTCGTTATTCTTTACTTGCAACGTCTTACAGGTAATATTTACAATAACAAGTAAATTAATGACAAGAAAACTGAGGGACTTTGTTATATGTATTGATGACAGTATGTCTCGTACAGTCAGCCATTGATTCACTGCTATGTAGGTGTATTTACTTCGTAGGTTAATCTGTGTTTAGTTATAAGAATTCTTAACGTAATTTTCTAGGTCCGTTGATAAAGAAATGTATGAATGGTTTTCTGTTAGTAAATATGTATAAGATTATAATTATGTATGTGTGTGTGTGGTGTGTTAATATTTATTTGCTAGCATAAATCGTTAGCTATGCAATAAATTACCTACATGACTAACACCTAATGTAAATCACTAGGTATTAAACGTAGATAGTATATGGGGTATATGTACACAGGTGGTAGAATAATGGATCCCACCAGTCTCATGGGTTGATGGGTCACCACTCAGTCACATTGATGTAGATATCTGTAGCTATTCTTTAGGAAATGTTTAGAAATGAAAATATATCAAATAAACTAAACTAAAAAGTTACCAAAAAAAGAAAACAATGTAAAGCAAACTCTACCGATACATTTCTCAAAAGAAGATTCACGTTGATCGTCTCTGATCGTGCGCCGGCGCAGTCTCCGTGACCTCATTACTAATATGGCGCCCGCCAACGACCTCACAACGTCTGAATACACTTTGTGCTGCAAAATGTTCTAATGTTTGATAATGTTACTTTATCTTTCCAAAATGTCAGGCTACAAGACCTAAAAGAGATTTCTGACAAAAATATTTGTGGTTCGATGTCATAACTTAGCTTGGAAAGATTGGCCGTGTTTTTTTTTTATACAACCACATATCTACTTCAGTGCCTGACCTGATTTTTAAACCTAATGTTTACCATGTATACATATTATGAAAGCGCTCTTTGTTTAGAGATAGAGGTTCGAAATAGTGTGGCAATATTTTCAATTCTTAATTCAATATACATATTACATACACATAAATTATGCACGATTCCAAAGTCGACTACAATGCCAGAAATCTAAGCGCCTGTTTCACCACCGGCATACAAGTGCCAGATAAACTTATGTCACAGATACTGCATACAAATTACGTTCTTAATCCTGATACATAGAGACTATCCAGATATTGTGAAACAAGTCCTTAGTCTAATAAAACATTTCTTACACAGATTCTACCAAAATACGTGTCAACTGAATGTCAAAAAATAAACACCCATTCACCCGATATCTTTACCCACACACAACCCATAAGTGAAGGCGTTTAAATAAATACACAACAATATTATTTACACATATTGCCGTCAAAAAAACAAGACTTCCTCTCACTAGTCACACTACTGGTTATTTTTTTCTACTGATGTAGTAGGTTACGTAGTTTTGCTTGCCAACTGTTTTAAAATAGATTCTGTTGATTATCTATTACCTATTTTTAGCACAGATTTCATCTTGTATTTGTGGCTAGTAGGTAGGTAGACCCATTTAATTTTATTCATATCTTTTAGTAGCTACGAACGAATGGATTCTACTTCTGTATTTTATGAATTAAACATTGTGAAATGTTCATTCAGTTTATTATAATAAAGAGGATTATTTTTAGAGTTACAGACAACGCTGTTTACCTTGCGTTGCGTTTGATTGTGCGAGGTTATCAGAGTCCCAATTACCCCCTCTCCAATTTTCCCGATTCCCCAACAACTCTTAAATTCCTAACCCCCTAAAGGCCAGCAACGCACTTGTAACGCCTCTGGTGTTTCGGGTGTTCATGGGCGGCGACAATTGCTTACCATCAGATGATCCGTCTGCTCGTTTACCGGCTTATACCATAAAAAATCTGAATAATAAAGACTTCATCTACCAAAATAGTAGTAATAAAAAAGTATATATGTTTATGATGATATTATAACATTATTATAACCTTCATGTAAGTGCAAATTGTCAGTTAAAACTCAATTATGGACTGTTGAAATTAATTAATTGGTTGGACACCATAATTATGGCGTGGTAAAGCTATCAGACTGTCTGATGTTTCGTTGGTCAAATTATCGTATCGCTACACATAAAATATTGGAAATTATCGGTAATAGGTAATGTTTATAAGGGCTGATTACATATTTGATAGAAACCAGGCAACACTTTGATAAACCCAGCCTTTCAAGCTGCTATGTCCAACCCGAAAGAAACAGAAGACCGACAGAAAGCTGGAAAATTTTCTAGGTATGTAGAGCACAGCGTACCTATAATGTGTTATGTTACCTACAGACTGTTGATGGTTAGTTCTAAACTGGAGAATACTTTATTTTACATATTTCTCACTAGCTGTGCCCGCGACTTCGTCCGCGTGGAATAGTTATTTTAGGCATTATATTTATTTTTGCAAACAACTTTCTCAGCTTCATAAATTATATCTGTTACCCACGGTTAATTTGTGCATTGAAAATTCGTGATAGCACTGGATTATGATTATAGGGACAATTCACACTCATTTCTATACTATATGTGTTTCCACTGTTTTCCGGATACCTGCGCCTATAGGTTGGGTAACCGCCACCCCGGTTTGTGTTTCAGAAATAAAATTCCTAGGGTACTTTTTAGATGGCCTCGCTACATACGCGTTATAGCAGTGGTAAGTCCCCTCTTTGAAGAGTGGCTTGAGAGGCGTCACGGCGTCCTCACCTACCGCCTGACGCAGGTACTTACCGAACACGGAAGTTTTTCGGTTGGTACCTGTTTCGAATTCGGCGGGAGGAAACACCCGGGCGTTTCGTCTGGGTGTCGTCATTGCGAGGACCGCCCGGAAGATATGGTGGAGCATACAGTGGCGGTGTGCATTGCATGTGCTGAGCATCGCCATGTCCTTAGGGATGTGAATGGCGACCTCTCACGTCCGGCTCTAGTTCAGGCCAAGGAGCGAGGGGGAAAGGGACGCCGTCTCCCCCTTCTGCGAAGCAGTCATCCTAGCTAAGGAGGAGGCGGAGCGCGTGAGGGAACGATCCTCTTCACGCCCCAGCCGCCGCAGAAGACATTCCGGGCGTCGAGGATCGCGTGACGATCCCCGGCCACCGTAAGTGCGGGTCTGCGGACGGCGAGTAAGAGTAGCTCGTCGCCCGATCAAAACCAGACCCGTGCGTACCGTGCGTCGCGTTCTGTGGTCAATGATTAAAAAATGATTTACTTCGTTAGTAAGACTATAATTTTTTTGAGTATAGTTACACCAGGCTCCGCGTCGTTCGCAAACAATGCCTCTCCTCCTGGCAGCGTCGTGTTTCGCACATCATGCGGCGCGGGTGAATTTTATATTGGAGTTATTTTAAAATTGTAATATCTTCTAAGATGTTTATTGAAGTTTAGTGATGTCAAAGACAATTTTGTTCACAATTAAATACTCTTAATGAACAACACATTTATTTCGATAAAGATTAATATTTTTTCGTTAATACAACTCTTAACAAATAATGCATTAATTTCGACCCAGTTTGATTACCATAAAAACGATTCTAGTAAGTTAATCCTAAAAGATAGACATATACTGTCGCGGACTTTTTTTAGATCATTTTAAGAGGAATAATTCTTTCATACATATAATTTTCGTATCTTGAACCATTTTCGCAGCGCACGCAACGGAAGCCCTCAAGAATTAATAATTTCCCCCGTTTTGTCCACATTTTCCTTTATTTCTTCGCTCCTTATAGTTATAGCGTGATGTTTTATAGCCTATAACCTTCCTCGATAAATGGACTATCCAACACAAAAAGAATTATTCAAATCGGACCAGTAGTTCCGGAGATTAGCGCGTTCAAACAAACAAACAAACAAACAAACAATCAAACAATCAAACAAACTCTTCAGCTTTATAATATTAGTATAGATTTTTTAAAAACGTTACCTAACGTTTTTAATCGCCAGACACATGACACCCAGACCTGAAACAATATTTTTCGATCATACAAAGAATTGCTCCATGAAAGCGAATTTATAGATAAACAGATTATGTATATCCATGTGGTGTGATGCGTTATTAGTTACAGCTATTATCTGGTACACAACGGAAGTTGTACACTAAATAGTACAACGATTATTTTTTACTGTTTTCACAATGATATGGCGCGTTAGCATTTTTGTTTATCTCAAATTATATTGTCAATTGGTCAGCAGTAACCACTTATAGGCTGTTAATGTATGGTCTAGAATAAACGGCATACAATGACCTAAGTCACAAAAGTCCCTCGGCCCTGATGCAGACAACAACGATTCACCATGACCTAAGGCTATTTCCATTTAAGCTTGTACTTATTTATATTTATTTGCAATTATTCTTATAAAATTCTCCTTTAAGGAATTCTGTACCTAAATGACGTCACAAAAAGAGGTCAATGTTATTAAAACATTGTTTTTTCCCTCAAACATGTGCTGATGACTGAATTCTGTGTAAGTGTATCGTTCTCCTTGACACAGTGCGCGGGCGCACCGCGTCAGCGCTTTTAATATAACGTGATTGTGTGCGTGATTGGTACACATTGCACATGCGTGGGATAGGTGTTGGAAATGAGATGTGTCTTGGGTAAAGATGGTTTAAAACAACCATGCGATTAACGATAATATGTACTAAATAAATATATTTTTTTTAAATAAATGACAGAGTCTGTAATTACATCAAATCTCTTAAAGTAATTGTTAAACGTCAGTGCTTTCCTTTGTGGATTCCCGTTTAAAAAAAAACCGTTTTTGGTTGGTATAATTGATACGGCGCTAGCTACGCCCCTGTTTAAAGCACTATCATGATTATCCTGACACGTTTATTATCAAGCTATTAATTACATAATAACTAAAGCTTATCTTGTAAAAGTTTACTAATTGCTGCTTTCCGAAACTGTTTCAGTATCGCGTTAATTCGTCAATATTATCATTAAAGTAATCACCTGTCTTTAATGAGAGCTGAAGATATTAATTACGCTTATCTTTTTTTATATATATATTTTATATTACGGTTCAGATAATCACATCAAGCACATCAAAGTACCCAAACATCACAATAACTTCATAAAACTTTCAACTTTATTACAAAGTCTGAAGGTCGAATATTGGTTAAAGGAATTTGAATCATTGGTATAGGTCTATATGCTGGTGGTTACTATTATATCGAAATAATTAAATGTCACTAGCCCTGCCAACTCTCTCTACCAATATGGGTATGAATATAATCAATAAGCCGATTAATTCTTGCGAAATTTTGATCTGATTTTTTTTGACTTTCACTCTTGTAGGTTTGTGCCCTTTAGTCTTTAGTGTGGGTTTTCAATGTGATTGAGGTTGAGCAATAGAATCGTGAAATACCTCGTTGGTCCAGTGGTAATAAAGTATGATTGTTATGAGCCAATATTAATAACCAATCGTAATCTAAAATCGAGATTTTAATACCTAAGATCGAGGTCTTAGGTCTTTCAGAGGAATTAAATAGACTAAAATGTATGTATTAATAAAAATCTACATAATTATGGGGAGTTTTCAGATTTTAGAATCATTCAGTATTTAGTAATCTGTCTAGAATTATAGTCAATGTTTGGCAATCAAGAATATTGGGAGTACCTATTATAATTGCATCTTTGAATATTTTAATACATAATTACAAGAAATAATGTCCAGAGATAGCTAATAGTTATCTACCCAATAACTATCTAATACACTCTTAAAAGGCTTCTCTATTTACTTAACGACAGGAACTTCTTACTAACAGAAATTGGTCATCAATTTGGTGATTGGTCATCTAAATTGCCGCGAATTCCGTTGACTGTCTCTTGTCTGCGTAAGCGCAAAGATTGCGTTACACTAGTCGACTAGTCCATTAGTCATACAGAAGGGCCATCAAATTAGATATTCATTAACCACACACACACACACACACACCTACTCAATATGGTGCAATGGCGGAAGGCCTGTGTTACATTACGGAAGCAATACCTAGATTGGGAACAATACAGGTATAATTTTAAGGCCTATAACAATTAAATTTCTTATTTATGTTAGACTGCTTCGTTCGTCGTGAATATTATAGTGGGTTCTGCTGACAATTAAGGACTGGTCGAAATCCAAGTCATTGTAATTTGTAGTCCATTTTGCGACCACTTTGCCGATAAGTCGGTTTTACTAATGATTGTTATTATGTTTTTCAGCTAACCCGCGTAACTGTTCGACGAGGATCCCTGAAAGGATAGATAGAGACTCTCATACACTCGTCTTTAACTGCTATCAGAAAACTGTTGAAAGCAAATCCTCCACTAACCTAGGTCACCGGTGAACTACGTGGCAGTTAACATGTTAGATGTCTCTGAGTGCGTCAGTTAGTTAACCAACTCGTGAGTGTTTACCAGTTTCTTTGTATAAATAAAAGATTAGTAACGATATTTATCACCCGATTATATCATCGTGTACTGATTCAAGGTGGACATAGCGTCATTGATGACTGTTGAATGACTGTTCGAGGAAGTCAATGAGAGCCTGTTTCACTGTTTGGCTGTTTACTATTTACGGTCAATTAGTTGGCGATCGGTTTTTGTGAATGAGTACTTAATATTGGTTATTGTTTTGTGATTTCTTAATGTGTTATGTGCGTCACTTCTTTAGTACCAGACAGGGTAACTGTACCTCTGCCTCTGTAGAGGTAGTGGTGTCCATTTACCACATAACACTTTTCCTCTAGTTATTTTGTCAGTCACTTGTAACAGGAGATGAATCTGTTACGGAAAACAATTCCAATCTCTGTGTGACTTCCACCTGACAAACAGACAAGATACAATACCACCAACTGTACTTTTTCTTCTCCTCTAATAAATAATATCTTCTGATTTATTTCGTTGGGGGATCCAAGACTGTTATTCACATCTCTGGGTCGCGCCGAACATCAGGGTTCCTGTGTTTTCATGGTTGTTACTACTGTTGATCCAAATATAGTTCTAACAGGACAATATTGTCCTATAGAAAAGAGACACCAACTGTACATAAGTACGACCACTTAAACAATAGTCACGACTCAACACACGAGTAAATACCAAACACAATTACAATAAGATTTATTTTAATAGTTAATGTTTTTATTGTTAGTTACAGTGTTCCAACAATAACTAAACACAAAGACAACATCAGTAAAATTTAATTTACAACGGAACTAAAGTTCTTGTATCCCAATTGAGTACGAACTTAACTACGAACTTCCAATGGACGTCTCTATGACACTGATAGGGCTGTCGCAATCACGAAATAGTTTTTATGCTAGTTAATATTAAGGATTACGAAGTCCACCCAGTCCATCCAATGACTTCCTAATTGGGCGATTCGAAGCGACCTGCATCCTGCGACTCTTTGTGATTTGAAAATTTCAAATAACATTTCAATATTTTGCATAAATGACAGGCTGGAAGAAGTAACATTGCTATAAATGATGTTTAAGTCATAAAATCTTTAAAAATTTTAAAGGACCAAAATTATAGCGTTTTATGCTTTGTTTAAAATTTCGTCTACAACTTCCGACTGTCATGTGGCAACCTTTACCCTAAAAAAACTACCGGATATAATGGTGACCGAGAACTGCCCAGATGTGGCGCCCGCGCACCAAGTGCAGGCTTTGTATGCGCGTGCGCACCCGAACGCCGGATGCCCCGCCATTAGCCGGAAACGACGTCACATTAAATTCTAATTGTTATTTAAATGCAATCAGTAGGCTTTAGCGCTTGTGAATGCGATTATTATGCGAAAGAGGTGTTTAGGCAAATGTTATGTTTGCTGAATTAATATAATTACCTAGAAGTAACTTTGAATGAACGGGATGCGCATTCTTGTCTGCGGCAAGGAATAACCTTGTTGTAAAAATACCCAACAAATGTATATTTTTTCTTAGATAAGCTCTACCTCTTATCTGTTTTAACCCATTCGCGAGTTTTAACCTAAGTATCTAAAGCCTGAATACTGAAACGCTACTCAATTTTAAGTTGTACTTAAATATCGTGCTATCTCTTTCATTTTCAAAAGAATTTTTAGGGACAGAACTGTTTCTGAGAGTGTCTTATAATTGAGTGACGTTTGAGTATTTGACCATAATTCCTTTTTTGTGCACGAAGATTGACTAGTCACAAACTACCTCTTTAATATAAATAGAAGCCCAGTTTTTGCCTGGTTTCACATTATATACTAATAATAAATGTTCTACAGTTAGAAGTTGACCCTGACTGCAACCAGTTTGTGCTGAATGTCAGTATTTTATGCAGATTGACTGTTATTTGACTTTCAATCTCTAAATTAAGTGAGAGGACATGTTTTGGCAGGTAGTTTAGATATTTTGGATGATTGACTTTCTAAACGTATGCTTACATAATGACATGTGTTTTAATCCTGCGAGGGGTAGGCAGAGGAGCAGGTGTATGGTGGTTACACTCTATTTTAGGAATAAGCCGGTAAATAAATAATCAGACGGATCACCTGATGGCAATCAATCGCCGCCGCCCATGCACACTCGAAACATCAGCGGCGTTACCTATCTTATACCTTGTTTGTCCCTACCTGAAAATTGAATTTGATACTCCTTGCTTGACAGTCGCGTTTGCAACCATTCAACCAGTCACTTATCCTATATTTTACTATTGTTCTTTTCAAAACCAAAAAGTGCAAGAATACTAGCACTACTAGTCAACTCTATTTATATTAGCTGACTTCATTGTCTAAACAAAAAGCAAAGATCAAACATAGTCAGGTTAAGTTAAGTAATTAGTGATGCATTAAAGTGGGACAAGTGAAGTTACGTAGATAACGTTATCACACACATTGAACTTACAATTGAAATGGGTCGGCTAGTTGAATATTAATTAGGTGAACTGCTAATCTATCTGTGTGCATGTATTATTGTGTATTATCGGTAGTTTAATGTGTTTTGTGTCGTATTAGTGTTATGTAAAGTTTGTATTAAACGATTAGACTGTTAGATTAAATAATAGGTATCTATCAGAATAATCTGACATCATACTGAGGGTTTAGTACGAGCGCTCTGATCTGAACTCTTACTAAGGGTACTGATTGGTTGCTTCATTCGAGCCGGCCAATCAGAACGCCGAATGCGCTCTTGTTTCGATTTCGTTTAGCGTAAAGCAAACCTATACTACGGATACAGTCATGCTTAATGAAAGTACAAATAATAAAATTTCGAAATTCATTAGTTTTATATATTTGTCCGTCATCCAAATATGATACATGACTATACCTATCTTTATCATTCTGGACCTAATCTTTATTCTGTCACTTCAACAATATCAAACAAAACACAATGCAACTTTATGATTTGTAATTTATACCGTAGGTAGTACAGATATAAACAAACCCACCAACTAAAACTAGTATAGAAATAGACTAATGTTCATCAGAATCTGATGAGACGGGAAGCTGACCGCAAGAGAGAGCCTGATGATTGATGGAATGTTGAAACATCATGTTCACGTCAACCCAGGAAGTTTGTGACGTGGACGTCAGACGTTCCTCTGTCGGGAATCGAAGTGACGCCGCGGGAGATCGCCGTGGATGCTGTGAATGAGATGGTCTGGATTGATGAGGCTTTGATGCTGCAACGCGTGCGTTTGGAAAATGTGTTGTGTTGTTTGTTGGATTCAAGCGTGACTGTTGAACACGATATTTTAACTTTGATTCAAAGTTACCGAGATATGGCTGATATATTTGACTGCTTTTTAGGTTGTGTCATGATTAAAATTACAAAAAATTAATAACTCAATTTAATGACATACAAAATATTCTGAATACATAATCTTATATGTATTTAAAATTCAGGTGCTGTTAGTTAGTCTCGCTAAAACTCGAGAACGGTTAGACCGATTTGGTAAATATTAGTCTTAAATGATTTGTGAAAGTCCAGGGAATGTTTTAAAATGCGAGAAAAAATAATGTTTAATTCGGTACAAAGTTTTCAGAGCCACCTAGTTTTGAATAAAAAAATCAAGTGTACATTTTACAATACCCTAGATATTTCGCCCTAACCCATCACCCCATCAGTCGATTAAAACCGTGCAGTTTAGGGTTATAACTATAGTCATCGTATCGTCACAACTCACGCAATCAGTTTGGGAATTTCAGTGACGAATCAATGCATGACTAGGTTTGTAAGAAAAGTGTTTACCGTTAGCACGTACACCTATTAGCCATTATAATGACGAAAGATGTTTGGACGACAAAATTTTAGGTATTGTAGTTATTTTCCTTAAACAATGATTGTAGTGTACTAGCGTGGAATAATACCTAATCTTATTCATTCATTCATGGCTTGTGGTAGGTTATTTTTCCTGTAAACAACTTTGATCGAGAGGAATCCCTCATTTTTGTAGGTACTATGATAGGTAGCAATTGTCTGCATTATTCTTCTTCTTTTCTTTCTTTTCCTAAATTTACTATTTAGGAAAAGTTTTAATGTCTTTCTTTATCGCACTACTATATCAGGTATGAGTATATCTTATCTAATACTAAATACCTATTAAATAAAACTTTTTATAAAAAGTCTAAGAACTTTCTCCGATGTCTTAAAAATACTATACTGAAAACCGCATCAAAATCGGTTCAACCAAACGCGAGATAATCGCACACAAACATACATAGGTCAAACAGAGAACCTCCTTTTTTGAAGTCGGTTAAAAAGAAAACATTTGTATGTAACCTACCAAAAAGAATTCTGTCCTCAAAACTCCAAAGCTCATAGTTACACACGTTTCTAGTACAATAGTCAATAGCCAATAGTACTCTCGTCCAAAGTTTAAATATCGAACAGCCGCTACAATTAAGGCAGCGACCATATGGCGGGCGTGCGCGTGGGCATCGTGACGTCACACTCCATTCACCGCCAACTACGGTGCACGCTTTATTTGGTCCGGGAAATTAGTATGACGATTATGTCGTAGGCTTTTATATGTAGATCATGGATCATAGATCATAAAACAAGAAGAATATTCTTCAAGATTGTAAACCTTTTTTAGAATTTCTCGTACTCCTATGGGAACCTATAAAGTTTTAACAGTAAAAGCAGTTCTACAGAGGACCTGGTGTGATGGCTACCATCAGCTAGCCTATAAGGAATGTTGTAACATTTTACTGTATAAAATTGAAGACCACACTGTACACTATGGATGCATTAAAGTGATTTGATTTGGAGTGGAGATACTGATTGTGGTTTTAGTGTGGTTTCCCAGACTCTACCACAGAATCCCACTGTTCCTATTCTTTAGTCCTATAAGAATCACTTTTAGAATGAGATTCCTTACTTCATAAGAAAAGTATGTACAGTAAAAGCAGTCGTTTTGCATATCTTTCTGCTATGTATGTTAAAAAAAGAAGAACTGTCCATCTGTATTCTGTACCCATTGAAGTGTAGTGTAAACTAATTAATATTCTAAAACCCAACGTTTAGTGGAGCGACATATGGTACACTCGTTCCGTTTTTTATTTCAATACGTGGGCTGCCTTTTTATCAATGGCCACGCAAAAACTGTTTGTAAGCAGCTTACAAAGTAATTACATGTTTATGTTCTAATCTTATGTCAACATCAAAGTCAAAATGTTTTTGTTTGACTTTTGACAAATATCTTTATCTGTCAAGATATCATTTGACACTGGATAACGCAGCTGAACAGGACTCTCTATTTTTGATAAGTTCAAATGTGGAGGTTATGGCAAACCCTCTTATATAGAGAAGAAAGAACCTTAGTCCAACACCAGGTTGTCGCTGTCTGGCTGTTCTTGGCGATGATAATGATGGTAGAAAAGCTGTATAGCTTTGATTGACTATAATTGGTAACGGATGGTGTAGGCACTACTTCTGACAAGTCTTGGTATTTACATACACATACATACATAACCTCAGGCCTGTTTCACATGTGGGTAGAGAGAGACTATGAAACGCCAATTGCTACGAATCTTACATACCTCTTTTCGTCTTTCGCTTCATCAACAGTCATCAGTATTTTGATGTATGTCTCAGGTATGATTAGTGCATCTAGGTAGCTAGTCTGACCTTCGTGGTTTTAGAGGTTAGTCTGACACATAATAAGTTTACAAAGAACCTAAGTAAACGTGTTTCTTTTCGAAACGTGATCTTATGTATGAATCATTTCGTCGCCATGATTCATAATTTGTATAAAAAGAACTGAGTGTGTAGTAAGCTTGGCGAATGAACGCCCACAGTTATAATAAAAAACTTTACATAATATACAAATATTTGCTTGTTTGCTGAATAGCTGTTAATGTGCACTCCCTAGTAGATTAGGTCGGTCATACAAAATACTATGGAAATTCCAGGTTTGCGAAAATTCTTAGTAACTCAGCGACTCAGCAACAGTGGCTTAAATTGTGTTGTACTGTACACATAAGTAGATAACTAACAGACAGAGGTATATTTTATTTCGAGTCGAGTTTTTTTTTAATTTGATGGGTCAACGTTTGGGTTATGGTTGAGTGGTTTGTAAGGCATCTGCCAAATGAGGTGTAAGGATTATTAAGGTGCGTTTTTAACACCAGAATACTTAAACGCTACTCAATTCTAAGTTGTACTTAAATATCGTGCTATCCCTGGCATTTAGCAAAAAATATAGTGACAGAACTACATTTGAGAGCGTCTTAAAATTAGGTAGCATTTGAGTATTCGGGCATAAGACAAGAAAATGGTTCATTACCAAACTTAGTTTTGAAACTTACACTTGAAATGCTCTCGATATACTATCATTACGTCCATACAATGTAGCTTGTTCGTGGTACCAGCAGAGTTATGATATTAAGTTATGTTTCACCTACAGCTATGATGCTGTTCCTAGAACGTCGACGGTGACTGTATTCGGTGCGCCTACGCATGACATATGGCGGGCAGTGTAAACAACGCCTCTATTGTACAACAACTGTTTTGTTTGTTGTAGGATTGTGTTTAGGAAGCTATTTGAGACTGTTATATAAATCATCACGCTTATTTCTTCCTGAATGGGTAGGCAAAAGTCTGTACATTCATTCATTTTCGGCTCTTACAAACGGAATTCTAAATACGAAAAATTTCACTAACAAATTGAATAAATTATAGCCAATTTTTCAATTCTAAGTGCGTAAATCCACTTCTCACGCTTCCGGTGGTCCATGCGCCGAAGTGAAACCAGACCTGCGCAGGCGCAAGTAACTCTATACCAGCAAGATTTACGACCGAATTGACCCTAGTACCGTTCACCGACTTTATAGACCATGTTAGATGAAATTAATTGTAGCTAATCTTTGTTTTATTATTATTTATAACAGTTGTTATATTTTTGAAGTGTGGAGTTTCGTTACGTGTGTTTCGTCATACATATTATGTTATGGTGTGATAAAAATTACCCTGTTTTTGGTGATTCATTGGGCCGTTTATAAATGTATGTATAGTATGTCTTAGAAATTGAGTGATATTTCCAGTTTGATCTTTAGTTCCTATAAATAATTGTAGCAACTTACAATTTTGGATTTTTTGAAAAAAAATCTCACTTATAAACCGCTTAGGCTCGTATTTCACGTAGATAAAAAATAAACATCGAATTCTTTTAAGATTTTATTTTATTACATTTTTATTTTATCAAACACTGAAACGGAATTAAAGTTCAGCCTGTGTAAAAATAAAAATAATATAAAATTCACTTCCCATTAAGAGATAAGAGATCATTGACATACAAATGTTGGGATGAAAGGCCTATATGTAGTATTTCAGCGCTAACATTATCATGGCGATGTTTTTTTATTTAATGACTTATCTTCTACGCATTATAATTTAGAGAATTTGGTTAGAATATACATATATGTATATAAGTACAATTAGAGTAAAGATAGATATAGTAAGATTGCTTATTGTCATCGCCCCTGCTCTTTCCATGGGTACCGTGAGAGTTGATTAAGCGATTAGGACTGTACAGATTTGCGTTGCCGGCCTTGGGGGTTAGAAATTTAAGGGTTGTTGGGGAATCGGGATTGAGATGATTGGGGAGATCCAAATACCCCTGGTATTTGGATCTCCGGTAATCTCACTGTGACAACGCAAGCGTTATTTCACGTCAGTTTTCTGTAAAGTCGTGGTGTTACTCCTGTTGAGCCAGCTCATTCGTGCAGAAGTATAGCTCTCCCACACTTAAACTATGTTTTATATCAGCCAGTATGATGGGACGATCCGGAGCTGCGGACTACCTAGCGGGTTTACCGGGGCTCCGGCTCGAAAAGCAGGAGTAGGAACGGGGTGGTTTTTAGTCAGTAAGAGTCTGACACTCCCTCTCGCCTCGCCCAAGGCAAGAAAAGTCATTGGATGATTTTCCCCCTCAAAAAAAAAAAAAAAAAGTATGATGGGACGATGATGGTGATAGCCATTATGAGGTTTTAAAAGTTCACTCACTTATGCTATGTATCTAGGCAATATTTAGCCAACCTGTGCTAATAGCCAGACATTCATAAACTCATCGGTTTCACCTCGGTCCAAATCAAAGAGTATTTTGGTTGGTTACGTTACTGCCAGCACTGTATTACGTAAGTGGCCGTGAACGTTAATAATTGTGATACTCATATACATACATACAAACTAGTTGGTGTTGTATATGTTTAATGTTTGTTTTTGTATACTCAGTCTGGTCTAGAATTAGAAATAGTTTGCCTGCATGTTGCACTCCGATTCTTGCGTTTGGTGGATTTTTAAATTTCGATTATAGATTTGCTTTTGGGATTTTGCTACGTCTTTTTTACACATTTCTGATGTTATAAGCACAGTCAGAAAAAATCTGGAGGAGATTTAATTTTATTGATAACTTTTAGGATGTTATGTAAATAACTAATGATCGAGTGCTATTAGTGAGACATTATTATGTCCAACTGTGGACAAATACGGGCTAGTAATGATGAAGTATTGTGCCCTGATGAAAAATGTAAAATAACCTATGGAGTTTCTTGCTCATTCTTGCGCATAGGAATCTACAGTTTTGATTAACTAGAGGACTGACCTTATTGAAATAAATGATTTTGACTTTGAATTAAATGGTGAAAGGGGTCAAGTAGAAATAATTGGATGAGAGGAAACTCCTGAGTATGTACAGAATCTACCTTGTTAAAGCTAGCACATATTTTATTCTTACTCAATGAGATCTCATTCAATAAGACTAGTTTTTCCACCAATACTTAGTTTCGCACTAACATTGCCACCTTTCTCTGTACCGCTAGTTTCCGATGCGCAGGCGCCGGTTAGCGTTACCATGGTAAACAGCACTCTTTGTCTATTATGGTCGTGTTATGAATATGTCTGTTTGTTTGTTCATATGATCGGAACACTTTCTATTTTATGGTACATTGTCTGTATACTTTGCACTTTCGATCTTTATTTTGGTATTGGGAAGAAAGTGTTCACTGTTTTGTGTATTTTTTTGGGAAAGTGTGATTTTTTTTTATTAGTATTAGCTTTTTATATTTTACTACTGCCTGTTTGGCGGTAATAAAATTCCATAGATTTGAAAGACCAAAAATCTTTATTTATGCAGCCATTGTTTGTGTATTTAGATAGGTACCGTACTAAGCGAGTCGTTGAACAGGTATTTTATTTTTCATAAAGATATTTTCTTAACAAAATAATTAATTTTGAAAATACTATTCAATTTTAAGTAAATTTGTTACGACAGTAAAATATTAGCATTTCTATTGTTACAACTACAGTAATCCAAGTTTATTTTCACTTCCTAACTCCTAAACTTTACGACCCCGGAAACAAAAGCTAACCTCACTTAACAATTCATTGTGTGCACAATCGTAAAACGGATCTAAAACGACGAATACTGGGCACGTGCGCGTGCGCATCTCACGCGCCGATGCCCGTAGTAAGGGGAGGAAGGGAAGGGGGGCACAGGTGTTGAATGATTTAATTAAAAACTTAACAGAAATACACCTCCGACGAGTCTGTTAACGGTTAGTGTAATTAGGCACCCTTCCTGCTTACCCATTCTATAAATAGGTTAATTATACGGTGTAAAGGGGAACGTAGTTTTGGAAGAGTAATTAGGTACGGGAACGCGAAAAAGATGAAAGAAAGTGGTAATGGTATTTTGATAAATAACCTATTTTATTTGAAATCTAGCTTAAAAGTAAAGACTACTAGTATACTATACTATGCTATACTCAGAGTCATTCAATGACTACTTGTACTGTTCCTTAGTAAAGATTTTGTGTCGAAAACTGTTGCTAAGGACTGGGTTAAGTAACCATTAAATGACTCTGAGTACGATAGTAAGTCTAATGAATAGATATGGAATCAAATTATGTACAAGTTGCTCATAATATTAAATTATGAAATGTATGTTGTCATTTGCACAAAACAATAACCTAGATAAATAAATGATTAAATTGTTGTTATGTTTTTGTAAATATTTTTGCTAGCGATTTGCTTACAAGTCTAATTGTATACGTACATGCTTAGGTAATACTACTCGTAATTACATACGTAAAATTTCGTAATCATAAATCAAGGAAAATAAATAAAACATTTCACTAAATTAACTAAAACCACGGTTTTGAGTCACAGAGGGATTCTTCATAATCATCAATACGCTCCGACGTCGCTCAGAATTATAAAAAAATCACATTTACACATAAATTGTTAGACCAAAATTGATGAGATTTCGGAGTAACATATACAACGGACTTTTGATAGAAATGCAATCAAAAACGACATCAATCTAAAGATTATGAATTGAATTGATATCAAAACTATTTCGGTCGCTAGCTTCTGTAATACTTTCGCAATGGGATATTTTTATTATAAAAAGGAAATAAACTTACTACTGCTACTACAACTTATGTAGAATAAGTTTACATATAAAAAAAAAAAACAATATACACTTAATCCTACTTACAAGTAAACCATACAGTAGGCAGTAACGAAGGTTGTAACCAATTTGCATAATCTAAGGTTCTCACGTAACTTAAGTAATAGTTAAGTTAATAAAGATTAATTGCTTGTTTATGCACGTAATGTATGTAAGTAAGCGGTTAAGTTAAAGTTACATCGTAAATACTGTGCGAGGTGAGAGGTTGCGCGCTTAATCCATTTGAGTTAACTGTTTAAAAGTTTAAAGTTAATAAACTGGTTGATGTTATTGGGATACTGATTACTTTATACTATTTTTTTTTTAACTTAAGTACATTTTAAGGGCATGTTTGGCGCAAGACTACCTCTCGTATAGGTTTCGGGTTCGATTCCCGGGTCGGGCAAAGTATTGCTGGGGTTTTTTTCGGTTTATCGAAAATTTCTCTGTTAGCACGGAGTCTGGAATTGTTTCCAGTATATGGCAATAGGCTCACCCCCTTTTACATGGGACTTAAAGCCTATATATAGCACAAATTGTATAGGGGCATTACGTGCCGTAATATGCGTGTTGTTGGCGCAATATCGTGTAAAAAGGTGTTACTATTTCTGAAACGAGGAGGTAAGCCGGTTATAATCATGTAACATATTTTCACACCGAATTTCCTGTTAAAAGAATAAGCAGAAAAGTTGTTACATGGCATAACACATGCGATTATGGTATGAGCCACTTAATCGGATTATATAGGATTGCAGTTAGCTTACAATGTGTTTTATGTTAATAATTAACGCTTATTTCCCGTGGTAAATAATAACTAAAACATACATCTTCACGCCTTTTATTACCGCAGGGTTAGGCAGAGGTTTTCTAAACTGGGAATAAAAAATTTCAATAACACTTTATTCGATCGGGGTATTGAACTTTTATTCGGCGGTGGTTAACCAAAGACTTGGAAGCTTAGTGGTGAAACAAGGCAATATTAATTATTACAATAGAAAGGGTAATTAATTTAATAATTCTAATGATATAAGTCATTCACAGCATGAACCGTAGATACTCATATAAGTATCTGTTACTGTTCGGTCGCACATGAAGCTATACTAAACTGATCACACTCGTTAAAAGATTTTGAACTTTATAAATATCTTCACAAAAGTCCCTCTTTTGCTTCTCTATCTGGGTAAATGCGAAAAGTGACCTTAAAACCTAATCACCGGATAGGTTTAAGTTTTTGATTTCAACTAAGTGCTTTTCACCATAAGGCCAAAACCGCGGATGTAAACCTGCTTAAGTAGTCGCTAATAAAGTTAAAGTTTGAATGAAGAAAATTCACAATTTCGGGTATCTTGATATGCAGTTCTACTACATTATGTAGATGCTGCATTGTCGTGTTCAGATGTTAGGCTAGTCACACACGGGTGGTCTGAGGAGTTGACGGTTTATTACAACACAATAAACAAGCCGAGTGCGTGTGTTGTGTACCATGCTTTACCGCAGTTGTATCGTGAACACATTTTAATGGGTTCAGTGGGAGTTGGGAGCGTCAGCGATTTTGATATGATTGCATTGTTTTTGGGAAGACTAATTGAGAAACTTTTTGCAGTGAGTAAAGCCTTTGGCGCATGTTATTCATTTCTTCTTATTAAAAAGAGATTTTCTTGTTATATATAGCCTTGAAATAGGTATTTGTGAATGTTTAAAAACTGGGAAAAATAAATGTTTCAAAGATAAATGGTTATTTTTGACATTTTTTAACGTAAAAAATCACATTACAATTCTCTAAAAAATGTCGTGATTTTAAAAAAAATTGTTGATTTGTTAAATAGCAATTAATCAGCAGCAACTATATTCTAGGTGAGTAAAGGTACTCGAAAGTAAACAACTCATTATACTTCAATCACATCCTCAACCGCTATTTCCCATACCTTGGACCACACTAAAAAAGTATTAATCCACTAATTATTTCGTAGTTTCCTAGGATCTGTGTTGATATTAAATAAAGATAAGCTTGTAATAGTAGCCTGCGCCTGCGCCGCCTCGCCTTAATATCTATCCTTAATCCTGTATATTTTATCGCTGTAATATATCTTGTAAATCGTTAGATAAGTGCTCTTTAAGATCTTTAGCTGGCTACCTCTTTCTTGAGTGGTTGTAGGTTCGATACTAGGTGAAGTAGTGTCATAATATGTAGGTAGATTTGGTTATAAAACATGCAATGTTTTTTTATATATGTAGATTCTCCTTTGTGATATGGTGTGCATATATTATTTCTTGTAGATTTTTACTTGATAAAACTCGTCTATTAAGAATTTATGAACAATTGATCAAAATATTCTTAAGTCTTTTCACTACTACGTTGCATATTTTTTTCACACTATGATTTTCTCCTGTGTCGTAGGTACGTTTATAAACATTCATGTACAATTTGTGGATCAAACAAAGAGTTACCCCATGCAAGAATCGAACCCGCTACACATTGGCAGACTATTACCCAGCTACCGCACCAACCGTACAGTCGTCTTTGCAGTAATAGATGTGCAGACTAATGAAATATCTTATAATTTACATTATATGCAGTGTAAATATTTCCCAAAGCTATTGTTTACAACACAAAGATCAAATTATACAATCTCAGTCCCCAACATCGATTACAAAGTTGGGCAACAAGCCCTTTCATCGACAGAAGGTCGTCCGCACACCCACGACACGACTTGTCGCAACTGCGACTAATATTACCACCACAATCTTATTAATGAGGCTCCTACACATTATCCCACTACCGACTTTAGGGACACACGATAGCGTAGTTATTAAGCTGTAATAAATACCTATTGAGACCTTTGAGCTGTTTAATAGACCCTAGAGGCATTCGAAATATTTTATTGGAGCATAAAATGTAAATATATAAACAGTTTTGTAGTACGAATGAGGCTATAACTTTTTAATTAAGAGGTTTACGAATTTTTGGTCTAAATATGGCGATATTGATTCTGATAGTGATATAGAAATGCCGTTAGGAAGGAAGGTGTTGGGAATAGTCTCCAGATTATGCTAATGCTATTAGGATTTTCAATATGATCATTTGTATTACTGAAAAGTCTTCATATAGACTGAATAAAGTATGGCAGTAATCTCAACCTATATCTTCAAACGTACTTGGAATCCACCAGAGAACAGGTTCACAGATATGCATGCCTATAATATTCCACTTCTTCCAATATTACATCAGAATTGGTTATTTAATTTGATTGACTGCACAACAGAAGCCAATAAAACGCTATCTTCTGACGCCTGCGCAAATCCGTCGCCTAGTGCGGGCCTAATAAAAATGCGTCCTACACATGCGTATGCGCCTGACTTTCTCCGCCATTTGCATTTTGGACTGAGAGTTGCGCAAGCGTCATTTGATACTACACCATGTGACTTGTACAGCATATTGTTTAGAATCAATTGTTTTGTTTATTTGTTTGTTGCTCATGTTATTTGACTTGTTGAAAGAATTATCATTGTGTTTGCTCGTGTGGTCTTTAGTTTTAGAGATTGAATTTGTTATTCTGTTTTCTTGTCTTGTTCTGTGTGTCGTGTGTAGATTTCTTATCATGACTATTTTGTTGGGTGGCAACATGCTAGCTGTTTGTGTGTAGGTATGATAGAGATATTCTTGCCAATTGTAATTAGTTAAATCCTCAGATTGTATCTGAAAGAATATCTGAGGAGTGAGCTCCTCTTCACTCTTGCTAACTAGTAACTACATAATTTTTGTTTTAATTTCGACCTTAAACAAAGCTATGTTAAGCTCCCCATCATTTGAGACAGCTTTGTTACTGACCGTATGAAGAAGTAAAGTCTAAAAATACTTTCTCCTCTATAGAAATGAGTTGATATTACTGCACTATCGTCGACGACGGGCGCACCCTCTCGACTCCCGTATCTCGCTGATTGTTTAAATGAGAAGATTGCAAGTGATCCGCCGCGGACCCACAATGGCTGGCCGCACGCGATATTCAATCTATTCATGTAAGAGTATAGTGCTAAACACTTGGTTTTAAATAAAGGTTTCTTATATAAATCTTGATAGTCAAACTATCAAAGTTTTGGATAAAGAATACATGTTTATTTGCCGTCAGTGCATTAATTAGCAAAGACACATCTTTAGTTTTGTCCATTAACTGCCGTACTAGTTACTTAAACTATTACTTAGCAATTGTTTTCGGAATAAAATTGTTACTAAGGAATAGTTTAAGTGATCTTACTAAATTATTTGAGTTTATGTGTTCGTGTGTATATTTGTTACTCAATCGCGTCACAACGGTTGAAGGGATCGGGATGAAATTTGGAATCCCTATTCCAGGAAGTAGATTATTGTCTGTAATACTTTTTATCTCTCAGAAACGCGGATTTCTGGCAGATGCTAGTCTTTAAATATATCTGAGTATGGCAATATACATACTTGCATTTGAATTGATTACATACTTTGCACATGTCGCAGGGTTACAGTTAGTTGTGTTCCAAATAAAGTACTATAATCTAATGTCTCTCACACTCAAGGAAGTATCAACACAACTTAATACTATTACGTATCTACTCGTACAAAACAAATGCTATCGCATCGACACCACAGGTGTGTAAAACAATACCCTTACCAAATCCCATGGCATCAAGCGTAGAGTTTCATTCAATCATTCACAGTTGAACGATTGAAGACGTACAAATCATTCAATATATCGAAGCCTTGTAAATGAGGGGTCATGATTGCTACTACACCATAGAATTTGATTTTTCAACTAAACTTTTTAATCAAAGTCTTACTCAGGTTACTTTAGTATTTAGGGTGCGAAGTTAGAGTCAAAATCAATTAATCAATAATTAGGTACTTTTGAAACGTTAAAGTGATTTGTTCGTCAATCTTTTGGTCAGTGTAGTGAAATGCTCGTGCATTCCCCGTGATTTTTTTTGCATGCTCGGTTTCTAGGTTTCCTATTATTATAAGTCAGATAGGTATGATCGAAGATTTCGTCTATATCTATCAGATGCAAAATGTTTTTTGGTAACTTAATTATTGGTTCGACTAGTTTTTGTCTTGTGGTTAAAACTGGTATAGAGGTTAACTTTTGACAAACCTTGTGGTTTTACCATTTACGTTATGTGGTTGTAGGTGACACTATGAATGGATAATGGGGTGTTGAATCGAATAATACAAATTAATGTCGATGTTACTACGCTTTTTTTTGAGGGGGAAAAATTATCCACTGATTTCTACCGCCTTGGGTTAGGTGGACACATGTCAGACTCTTACTGACTGAAAACCACCCTGTTCCTTCTCCTGCTTTGTGAGCTCCGGTAACCTGTTACGTTGTCTGCAGCTCCAGATCAGGATGTTATAATGCTTGATGATCAGTGGTTGATGTTTCGTGCCACATACAGTTAGGGGTGACCCTACTGCCAAACATCAGGCAACTGCATATTATGCAGTCTGGCATACAACTAAGTATATTTGCGAATACATATTTAAATTGAAATGCACCAGCTGTTCTAAATGCACGGCGCATGCATTGTACGGCACCTGTCGCACAGTTCAAAGCTGCGTTTTGCATACGTTGTATGAACGAGCTGCGCCTGCGCAAGCAACTTGTACTTTGTAGCTTTGTGTTATCCAGCCGTGTCTTTGTGGGGAAAAAAAAAAAAAAAAAAAAAAAAAAAAAAAAAAAAAGTTGCGTGTCTTTGGGGAATTCAAATTTTATAGATTTGTAAATTTTCTGGAGCAAGTTGGAATAATTTTGAATGAATTATTTAATTCAATTAATATAGATAGTTTAGCTTCAAAAGTTGTTCTTAAAAAGTATCCTAATTCCAGACTATAATTTACTCCTGTTCCAAATTTCATTCCGATCCCTTCAGCCATTTTGACATGATTGAGTAACAAACATATACACAAACTTTCGCATTTATAATATTAGTAAGATAAGCAAAGCATGATTTGGAATTGTATCCCCATTTATAGTTATATCATATGAAGATTTTACAACATACAAATGAGCAGTCTGCCTAATAGATGAAAGAATTATATACAAAATCATTTTACGTTTTAATTTCACTCAGTTTCCAAGCTCTTATGACATTGTTCGCCAAAATAATCCTCATTGTAAATACTCTGTCGTTATCTGAATTGTGCTCATTACAACAATGTGATGCAAGGCGTATCTGTTTGTAAACAAGAGACGATCTGATAACAGCATCTAGGACACTAGCGTGCCAGTATTTCCTTGTTCTTAGCTAATTGGGGTAAGCAGAGCAAGTGGTTAAATGCCTTTGTTTGTAAAGAATAGTGACTGTTAGAACCGCACGTAAAAAATCTTTGTCTGATCCGTAAATTTAGGTTCTGGGTTTGAAGTGTCATGGGTAAGTGTAATTTTATTTTTGTAAACGCACCTACGGCGCAAGAGAAAATTCTAGTGTGATCAAAAGTAAAAAAAAAACATCTCTTTGGACGACCGCCCGAAGTGCTACACTTCCGGCGGTGACACAAAGTCAAAGCATTTATTTCAAATAAGCCTTAATTAGGCAATAATTGAACTTCAAATTGAATTGTCCGTCAGTCTGTCTGTCAGTGAAGCTAGGTGCTTGTTCCAAAGTGTAACTTGGAATGGAGAAGAACGAGCAGGAAACAGTAACTGGTGACACTATACATAGGTACTCGTATTTTACGTAGACTTCAGACAATCGATTCGTCATTTTATTTCGAATTGTGTGTATATGATATTTTTACATTAATAAATAGGTACATTCTTGTTATTGCTTATCACTTTAGGTTTTTAATAAGTGTTTTTTGTTATATATTTGATAACACATTATTTACATAATATGAGTAATTTTAAGTCTCCTTCAATCGTCTCTTGCAACGTCAACAGGATGATAAGTTGTTCAAATATGCGTGTGCGCATTGCACTGGTTAATCTGACATTCTTTAGTTAATTGTCGTTTCTTACTTATCACCCGACAACGAGAAAGCAAAAAAATTAGTACCTAAGGATTTTTATAATATTATTCAGATTTTAAGTTACAATTTAAGATAAGTTTACAACTGAATATAATAAAAATAATAATTCCTTTTTTAAACTTATCTTAAATCATAAGTTTGAAACTGAAAATTTATCAAAATCCGTTCAGTGGTTTAGTAGTTAGAGTGTAACATACAAACTAATTTTAGCTTTTTCAATAATAATAAGATTCTTGATCTTTTGTATGTCCATTTCCTACTCTTAAGTATCATAATGTAAATTGAAGTTATTTAGCGCGATGGACGATTTGACTCGCTAATTGTCATGAGTTAGCGTCACACAGACGGACGGACACGCGTCATGTGATGACGTTTTTATTCGGAATAATAATCATCATTTTCTTTATAACTGATATGATGACTGACTATGTATGACGTTTTGTTTGAGGAAAATCTATTATTGTTTGGTTTAAAGGAACTCTATTGTTTTGTTGATTACTGTAAAATATACTTATATTTTGAATGCCTCATTAAGTAGTGTTAAGTATCATGAGGTCTCGGCTTTGACTCCTTGGTAGAGAAAAGTATTATGAAAGTATTTCTTTTTTTTGGCAATGAAATTGTGATTTGTTATATATTTTTAAATTAATGAATATTATACAATAATGTTTTGCTTAAAGGAAAATCGTGAATACCTACTCGTAGAATTAATAAAATTATACATATTATACTTATAATTTGTAGGTAGTGTAATAAATTTTATTTATTTGTTCATTTACCTCGTTTGTGGTTATTATGTAGAATTTTCTTTTTATTTTGGTGTAATTATATTTCATTGACTAATAATATTTATTTATAAAAGTAGCGAGAAATATTGCTTTACGTTTTCTTATTTTTCTATACCTTTAGGGACGTATTTTTCCTTGAAACATTTTTGACTAACTTCAATAAACAAGGAGGTTTCAGTAGACTTTCAACTATACCACAATCATATTTAGATTGAAAATCCATTGACAGGTTGAAAAGGAGATAACATTACGTACTCTCCTGTATCAAAAGCAAGTTCCCTAAGTACCGTGACTATTAATCCTAAAGATCATTTCTCTATTATATATAATTAAATCTGTGTGTCCGTATTGTTAGTAATTGATGATCTACCATTGTGTTGCGTGATGGCCACACAATGACCACTGATGACTAACGTCATTAGCCATCGTTTGACGCAACATTGGCCATTCGTTCTGAACCAATGTTTGTGAGGTTTGATAAGCATTCGTATGAGGTGTGAGGTTTTGTAATAAAGGGTTTGTGACCAGTTAATAGATTGGAAGTTACGTTACTGGCTTTTAATTAACAATTTTAATTATGAGTTCTAAACCACACCATCCACAGTCCGTGATAGTCCACTGCTTGTTTATGAGCTTCCTTTAGATAAGAGGGGTTTGTCATAAACTTCACGCTTGGCAGGCAGGTTAAAAGTGTATTATACTGTGATATTTTGGTTCAGGTTTTTCAGATAATGCTGCACTGTCGGCTGTCAGCAGTGCACGTTTACGACACTTACCCTCTATCTCCCCAATTTCTGAATTTCCAACAATCCTCAAATTCCTAACCCTCAAAAAGCCGGCAACGCACTTGTAACTCCTCTGGTGTTTAAAGTCTCCAAGGGCGGTGGTGATTGCTTACCATCAGGTGATCCGTCTGATCGTTTACCAGCTTATCCCTACAAAAAAAAAAAACTTTTGCGAGAAGAATAAGGGTGGTGACAAGTGTTTCCTATTCTGCTGTCATCCCCTTTTACTTCTTGGTGTACAATAAAGAGTTTATTCTTCTGCTTTCGATCTCCATTTTGGTCGTTTTTCGTCTGCGTCAGTAATGAAAATATCTGCGACAGTTGCTAAGGAGCATTCATTAATGTTAATTAACCTTTTGAGCCTGCACAGTGATCTAATTTCACACCCAATCCAGACTCCAGACTGTCCAGTTAGTATACTGTAGTCACATTGCAAATTATTCACATTGATTGAAAGATGGACATTTCTTTATTGGATCTTAACTGATTGGGGGCATTGACTGATGAGAATTATGTCTCGAATTCATTTAACGGGTTGAATTATTTACATATATGTTGTGTGTTTAATAAAAAAACAGGTTCTTGCACATAATGACACTTCATCATCATCATCTTCATCAATGAGTCTATTGTCATCTACTGGATATAGTTTTTCCTAACAGCAAACCTTTGAGCTCGATCTTCATCTCTTCATGGTTCATTACCAGCTACTTTATATATATCGTCACTAGACCTGCTAGGATATCCTATAATTGTCATTCAAACCTTCGAAGTGGAGTTCCATCGTGTTCCGCCATATCATTGGTTGTGACAAATATTTCGACCAATGACGGGAAAGAATGTGATCGAGCTCATTTCGAATTAACAATTACAGAATAGGCTAGCTGACTATCTTGTTGAATTAATTAATGTATCAATTTTATAAAAAAAACCTATTTAAGCAATTACCACACTATATACTAACTCTGTTTTACACGGACAAGCGTAACACTACTTTGTAGATAACTGTAAAGTCTGTAGCTATACAACTACATACTGTATATAGAACTTAACCCTAAGTTTAGCGAGTCATGTTGTACACACGGACGGATTAGTCGCGGCACGCCTAGCCGTACGAAACGGTTTATAGTTCGCCGTGAACCATTTCCATCGGTCCAAAGTGCCCAGTTCAAAGGTACAATGTTGTGGGTAGCTGTACATTTTACTAGAAAATGAAGAATGTTATTATTCAGTATTTTTTATATTTTTTTACTTAGTACGGTTTCTCATGTTATTTTGTCATTACTCTAAGGGTCATTTTTATTAATGATACATTTTCATAAGTATTCAAGACGTACTTGGTGTATTCTAGAGCCTCTTTGTGTTCTAATCCCTCTATCTAAATAATTTTCTTTCACTGTATCCTAATATCCTGATTTTATTCAATTTCTCTATCGAAGTTATTACTAAAAATATATAAAACTCAACAATATGAAACATGAAATTGAAAGATACATCTGCAAGTGTAAAACATAACCAAATCTAATCAATATACGATAGGTATAAACACTACTTTATTCCCTAGAAGTGTTAGCACTTAGCGTAGCGAACCTAATACACAAGCTTACAAGTTAATCCTACTAACACCTTTATCTACAGGCAGTAAGGTCTACTTTCCTACTTCATTTCCATCGAGTTTGCACTGTGCTATAACTGTCAAAGTTTATCGACGTTACTGTTTCCGTTCGCAAGTATCGGTTGTATAATCTGTGCACAATCTTATGCAGGTGCTTACACTTTGTACCCACATATTGCGTTTGCAGGGTTAATTCTGTACGCGGGAGTAGGGCTGTCGAAAGTACGGTTATATGGGCAATTTTTTTTACGCATGTTTTTTGTAGTGATTTATCTTTTCATTTGTTTTGACTTTGACAGTTGTTTCTCTTATGTTTTTTAAATAGTGAACATGACATTTTTAATTGTTTAGACTATTTAATTAATTCTCGTCTATTGTAACTTTTAAAACAGATCAAATTCTCTAACTTTAAACGATTAAAGTTACAAGATCTTGGTTTTTAGGTAGTAGGAGCTCCCTCGATTTCGATCCTACCCAAGATTTTGTATCAGTCAGGAAGTGCAGGTGCGTACCTACAGGTACATTCATGCGTATGTCGCAAAAGTGGTTGATTATCATAAACAGGTCATTACGGCGGCGACAGAATTAGGGTTGGCAGGTGAGTCATATCTGGCGCACTGCCAAACCACCTGCCGCCGGCGCCGGGGACTTTTTCATTTTTATATTATGAAGTACCTAGTAGAAGGTGGTTGACGTGTCATCATGTCAAAATACTGTTTTGTAACTCATTTACTGAGTAATTTGTTATTTATCTGTTTTAATATTAGGTGTTATGATGTCGTACGTCTTGTTTGAAAAATTCAGTTTCTATAAGAGTGAGATTTACTGGGCCTTCTGAATTAGAATATTATTATGTTCAAGGCTATCAAATAAGCTATTTAAATATTTGTTTAGGTTTGATACTGAAATTAGAGCTTCAAGCTATCGTTGACAAATTCGAATATGGTAATTCTGCCATTTTCACCTCTCTTTGAATAGAAGTAGACGGACTCTTCCTCTCTTACTCTAGGTACACATTTCATTTTCATTTCACGTGAATTCCCCAAAATATCATATTAATGTTATAAATGTGAAAGTTTGTTTGGATGTTTGTCCGTCAATCACGCTAAAACTACTGAATGGATTTTGATGAAATTTGGCATACAGACAGGGTATGAACTGACTTGGGTGATAGGATACTTTTTATCCAACGGAAACGCGGGCGAAGCCGCTGGCAGAAGCTAGTCATAATCTAAAAAGCTCTTCACAGTCAACTTTATAGCAAGGTAATTTAGAAAATAACCTCCAAAGTGTCCCCTTCGACAAGCGAGTTGTATTCTCCCGGTGACTCAGCTATTTCTGTCGCCGGAAAGGGGACTATTTCCAGTTTGCTATTTCCACACCTCTGCCTACCCACCTAGGGCAGGCGTAGTGATTTAAACTTTTTGATGTCTCTTTGTAATGTGTTTTAAGTAGTTTAAAATTTAGGTTTGTGTCGGAAGTGTATCGTTAGTTGAGCTAGGATTTATAAGTTTGATTCGCTGAGTTGACAACTCCACTTAGTCAAAAAACTCAATAATACAATATTTTGACTTCTAAATTGTCAGTGATTTGGAGTGTACTATTTAGTTTTTATTTAAACTCGTCTCTTTAATAATGCCTCTGCAATGATGCCAAGATAAGACTATTTAACATTATTGTTATTTCTTGTTACTTCTGTCATTACAATTTTAGGTTATTGAAAGGTTCACAGTTTCAAATGGGTTAAATGTTCTGATGTATGTCTGATCTTCATAGCATTAGTAGAGATAGATAGACTAGGTATATAAAGAAACTTCTTCAAAACAACCTGCTATATTACTTTGATCGAGTTTAAAAAAGTATAAAATTACTGAAAATTTCATTGACAGCTACATTTTCAAAATCAGAAACCATGACATCACACTATAACAGACACACATACGTCACACGTCACATATGACTCAGGGTATAGAAATACAATTTGGCGAGGTACCCGACCGGGAATGAACCCCGGTCTATTTGCGTGCTGGCGGCGTGCCAGCGTCGTTTGATTGTTTGACCCGTTTCCTGAGCCACGGTGGTGTGATTGCTTTGTCCTGACCGAACTGATATGATTCTTGTTTATGGTGTACTATGGGTTATTGTGCTGTCTATGGCTCTAGTGTAGATTTTGTGAGAAGATAACGGTCATGAGTTTTTGTTTTCTATAAAAGGATGGTATGTGCTATTGCATAGTATCATGCACCATCGTGCACAGTTCTAGATTCTGTCTTACTACCAGAATTTCCTAAAACCATAAAACAACCTCGACCCTTGTGCGGCAGTCGTGTCTGCGAGCCACTCGACTAACGAACCATTCAAATAAAATAAAGTGTCCCAAGTATTTTTTAGACTATGTATTCTTTAACAACTCTATTTTCTAATTTCCACCTTCTCTTCCCCAGGATCTTGGTGGGTGCTCCGGAGGATCAGCTGTACTCCGCGTACGAGTACAACGTGACCCGACCTGGTGCAGTGTACCGCTGCGAGCCAGGGTACAGGAACTATGCTGCTGAGGGGAATGTCAGGACCCTGGACCGGTGCACTCCTATGATCTTCGATAAGAATCCAAGTAAGTGCTGCTGATTTCCTTTTTATTCCATTGAAATTTTTCTATTGTAGACGGTCTATAGGCTACAAATGTGTGCATGTTCATAGTAAAGGAAAAAGTTAATATAACTAGAATTTCCTGTCATTCTGTGTGTAGCATGAGATACATTAAAATGCTAGTTTAAATCTTGACCATCTTATTTTTTTAATAAGGCGATAAGCTAGTCATGTAGGCTGTTAAAGCCATCACAAAAACACTGTTCTTTATTCAACGATAAACATCAAAAAATAATTTACAAAACTCAAAACGGTTATATAAAACCATCACGCCCTGTACCCGTATCGCAATAAATTACCGAAGAAACAGTACCTACACAAGAAACGAACCCACGTTTGTCCGAATGCGAGGTGATCGTGACAGCACAATGCGATACTCCTCATATCTTCAGCCTCGCAATACTTCACCAGATGAAATCAATGACTACCCGTAATGCGATTACAGCGCCATTATTCATGCAACTCTTATCGAAGTTTATTAATAACATAATTTATATTTAATGTTTGTTAAATGATATGGGTGGTTAGGGATGTGTCAGGTTCTTGAGTTGACTTGCAGGGAAATTCTGAAAAATAGAAAAGAGTCATAAATAATTGTATTGCTTCTATGGTTCTATGGTTGAAGTCTCGAAAGAATATCAATTTGAGACTTTTTCTTTTCTTTTTGGGATAAAATAAGAGCACTTTTTTAAGGAGTGGCAAAATCATCCAATGACTTGCCCTGCCTTGGGCGGCTTGGGCGAGGCGAGACGGAGTGTCAGAGTTTTACTGATTAAAAACCACCCCGTTCACCACTTTTCTGAGCCGAAACCTCGATAACCCGCTAGGCAGTCCGCAACTTCAAGTCGAAAATATGAGTACTTAGTTGTTTCAAAAATACGTCAAACTATTTTTCATTTCTTAACACATTAACCGCTAAAGTTTAGATAGATTTTTCACCGTTGACTCGTGTTAGCTTAGGGTTTGCCTTCAACAGTTTTCAGTCAGCAGTCAAAAGGCTTAATGACTAAAACAGTAAGGACCTTTTTTGCTTACAAATAAGGTCCCATAAACAGAGTTCAACGTCTCCTTCCGAAATCACGAACAGATGACGGTACCATGTCCCCGTGACGTGTGTCGTGGCGCGCATGCGCGTGACAGCTACCGCGCACGCGCGCCTGATTTATACGATATACGGCAACTCCTGCGCAATGTGACGTTACATGCGGGTAGCAGAAGGTTAAGACTGTGCAGCTGTAGTTTTTAATGCTGGTTTATTTTGCATCTTGATAAGCTTTTGTAGATTTTGATTTTATCTTTGTAAACGATTTCATTTCAATTGTACATAAAAAATGAATTTGAACAGGAAACAGAAATTGGGTTAATCATACAGATGATAAAATATAATTATATTTATTTTCCTTTTATTATGACTCAGGAATTAAATGGCCCAAGGTATGATTCAATGATAATTAAAATTGATTTAATCACATTTGAAATTAAAGTAGAATGTAGTATAATATGACAACACATGTAGCCAAACCTTTAAAATTAATCAAACAAGTCTCGTACAACACAAGATTGTATCAAAGTTAACCTTCTTTAACAATAATCTATCTCACATGTCTACCGACTCCTGCGCAGGCATCGCGCTTTGTTCGCTAGATGGACGTAATGTGTCTTGTCGGGACGAGTAATGCCCTCACTTCATATTAGATACGAAGGCTTTGTTATGTGGTCAGCTTAAAGTCTGCTAAACTAGTTAAATATGGCTCGTTTATTATCTCGATGTTCTTGAACAATGGGGTTGTAGTGGTGAAGCTGGAAAAGTATATGTAACCATGTTTTACTGCCGCACTCAGAGACATTTAATGATTACTTAAACTATTCCTTAGTAACGATTTTGTATCGAAAATAATTGCTAAGGAGTGGATTAAGTAATCTTTAAATGACTCAGTATGGTGGTTAGTATGGATTCTTTATGGTATAAGCCGATAGACGACCATATGGATCACCTGATGGCAAGCAATCGTATGTTCAGGTAAAAATTACGTTTTTAAATTCTCTTGATTCGTAAGAGAATCAACAAAATTAAGAAACTTTACACTTAAGAATAGCTTAATGTGTTAATGTAATACAGGATTCTCATTTTTCACCAATTGGGACCACTTGCTCAGTAGTCACAATTGATTCGAACAATCTCCTCTGCAAAAAAAAAATGTCATATTAAAAGTTTAAACTAACTTAAAAAGCGTTGTAATGAAACTATTACTCTACTCATAAAATAACGATTGAATAAGACAACAACAACGAAGCGAAATCTCAAAGTAAATAAATCGCCAAGTATCCGGACTATCACAATGGGCTTAAGTTTACGACGCACAGGATGCGCGCGCGCAGTTAACGCGTGCGCGTGAGTCGATTCTTAACCCACATCGATATTTTTAATGTCCATGAGAAAGTGGATGGATTTCGCCGTACGTTAACTATGTAGTCAGTATATTTAGAACGATCCGAGACTTTTAATGAGACTTCCTGTTCTATTTTATTGGAAATTGGTTTCCATCTCGAATTCTGACATATTTACGTATTTAACTGGTATTCAATTTAACAACTAGGAGTTAAGGACGTGTTAAATTTTGCCAGGAAACCTTACGTACAGTTTTTCTAGTTTATTTTTTTTTTCTCAGCTTAGCTCAGTGGCGTGCTATTGGAGAGGTCTATGTCCGACAGTGGACGAGAACAGACTGACAATGATGATAATGTTTTATTTTTCAGTCTTGCTATTTTATTATTCAGTTTTTCAGTATTTTGGGACAATTTTTTAATGAATGTCGGTCTTTTGATGATCCAGCTTTTTACCCTAGATCTATAAAAAAAGATATAAAATAAATTTTAGATTGAGATCGTTTAACACTTTCGGTCCGTTTTACAATCGTGCTTCTGCCATAATTCCGTTTTCACACAGTTACCTTATCTATTGCGCTACATACATAATACATAAATTAATAATGCTAATAAGAATCTTGAACAGCTTGAAGAACATCTTTGGACCGCCTCAATGACTTATCAGATAACTGCACCATATATTAACTCTACAATAGCTTATCACAGTCATAAAATAATACGACATCAGATAAAAACTACATGTATTCTTTCTCTTTTCTATCGTAGATTTTCTAAGAGATTTTCAAAGGTCAAGCAAAGCCTGGAGCCATAAGCAGTATCAATATTATGGGTATAACTGCCAGCCGTGAGCGCAAACTCACACGTAATACAATTTGATTGCCTCATAAAGAAATCGCGAGTGACTCATTCCCATAATACTCGCACATTCAAACATTCACTCCGAATGATTCATTCACTCTTTGACCGAACTTTCGCCACGCTAATTCCATGGTAACCTCTGCTGATCCCCTTAGTTACTGGATCACATTTAGCGGCATTTAACAAGCAATCGCCAAGTGTTGCCAAGTGTAGGCGCCTGCGCATGTAGGCGGTTACCTGCTGCTAATACAAATTTGGAAGTTGGAATGTGTCCTTAATTTGAATTATGGTGATTTGATTCTGAATTGTGTTGCGGGGTTTAGGTTTTGGAATTGTTAAACTTATTGATATCAGTAAGTTAGGTTTGAAGTTATATCGTAACGATAAAGTCAAATTAATGAGGTTAATAAACCAAAGTTAAAAGACACAATTAAAAGCTATTATTTAGAGGGCATTTTTACTAAGAGGGCAAAATTATGCAATAACTTCTCCCGCCTTGGGCGGGGCGAAACTGAATATCAGACTCTTACTGACTAAAAACCACTCCGTTCCTACTCCTGCTTTTCAAGCTGAAGCTCCGGTAACCCGCTATACACTCCGCAGCTCTCGAATGAAAAGGGCTTAATATTTTATTTATATTTTTTTCTTAAATGCTGGTTCAAAACACCAAACTTTCTAATTCTAAACATATTATAAATAATAATAATAATAATAAATCTTTTTATTGTCACAAATACAAAACCTTTCTTTACTTATAAACTAGGATACAGTAAAATGAATGAAGGTCGGTATAAGAATAAAAACCCTGACTCCTAAACTAGGTAAACCTGTATCTTAGGAGTCAGTGTTCTGCTGTTACTTTGTTTCTAGACCTTACTTATGTATTACAATGTATAACTTCAACACAAATAGTATCTGACTCTGTGGGTTCCTGAGTACAGGGAGAGGTACTTAACTTTTAATAATTAATAATAATTAGTTGGTAAGCGAGTTGTGTTTGTGTATGTGTGTGTACCGGTGAGTATGTGGGTGTGAGAGTGTATGCGTATAGAATGTATGTGTGTATGTGTGTTGCAATAGATGTGTAAATTTAGTTGTGAGAATGCTTTCCATCCATGCCTACTTTTGGTGGAGAAATAATTCTTCTGTACGATGATAGTCTTGATCAAGCAGCCAATTTTGTAATTTGACCCTGACTTCGTGACGATTAAACCTTGCCAGAGGAACATCTTTTGAAATATTTTTATAAATAAGGGTGCTTGCAATGTAGAACTGCCGTCTGGCAAATGCCGTTTTATGGCTTATTGAAGGAACTATGACTCTAACTTTACGTTTAGTATTGTCCGGTGGTAGGATATGCTTATGAATTCTAAGAGTAGTTCTGAGAACATAAAGTTGCCTTACCGTAAGCAATTTAGTCTGGTCATATAAGTCAGTTGTTGGAAATTTACGTGGTTTTCCTATCATTACTTTAAGTACAGCTCTTTGAGCTCTCTCTACTTCAATAAATTTGGTTTTTGCAGCACCTCCCCAAACCGGGATACAGTAAGTGATAACGGACTGACAAAGTGACAAGTAGACCATTTTTAAGATGTTTTCATCTGCGCATAGTCTCAGAGACTTAAAGATGTAGATTAGTTTTCTGACTTTAGAATTAATACTATCTATTTGTTTGTACCACTTAAGTCCGTCATCAATCACTACACCCAGGTATTTCGTTTGATTAACACGAGTAAGAGCCTCACATGAGCAAGAGCTGGCATCAGAGCATGTGTGAGCAGTGATTCCAAATTCTGGAGGAGCTTTTGTCTTAAGACCTATGGAGAAGGGAATGTAGTTCGTTTTCTCGATGTTTAGTGTAAGAAGATTAAGTTGCAGCCACTTTGCTACAACTCTCAAAGATCGCTCAGCACTCTTTTTTACCTCGCCCCACGTGTTCCCATAAACTACAATCGCAGTGTCATCAGCGTAAGTGAAAATCTGCGAGTTTTGTAGTGACAGCGTACATAGGTCATTAATATATATTTGGAAAAGTGTGGGCCCAATCACGCTGCCCTGTGGGACTCCGTATGTGACAGATTGTTCATCACTTAGGCATGAATCGATTTTAACGACCAGCTTTCTATTCTGCAGGTAATCTCTAAAAAGTTCAAAGGGTCTGCCACGGATACCTATGCGCTCCAATTTTTGAAGAAGGGTGGGGACAGAGACCGTGTCAAACGCCTTTTTTAGGTCCAAGAAAATACTAGTACATTTTTGCGGCTCGTCTAGCTTTTTAGATACAAGTTGAGTTAGGTCAATTATTGCGTCTTCAGCTGAGACTCCCTTTTTAAATCCATACTGATTGGTTGCAATAATTTTGTATTTAGTCAGGTAATTTACTAGACGGCTATTGATTAGTTTTTCCATAACCTTGGAGAGAGCCGACAGAATCGAAATCGGTCTATAATTATTGACACATTCCCTGGGCCCACCCTTGTGTATAGGGTGAACCAATGCCTTCTTGAAAGGTTCCGGGAACACTCCTTTCGCTATCGAGATGTTTATGATATGTGTTAACAGAGGAGCAAGAGTATTCCGACAGACCCTCAAAAGCATAGATGGTATTCCATCCCAGCCCGTTGCGCTATCCAAACGTAGGTTCATAATGGTAGATTCAACCTCTGTTTCGTCAACTTCTAGTAATACAAAAGAGTTATCGGAGGTATTTGAATTAGCAAGTGGCTGGATCGGGGCTGTTGGGATTCTCTTTGCCAAATCAGCGCCAATTGTGGCAAAGTAATTACAGACATTATTTACTGCCACTTTTGGGCTAGGATTGGCATTCAGCAATTCTGTAGGTGGTGCACATGTCTTTTTTGTGTTTGTGATATCTTTTATTTTATTCCAAAGAGTTTTGGGATTGTTTTTAGCTTTTTCTAGCTCATGTTTGTCATGAAGTGTTTTTAGTTTCCTAAGAAGGCAGCTACAGTAGTTACGATACCGTTTATATGTGGTTTGGATAATGAGATTATCTGGTGATTTCCGAGCCTGAATGTGGAGCCTATCTCGGTGGCGAATACATCTCAGTAACCCGGCGGTAATCCACGGTTTTAAATTTCTATTTTTCCTAGGAAGCTTCTTTATGTTCGTGTGCTTCTTGAGAGAACATTGTATTGCATTTATCAAAATGTTGGAGGCTACATTAGGGTCATCTGTATTTATAATATGTGAGAAATCCTGGTTTTCTAAATCTGTTTTGATACTGGGATAATCTATAATGGGAATTTTAAATGAAGGGGTTTGTTGATTTGCCATTTTTATGTCATCGATTTTCACAAGTAGCGGGAGATGGTCGGTAATGTGAGAATCGAGAACAAGTACTGTCGAATTTTTTTTTGTTTTTAGGATTACATGGTCAAGACAGGAGTTAATTCTGGTGGGAAGGCAATGTGCAGGCAATAGGCCATGTGATGCATTGAGGGTTAAGTAATTAGAGGCGCGTTCGGTTAGATTAGTTGGGATGATATCAATATTGATGTCCCCAATAAGACAAGCATCTTTGAATTTACTAAAAGAGGTGAGAACGTTATCCAGGCTAAGAATGAAAGGTTCAAATTGTTGGTTTGTGTTGTATGATGGAGAGCGGTAAATAGCAATTATGGCTAGCTCACTATTAATATTCATTATCAAAGTCAACGTTCTTAGAATTTATTACTTAATATACTTAACCAAGATCTCGGTTGCCCGGAAGCTGTGTACAATTTCTCTAAGATAACAGGGTTCAAGTGTGATAACCTGCGCATACCCCGCGAATACCAGAGACGATGCTATACCGATGAATCATCGATACAACTCGTATGTAATCGAGTTACTTATCGATTTTATGGTAGTTCTGATGTTGGACAGAGTGGCTCTTTAGATTGTTTCGAAATTCTGATTTTGTATGATTTTACTGTTAAATAATGATTAAGAAATCTAATGTATGATAATTATAAACAAACACATTTACGTAAACTAATTTGCGTGCAATAGCGGGTTTGATTCCCGCGTGTCCTGTGTATGGGAAATTGTATGTTTGTAACACCCACGACAGATGAGAAAACCCTAGTGTGGGGCAATGATTAAAAAAAACATCGTAGAATTAGTCGTCATCTAATTAACGGGATATTAAAATGGAAAGAATGGTCAATCTCTTTAAATAATTATTATGTAACCGTTGTCACAAAAATGAAAATATAAAATTTAAAATGTTTTCACATTCGTTGCCTACATACACAAATCAGGACATTGCGCAGTTGCGGTAACATTTAATTATTTACCTCATAATTAGTCATTGGATATGTGCACCAAAACGGACAATTTTTACCTTATTTGGTCATAGGAAAAAAGTTTACCTACAATAACGTAAGTTCAGTTTAATGGTGAATCGTTACTACATACGTTTTGTAAACTTGTTAACAAATTGTAAAACTTTTAACATTCAACTTTTAACACAGGTTAAAAACAGTTGATTGAGTAATTTTCATTAATTAAACAAGTGAAACTGTCGGTTTATCGAGTTTTACGGTTAAACTTTATGTTGTTTTAGTGCAAGTTAATTTGAAACAATTTATTGTATGTATGTTTGATGTACCTACATATAGCAATGTAATAAAGATTTTTCTCACGTTTCTCGTGAATGTGTAGTGCTGTTGTAGTTTTGTAAAATTATGTTCGTAATTTATATGTTAAATTGATTGATTAACGGATGGAGTTTCTTGCTCGTTCTTCTCCATTTGAAGCTATACTTTGGAACGAGCAGCTAGTTTCATTGTCGGATTATTTATTTCTTAATTTGTTGACATTTCAAAAGTACCTATTTATGTTTAATTGGAATAAATGATTTGACGTTAATTTTTCACTTTAAATAGATATACTCTACTCGTTCATGTAAACTCAAAGGTGCAGGCAGTTTTGTCTTATAAAATCTTCTATCAAACATTTTGCAGGAAACAAAAATCATGTAAATTTCATATGTACTAGTTGTTGTACATAGTCGTATATTTATTCCTTAAAAATATACTTATGGGATACGTTAAAATAGTCCCCAAAAAATAACATTATACACACAGAACCTCCCTATTCGATATCTTATCACGAACAGTGTTGTATTTCACAAGCCCCTTTGTAATCGACGGTGACTTTGTAAACAATTAGCCGCCACTTTTTCTCTTATCACCAACTATTACTTGTTATCAATCTCTCTGTTATCGCAGCCTCCTGCTAGATTGCGTACGTTCATACAATTACGAACAGTTTTCTTAAAATATGTATTATGTATGAACGGAAATTCTTTTTATTTCTGAATTCTTATGAATCCAGGGCAAATTGCCAAGGAGAAATTGCATCAGTGCCATTCTTGCATCTGTAAAATAAAGATACGGAATTTGTTATCTTTGTGGCGCTAGTGTAGTTTAAAGTCTACTTCAGTTACTAAATCTATTCTGACAGGACCATAATCGATAGTGGCGCCAACTAGCGAGTATATAAATTATAATATTCTGCGGAAACAATAATAATTACCCTTGCAACTCACTGGAGACAGTGTTATCAAGTAAATGATTGCAATTAGGGTTATCAGTGCAGGCTAGACGGTAGAGGTCAATGCCGCCCACCCACAGGTAGACAGGGACCATTCAAAGTTCTAATAAAAAAGTAAAGAGTTATCTTAATTAAAGATTTATCTTAATTATCAACTATTGATTGACTGACTGCGATATAACTAAACAGAGTCTCTAGCCAAATGTCACTTTAGCGCTTGTCTACAGAGAGAGTAGAAAACTTAATGTATGGGGATGACACTGACAAGTGTCAAAATTTACGTCAATCCGGTACTTACAATTTAGTTTTCTACTCTACAAGTAGACAAGCACTAAACGGCATTAAAAATAGCACCATACGTCCACAAATTATGCTCGGTTACTTAACTTAACCGAAGAGTTACAGACCAATGCAACTGTTATTAAGCCACAAGTAATTCTTGTCAATCACATCATTGGTACAAACGTTGTTCCTACTATATTAATGCCTTACCCATCCAAAGTCTGACCTTGCATTCAATAGATTTTCCACGAAATAGTATGTATGCTTATGTTGGTCGCTAATACCTAGTCCATCAGTACAGTACGTAGGTAACCTAGGTACAATAATGCTCATCCCTTTGTCTTCCTCGACACGACTCGGCATCACGGCGAGCCTTCGTGCAAGATCGGCAGCAGCCAAATACAGAGAGGATGCGCTTGCGCATACAAAACACGTAGGTACTTTTTGACTTCTATGAATGGCTTGGATGGATTAGGTATGTGGATATATGTACTTTGTTTTTAGAATAGGATATGTCAGATGGCTTAAGAATATGTATTGTCTGAAATTATACATAAATCAAAAAGATTAGAGTTTTGATGTTGGAGACAGTATAACATTTAGTTAGGTACTGGTTTCTATTACCTACAGGTTTGTTTGGTTACTCAGTTTTGTTTTTAAAACAAATCAGATGATCAGGTGGGCCGTGTGCTTTTTTTCACCGTAGTGGTATAAAAAAGGCGATCGTTGGACATGTTTTACTATTTTTACAAATCTTGACTTTGACATTGAGAATATTGAGATACAATAAGTCGATTTAAGCTTACACTTTCACCATTCACCATTGGCAATAAAATACCAAAATCATTGATGTCAATAAGACTACAGTACTAGCAAAATGTGGGTGTCAGACATCTACAAATCTGCCTAATCCTTTATTAAACAATAAAGGCGTGATGTCTCAGTACAATTTGAAATAATAAAATGTATCATTTTATAGGCTGTTACAAACATAACCAGTCGGTAGTTTTGGTGGCCCACACCCCACACATTAGTCCAAAGTGGGCGCCAGGGCCACGCGTGGGCAACTGGGCGACATGTTGATTTGTCAATAACCATCAAGTTATTGATTCACGTGATTTCATTGACTTTATTATAGTAAGATTGTTTTGGTTACTCCATGTAATGAAGATAATGAGATATTGTCACGTAGGTAGGTGCTTTCCGAAATTGTAGAGGTTCGAGGAAATTGATATGATTTTGTTTTAGTAAGCAGTTACTGTTATCAAATTGATTTCCATTTATAAAATAAGTTAAGTGAATACGCTGATTTTCAATTAGCTAATCGTTGATCGTATCGTTGATTTTGTCATCCTAACGCGAATGTTTTAGCACAGACACTGCAAATAATAGCATAATTTATCAGTAGATATAGGAACACTACGATCAAGGTCATCACAAAATAATAAAAGAAAAATGATGAGCTGTTAAAACTACTCCCGAAAAAAAGAACAATAAAAATAAAAGTCCAAAGATTGGATCTTAACACAAAAGAAAGAGCCCGTAAAACGTAGATATAAAGCGTTAATGAATAAAAGATAATAAAAGACTGAGTGATAATCTTTCATTCTGGTCATATTACCCGTCACCAGGTAAACGGCCACTATTTCCAAATTAGCTTGGACAAGCTGTGTGCTAAGCTGTGTTTATTCGCCCACGTTTGGAATATAAAGCTCGACCTACATTACAAGCTATTAAACTAGAGTTCTTCGCTCGATATATTTTTTTTTAAAACCTTTCCCTACACTTAGATTCTCTTGTATCGTGGGTGCGTTTACAAACATACAACTTTACATACACATGACATCCAGACCAGAAACAACAATTTGTGGATCACACAGTGTTGTTCCGTAAGGGAGTCGAAGCCGCTACACGCTACACGGCAGTCAGTTGCCCAGCCTCCACGCCAACGCGCAGTCAATATAATGAGCTATGTCATAGTTTAAAATAATCATGTGTAGTATGATACTATTACACTGTTTTATCTTCAAATATGATGTCACTGAAATCAGTGAATCAATGATGTCCAGTCACTAATGTGACATCGTCTTTAAGTCATTGCCTCATTGAATGAATGGTCACAATTACTAAAATTTCCTGACTAACACGATGTTTCTGGTATGATATACTACGAATTATAATTATCATACCAGACTATACTATACTAAAATTCCAACCATTTGGCGTCAAAGTACTCGTCCGCATCACTGTCACTGGGGAACGTGCCCAGAAGATTGGCCGCTATGCCACATTGAATTTTAAATTTTACTTAGTTAGTATAATTCAATTGAACTGATTGCTAAAACATAACGTCACGTCAGTTAGACATTACGTCAGTTACTAAACTAAATCCATTACCGAAGAAAACCCCAACTTAAAGTATCAACATAGCTTTTGGTGGAAACATTCCCTAAACCTTATATTTGTCTAGCATCGAATAAAAGCGTGGGTTTATTTCGTAAATGAGCCACATCCGGCGAAACTAGCTCTGTGTGTTTTCTAACGCGTACGAATCTCTAGAGCTGTGGATTCTGTAGAATTGGGAAGTCGGACTGTCCGGTTGTTGGCACGCGAGCCGTTTAGGTCATTACTGAAATGAGATCATGGTACATGGTGTTGTGATGTGGACAATTGGGCTTGTCATGGTGTTATATAAGAAGTAATGATTGTATGATCAAAATATGTATCAACAAATTGAACCAACGAAACAATGTAAGCAAGAATTGTATTGTGAAGCTGATTGAAAAAGAGTAATCTATGGAGTTTCTTGCGCGTTCGTGTCCATAGGTTTTAATTTTTTTATAGAGATTTTAATAAGTAAGGTATAAAGAGTTTGTGCAAATCCTTGTTCATGATTACACTATTAAAAGAAAACTTCTTTATTTTTAATGTATCATATTAATTTGGTTTTAAAATCTTTTAAAGAATTGACCAGTGTCATTATTTGCTAAATGAGGATCATATTTAAACATGCATTTCCTGTTAACATGTGCTATTTTAAATTTTGATGTAATGTGTATTTCGATGAAAATTACATCGAAATCAAAAATAGCACATATTAACAGGAAATGTTTATTCAAATATGATTCTCAGTTAGTAAATAATGACACTGTTCAATTAGCAGTACTTAGTACGTCCAAATACAGAAGTAAGCAAGATAAACGATGTTAGTTTCCGTATACATAACGATGCTTCTTATTGGTTGAGATGAAAGAAGATGGTTGACTTCAAAAGGGAGGAGTGAGGGCTTCCGTCGGCGCATGCGCAACCCGACACTGTTTCCGTTTGATCGTGTATATCGATATCTGCGAATTATTTTGGTTGGATGTTTTTGATGTCATTGTCCTTGGGGGTAGAAAAATTGCAAGTTTGCGAGTCATATTTTCATTTTGTACTATTGATTTGGAGAAAAGCTCTACTAGTTTCGAGTCACAGAAGGAGTCCTACCTGAGTAGGCTGTGTGACGTCGCCGCGTCTACACACACTGCTCATGATGGAGAGTCCCTCTGTGACTCGAAACTAGTAGAGCTTTTCTCTATTAATGTACATGAGTAAACCGTGGTTTTTAGTTAATTTAGTATTCCTCGCGATAGTTATTATAAAAATAACGGAGTCTTATTACAAAAAGTCAGTGTATCTTATTAAAGGTTTTAAGACATTTATAATAATAATTCTTTTAGCGTTTGAATTCAGTCTGACAAGCCAAACTTGTACTAGGTATTTACTCTCTAATGTACCCATGTGTTTCTAAAACTTTTTACACAGGTACCAACAATCAGATAAATATAAACTCTTTACTTAATGATGTCCTACGTCAAAATATTCGCATGTATAATGGTTGATGTGTTAAATGACATCAGACTCAAACCGGTTTCGTACACAAATAGTGTGCCTATGAGTTCTATGAGACATGTTTTGCCAAAACTAGTTTTTTTTAAATGTCTACAGTTATTAAAGTATACATGTACTAAGCAGGTCAAGTTACTCATACCTGTCAAATGAATTGCAACTTTAATTACGTAGCGATAGAGTTGGAATTGTCTTTACAGTTGGGTATAGTATGATTTGCTGCCGTGTGTAGCTGTGATGTATGTATGTAACGTCTCCTGAGAATTTAAAGGTGATTTTAGAATGTCAATAGATAAATATTTGACATTCGAGGCGCCATTTTGGAACGTGATTGTGTTTTGTTATTTGCGTACTTATTTAAATGGCGATAAGGTGTGTTTTTGAGGTTGCGGTTTTCTGTTTTGTACGTCAGATAATTTATGAGTCCCATTTATACCCCATATTTTAAAAATCTATAGAAAAATACTCATAATCAGTAATTAATACTTACTATTAAAATAATAAAATAGGCTCACCACCTATTACATGGGACCCACAACATAAAAATTGTGAAAAGTGGGTGTACATTGCACAGTGGCATTACGTGTCATAATATGTACCTCTGCCTACCCCTTCCAGTATAAAAGGCGAGATGATATAAATAAATAAAAAAAATATTTACTATTGTAATCTTCAAACACAACACTACCTCCCATTAAAGCCGTGGCAGATAATTTTAGAACACCTTATATAAAGTACCTACCCAAAGTATGCACCGTTTAACCACAGTGACCCAGTTCCTGACATGTCGACGTTAACATTGATGGCCCACACCACACCACACCACACCACACCACAGCACAGTGGGATCACTAGCCCAGCACCCACCACAATTGGAGCGCAGCATATTTTGTGCACACTAAACGAATCGTGTCAGTTTCATTTTAATTTGTCTTGATTGACATCTTGTCTATGTGTTGATTCTAGTTAACGGAGATTTTGCATGTATTGCTCATGTAAAGAAATATAATATGAATTGTAGTTTTACGTGTTGTGTTTTCTTGATAATAGAAAGATGTGTGTCATGTAGGCAGTTTTTTTTTGTGGGGGGAAAATCATCCAATGAATTCTCTCACCTTGGGCGAGGCAAGAGGGAGTGTCAGACTCTTACTGACTAAAAACCACCCCGTTCCTACTCCTGCTTTTCGAACCGGAGCCCCGGTAAACCCGCTAGGTAGTTCGCAGCTCCGGAGCAGGCATCAACCATCATGTAGGTAGTTGGTTTTAGGTTTGGTTTCGGAAATGATCTAATGGAAACTAATTGGTGTAGGTATGGATAAAGATCGGACTTTTCCTCTTATAATTTTAGGCGTCATTTAATTTATGTATCTACATAAACTTTTAGGGAAAATCGGACGTATTATTGTGTTAAAACTCATTAAATATATTGATAACAAACCATTAAATTGCCCTTCAAACACTTCCCATTAGATACAAAAGCTAAAAGAGGAAACATCGATAAAATCGATCGAATCGATTGTTCCGATTATCGAGTGTCGATCGTAAACACCACACATCCATCTCCTGTGTACTTGAACAAAAGGGTACTGAGTAGCATTGTGCAGTTGAATCGAGTACTCGATGCATCGATTGCATTCGATTGTAAGTGCATTAGTATCGAGAGCATCGGGCGTCGGGCAACATTAACGCATGGCGCGTTGATACAATATAAATCAAATTATTTTGTAGGGTGACCTAGTGAATAATAGGATAATAATTATAATTAAATTTCGTACAATACAATATTAATAACATTACATTTAATAAAGGTATGTAGAGTGTAGGTAAATAAAATCGTGTGATTTCTGCAATAATAATGATTCACAATGATAATGAAATTATTAAATATCAGTTATTTCCGTTCATCCGGAAAAATGACTCACACAACCATAAATGGTATAACGTACGTACAATCCTTAAATCGTATAAATTCAAGCGCTTACGCATCTCGCTTCTATGCTAGTTCTCAACTAGAATCTTTGATAATCTTTTAATGCAAATAGTGAGTACGTTTTGATTCAAAATGGCCTATCCTGGTTACTTAGCAGTCACTTTAGCTGCGCAGACGCAGACCATTGGAGTCGCCCGTCGCTCATCCAGAAGCGCCATTTTATTTTGAATGTGTGCGCAAACGCAGTGCATCGACCGCACGCACGTGGTGCTACTTTGTTTTTACTTATTATTAATTTGTTTATTGAGTTACACTTAGGATTGTGTATGCGGTTTTGAATCACGTTCGAAGAAACTGGGATTTGTGAGAATTTGTTATTTTTTCCTCCTTTTGGTCAAATATATAAACAGTGTATTGTTAACCAAATGGTATATAAATAGAGAATGTCAAATAAGGCATTCTCTATTTATATAATATAATATAAGTTAATGTACACAGGTGTTGGAAAATACAGTATGTAGTCACAATTATGGACCCTGTCGGGCACAGCAAATTATATAATTCGTAGGAATGTAACTATAGGTATGAAGTTGACTTAGATTTACAAAAAATATGAATATCAGGCATCGACGAATGTGATTTGTTTTACTTTATTCAACCATGACCATAGTTTATGCAATTTAATTCATAGCACAGAATAGTCTATTAATACAATGTCTAGATAGACTGATTACTAAAGTTCTAAATAGAGATAGACAGGTATCCTAATGGCCCGCATGCGCAACAACGAACCACTTCCTTCGCTTGACCTTTTCAATTTGCACTCGATTACAAGCCGCTGTTTTATGATAAATAAATAGATTCTAATAGTTCCTAGTACATAGAGTATAACTAGTGTCACTAGGTAGCACTAGGTATAATTTAAAAGTCATTGCAATTTTTATAGTGGATTGGATGCTTCGGCACGAATGGGCCGGATCGACCGGCCTCACAGAAAACCGACGTGGAACAACTTGCGCTTGCGTTGTGTTTCCCTGATTTCCCAACAACACTTAAATTCCTAACCCAAAAAGCCGGCAACGCACTTGTAACGCCTCTGGTGTTTCAAGTGTCCATAGGCAGCGGCGATTGCTTACCATTGTTCGTTCCATTGCGCGTTTATAAGCCAATTAACGAGCAGTCGGATTACCTGAATATGGAAATCACCTGAAAATAGAATAATCCGTAAAAAAAATAGCTAGTTAACAAACTGGCAACAATCCTCCCAGTCGAGTAGTTTTTAGTGCTTGTTTTGGTATATGCCTCAAAATTATCAGTACCACGACAAAAATTAACAAATTAATTTATTAGCGTTGGCAATGAAAGTTTTAAAACGCAATGAGTGACCATCAATCTGTTCCCAATTGGACGGTGGACGAGCCGAATTGGACGAATTGCGGTGGACCACTTGTCACTAATTGGACCCTAAACAATATAAACGGTGCCCAGTTATTGGTTGATAGATTGGTACTTTTAGTGCGCTTGTGCCACTAACGTTTTTGTTTGTTATACATTTATTTATGGCTGGGGTTCGGGCGGACGCGTGTGTCAAAATATTTTGGGATGATTTCGCGTGATTGAGTGGTTTTAGAGTTTAATGATAGGTATGATTGATTTTAAAATGAGCTCGTTCAAACATTTTGTTCATTTTATTTTTTTACGTTGCCCGACACTAGGATTTTCACCTGTGTCGTGGGTGTTACAAACATAAAAGTTTACATACACATCACATCCAGACCCGAAACAACTATTTGCGGATCGCACAAAGAGTTGCTCCGTGCGGCAATCGAACCCGCTAATACACGATGCTTGGCAGCTGGTTGCCCAGCCACTCGCACCAATCGTGCAGTCAATGGGGACTATGGGGACTACTTGATTGGTTATTTGTATCCATTTTTACATCACTTATAAGTTATAATTAATCACAAGGCGTATATTAAATGTTATAACTGAAACAGAGCATATAATAAATAAATTGAAAGAGCTACTTCATCTACAGTTACCTGCGAACACTTGACCAAAAAACAGTCAAAGTACATATTAAGATATAATCAAACAACCACTTCGCTACTGTTTACTCTTAATCACACAGTTATTTACCACCATATTGCTAAAAGACATTTAGGGACAAATACCTCCGATACGGTGATAATTTAAAAACTTTTATCGAAGAACTCGTTTCTAAGTTAAAAGTGTGCTTAATAAAAATTATCCGTAGATTAACATATATTATGAACCAGTAATGTTGATTGTTAGTACAATGAATGGGAATCGAATACCAGTTACGATTCCCACCTGTACCTGTTCAATTACTAAACAAATATTTGTCAAATGATTGGAACACACTGACTTTACTTGAGCGTGCGTTTGTGCCCCCTTGACATCTTAGCTACAGCGTGTTACTTCAATATGAAAGTTGTAGATTTTGAATTTGAGGTATCTCCTTATTTCTATTGCTTACTATTCTAGTACATCCTTAATTCCTGTTGAAAAATGTACATTACTTCATTTCTTTGGCTAAAAATTATGTCTTATACTGAATAGTATTTCATTTTTATGTTTATGAAGTTAACAGGATCATTCAGTGTTTCTTTCATTGATCATGATCTATCTATATATTTTAGAATATATTATTGGTGTATTTAAATCATTGTTTTTACTAACAGTTCTCAGCTGCTTTACTACTCTCTGAACTCCTGTGAATACAGCCTTAAAAATGAATTATAAAAGAAATAAATGCTTAATATTTTTTTACTAATTTTTCATTATACTTTATTTTCAAATAATTTTGCTTTTACAAAAATCAAAAAATCTTTTCCACTTGGTACATATTCACTACCTTCTCATTTATTTTTTTCTTCAGACTATCTGAACACACTGTACATAGTATTGGGCACATGGTTGATGGCGTTGTAGTGTCCCATTGGTTTATTGGCACAGCAGCCATTACGCCAGGTAATGTGGTTTCTATGAGATTATATACCACATTACCTCTGTGAGGAAGCTCTGTTGGCCAACGTAAAATGTGTTGATTATGTAGATTTTTCTGTTAGCTAAACGTAATCAAATATTCACTGCATCGTCTAAATAAACTAATTTATGATGAAATGGTAATATGTCAGTAAATTCATGATTTTTTACGCATTTCTTGTAGTTGTGGGTTTTATAAGGAGAGAGGTCAAGAGGCTGGTTGGTTTTTGTTAAAATCCCATATATTGCCGTCTGTGGTAACGGCAATGCACCTGTGACTCCTCTGGTGATGTGGGTGTCCATGAGGCGCTGATCGCATGCCTTAGCTATTACAATTGTGTCAGAATGGTCAGAATGGTCGACCATTGTGAGACCAGACTCAGGTGACACGTCTGTTCGTTTGACATATATATATTCCATAAAAAATATATATATGTCTGTTCATTTTTGGAAGCCAATAATTTTATTTATGTTCCTATAATAAAATGGTTGTTGTAGTTTTGTGTAGCTAACAAATAATGAAACTAGAGCAAAACAAATCAACTTCTTTGGTGGTTCACCAATATTTCTTTCTCGATATTAATCGCCCTCAGAAACTCAACATTAAATGATCCTACCACAATATAATTTATCTATTTATTACAAATTTTAATTACTTTACACTTTTACACCTTTAATAAGCAGCTGTATCCATGTCTATAATTAATATCGGGGATTAATCAGTAGGTGCGGTAACACGGCTCCACATAACCAGTATAATTTGACCGTTGTATATGTGGAAAGATTGTATAAAGTGAGACCAGGATAAATTGGTTTTGTATACCTTTATGTGTGTGTTCTACTTGAAGGGCTATTATTATTATATTCCTTGTTTTAAAATGGAGGATGTAACAATGTGTAATTAGGACCACTCCCTCGTTGGTGAAGTGATATGGTAATGGACGATGGTGTCTGATTTATTTTGTTTTTTTTTTTTATAGTAGAGAAGTTTAGGTTTGATGTATTTCCTGATCCGGAGCCGCGGACTACCTAGCGGGTTTACCGGAGTCGAAAAGCAGGAGAAGGAAGTTTTTAGTAGTCTGACACTCCCTCTCGCCTTGCCTTGCGGGAAAAAAAGGTTTGATGTATTTTGTATGTTATTGCCGTACTATGAGGCATTTAATGTTTACTTAAACTTTTCCTTAGTAATGACTTTGTTCCAAAAACAATTGCTAAGGACATGGTTATGTATTAATGACTTTATGTGTGATAGTAAGGTTTTGTTTTAAAAAGAGCAGAGATAAAAAATCTAGTGTATTCACTAATGAAAAAGCACCTAAATGGTGCTTTTACGTTTATACATTGTATTTTTTTCATAGTAACTACATAATTATGTTCTTTTGGAAATCTAGTGTTAATAGTTATGATTAAAGTATCGATACGTTGAGAGTAGAAAATAGAAGACTTTTTTAAATACGAGGTACCTATATAATCATTATAATACAGCATTCAATTTCCGCAACAGTAAAATACATGGAAGGCCAACTTCGATGAAGACATCACCAGTAACATTAACTTGTACTTCAGAAGATTGAGTCAACATGTTGTTTGCCGGCCTTTTACGAGGTCCTTTATAAAAGCGGTGTACTGATATAGAATGTAAAACTGATATAAATGACATTTATTACACATCCTTTTATTGTATGGTTAGCAAGTAAAGTCACCGTATTTGAATTTTTTTATTTTGTTCTAGAAATAACAAAGTGCATGACTAAATTTGAATAAAAAATTACCAATATGTAGAATATTATAATTTGTGTACAAATATTAGGTACATACTAACTCATTTTGACCAATTAATGTGTTTATATTGTATTAAGTTTTTTTTTACATTTGATGGGTTGACGTTTGGCCGCTATCTCGCCTGATGGTAAGTGATGATGCGGCCTACGATAGAGCACGTCTGCCTATAAGCAACCTATATCTCAGACTTTAAAGATACCTAACCCATCAGGAAACACAGACTCCGGCAAAGACTTACTAACTTGCAGTTTACAAAGAAACAAAGAGAGCGTTTATATTCTGATTGGTCGGCTGGGATAAACCAACCAATCAGAGTGTCGAACTTCTTTTCGATTACTTTAAGTTACGGCAAACTTTAAACTAAGTTCACTTCTTCTCCAATAACAAACATTATTTAGGAATAAAAAAATTATCGAATTCTGTTGCCACCCGTACATATACAGTTATGAGAGGTGGTGTACCGTGACGTCACGTCACGAGCACGGCTTTTATACAAAAGTGCAGTTTTACGAGCTTTTGTTTTATTGTTTACTGCCATGTTTTAGTGACGTCACTGATTTACGGGTTAGTAATCAGTTTCATTTCAATGCCTTTATGGGAACCTACTCATATGTACATTTGAAGTTTCAATATTGTAGCAAATGAGGTTTTTAGTAATATTGTTGGTGTGTGGCGATAGATTGTTTTCTATTTAAACAGCAGTATAATGAGATAAGTGAGGATAATTGTTTTTACATAGCACATTAAGCTAGATTACTAGAACAATCTCTTTTATAGGTTTTCTGATATCGTTCTGCTACATTATGTGGGAGGGCCACGGGACGATGATACCACGGTCTCTAAGAAAATTTACGTGAAACAACGCTTGCGGTGTTTTTGTAACGTCTCTGGTGTTTCGGGTATCCATGGGCGGCGGCGATAGCTTACCATCAGGTGATCCGTCTGCTCGTTTACCGGCTTATACCATAAAAAACATTAGAGAATTCTGACGACTTGTGGTCAGTATTTATTTATCTCTTCCACCACTTTTTATTAGGAAACAAACGAAATCATATTTCAATAAGACTGATAACTAAAAATACCGTAATTACGATGTTACCTCATTCATTTGTCGAATAGGGTGTCCATTATTGATGTTCCTACACTTCGGACATTTATTCATTGGACCAGATCATTGGTGGATCGCATTGTTCCCTACTATTTTACGCTTCGACGGAATTATGACAAGAGGGGGACCTTTTGAGTTATTACAGCATAATTTTAAGGTTATAAAAATGTTTTTTGATACACCCGTGTGTCATGTCATTGTAATTTATTCAGGAGATCCCCTCTATCCCCCTTTTCACGGTCGTAGGCACGAAGGGGTCTTCGCAGGATTTTAAAATATGTTTTTATGGAAATTGTTCCTAATTTGTTTATTTTCTATGTGACAGTTGCTTGTGGATGTCTGGCTTTAGGGGTACAAATTGCGTGTTCGAAACTTATTTTGATTTGTTTGGTACCTACTACTGTTTAGTTTTTTCCTGTGTTTTGTTTTTTGTAGAGGAAGGCTATTGTACACATGTTTTTATTAATGAATGAATAGTTACTATATTGGTGAATAATGAATAGTTATATATGTTCAACAGCAGTGCTAACTAGTTATCACTAATTATAATTATCAACACATGTATTCACGCGTAATAAACGGTATTCCTTTCTTTTTTTTTCGTCCTATTCAACTATACAAACTAGTTTTTTCGTATAATTAATAGTTACAACCACTAAATCAATTTGACCACGTATAAGGAATGACAGCTACTCACCGCAATGACCTCAAATCACCACAAATACCACAACATTATTATTAAGACATCAATCACTTAAGAAATTTTCTCATCGATAAAGACGCACAACATATCGGGTCGCTTCCGTTAACCATCGCTTTCATGAAATCAGATAATGTGGTCAAGTATGGCCAGCAATCACATTAGACCCCCATATCTGTTATATGGTTAATGGTTAATTATGACCGTCGTAACAGTTAAGAAATTGACGTTCCTTTATACAATGTCTTCATATGAACCTGTAAAAATATTGTAATTAATCACCCTCCTGTCATTTTTAACTCGCGTATAATTTCTTTAAGAGAAACCTTAATATCGGCTCCGGGATATCATCACGACGTATATGGGATGCCATTAAGAGTATCGGCAGCGATAAAATCAAGAACGAAGGCTTTGGGTGGTGTTTAAGTTGTAAAAACAAATATATGGTAAGGAGGGGATTGTGTATTTTACAGTTATTTATGACTTCATTTTTATGGCGAATGATAAGTGTTCCCTTACCTTGTGGTAGGTGGTCGATGCCATTTTTCTTTTTACCGTTCTTTCTTATACATACATGATATACAGCTGAATATATTGTTTGTTTATTCAATCTTGATTGATCTTCAATCAAAAACCTACTCTGTAGATAAAAAATAAGTAAGTATTTAATTTTACGTAGATTTGTGGCAGGAATTCAGGTTAATTGCAATGAATAAATAATATTTATTATGAATATATCTAAGCAGATAATTAATTTTTCATAATATCTGGACATAACTGCGTCAAAATGCAATATTAATAAACAACTCGACTAACACACAGCTGTTTCTAATTAAACACTAATTTGTTATCATCGCATTAAAACTGACAGATTTAAATTAAAAATTCTTGATCGCTGACTCATTCCATAAATTACCTGTGCCTAAAACAAACGTCTATAAAGACAACCGCAAATAATGCTACACCAAACGATCAATATCTACAATCGATTTTCAACCATATAACAAAAAAGAGAGGGTTCAAAATCTATTATAGATAGTTTAAGGGGTAGCTTGATGTGCATGCATTTGTACAATTTGTAAGTGTTGGCGTGATTATAGGGCCCATTAGACCGGTTCCCAAGTGAGTACACTAATAAAATATTTAAAAAAAGGTTCGATATGCAGTAGCTAACTAGACGGCTGTGTCATTCTCTTGTACTGTCATTGAGAAAAGGGTTAGAGAAAATATTTTGAAATTAACATAGATATAAAACCTCCTTTTTTGAAGTGTGTTCATAAAATAAAGAAGTATACCGAGTTGATTTATAATTACAATGCCTTTCTTATTAATATAAATTATTAGAATATTGAGTAATTTCAAAATGTAATGATTAGTGTTGATGTGTAGTAATTTCTCTCAAAAAAGACCCCCAGAGTCGTGTAAAACCTTAATTTTTCCAACAGTATAATGATTATTTAATTGCAGGTTACACTAACATAACATTAACTCTCAAAACCCGTATAATCTTTAATCAATTAGCTTAATCGTTCAAAATTTTGGTTTAATCTATCGTCTGTCAGTGATTTTGTTACAACGTAGGTAATATCACGCCTTTTGCAGCCCAAAGGTATAGCCATAGGCGGGACTATTGAACATAGCACCCAGCTTTCTTTGGGTTTTGTTAGAAGTCCAATGAAACAGAGATGATTAATAAAATCAGGCCCAATTTCAGACTTCATGCAAGATAATATAAAGAAATTTAAAAAATAACCCAATCATTATTTTATAGGTATATTTTTATACAAATACTTTTCTTGGCCTGATTATCAAACACAAGACCCCTTGTTTAGCTGTGAAAGTTGCCTTCTACAGCCGTCCAAAGATTTAAAAAAAGTTTTTTATATAACTTTGTAAGCGAGCGTACCACTGCAATCAGTTTAAAAGCCTAACCCCACCGTGATTAGACGGCGCCGGGGGGCTCGGTATAGGCGCGGCGGGGAGGGGGGGGGGGGTGGTCATTAACTCATTAACGATGGCCGTCATTACACGGCTAGTGACAGTAATGGCGATATTGTGCTAATGTCCTAATATTCTGTGCTGCGTGGTCACCCTAGCATTCATTTGGAGAAATTAATTATAACCTTGAATGTGGGATTCCTAAATTCTCGTGTTGTTTTTGGTCAGTTTCTAGATTCGAGTAAAATAGGGTTCTGTTCGTGAAATTCTTTCTTACAATTGCTTTAGATTACAGGTTCGCATGCAAAAACACCGGTCACTGATTATTCCGTATAGTAAATATCAGTGCTAAGCAAATAAGGTTTCAAAAGGATTTCAAAATCTTCTTTTCAAATCCCGTCTTTTTCCAAATTCTTTTAAAGAAGTCTTAACCTCCATCAGTAGATAAATAAATCATTCTATTAAGGACGCGTTCTCATAATTGACAGGTATCGAATCGCATCACTACATTGCCACGACTCTCGACAATACACACATACGCACGGATAGCTGCGGAAATTATGACAAAATGAACTTGATACTTTGAAAGTTTGAATATTTTCTTACTTTCTTTTTTAATATTTTTATTTTGTTTAGTGCGTGCGTAGACTCAAATGTTTTGTGTTATCTGTTGTTCAATTCCGTTCAGTGCCGAATTTGGGCTCGGATTATTCGATTGGTGTCATTTTCATAGTTTTCGGAAAGTAAGCGTTCGAAATCAAAAATCAAATGGTGCCAACGCAAAACTAACTTTTTACATGCTTTTATTTAGTTTCATATGTAAAGGATGTATGTATGTGTGTTTGTTTGTATGTTTCTATATAACCGACCTCTTCCAACTCGATTTTTACCCATTTTAAACGGACCGATTTTGTTCAAACTTTGTAGACTTATCAAGGACCGGTGGCAAATTAATACCTCGTAGAAATTAATCAAGGGTCAGGAATCCCTGACGTGGACACTTAACACGTTCACTGCGGCTGTGCAAGATTAAGACTTACTGCCAGTGCTGTACAAGTCACATACTTCCCGTATCAAGATTGCCTGGTGTGCGTTACGACGTCTATGTTCCCGTATGTAGTCCTGACTTCAACCCTCCACAGAGACATGGAAACTCCTCTGCAGAATTTTTTTTCTGTACCAATACATAGTTAACATCCTTGTGTATACACAGCTGCAGTAGCACGGGGTTCTTAGTAATATTTTAAAAGTTACAGGTAGTTTTAAAAATGGTTGATTTTACGGGAAAATACTTGTCGTGGCGCATACAACAGTCGTATTGCTAGGGATGGGGTATCACAAAAACGTTGTTTTGTTTTAGATTCATTATTTTTTATTAGAGTATTACACAATCAACAAAACCTTTTTTGTAATAAAAGTAATAATTGTTAACAAAAACAGTAACTTCTTATTTTAACAAACATTAACAAAACAGTAACTTCTTATTTTATATAATTATTTATTTGTTTTACTTGATAATCTAATCATCAGAAAAAAAATACTTAAAAAATAATAAGAGTAGTAGGTGCCATACCATGAAATGAGATAATCCTTAATAATAATTCTTTACATAACATCCTGCATAATCACGACTAATAGGAACTTTAAGTAGGATATTGCGTTCTGTAAAAACGTATTGACAAGGCACAGCACTATGACTAAATGAAGCTCACGTTCAGTGCGGTACGGGGTTTAGGATACGGCCAAATAGTTCCCGTATCGCACTATTGTACAATAATTACCTTTCTGTGCGTTACGACAAAATAATTCCCGTACATTTTTATTCTTAAATTTGAATACACTATAAGTAAGCACATCGGGAATATAGGTGTCTCTTTTTACTTGAACGAATACTTGAATAAATCACCGCCGCACGGAGAGTAAAACCAGGACAACTAGCTGCCGCACAGAGCAAGACTCAATTACAACCAAATATTTCCCGTAACGCAGTGAACGTGTTAACAGCCCAGATGAACCTGAAGAGATATGAATATACTATCTTAAGAAAAGTTGTTCAGCGTGATGAGCACATTTTAGCGCCATACGAAAATCGAGGATGTAGAATCCCTGACATGGACTCCAGCCCAGCCGAACCTGAAGAGATTTGAATATACTTTCAAGAAAAGATATTTAGCGTGATGAGCACTTTTTCGCCATATCTTTTATACTGATTATTCTCATAACAATACTAAATTTTCCGCCTACTGTTAGTATTAATATTAAAATTATTTTGTTCGGTTCATCACAAAAACATGTTTATAAGTTTTTTTAATCTACAATGTGATAGGGGTGGGCCTTCTAACCCGTTGAGGCTGAGTACTACATCTAATTTTATCAACAAAAAGAATTATATTGGGGGTTGAACCCCTAATTGAAAATATTGAAAAATTGTGATTTTTTCGGTAAAAATAATTCACAAATGATTTTTTTCTCACCAAAACATTATCAAACATTTGAAAAAAGTAATGAATTAGTTAGCCAAGGTTATTAGCTACCGTTTGTCGTTTTTTTTTTGTTTCTACGACGCATACAACCTTTGATATCAAAAAAAGTAAAAAAAATATTAAAATTGCCATAATTTTAAGGGGAGGATTCGACCCCTTCGACCCCGACTTTCGTCGATAAAATTAGATGTAGAACTCAGCCTTAACGGGTTAGAAGTCTCACCCCTATCACATTGTATATTTTATTGTGGTTTTATATCAATGGTTTTCGGGGTCGCCAAGATAAAAAAAAACAATTATGGTAACGAACGTGACAAGACCTGGGTGGAACAAACAAAGAAAATACATAAAATAAATTAAACATCAATTCTTTATTTTCACGATATTTGTTTGAATATGCGAGGAATGAGCCCGTAAATTCATATTTCTTGCCTGTCTTGGGTCAATTAATTCCGGAAGAAGACAATTTTTATAAAATCGAATGATTCACTCCGTATTCGATATTAGCGACCCCAAAAACCACAACAATGACACTCATGTCGAAAAATGACAATGCCAGAATCTCTATAGAGCTTTGTCCCACCAAAAAAATATAGTGTACAGACATGCCAAATGTAGCATTCTATTGCTGCTCTATTAGTGATAACTAAAAACATGATTAAAAGCCTTTAGATCTTGCGGTTTCTATATGAATCTAAGTACAAAATATTACATTTAGGTTAGGTTAATTGCAGTTATAATGGTAGAAATAATTAAATTACAATGCTATCATAGGGTGTTTAGCTATGAAAGGAAGGAATGTCATCACTCATCACCAATATCACCTTTAGTAATCCTACTTTAATTCATAATCATAACGAAACAACAATGTAAACAGAACAGACAGAGCGAATGTCAAATAATGACTTTTTGGACATAATGACTCACGCACGCCAAAGAGGTTTCGTTACATCTAATCACTAACGTTCAAACACGAAATCATAATTATAATATGCATTCATTATAATATTATATATTATAAAAAAAAATTAACTAGCAGTATGTATTAAAACCAAATTCATATTAAAATTCGTACACATTACATTAATAAATCTTTTTTTTTTGAATTATTCGTTTTGTTCCTTGTGCAAGCGTACTAAGAAATGCAGAGGGTCGCGATAAATACAGGAAATAGGCCTTGGGTTTTTAAAATTCTTTTTATTTCCTAATTTTTATCCGCAAGTTTATCAGAATAATAATTAAGTAACCAAGGGTCTTATTTTAATTGCATAATTTTGATTAATTTACATTTTTTGTACATTGATGAAATTAAGTGGGGCAGGATCTGGCATGGTCATTTATATATTTATGTCGGCGCCATCTTGAACTTAGATTTTCACTTTATATTCGTTATAAGCGACCCCAAAAACCATGAAAATGACACCCATGATGGAAAGTTGGCAAATCTAGTCGGCGCCATCTTGGATTTTGATTTTGACTCCATATTCGCTATAAGCGACCCCAAAAACCATGAAAATGACACCCATGATGGAAAGTTGGCAAATCTTGTCGGCGCCATCTTGGATTTTGATTTTGACTCCATATTCGCTATAAGCGACCCCAAAAACCACGAAAATGACACCCATGATGGAAAGTTGGCAAATCTAGTCGGCGCCATCTTGGATTTTGATTTTGACTCCATATTCGCTATAAGCGACCCCAAAAACCATGAAAATGACACCCATGATGGAAAGTTGGCAAATCTTGTCGGCGCCATCTTGGATTTTGATTTTGACTCCATATTCGCTATAAGCGACCCCAAAAACCACGAAAATGACACCCATGATGGAAAGTTGGCAAATCTAGTCGGCGCCATCTTGGATTTTGATTTTTGACTCCATATTCGCTATAAGCGACCCCAAAAACCATGAAAATGACACCCATGTTGGAAAGTTGGCAAATCTTGTCGGCGCCATCTTGGATTTTGATTTTGACTCCATATTCGCTATAAGCGACCCCAAAAACCATGAAAATGACACCCATGTTGGAAAGTTGGCAAATCTTGTCGGCGCCATCTTGGATTTTGATTTTGACTCCATATTCGCTATAAGCGACCCCAAAAACCATGAAAATGACACCCATGATGGAAAGTTGGCAAATCTTGTCGGCGCCATCTTGGATTTTGATTTTGACTCCATATTCGCTATAAGCGACCCCAAAAACCACGAAAATGACACCCATGATGGAAAGTTGGCAAATCTAGTCGGCGCCATCTTGGATTTTGATTTTTGACTCCATATTCGCTATAAGCGACCCCAAAAACCATGAAAATGACACCCATGTTGGAAAGTTGGCAAATCTTGTCGGCGCCATCTTGGATTTTGATTTTGACTCCATATTCGCTATAAGCGACCCCAAAAACCATGAAAATGACACCCATGTTGGAAAGTTGGCAAATCTTGTCGGCGCCATCTTGGATTTTGATTTTGACTCCATATTCGCTATAAGCGACCCCAAAAACCATGAAAATGACACCCATGTTGGAAAGTTGGCAAATCTTGTCGGCGCCATCTTGAATTTTGATTTTGACTCCATATTCGCTATAAGCGACCCCAAAAACCATGAAAATGACACCCATGTTGGAAAGTTGGCAAATCTTGTCGGCGCCATCTTGGATTTTGATTTTGACTCCATATTCGCTATAAGCGACCCCAAAAACCATGAAAATGACACCCATGATGGAAAGTTGGCAAATCTTGTCGGCGCCATCTTGGATTTTGATTTAACCTCATGTTCAAAATAATATAACGAAACATTCTATATTCAGTAAAGTGTTGCTCGTACAGAATGTGTAAAAAAACATACAAACAGCCGAACATAGTACCTCCTCCTTTTTCTGAAGTCGGTAAAAATATCAAGATTGGTTTGTGAAGTATAATATCAAATATTTTGTACTCGTACAGCGATCTTTTTCAAGGCCATTTTTTGTAACAGGCGACGCAGCGTCCACCCACGACAGCGCTCGAGCGCAGACTGAAATTTCATTTGACATTTTCTATCCAATAAATCTAAATAGTAAACAAATAAAATAACCCTTATTGCTACGCTTTAAAGTTGATGTCTGACAGCAAAATAGGAGAAAAAATTAAACGGGAACTTTTATTTATTTCCGAGACAATTTGAAATATTTTCGTAATTTTTTCCCATAGTATAATTTTTGATTATGTCTGCTTCCCCGGGATATTTTTTTGAGATTCAGAATTATGCGTGTAGTAGCAGTAAAATGTTCCTAAACTCAACCCTTTTTTGTCAATTTTGTGTGAAGAGGTAAAGAAAAATCGTGTTTGCAATAATAAAATATAACTTTTTTCACATTACAAATCAATATTTTGGAGATAAAGAAGTGATCTATCTATTGTAATTGTTAGTTATGTTCAGTTAAGTTTCTTTTGGTCGTAATATGTACTGAAAAATAGCTTATTTACGTCAGATTTGAGAACGCGTCCTTGGTCACAGAAACAAGTTATTACTAGAACTCTCCCGTTTTAATTGAAAATGATGATAACCTGTCATTTTAACATTAACTAATTATATCTGTAAGTCAAAATTAATTAATTTTTAATTCAATTCTGAGTGATTTAGGGCCTTATTTGTCTAGTAGTTACTAGCGTGCGTGCACGAATAAACCGTCCAAGTAGGTAAACTGAGGCTTTTTGCTTATATGCAACGTCACGCCTTTTATCCCCAAAGGGGTAGGCAGAGGTGCACATTGCGGCACGTAATGCCGCTATACAATACACATCCACTTTTCACCATTTGTGTTGTCTAGTACATTTATTGAGGAAGGCTATAGGCTATAAAACAACATGCTATGGCCAATAGGAGCCGAGCAGTGGGTAAAAACTATATAAATACGAAAGTAACTCACGTCTCTGTCTCTTCTTTACGTTTGGACTGATATTAAAACTGGTGAAGTGGGAATACCTACTATGAAATACCATACCTACATTATTAATTGATGGCGTTTTGATCTATGCAATTAATAACCTTTATTAATTAAGAAAGGAAACACAAATCAAAACAGATTTCCATTAAAACTAGTTAAAAACCATTAATCATGAACCAAAAAGCGTTTCCACAAACAAAATTGAATCGAAGTCATAAAGATGGATCGTCTTCAAGCCAAATTAAGTTATTACACGATATTTCTTATTTCGTTACATTGAATACTTCAATGCGACGGCCGCCATATTTGGCGAGTAATGGCGGTTGGTAAAAAGAGCGGGAAAGAGCATCGCATTTTAAGTAATAAAACCTTTTTTGGATATTTATACGAAAAAATTTGGGCAGTTTTGTTGATAATTAAAAAATAAATTTATTGTTATGTACTGGGGTAATTTTATTGTCAGTTACGTAAATGAAATTGGTTAATTGTTATCATTGTCTACTCGAACCATGATATACTTGCGAATATATAAATTAGGTACTCCAGTAGTACTAGTAATATTAAAACTGAAACGATTGCACTTACTGGTGATCTTAAATTACTTCACGTAACCATGACATAAAGAAGAACAAGAACATACATAAATTGCTGAAAATAAATGTTAAATACTGAATTACGTTTATGGAACGATTTCTGTCGTAAATCATTTTTAAAGGTTGAGAAAGAGTTGCATTACTTGCAGTGGGCCCATGTCAAAGATTTCTCATCGATGATTTATAACCTCAAAAATACTAAACGTCAGATGAGCAATGCTTATTTAATTGTGAGATATTATCTGTGGGAAGTATCGTGTATAATGCCTGAGGTGTTGCCATGTTAAAATTCAATTCACATTTCGCGCGCTGCCACAGCATTTTTTTTTATTTTGATTATCTTAAAATCTTCGTCTTGAACGGTTGATTCTTTTATTGAAATTGACAGGTGTTTTTTTTGTTTTGTTTTATACATTTTAATAAAATTAATGTTTATGGATGTGGGTGCCTAAAATGTCTTTTAGATATAAAGTAAAATTTTCTTACAAGTATTTCACAGGTTTGGTTTTAAATTTTATGATGGTTTGGTAGAATTTTTTTTTAAATTAAAACGGGTGATTAATTTGTTTTTGACACTGTTTTTAACATTATTCTTTTATTTTGTTCTCAGGAAACAACGCGGATCGTCAATTTCGTCAGGTGGACCAGAAATCGAACCAATGGTTTGGTGCGACGCTGACCAGCACTGGCAGGAACGGCGCTATCATGGTGAGTACGAGTTTTTTCTTTTATTGACATATTGGTTAGGTTAGGGTATACCCTTTACAGAGCCAACAAAAAATATTGGTCTTTTAGGCAGTCAAAATTAAACTCATGGTTTTTCTCACTTTACCCAAGTAATGTAAAATTTTTCAGGAAATTTTATCCTTCTTTAAAACCCGAAAGTACGCCATTACCTTTAGTGAAATAATAGGACTAAATTATTGTTTTGAATCAACGACTAAAATCCATGAGTTATAAACCAATCAACTTTCTTCATCAACATCCTCGATTAGTTAAAGCTAAACATTACGAAAAGTAACCACTTACCATCAGGAGCCGCGTCTGCTCATTTGCCCCCTATTCCATAAAAAAACAGTAAGAACTGCGCTTCCATTAATAAGAATCTACCGTTCAAAATCAAAAACCCCGCACCTTTCCGTCAACACCACCTAACTACAGATTAAGTTTCACAACAAACGAAATCTCAGTATTATTTTCTTTACGAGCTTGAGCGACTCCATGACCTCATACACCGTTGACCTATAAAGCTGATGGGATGTCTTGACAGGCGCACCCTTCCTGCCCTGCCCTGTCCTCAAGGTGTTCAGCCGTAATGATCGTTCTATCTTTTGTTATCGCGTCTATAAGTCCACCTATGTAGCGTCACTGCTGTTCATTTGGTCTGATATTACTGCTCTTTGCGATTTGATTGGGAATGTTAGGTTTTTTTTGCCATGTAGTGATGACAGCAGAGTAGAATATAGAGATATTTGTCACTATTTTGACTCTTCCCGCGGGTATCTTAACACCCGACTGAACCGAAAAGCCTAGGAGTGCTAGAATGGAGACCGGTCAGCAGCAGTACTTTCAGATAAACTTATGATAATGATGTTTTTTCCACTGTGAAGGAAACTAAAGAGACAAACGATGAAGAAAAGCATCGTGGGGAAACCTGGGCTTATAATTTCTAAAAATAAGTTTAAAATCGCCAACCCGCATTGAGCAAGTGTGGTGTATAATGCCCAATAACCGTCTCCGTGTGAGAAGAGGTTATGGATCAACAATGGCCATTTAGAGTCTAATGATAAAAACACAGATTATCAAAAATTTGGTATCATTGATGACACAAACCATTTTGTCCTTAGTTTAACAGTCGCACACAACGAGGAAATGCCTGGGTTTGAATCAAAATGAGTACAAACTCAAGCTTCATAATATAAAGCTGACAGCTCCTAAAATGTATACTGCTGTTAAGACAATAGCCACGAAGGAGGCTCCATTAATCTCGGCACCCCATTGTTGACATTTGGCAAGTGGGTCAGTCCAAGGCCTCATGGCTATAGGGTTGAACACCATTAGGTTATGGGGCCGTCTTTATGGTTTGTGGACGTAGTGCGGCTATCTGTGGGGCGAAATTGGGTTTCAGGGTTATGTGGAACGGATTTCTTGACCGACTTGTCGTTTCATTTGGGTTTTCAAATCGCCAAATGGTGAATTAATGTATGTAGGCTTTTTATACAGTCTTGCATTAAATATCTATAAAATACAAGTCTCTGAAAGCTTCGTCATTCCATAAGTAGCCGTTCTTGACAAATTTTATTACTTTCCCGAAAAGCAGCAAGCAGTAGCCCATACCACATTACGTACTTAACATAAAATCACTCATTCAAATCGAAGTGCAGCATCTGACGGTGCGGCCATATTAATTCAAATGGAGTGCAACCGTTTACCGCACACATGTTGCAAATAAATTTTATTACTCACGCACTTCGCACGAACACTGCGGCTCGGTTTCAGAACTTTTTTTTCCAAGTCCATATTTGAAATCAGTCAGGAGACGCCTTCGTCGAAGACCTGAGACCACATAGTTTTTGTCTCTCTGCTTAAGGAGTTGGAATTTTTATTTCGGAATGCCGAATTAGTGCAAAAAGCCGACTCTCTCGGCGAGCCAGCAATTTGTTTAGGTATTTTGTTCCATTTGCACTGGGGACAGAAACGCGATGGGAATTTATAATTGTTCGAACGCATAGGCTGTATCTATAGGTGTCTGTGCCTTTATCAATAGTGATGTGGCGTTTGCAATTAATAATTTGTTTCTTAAATATGGAATAAGAACTGAATTTGTTTCGTTGTTCCAAATTCAAAAGAGCTGTACAGCAATTCGACTATGAAATGAATAGGTACCGGTAAACTATGGCAACTTTACCGGGCCCTTGGCAACTTTACCATACTATAGGTATTCAGTATAAACTCTACCCACTAGAATTCTGTTTTGTAATAGAAGTATTTTTTAGACATTAAAAGGAAATATTTACTATATTTTGCGTAGACGTAAGACTGCTATTATGCCAGTAATGGCCGTCACAATGTATGCGTGAAAATGAGCTAAAATGAACCTTCGTAGAGTTAGTAGTTCCTAAATTGTGCTCACAGAGCCTTAACTATTTGTCACAGGTGAGTGAAATTTTGATCTTGTATGTATAATATAGTTGGGATTACTGTTGTAATGTCAGCAATTGCTTTTTCTTTAATTTATTGATAAATAATCGCTTCGGTAATGTTGACACAGGTTAGGTAAAGTTGCCACGGCCTGCTTTGTGGCAACTTTACCTACAGTTAGGGTTGGCAATAAATGTTTTTTTCTTGTTTGTGTGTATGTAACCATTTTCGAATACCTAAATTTCACAGCATAATAGTGAATATCCTGGATGATAAGATATAATGTATTTAATAATACCTCTTGTGTTACAGCCAAAATGGCTCCCATGAAACAAAACCGCAGAAAACTCGGAGCTAGACACTATAAAAATTATACGGAAGTGATGTTATAATTAGCTATGGAGATAGTGAAGTCATAAAATTAAAAAGTCAAGGATTAAACATTATTTTGTAGCCTTTTTTACAATTTTAAACATAAATACTTAAAATTTTAGAACTTAATTTAGTTTAAAAGGGAATAATATTTATGTTAGAAATTTGTGCGTTTTTTTACTTTAGGTTTAAGGTTTATTAATTTTTTTTTAAATATACATGTCATAAAAAAGTTCCTCCTTTTTTGACAACCCCGAGCGTAACAAATTATTTGTATGTAAATTACGATGAAACCCGTGGCAACTTTCCCTAATGTCTGTGTAGCCGTTATCTTTATAGATTTCCTCATATTGTTTGCATTATAATACGAAGAGGTCCTAGATGAAGCCCTCTGTACCTCAACAACTCTTTAATATGCAATACACGATGAATACGGCGCGTAGGTAAAGTTGCCAAAAATTTGGTATCTTTACCCATGTTGTTTTTTCTTTACTACGGCTAAAATAAGTGTTTGTATATAATGACGATTACAGTAAAGTGAGCCAGATAGACTACAATTCTAAATATATAGTTTTGGTTTCTATGCGTCTTATGGTTAAAAATATATTTCGTGTTTTGTTCTAAAATATGGTAAAGTTGCCATGTTTTACGGTAACAGTATTTTAATCACATAGTATTACAAGACTAAAATCAGCAGGTTATAGATAAATAATTTAAAGATTGTAATATAATTGTAATTAAAGTTGAAACTACTCATTAACAGGCGGCCAGTGCGGTTTTATGAAAAGCATTTTACCGCTAAATTATTTTTATGTTTCTATTTAAAGGAAATTGCAGAAATAAAATTTACATTTCATTATACAAACGATTAGTTCCTTTAAGTAGTAAGCGCAATCAAAGCGTATCCACTTTGATAAAAGTTTAAAACAGCATAAACATATTTTTATGCCTGTCATTATTTTCCGAGAGAGTAAATGGAAGCTTCATTTCTCACTCTTTTCTTTTACTTAGTTCATATGTCTCAGTTAATTGTAATTTACAAAAACGAGCAGAGTTATCGAAAAAAATACTTTTTGAAAATCATAGAAACAATGTTAACCATAAAATCTCCCAGTAGGGCTGATGCCTGATCCGGAGCTGCGGACTACCTAACGGGTTTACCGGGGCTCCGGCTCGAAGGGCAGGAGTAGGGTGTGCAGAATCTCTCGCCTCGTCGAAGCAAATGGATGATTTTTCCCCCTTAAAAAAATCCATAAAATCTCCTGTAAAGAAATACAAGAATAAATTATTAGAGAATGTGGTATCTAAGAGATAATAGTCCTTGAAAATAAAGAAAAAAGTATTATACTAACTAATTTTATCAATTTCAACGCAAAAATTATTAATTTATAATTGCATCGTCACATCACTAAGTTCATGCCCGAACTATTGTAATAAAAGTCGTTGAGTACTCACTTAGCAGTTGTTTGTCGAGATAATCGTTTTCTTATTTGTATCGATTGAATACTAACTCGATTCGTTTTTATTCTCGATACGTTTTCTCACGATTAAACGAGCGCCACTTGATTTTTTAATAGGTTGCATTTAGCGACGAAGGAACTTTGTTGTGTCTCTTGTTTTGTTTTCATAATATGTATGTAGTTAAAGAAAATTCTTTAGTTTTGTGTAAATAAAACTCCTTTTCTGTAGTCGATAACATTAGAAGTATTTTAGCCAATTTCAGCTTTTTAGTTACCCGCTCTTAAAGTACCTATCTACAGGGTGAGTGACCGAAATCAGATTTTGAAATGTATAGGAAATTTCAAACAATTTATAGTTTTCCCCGAAGTCATAATTTTCTTAATGGAAATATCATAATTTATATATTATATTAGTGGTAAATGTATTTTCTCAGTATGAGACTTGCATAAGTAGAGTACAATACTTCATGCTGGTCAATCTAAACCAACCACTTCAATTCAAAAATATTCAATACTACTACTAATCTATTTTACCCAAAGTAATCTCAACACAATAAACTAAAGCCTTTCAGATAAATCATGCACAATGTACACAATAACTTGTTATAATTGCAAATATATTTCCAAAGATAAATCTCGGGACATCGTGGTTACGTCACACGGGCTCATGGCGCGACATGCGCGTGCGCAGCAAACAGTTAAACATAGATTAATTATTGCGACAGATATGAGCTGTATATCACTGCGAATTGATTGTATCTGCAACTCATTTGTTAAGGAGTTTCATTGGTTAGGGTAAAGGCATAAATATGTATAGAGATTATCATCTTGAAGATGTGAGGAGGAGGCTGTATCACTGTATGCTCGTAAGTGCTTGTTTGATCACGTCATAAAATATCTATCGTACATAGACAGATAATTTATATTTAGCCATTTGTTCTTTGAAATGTAGTACGTATATAATATCTTGCCTAGCTTTGCGTAAATATTAGTCTTTGAAAACTGTTCCCTAATTTAATTTAATGTTTTAATCATTAAACTTTGCAGATGCGACATAATTATTATTGCTACTTAATTAATACCCTGTGTGTTATGTATGTGTTTATGAACATTTATCCTGCTTGCTTATTGATAAAAATACACACAAAAAAGATTCTTGACTATAAGACTGGCATTTATTTATTCGTGCACGGTTAAATTATAAAAGGATTGTATTAGTGCCGAAGCACATCTTCACACCGTGTTTGGCATAAATGTATCTAGTTAAAACTTGGGCAGGATTTTATTTATTTGTCTTATTTTTCAACGACTGTGGTCTGGAGCCGACAGTCGAGAATGTAGATAGTGAAAATAGTGTCAATAGTAGAAAAAAGAATGGTAATATAAACTTGAACTGTTGTTCAAAGAATAGTGGGAAAATATGTAAAAAAGGTTTTCTTTAATTTGGTATTTGACACGCTTCGATAGACGAAACATTTTTAGTCTGTACTGATGAATTGACAGATTAGGTTTGAGGTTATAATGAAGTAAAAGACGTATCGTTGTGTGGAAAATAAACTCTGAATGTCGTTTCTTCGAACAGAAGGTTTTTGATTTATTTACAAATGTAATAAATATTTTCGAAATTATACCAAATTATTTCAAAATTTAACCGAAATATTTCACAATTTCCCAACACCCTCTACTTACACAAAGTTTTTGAGCTAACAAATTGTCCGGTGATTTGTCAGCGTCGAATGCCTCGGTTCTTGTTGCGTGCGCAGCTCCTAATATGGCGGCCGTCGCTTGACAGCTACACCCGTCCGATTTGGACTCACATCGCCATTTATAGAGATTGTTTCTTTTATTGTCTCCATTTGCCGAGAATTTTTATGGGAAATTTCGGCGTGTTTCCTTTATTTTCCTTAAATATTTTTTCGCTACCGTATTTCGCTTTTACGTTAGTAGTTAGGTATGCTTAAATGTGGGGTCTATGCTTCACAATTCTGTTTAATCGCAGTGACGGGAATGACTATCTGTAATTTTTAATGAGTTAAATAAGAATACTAAAAGCCATAAAAACTTAATAGTTTATTATTTATCTCTTACAAACGTTTGTCTATAGATCACAGATCCATATTGAACTGTGTGCCGAATAAGGAAACGTGTTGGTCCAAGATAAGGTCCTTGCGGAACCCCTTAAGTAAGCAAAATAAAAACTATCAGGATATTGAAAGTTAGAAACAAAAGACACTGGCATTTATCCAGCTGACATTACTTTAAAAGATAAGATAGTCATGTTGGTACAAAGTTTGCTAAAGCCTAAGAAAAGACTAAGATAAATCGCTTTGGGTGTCTCGTTGATATAGGTTGTACGTGCAATCGTATTCAACAGCAAGGAATTAAATATTTAGTTTTTCTAATTATCCTAGAATTGTGGAATAATATCCAGTATTTGATATTAAGATTACTAATATTGCTCTCGATTAAAATGATTAAGTGTGAATTATGAACTTGCTCGTTCTTCTCCATTCGAAGCTACACTTTGATGTGAGCATCTAGCTTCATTGACGGACATAATATAATTATTATATTTCTTTATTTGTTGATATTTCAAAAGCATCTATTTATTTGAATTGATTATGACCTAAAGTTAATGACGAATTATATGCAAACCTTTTCCAGTTCTTTGAGGCATATTATCTATTAACAGTTGAACTTAAAGTTGTTTTTTGAAATAGTTGAAACACAAAGGAAGATAATGAAATTACTCTCTAGCATGGAGGTAACAAGGGTTCATTAATATCACGGTATTTAAGACCCCATTAGTTTGAAGACCCCATACGTATCGCTCACAAGTCGATGGTTTTTTTTATAGACCAAGTGTGAAATGCTTTTTGATGGGTTCCGTGCTTTTTGAGAGCTTTTTGATTTATGATTTCAAAAACTATTGTGCATTTTATTTTGTAGGCATTTTCACACTATATTTATTGAACTGTTTTATTGTTTACTTCGTTTTTCTACTTATAAATACTTTCGAAAATAAAAAGCATTGGTTCTATTACGGTGAATAAATTGGAGCTATTGAGCCATTTCTCTACGGATCCCTAATTTAACTATTAAGCACTTAGTTTTTTTTATTACCCAACTTCATTAATAGTAATTCTTTCGTATTCTTTATTAATACATTGTGGAGTTTTTTGTTAATATCCTTCGCGGTTGGTTAAATGTGATGTATTGTGTTTTGTTTATAAGACCGAGGTTCTACGCTTGATTGAAATAATTGTATTAAGTTTATTAGATTAATTGTTTAGCCTTTTGTTCTGTTTTCTATCGTTAATTGAAGTTGATGTTTTCTTTCCGATCATGAATTCTTATTCCTTTTTTTTGTATCGTAAAGTATATTTATTTATATTTTCTTTTTAGTAATCGATACGTTTTAAAAAGATAGCATTTTTTTTGGATTGATGTAGATTTTGACGTTCCTACTATTTTATTATAACTTTAGTGAGATATACTAAATTAATGCTCAGCTGTGTCTTGCGGAATGCCGCATGGCTTGAAACTATTCGAATTCTTCGTCAATAAGTTGTGTGTAAACCGATTACATATTAATTAATTACGTCTACTGAATTTCTCTCAAATACTCTATACTTATATAGGATCGATCCAGAGATTTTGGATCAGGATCAGTGACTAATAATATTTATTGTTAATTAAAAATGTAACAACCTATCAGTTAAACGTAATAAATAAACATAGAATAACGGTACATTGTAATTGTGACCGCGGCAGGAGCACTACATTCAATTTGCTAATTAATGGATTGAAATATATGCAAGTCGGATCCTTTAGGGCGGAGATACACTCAACGTATTGACGATAACTTTTCAAATCACTAAATGACTAAACAAGGATTGATGTTTATTAGATGTAGGGGTTTTTTTAAAACGTTACCCCCACTATGTTTTTCTCCTGTGTCGTGGTTGCGTTTAATAACATACAAGTTCACATACACATGGCCCAGACCCGAAACAACAATTTGTGGATCTCACAAAGAGTTGCTCCGTGCGGGAATCGAATAAGTTGCCGTGGCTGATTAATTACAATATTAATTGATAATGAATTGTTAAAATTCGGATCCAATTTGCACTAGCTGTTACCCGCGACTTCGTTCGCATAGAATGGTTTATGATATTTTTACTAATGTTTTAAAATAATCTACCAGACGGACATTAAAATAAAACTAAGTCATCTACCCTATTAAAATTGAAGTAAAACAACAACATTGCAAAGTAAGGCAAGGCACTTATAACTCCCTGCGATAGCGATTGCTTACCATCAGGTGATCCATCAGCCCTGTTCCATAAAAGTGCAATTTAAATATTGCCCACTGAGTGTAGCCCGACATTTAGCGGTTAGATAGAGCAACCGGTCGTTGGATTAACCACGACGTAACCAATGTTAAGATGAACCGATACCAGTGATCCTTATCTGATCACTAACGTGCCGACTGCGTAGTTAATTGCCATACCCCTAACTATTATACCCCCCACAACTAAAAACCTACCTTGTCTCTTAAGTAATAGAGTTCATTATCAATCAAACAAATCTTCACTTTGAGCACAATTGATGTAAAGATTTTAACTGTATTTGAGACTTTATTTCGTAAGTGGTAGGGTTGAAAATGGTTGTGTGTTATTTGGATTTTTGGATTAATCACGGTACTTTACTGTGTATTAGATGAATGTACGGATTAAGTGATAGAACTGTAATCGTGTTAGATAAAAAGGATAGTGCTGTACGCTTGCTTGGCCTGAAGGGATGGGCAGAGATCTAAGTCTAGTATTTTCAAGTACGTGAAGGATTCATGTCGGTCGGGTAAAGTGCTATTTGGGGTATAGTACAATATCAATATTGTTATCTAAATAGTGCTAATTTGAGTTTAAAATATTTTCAATTTTTTCGTTTGTCATGTTCACAACAGTCGATTAAATAGATAGTATAGTCGAGTAACTAAATATTCTAAGTACGTATCATACATAAGTCGACACAAAAATATTAATATTACTAAGCCATTAATCTTGTTTCCCCTTTTGGACGTCTATTTATAAAGCGGATGCGCCGGCGCATAGGAAACGGATCGATCTGCGCATGAGATATACAGACATACAAATAAGGAAACTTATTGTGAAGAATATATTCAATGACAAAGTTGTTTGCTGTCATTTGTTTTTTTTTCTTATTTACATTGTGAGTTCTTGTCTTTTAAGGCTCATAGGGGTAGATAGAGGTGCACATATAAGTATACAGTGTAGAGCTGACTCTTCTTCAGCGAAATTATTATTAATCATATTCGTGATATTGCACATAGTAATTTTCAAGAAACCCAAAAAAAGTCCAGTGATATTTTGCCCGACCCGGGAATCGAATCCGAAACCCTTTGTCCGGCAGTCGCATTTACGACCACTTGACAAACGAGGCAATAACAATATTCCATTCCCATAATCCCTCGTTTTCTATAACGACTCCCAATTTGTCAGTAAGGGCTAAACTATACACTATCAAGCCGGGATTGTCTGCACAAAACAAATTGTTATTACAACCGCAGCGTTCATTTTATTGCCCTTTGTCTAGATTTTTTAGGTCTAGACGCGGTCTAGGTTATACAAATGGCTATCTGTGTGTCGACTAACTTATGACTGCCATGTTTAATGTCAATTGCCAAATAAATTGTGCTGGGAATTCAATGGAACTGTGCGGAATATTAACTTCGGATGTGCTTAGTTTATTGTATTGAATTTTCATTTATTTTTTCCTTTTTAGTTTTAATAGTTGCCTGTTGAGCTGGTACAAGGAAGCTTTAGCTTTGGTTGGAGAGTTAGTTGTAAATAAATGGCTGTGGATTTTATGTTTTCTAGTCATTTGGGATGATAAAGTGAAATTAAAAGAAGTTAAAATCAATACCTTTGTTATCATGGCTTTCATTATTCTTTACGGAAAAGCAGATGTGGTAGTTGATACTATATTAAAACATACAGACGAATTGAGAACCTCCTCCTTTTTGCGAAGTCGGTTAAAAAATAGTGTATATTTTGTCAAATAGGTCGATAAATTCCATTTAGAATATGTATTTCAAATTCTTATTTATATGTAATATCTTTGTAAATGGCACTACAATACGTATTTCTCATTGACCAATCACTTTTATAACCACTTCAACTATCTTATAACATATACAACAAACAGTGTAAATACTTCAAAGTATCTATGAACTGTTGAAGCGCGAATACTCATTGTATGCGCTTGCGCATAACATCACGTTCCAGTGCGCGAAGTTCAGAGGGTGTGGTCGGAAAGCTTTATTGTTTAGTTCACAACCTACAATCATCAAGCAATGCGCGTGACCTTGCAATTTGTTTTTTTAGTGTTAGATACTTGCTTGGAACTTCTTCAGTCGCATGGTTGGTATTTCAGGATTAGGATCCCACATTAGGATTTTCTCCTGTGTCGTGGGTGCGTTTACAAACATACAATTTCACATACACATGACACCCAGACAGACAGAATTGTCTTAAATTGAGAAAACTAATAAAACATATATACCTAATTTTCGTTTATTTTTTTACTCCGTTAGCTACTACTTATGTATTTAGATACACTTACTTAAAATGTATTTATGTTTACTTTCCATTTTATTGCTTCGACCCATTTTTGTTATGTACACAGAATGTGTGAGACGCTTTCTGTCTGCGCGCGCGCATTGTGTTGCGCACGCGCCGTTACGGTGTACTGCGCAAAGTTCAGGGGGCGTGGTCTTGCGAAGCGTTGTTGTTCGTGGCGAAAGTTTTAATTAATGTTGACATTTAATTACTACCCGAGCTTATTGTAATTAAGGATTTATAGTCTAGAGGACTGTTGTTAACTGTACTTTATAATACTTACTGTCTTTATTTATATCTTGTTTTTACTTATCTTTTATCTTTATATTGATAGACGAAAGAAAACTTTAGAGAACTTTGAAAGTCATGGTGATGATTAAAATTTCAATGAAGAGAAAAAATCTTGATTCTGTATCAAAATATTAGAATTTAAAGCGATTAGAGAAAATAATACGGTAAATCTATGTCTATACATTTTTGTTAACTCTTTTAGTTAACTAAATAACGGTTTTCACGTAAGTTAACGGCTCTACTAGTTTCGAGTTACAGAGGGACTCTTCATTATGAGCAGCGTGCGCAGACGCTGCCTCTAGTGTGATTTACCTAAGCAAAACCGTGATTATTTTTAGTTAATTTAGCATACTAAATACGTGACATATCTCGCGATAGTTATAATAAAAATAAATCTTTTAATATTTAATAAAAATTGCTAAAATTTTACCATAATATGTAATACCGTTATATCGAAAGAACCATAATAATTCCATTATGACCATGGTGTCCATTTCGCTGTAGCGCCGGATATAGGGCGCCCCGTAATAACTCACACCCGATATTATCAGCTGCGCACCGTAGATTGCTATCAGACACTTACAAGGAGTTTTGGACCTAACTTACAGTTACTCTATGACACCTTAGCCGTTGGTGTTGCTATTTCTATTATGGCAACACTTAGGGGCAAGATAATGTTAATTTGATATGGCAACTGGCTTGTGACTTTTTAAAATAAGATTGAAAAGTATGTTTTAGAGTTCATAAGTAATGGTCGGTTCATATCTGACGTAAAATACGTCGAGCGTATCATCGGTCGTACTGACGTATCATTGGTTGAGTGTGAACGGTCAACTGTTTTTCTATACATTTGTCTGTTCTGGCGTTACGCGACCGATGATACGCGACACATGTTCCGTCAGATATGAACCGACCCTAATATTTTAAAGTTAAAAAATGTAATCTTGAGATCTCTAAATATATCTAAACATATACAAGAAAGGAGATTGCCTTGTTTTATGTCTAATTGTGATTAAACTTTGGCGTTGACAGTAAGATACGAGTAGTTACTGTAGTAGGACCATAGATCTAATCGAAAATAAACATATTATCGTTTATGATAGAGGACAGCAGCATCATAAAGCTACCCCTTCTCATCTTAGAGGGCATAAAAATAGAAAGATAGGTGTATAAATCAACACGTTTAATATTCTGTTAGATATATGAGAGCGCTCGTGGTGACCTCTGGCGGCTAATTTCCTTCCTGTGAAGATAAGAGCGTTCATTGTGAGGAGATTTATTATTTGCTATCTGTGCCCTTTGGAGAAACGATTAAGGCCGTGTCGTGGAAGGAAATGGTACATGAACTTATAGTTTATAGACTGTTACACGTTTCTAATTTATTAGGTATTGAATATAACTGTGTCTATTTCTTTCTAATTTGAAAAGTTACATTTAAATCCCCAAGAGGACTTTACGCTATTTTTAGGTATCTTTTTGTATTCCGGGTCCTATCTGCTAGAATTATACCAATCGGGCAAAAATAAGATTGAGTCTGATAACAATTCTTTTAAAAGTCATTGGATGACTTTTCCGCCTCAACTTGGGTGAGGCAGGTGGGAGTTTTAGACTCTTTCTGACTAAAACCACCCAGTACCTACTCCTGTTTTGAGCCGGAGCCCCAGTAACCTTTTACGTTGATTTACCTTTACCTTTTAATTATAGAATTACGGTACTTTACTTACTAAGTTACTACTTTACGTACTTACTAAGGTACCTCGGCTCCTAGGCACCTAGTACATCAACAATACCTGACCCACATACCTGCACCCCACTGACATAACGTAACGGACTATCGAAGACAGTTAACATTTGAAAAAAATGTTGCCAGCTCCTTGTATAGACGTTCTTAGTAGACGTCTTGAGTAACGGTGTTGCCAGTAAGCGTACAATTAGAGGGCCCAGTGCTTGTTGTAAAAAGTGGGGGAGCTAAGTATAGGTGATACCAGTGATTCTAGTGGAAAAGTTCTGGATGTAAAATGAATGGAAATGGTATGTGAACAGCTTGTGTGGATGAAATATTAAGTCCAGCAACGCTTTGTTGAACTCGGGAATCGTACCCAAAACCACTTGTCCAACAGTCGCACTTACGACCACTGATCAACAAGGCTACAATAAAACTAATTGTAACAAGAACTGCGCATTTTAACTAACGCTTCTTCCAAAAGTGCATTTCAAAACTTAACCCATTACCATAAACAAACTTATATTTACAGCCATTTAGAAATAGGTTACCGTTCGTTACAAAATCATCTTGAAATATGTTCATGTTCACTCATTCATTTCAAATAATGCACTCGACCTACTAAATATGGACGACAAGATGATTCATCTTCTTTTAAATTAAGAATAGCTGCGAAATGCGTATGCGCACGAATATGTCGCATATTGTAACGGTTACGAACTGGGACTGTAATGTTAATATTTGGGTCTGACCTCTATACAATTGTGTCCTTTTGTGTAATTATTTTGTTGAATTTTTCCATTGGTGGAGAATGCTGCATTCATTTGTGAGACTCTTGCGCCGAATGTGTTCGTAATTGCGCAATTAGCTCATTTTTTATGAGCATGTATTTATTAAATACCGGAGACCTGCATTTCTTATATTTAAATACATAAACAAACGATAGGTACCTACATATAGTTTAATTTAATACCAAACTGGGTTTTCCCTTAGCACCATTGTTGATAGTCGTAAATTTTGTATTCTTAGCTTTTGAATAAAATTAACAGCTTATCTAGTACCTCTACTATCTTCGTTCCCTAGCAGTAGGCCAACAACATTTTCTTTCTATCATCTAAAAACGTAACCGTTTGAATGCTGTTAATTTTCGAGAATCTTGCGCAGCTCTGTTTAGGGAGTGTGCGAGAAAAAGTTGCAATGACAAGTGCGCCGGCGCAACGGTGCGACACTTTATATGGAGCCGGATCCTTGTGGCCTGATGCTTGGGATGATTGAGCCTGGCTTCCTCACTATGGTGGAGCCCACTTAACTCAAGCTACTTTAATGGATAGGGTTCTTTGAGATCAACCGCGAGGCAGTTCCAATTGTGTTACAGTACTGTTAGTAGTAGAGACAAATTCTGTGCTAAAATTATGTCTATTTTATTCCGTGTAGTAAAAAGTCAAAAATCGTTTCAGTAATTTAGCTATCTATCTATAGTCAGTAGCTCAAACATTAGCCCCATTTCGCTACAAGCAATCTTACTTACACCTCTAAAAAGATTTTTGAGATAACTACCATCCATTACGATCCTCAAGATACCAAGACAATTGTTGTCGAAAGCCGCAAACACTTAAAGCCGATTATCTGCGCCTGCGCCGAACTACCACCTAAGGTTGGTTACATGCCGAGTAAGTGGAATGCAGTGTTCACACGTAGCCATGTCGCGATTTATGTTCCTTACACTGCCGTGAAATTTACGAACAAAGGAAGTCCCTATGTGAGAATTCGGCCATTTTGAGAAGGTGGAAAAAATGTGGTCGTTCTGGCCAAATATTTGCTGCTGGACAATAAATTGCTGGCTAATGAATGTGCACAGGAAGCTTTTTGTCTTAAGTTCTTGTTGCTTTTGTTGTTGAAGTTACATTCAAGACAAGATTGAACAGAAATTGTCGAAATAAACAAAAAAACTGGTAGAAAAAATATCGGTTAACAATCTCTCTTTGCTGCAAAGAAGCATTAGCAGTTTCAAAAAGTTCATCAAAAAAATGTTCTTGTCAGACTCAGAACATCCCCATTCAACATTATTACATTTCCTTACAAACCCACTCCATCGGCATATATAAGTATATATCCATTCACTAAACATAGCACAAACGCTTTTACTTCAAAACCTATCAGAATCAGTTCAAGCTATATCTATTTGCATTTCCGCAATTGCATAAGTAATGATCGCATCGAATAAACACTACACAGTCACTACTGACTCATTGCAACATGCATCCGCTCATTCTACTTTCTTTAATGCACCTGGAACTGTAATCATCATAATATTTAGTTTATCTTCTATAACTGGTTATGTTTTGTGGCACACGTTTTCTTCTATTGTGTATTTGTCATTAGGAATTGATTCAAAGCTTGCAGCTGTCGTTTCTAGTGTTGTTATGACATAGTTTGTTGAAGGATATTACGACTTGTTTGTATGTAGCTGTGTGACTTCACTCATCTGTTTGCTTAAGTGCATGATCTGTATTGACTAACTAGTATAGTGGAAGTTCTCGTTAAATTGGAAGTGGTTTGGTATGATTTTAGTTTAGTTAGCAGTTGAGTGGAATTCATATGTATTTTATTTAGCAACCTGCATGTTTTGCAACAATATTTCCTGACAAAAATGAAGGTTAGCTAATGCTTAGCTAAAGTCTAAACAATTTTATTAACAAATTCGGTTGTGCCAATTTGTGCTAAAAATCTTTAGCTCGCAAAAATATAGTCTTGCATAAACGAGATCGTTTTGATTTAATGCAGACGTATCTCACAGCAATTCTCCCATAAAGAAGCAAACTTTCCACAATCCAAACAATCTTGCATATAGCCCAGCAGAAGATGGCAATACACATAGAAAACTTGACATTTTCTCAATAAATCTTGCACTAGTCTCAAGTATTGTTGAGTAGTTGACACGGTTCTGTAATATCCACAGAGAAGTACAATAGTGTACGTCTGTCTGTCGTTGTAAATCAAACAACAATGACATGTTCTTTGGCGCGAAACTAAATAATGCTGTTTGACGTTGACAGTACATGATGAAACGCGAGGAATTTAGGGATTGTGATGTTTATTATGGCTCTCTTAAGGTCCGCTTTGCTTAATATGTGTATTTTTTTCATTTGATTGTGATGTAATTGTGTCGAAGTTGTCTTTAGAGAAAGTTTTAGTAAATAACGCGGACACTACTTAAGGCGTGAATGTCAAAGTAACAACAAAATATTTATGGTATACTTAGCTTACTTTAGCTGCAATCTATCTTTGTTTTGTTTGCAGTCTTCTGACATATTCATTCTAGAAGTACAAATCAGTTCTTCTATAATAGTTCTATAACTTTGGTACTGAGTATCACCATTTTCTTTGCCACCACTTTAATCTCGTCTAATACACTCCCATGTAAATCATGATCCAAACCAACCACATTTATCCTCAGTTAATTGTCAACATTTTCTTTTATCTTTCAACCTATCACCCTTATTACAAGAAGTAATATACGACATACATATTTGTCATTTTATTTTATGGTAGCTACAAAATGGCTGTGAGGCTGCATAAAGGAACAAAACTAGCGGCTTTTCATTGGCTATTAAAGTCAGCAAGGACATATTTCTTCGGAATTATGAACATAATATGACAAACCGCAAGATGGCAACTACATTGTGTGCTGTTGCACTTTTATGGCTTAATCAGAAGCTGTTAAAGATTTTCTCTCTAGTGAGAAATTTACTTTGAATAGATGTCGCGCACGTAGCTTTTAAGGCTGAATGCAGAGTTTTTAAGTATTGCAATTATTTGTAGAGCTTAGTCTAGTTTTAGCAGAGAATCTAAGATCTGCGTCCAGTGTTCAAGCTTTAGAAATTGAAGCTGTCTCACACGGAACTCATACCATAGAAAAGAAAAACGTCAATAAACATCCATCCCAATCAGTGTTATGTAACAACACAATAATCAAAATGTTGCTCCCAACACACTTCGCTTACACAACACCGAACGAACTCCTGAACCAACAAATGGAGATCGATTTAAATCATATTGAGCGTACCGACCTATATTCAATATGTAACTACAAAGTTCGATCCTGTCAATACAGAATGTTCAAAAGAAATGATTGCCCAAGCCCCAGTAAATAGCACAAACAGTGACCGAGATTTGGTACCAGAATAGCCGAAAATGTGGGTTAAATAGGTTTCTGAGGACGTGGAAAAGGTCGATATGAATTCGCTGGAAGAGGTGAAGGTAGAAAGCTTCTAGGTTTGTGGTTAAAGTGTGCTTACTGCGTTTGAGTGGTTGGTGAAATTGTAAACGATTTCATGGAGGAAGATGGTTGTTGAGTGTGATTTCGTGAAAATGTTGCTGTAGACAGAATGCATGTGGTAAAGTCGATTTGGTTTGATGTTTTCAAGTGATAGTAAAATAAAAGTTATGCTAAAGTAAAGTTTATTTTGTCGTTATTTGTTGAAAGTTCACAATCGTCAATTTCATCTAATAATGATTGCCTTTGATACGTTAGAGAAGACGAGATAGCAGGAAACTTGATAATATAATCGAGATCAAATCTAGATGAGGTTAAGAAAATGAAACGATTAACATACTTATCTACTTATAAGTATCATGTCAAAATACTCTTACAGAACAAGGATTCATAATGCTAGGTCAATATAACCAACTGCATTTCTAACTACAATACGAAACAAACTGGTTCGGTGTCTCAAATACATGTGCAACGGACAAACAGACATTTCCTCTTTTAATAAGTGCAGACACGGCACATCATCTAACCCCATTCTCTCCGATTCCTTCAATAGAATTTGAACCATATCATTGTCTAATAAGGCCGTAATTCAATTGAAAGTGATTTTTATTTTAGTGTACTTTGACATGCTGGTTGTCTAGCTAAAGTATATTAAAATGGCGACACGTTCACTTGGACAAATAGTTGAGTATATGAATATTCAGAAATCGGTGTGTGACTAAGCGGCCCGTTGGACGAACTCTACAATATTTCTTTGTCCGTCTGAGCAAACAGCTGATTCACTTATGTGAGTCAATGATGCATTCAGTTTGGTCAATAAAAATTCTTAAGTTATTGGGATGAACTGAGGATCACTGGTAATGTGTTGTCGTAATCTTGTGTTTAATTTCACTTGTGTTAATGTCATATTTTGTGTGTGTGTTTGATTAAAACCATGATCACCAAATTCAGCTAAAATTGTTTGTTTAGTTTCAATACAACATCTCATTTGAGTAAATATTGTGGTTCTATCTTTATTAGAAAAAATCCTAATGACCAACGGCCGGTGTAATCAATAAAATAAATTCCATTTATAAAACATATTTGTGGAACACACTTTTTAACGTTCATTTCTATCTAACTAGCGTATAACTTAATCTGTCAGTGTGTGGTGTGAGCAACTAATGGCGGCAATACTTTATCAAAGGCTTTACGATCTCAAGATTCCTCTCGCATTGGTCACTACTTCGTTAGTGAGTCATACTAAAAGATTTTAATCTTCATACACAACACCACGAAGATGATCGCAGGGTAATTAAAATGCGAACGCATCAATAACCTTCTGTCAAATTCGAATGACATTAGCTGTCATTTTATAGCGGGAAATAAGCAAGGTTTACTTTTTTTCGTATAAATATTGTGTCGTAAATTTATTTGGCTCGGTTCCTAATATTTATTTGAACTATTACAAAAGGGAATCATTTATATAAATTACATTAATTGTCTAGTTACCAATAAAATTGTCAAGAAAACATAAATTCACGCAAACTGCGACCTTACACCTTACACCTGGCATTTTAGTATCATCATTAATCATCTTTCTCAGGTCGTATTTACCCTACAAGGCTTCTGGTATTTAAACCTTACAATTTGACATTATCCACGAATTAAAGAGCGCCATACATTGTGTCGTTACGCAATAGGCTATTAATGTTAGCCGAACTTTACGATGGCTATCAATTGGCTATAAAAAGTGCGTAGTGGGCTGCATTGACCCAAATGAGACCTATTTTGACGTCAAATGCATACAATGCATGGCGACCATATTTTGGCGGATGCATGACGTTGTACGAAGTATTGTTCAAGCTTTGTTCGTTAAGTGACGCATCAATTTAACAGGTAAAAAGGAAAAAGCCCAGAAAAATGTACAAAAGATAATAATATTGTTGATATTTTCTTGCCATAATGCCATTTTCATTTCCAACAAAGGTAAATAGCAACTTGCACTAAGAACACATACGTAGTATTTGTTTTACATCACTAAACATTTTACTAAAGTTTTAGACATCTGTTGGACAGTATCAAACGGCCCCAAACGGCGACACTATCCACTAAAAGTACCACAATTATTTATGTTACGGCCATGCAGTAAAAATAGTTTCGTATGAATTAATATCACGCCTCACGGCAGTTTCCGCCAGATGGCGTAGTGTTTTCTATAATGTTAGTTTGTTCTTATTAACACCGGCGGCGCATGCGCATACAACTGTTTTCTTTCCATTTTAAAGCTCAATAGGGCTGTCGAATAGAAATAGCACAGAGTTTGTTGAATGTCACAATTGATTGGGGTTGATTTTATAGTACTTTTGATGTTAGTGGCAAATATTATGGGAGTCCTAGTTTAGTTTTAGGTATACCATTTGAAGCTAAAACTTTTCATTTCATGTGTTAATTGAATCTCCTCATTGCGGAACAACTGCATTTGTCTGGTTATCAAAATGACCTGGCAAGAGGTGTTGGAATGAACTACACGGGTGTCATTCAGTCTTTTCTCCTCGGTAAATCTAAATATAAAATTTCTTCGAAGTAACTTTAGAATTCGAAATCATTTGATCGAAAAGTAGTTCAAAAAATGTCCAGTGTAACATTTGTAATAGAATTTTTGACAGCCCTGTATTACTCCAAAGGATTACACCACTGGCGCGTGTTATTACAGTTAAAATTAACTACCAAACAGTTTCAAGTTCATAACATACAGTAACCGAGGATTATTTTCAGATTATTTGTTTTTATATAACAACTAAACGATAGTTGTATTCCTTGAAAAATATCTTTTAAATTATGTTTAAAAGGTTGATGGTGGACGGCGGACGGTGGTGGTATGATTTATTCGAAATAATGCCGAGGATTGATGATAAAATGTTTTAAATTAATATTACTATAACATATCCTCCTGGTTTACCTCAGGTATATAACATATCCTCATGTGTCTTTGAATAGGGCTTCATCAGCCGCATCATCACTTACTATCAGACGAGATAGCGGCCAAACGTCGTCGGCCCATTTAACAATTTAAGCAACCTAGTTTACAACAACATCATCAACATGTATATGCAAACTCGTACTAAGGGTACGGTTTGAATTAAGGTTCATTTTACTAATAACATCTCTCTTTTGTCCCCAGGCCTGTGCCCCTCGCTACGTGTCTTACGTGTCTGCCAAGCTCAACCAGAGAGACCCAGTGGGCACGTGCTTCGTCGCCAACAGTCCGGACATGACTGACGTTAAGGAGTTCTCACCGTGCCGAACTTGTAAGTACTCACAAAACATCTGAATGAAATATAAGTAAAAAAGAAATGGTTGGTCTTTAAGATTTGTAATTACAATATTTAAGACGAAAATTTCAAGAAATTCACACAGAAGTTCAGACAGTTTCGGAAAGTTTGGTGTGATTTTACAAAATTATTAACGTACGTTTTAGATTTTCTTTGTATAAATTGTTTGTAAAGAACAATTAATTTTTATTTACCACTAAATTAGAGTAGCTGGTTTCCAATAACATATCCAATGAAACAACTTAAGTAAAACACGCCTTGAAATGGCAACACACGCGTAAAAGGGCGCCAATGGAGCGGTCATGACGTAGCGTCACAATGGCGGACTTGTACGCGCGAAAACCGACTCACTTCCGCCGGTAATGGCGGCAGGCGGCAAGCAAGGGAATTAGCGTGACGAGCTCGACGCGTATACATGATTTACGATCACATTTTTATGTAAAACGATAAATTTAAGGATCACGTTACATTACAAAAATATCATTGTGTCATTTGATAGTTTTTACGAAACGTAAAACTTTTAATATTTTTATTTATTTGCGATCACCCACTGAGAGTGGCCCACACATTTCAAGTTATAGGAAAAGTTTATCCTAATTGTTAAAACACACATAATATATTTTATGTCCTATATTGCTTTATGTTTACTTACATGTACGTATTTTATGTATTTCTTATACTTACCCACGAGTAGAATAAATAAGTTTTAAAATGCTGAACTTTTGGAAACGACCAGACCCTTAGACATATGCAATTATTATTTTAAGCTCTAGGCGGACGAGCGAAGCCCCATTTTTCTATTCTCTTGTTCGACAAAGATTTAAATGTTACTTGTCTAAGAGGGCTGGATTGTTTACCATGTACATATAATATTGTAATTTATTTATTATACCTGAAGATATTAATATTTCTATGAAATAACTATGTATGCTTTCTTTAGGGCACGTCTCGTTGGACGAGGGTGAGTCTCTCTGAGTAAGATACGATGTGTTGCACTTGTCGTCCAGTAGATACTCATACACTTCATAAAGATTGTGTTAAAACCACATCATGGACACTGTTATAATATTAATTTATTCATCTCATCCATCCCTTGTAGACCGTGGCAATGACTGATTCACGAAGAAATTATTTTTGTGTAAAATACTGACTTGCAGTTTACATTTTAAGATTTAAAATGGGGTAACCTCTTGTCTGCCGGTATATAAGACACAATAGAAAATACATTGTGTCTCGCGTAGATCTGCGTTCTGGCACACCACGGGTTAACGGGGCTACTTTGTTGGTTGAGCAGCATACAATATTATTATCGTTTGACAACAAAGCAAAGTATTAATTATTAGGATATTTGAGTTTCCAAATTTTTTAGGAATCTGCAACTATACGGAAGTTTGTCAGTAACCTCACTTCCTATTTCTGAGCGGTAACAAACATACATATTTTCCAGTAAGTGGCTGAAATTGCTGTTTTATTGGTTTATAATATGCACTACCGTCTTCGGGGAATAACGTGACATAATGTTACCACAAATAAAAACAAAAATAAATAAAAAAATGTAGACTGTCAGTCTAGCTTGAAATCTATTTAAAATACTACAAAATAAACAATATTTCCGCGAGTTGTATAATAATAATAATAAAAAAATTTAGAACTGCGAGTGTTGTCCTGCACTTTGTATGTATACACCTAAATTGTATATTAATGCCTCATAATATATGTGTATTATTCATTGCGGGGCCATATTGATTGGTAATGGATATGTTTTTTTGATTTGCAGCAAGTCACGGACAGCGCAAGACTGGCATGTGCCAAGCCGGTTTCTCGGGAGCCATATCAAAGGTAAGGCTTTAAATAAAATGTTTTAAAATACAGTACATATCAGTAAACGATTTTAATACCTTCTTATATGATAACTTTTTTATAAAATAACTATTCATAATGAACTTAATCCTCCAAGATAAACTTCGCAAACGTTACCAGCAATAGGTATCATAATTATTATTTATTGGTGTAATAATTTAAATAAACTAATCGTTAAGTAATTAATTTTACATCGTAAGAAACAAAACTTAGCATTTCGACAATAAAATGAAACCAAATTATAGGTTAAAGTAAATACCTAACCCAATTAAAGGTTTCACTCAATAAATATTGCCAGTTACCATTTGTCTCTGTGTTGCAACATACAAAAATATGATGACAGTTTATTATCTTTTTTGTTACACCAATTACGTTCCATTTTCAATTATTTCGGGTGAAATTCGCTTGAATCTTTGTCTGTACTTGTACCTGCGATTTCTGTCGGCATTGGAGTGAGGTTATTAATTTAATTTTTAAAGTGGCCATATTAAAATCCAGTTATGGAGGTTGTATGTCATTTCGTGACAAATTAGTTACGGTGTCGTCTGTGGACACTTATTTACCGCTGAGACAAAAGGTGTATCACTTATCGTAAGCATGATTGACTGAGATTTGGACAGCCAAATTGCTAACTTTTATTTTGAGCGATTACTGCCCATCGTATTATTTTGTAATTATTACCTCACCTTGGGGTTTGGAAATGTGCCAGGTGCAAAAGGCAAAAGTCGCGCTCTAGCAAATTAATGTGTATTAATTACGCAATTTGCGAAAATGTTTAAGTTATCTGAAGAAGCGTGAGCTTGGATGGAATACAAGAAAAATAAGATTTGAAAGGACACAACATGGTCGCAGTACCCTGTCGGAATACTAATTCACTTCCATTGAGCCGGTGCTCGTGTTGTCTGTGTCCATTTTAAATCAACCAAAAAGCGACCAATTCTTACTACTTTCATGTAAAACATCGTGATTTTACGATCGTGGGAATAGAATTATTTTTGCCCGTAGTGGAATTATCATCGTGATCGCGGCGGCCGGCGCGCACACGTGACGCGCATGCGCGCCCGCAACCGCGCAGACTCCTTATGAATTATTTAACTTTTATTGTTGCCACTGCAAAAAATAAAACAAGAAAATGTTAAGATTTCTATTTCGAGAATAGTGAGCGAATTTTATTGCAGTTTTATTATGTCTCTGTATTTGGGATACAATTGAGATTTACCGCTAAATTCTGACAGGACAATCCCTTGGCCCTAGTATGGTAGCGGCTACCAAGCAGGACTTTATTTGTTATCCTGGTGTAGTGTCTGCTTATAAAACTGAAGGAGTATTGTATATGCTCCTTACATACCCTGTTGCAAGAGCAACGAAACAGTTTTGGAACAGTGGTCCACCATCTGCCAAACATAGCCTCCCCACATGTAACTACTTACCTGTGCAACTACATAACTTAAAGCTTACCACACTTCTCCGAAAGTTAAAAAATTCAAATCGTCAATGACTTTGCCCCATATCCCACATAGCCACGTTAACAGCATTTTTCTTCACTCTATAAATCAACAAAGATAAAACTCTCCTAATTCTCTAAATTCTGATTAAAAAACCTAACACGTACAATTTTACTGGTATAACAATATTATATCGATGAGCAGTAATCTTCAACAGTAATCGCTGAAGCTAGAGTTAAAATCGATTAAAATTCTGGTCAGAGACGTAGCACAATTAATTTCCATTATCTAAAGAAATAACAATAAAGATGACACCGCACAGCTACCTCGCCTTTGCCTTAAGTTAAAAAAAAAAGTTATTAATGTCAGTGAGCCAATAGTGGAACCTTTTTTCTGTGTGAAAGATGAATAAAAAGGTTTGTGTATGGAGGTCACGTGCCAATGAGCGTATTTTTTTGGGTCATAAAAAATTAAGGTGTTAGGGTGGCACAATTTATGAGTGTTTCTGTTATAAACAATTTTTTTCAATAAATGTTGAATATTTTTTCCAATATTTGCCAAATCAAATGTAGCTACACTTCTACTAAAAGACCCTAGTCAAGATTCTAGACCATTTCATTAACGACGTTCTAGATAGCCATACTACTGATCTTTTATCATCATTCATCAGCATCCTAAGTCAGTCAGATCGCATCTTATTCCTGGAAGGCAATCTGATACACAGCGCTACGATGTTAGCAATCTTCGCGTGAACTAAAAACGTGATGATTTTGCTAAACAGTAAGATAACAATGGTAAGAATTAGTTGGACAAACCCAGTATACTTAATATGAGAGTTAGAATTAGTGAAGACTAGGGTTATGGAAGAATGTTTCGATTTCTTTTTTTTTTATGAAACGAGCAGCTTCTTTTTCTTCTTTATCAATAAGTATTCCTTTTGGTTTTATCTAAAAAGATTCGGTAACAGAAAACGAGTCTTTCTTATTTGTTTGTGAAAATGTAGGAAAATTGCGATGCACCTACTTTTGACGATGAAGTATCAATAAAAATATGGCTACATGTGGCACAGAAAATAGAAAATGTATGTAGATTATAACACTAAAATGAGCAATCACTCTTAGAAGCTAAAATTGTCATATAATAAACAGCGAATCGATTCCAACTAACACATCAAGTCAGATCGAACAAACTAAAAAAAAAACAAATAAAAATCCAAAATTGTCTAGCAACCCTATACACAGCCTTGCAGCATCAATTTTATTGAAGTGTCCATCTATAGTCCAATAAATTTGTCCCCGCCGAGGTGCGAACGAATACGATTCATTACTATTCATCGGAACACCATGTTGAATCCTAATGGGCTCCATATGTTTGCGACCCTTGATGCACTTGATGTATGCTTAGTGCTATTTAACTTTTGAAGGTGGATTTGCAAATCGTTGTAGGTGAATGTTTGGTACGTAATGTTGATGGTAATTTGCGGTATGTACTGTTTACATATAAAATTATACATATTATACATACTCGTAATAAACTTAGATAACAATGTATCAATTGGATGGGTTGGAGTGAGACTACCGCACGTATAGGAATAATTACATAAATGTAAAATTGAAAAACATTATTTTTTAAAAATATTAGCGTTCTGCACTTCTCCTACACATAAACTATAAGTGTACCAAATTTTATGCTCCTACGTCCGCACAATTTTCGTAAAAAGGGGTCCAAAGTTTTTGCATTACGTATTAATATATATGTCGGAGATAGGAGATCTCTCACTTTCGATATGTCGGTGAAAGGAGAATCTCACTACTCATGTCAGGAATACTTGTGGGCGTAATGACGAAGGTAGCAGTAAAATAATAAAGTCTTCGATAGGGAACTATTGTTTAATTCTGTACAATGGTTACAAAGTACATGAAAGGTAATTAACTGTTACAATATTATACTAACAGGTTACAGACTAAGTATACAATTGAAACACACGACGGTTCAATACTCGACCGCACTGGTCGGCTGCCGAACCAAAACTGATCGACACGCCGCTCAGCCGATGAATCCTTGACTCCGTCGAGCGCCGAGGGGGGGCGCTAGTGTTTCAATTCTACCCTCGATCCCGACATATATTTTAAATTTAAAATTACATTATTTTTTAAAAATATTAGCGTTCTGCTCTTCGCCAACACATAAACTATAAGTGTAGGTACCAAATTTTATGCTCCTACGTCCGCGCAATTTTCGTAAAAAGGGGTCCAAAGTTTTTGCATTACGTATTAATATATAGATTTTCCAAGCTGTAGCTCTATCAGTATTTCTCAACACTAGTACGTCAAACATTCCTGTAGTTTACAAACTTGGATTCGGAACGCATCCGTAAGCGGTGGCCATTTGCAGACAATGGCGGCGGGAAAATGGCGGGAAATCGATGCGTCCTGTACTTTTGTGGAATTAAAGACCTATTTTTGAAAAGAATAACTGCTGCCCCATCTAGTAAACTTCAGAAATATATCTTGAAAAAACAACATATAAAGTTAAGAACTAAGAATAACATGTATATAATATACAATTACAGGTTATTATATAAATTCAAAAATCGAAAAAACTTATAAACTTCAAACGAATAGAACATGTTTGTCAAAAAATTAGAATATTTTTGTTTACGTTTTAAATGGGGTTTCGGATAAACCGTGACAACTGACAACAAACAAACTTACATTAGTGTAATGATGCAGAACACCGCGCGTGACGGGCTTGTCTATATTTTGTTTTCTTTCTCCTATAATGTAGAATCAACATTAAGTCATATACGATTTTTGAACGCACAAACTCGATTGCAGGAATCGATTTTCCGAAATTATAGTAAATTCTTTCACAACCCATTTTTATTATTATATTTACATCTTTAATGCATTTATTACAATATATTGTGGCTAGTAGAAATTGCATAACTAAAAACGACAAGCTGAAACCAACTATAAATAACAAAAGATAGAGATGACATTTGTTCAACTTAACTTTCATGTACACGATTGCAGGTTGTAAATGCAATATTCATTGGAGTTTAAACGCCTCTATTTATGCACAGTTTAATTGAATATTCAATTGCTTACTGAATACTACCTTCTTTATTGTTCTCTTTATACTTCTACGGTTTTAGTTACTAAGAGGCAAAGCTTAGTCATTCATTATATTTAAGTTCTTGGTTAAAATGTAGGTGTGGAGTTATTGCTGCGGACGTCTTGTTATTTTTAATATTTTTTTGTGGAACGCGGCGGTTAGTGGGCATACGTATTATCTGATGGCAAGCTGATTTTGTCTTGTGAAGAATGATTTTGTCTTAATTGTAGTTACCTATCTCATTTTATTCCTTACCTTTTTTTTTCTTCTTCTCTGTAAAAACTTAAGTAAAGTCTACAAAACCAGTGAGTGCCGCATCGTTTTGACATTCTGCCCTCCGCCGCAGCGATACTCGCGCATGCGCTGTATATGGCGCGCACGCGCATATTTATTCATTGGCCTGCGTACGCTGATTCAATGCTAAAACGGCTAGGCTTTTATGTTGTTTTTAGGGTTGGTAGCGCCATTTTTGGTTTATGAATTACTATTTTATTTTTATACCAATGACAGATTTGTGTACTTTTACGTAAACTTATGTTTTATTTATGTGTTGTTTACATACATTTATATTCGCGTCTGTTATGTTCGGGCCGGTTGTCTCAGTGCTCTAAAGTACTATGTAAATTCAGCTGTGATTCGTTGGACCAGGAATTCCTTTATGTTAAAGTGTTTTTAATATGATCTATTTCTTTATTATATAGTCACGCCTTTTAGCCTCGAAGGGGTAGGCAGAGGTGTACATTATGGCACGTAATGCCACTTTACAATGTACACCCACTTTTCACAATTTATGTTGTAAGTCCCATGTAATAAGAGGTGAGCCTATTGCCATATACCGGGCATATTTTCAGACATCGTACTACTACTGAGAAAATTTCGAAAAACCGAAAAAGAAACTCAGCAATACTTCGCCTGACCTGGGAATCGACCCGATACCTCTTGCCCGGCAGTCATACTTGCAACCACTCTGCCAACGGGGCAATCCGTATGATCTATAAGTGTCCCTGTTAAACTATGATTTGTTGTTTTATCAACAAAGCTGAGAAACCTTTTCCCTCTACACCAGTGTCGTTTTCTTTTCAATATGTCCTTGTAAATAAATACCTACTTAATATTGAGTGAGTATTCAAGGAAAGGGTTCTCGGCGCACTTATAGGCAACAATCAATGCCTGTTCAGTCTGATTAAATTAATATCTTAAATTAATAACACCCCATAATGGGCATCCCTAAAACAGAAAACTAAACACCTGTTCAGTTGTTGTTGTTCAGTTGTTGCTGTTTCAACGAAACGACAAATGTTGTGTCATAAAAAATGTTATCTAAGCGACAATTTGCGAAACAAAAGCTAAAGTTATCAGATGCTAACTTGAAATGTGCATGTTTACACGTTTTTTTGTGAAGTTCTCGTCAAGTGCTTAGCTTGTAAGTTGTGTGTAAGTTGAGTCGGGCGGCTTATCTCACACATTCACACGAACCGATCTGTGGCGTCTGCTTTTTGTCTACATTTTGTTTTGGGATGAGTTATCAAAGGTAGCGGGGCTCAAAATCGTTCACAATTAAATACCTCAATAGTGATAAAGTACCTATTAAATATTTTGTCATGATTTTTTGGTTTCAAGGTTAATTTGAGAAACATACAAAGTTTTCTCTTTATTCAATTCAAGCTTAACATTTGTTTTATCAAAACTATTTTCAATATCAACGAAACGTTACGTGTTAGTCCCATTTCACATTAAAAAGATTGGACGGTTGAAACCATTACTCGCGTCCTCTTACAAATTAAATACAAACCTATCGGTCACAATACAAGTTAAACATAGACTGAATGACATCACACACTTATAAACCGATGCATTTTATCTACTCTGGTTGCAATTAGGCCAGGCCACTCCAGGCCACGCCAGGGTAGGATTGGTATACATTACTATAAGTGGGAACATAAACAGTGTAATCGTAAAACACTTCGATGCTCCTTCCAAAATTACAGTGTGTAACATGGTGTCGGATAAATTTTATTGTATATAAACGACGTTAAAATTAATGTTTGTAGATGTTTAAGGGAGTGTGACTCTACAGGGTAGAATTTTCTCACTTTTAAAACTATAAAAACGTAAGGTCCAATATACCTAATTATTTAGAAACAATGATTGGTACATGATGAACATTTTATACGACTTCCAATCTTTAAACATAACATTTATTTTTGTAAATTCCAGGACGGGCAACGACTATTCATGGGTGCACCAGGCAGTTTCTTCTGGCAAGGTAATGTTACATAACAATCTCATCTACTAACTAATAATTTAGATTGCATACAATTTTTATAGATCGATTAGATGCAGTGGCTGCCTAGCTACGCATGGGTGCTCTGTAGTACCAAGCCCAAGGATGAAGATCATGAGAATGTATGCACTACTATAGCAAAATAGATAGTAGTTGCTAAATCATATAACGTAGATGCAACAGATATCCGACATCTTAATGATATTAACAATGCATTTAAACATAAAACTGTTAAAATTGATGACCAAGATACTATAGATTCAAATAATAAATAAACAAAGACAGTATTTTATAAAAACGTAACAGACAAAGATTACACAAAATCGATACAAAAATATTGATTCAAAAATACATAAAAACAATAACAGGACGATCGATTAACATAACGTAGGGGATCTCCAAACAGTTTGGCATTTGGAGAGGCATTCGAAATGATAACTGACACTAAAATTATCCACAGGGCGAACGTTATCAATAGAACCGAAAGAAAAGTTCATCTTCTATATGCCGAAAATACCGGAAGAAGGTAAACATATCCAGACGTACCGCAAGATTGACATTTTAACTCTTAACAGCAATAACATAGAGAGGCCTCAATTCGCCTAATCCAAAGTCAACGCCTTGAACATAGACAGTTGTTTTAAATTCCATTTTTGTTGTTCGAGTACAGTCTATAGCTTTTAACGCAATAACATTAATCCGATATTACAAAAATAGGTCGCTAACTATTCTAAATGTTGCTTGCTTATCTAAATTATGACATCTAACTCGATTTTGATTTGGTTTTCTTTAATGTTTTAGTGTTTTTGAGACATTGTCATTTTTCTTCAATTCTTCCTGGTGTTGAGTATTTCATTCAACATTGTTTAAATCGAAATTATCTTCAGTATGACTTGCATAATTATAAAGTGATACTTGAACATATAAAATGAATTTAAAACGGAAACTGCTTTCAACTATTTATGATCAGATATTTTTGCAAAATCTTTATCAATTTGCTCTTAATATCTGTCATAACTAGTACTGAAATCATTAGCTTTCCTAAAGTCATGGTGTTCTAAGGTTACCCTATGGGTTCTACCAGATACCTTCCACATTCTCCAATCTTTAAAGTACCATTAATTTCTATAAAACATTTTAGCGGTAGTTTATATGTAACGAACGTTGTGCACGAGAGATTAGAACATTAGATGATCCATTTCATATTATTTGTGCTAACCATTTGTCTATTTGGATGAAATCATTGTATTCCGTCACGATTGCAACACGTGTTACATCACTGTGTCCAAAGAATGATGGACAGACACATCCAAACCTAATCATCACAACTACAGCATGTTGTTGATAAAATTATACTTCTATTAAAATTTTACTTCATCATAGTGAAATTAAAATGATTTTTGTAAAAGAAAATGTGTAAATAGGAATGATTTTTGTAATTCCCATGGAGTACCTAAGTACCTATTTTTAGTTTAAACCCGGGTTAAATAGGTGTTAATATTACTCAAATGATAATAACCGCAAAAGTGCCCATGCTTTAAAACTAAACTATAAAACATCATTGGCTTTAAGCCCTGACGAAACACAACGTTATTTATTTCTCATAATCCCTGTAAGGCAAATGCAACTCTAAGAACGAATATTTAGTGTTTCATTTGCCCATATTAAACTTGTGTTTCGCCAGAGCCGTTACCAAAATTAATTCAACCAATACAACAGTCGCTGTAACAAGGATTTGGTGATATTATTTAACGTTATAAGATATCCCTGAATCTCACGCTTGATATGGTGTGATCACACCTGTTTTTGGTCATATTATGTATGCTAATAACCTAATCAAAGCGTTATAAAGACGCCTGTATTATATTATGACATAAGATCTTATACCATCATCACGCGGAACTGTCTTCCCTGGCTGCTGGATCGCTTGAATATCATCTAATGACAGATCATGGAACATCGTACACGAATGATTGACGTTTTGTGCTGGTTCAATGTAATAATGATTACTTCCATTTGGACGATTATCTGGACCCTTTTTCAGACCAACATCAAATCAAAGGATTGCTAAAATACTTTGTAACCAAAGTATTTAACCAGATACTTAATACACTTTTTTACTCTAAGTCGTCCAAATGGAACTATGAAAATACCAACCATGTTATGGAAGCTAATTCCTCATTTTATTATAGGTCAGCTGATGTCTCAATCTATGGGAAGTCGTCCAGCTCTGATTGCTACTCCTGAAGCGAGTCCTAAGTATGATGACTCTTACATGGGTTACTCCATTGCTGTTGGTGATTTCGCTGGTCAGGGCATTCAGAGTGTAGCTGTTGGTGTACCCAGAGGAGCTGGACTTAAAGGATTGGTGAGAGAATCATATATTAACAAGAATTTATTTGGAATACATTATCATCATTAGCATCAACAGCATAAGCAGTTATTGATACCTTGTCTTGTACGGAGAATGTCCGAGCATTAATCACCACGCTTGCTCAATGCGGGTTAGCGATTTCAAATTTATAATTTGAAATGATAAGCCCAGGTTTTGGAACTCATACAAATGATCAATCATAGGAATCAATCAAATCAAGTGCGGCCAGCTCGACCGGAGTGATACCAAGGCCTCACAGAAAACCGACGTGAAACAACGCTTGCGATGTGTTTCGTTGTGTGAGTGAGGTTACCGGAGAGCCAATTACCCCCCTTACCAATCTTCCTAATCCCCGATTCCCCAACACACCTTCAATTCCTGACCCCCAAAACGCCAGCAACGCACTTGTAACGCCTCTAGTGTTTCGGGTGTTCATGGGCGGCGGCGATTGCTTACCATCAGGTGATCCGTGCGCTCGTTTACCAGATTATAGCGTAAAAAACTGAACAAATATCATAATTTGTCAATGACATGTGTTTTAACTTTATTTACTTATACCATTTTTTTCTATCATTCTAGGTTGTGCTCTACACTTGGGAGCTTCAAAACATCAAGAACATTAGTGGCTCGCAGATCGGTGCTTACTTCGGCTACAGTATTGCCTCTGGTGATATTGACGGCGATGGCTTCGATGACGTCATTGTTGGTGCTCCAATGTTCACCAGGGCTAAGACTGATGGATTTGAACACGGAAGAATCTATGTGATCTACCAGGATAAAGATCGAGTAAGTACAAGGCTTATAACCACATTAAGTAGGTACTTATTTATTAATATCAGTGTACTCAGTCTTATGGAACGAAGCACAACTGCTGAACGTATGAGACTAGGTTTGATCTTTCTTCTTTATATAATTAATCCTTATTGGTTGGTGCACTCATTAGTTTCATATACCCATTTAAATGAGTGACACATAAATGACTACAGACATTTTTATTAAATATCTGTTTTAATTTACTGTCGCTATATCCATAAGGTCCTTAGAATCCGTTAGCTTATATCTAATTTATTCTTCCAGTCTTTTACAAGGAGTCATGCCAGGACCGGTGAAGTTTCGCGAGGCAGATTCGGTTTGGCTGTCACGTCCCTTGGTGATATCAACTACGACACTTTCGGAGGTAAATATTTCTTTTTACTAGTATAAAAAGCAGGGTTACATTCCTGGATCGATGAGCTATAAAGTTTAAAGATTTAGGTAAACATTGTCTGTTGTTGTACCCGATGTGTTTTAAGTAGAACACCCCTCAGGCGAATAATAGGTTCTATATTTTACATCATGCACAAACATTTCAAGAACTTCCTAGCCTAGCTTCACTGACAGACAGACTGACGGACAATTCAATTTGACGTTTCAAAAGTGCCTTATTTAGGATTAATTGAAATTAATGCTTTGACTTTGACTTTGACTTTGAACAAGTATCTAAATCAAACCGTATTATATTTTCCAGACATAGCAGTGGGCGCTCCGTATGGTGGTGAGAACGGCCGTGGGGTTGTCTACATCTACCATGGTAGTGCGATGGGCATCCATGAGAAGTACTCCCAAGCCATCACTGCTGAGGAGATCTCCCCCACCTTGACCACCTTCGGATTCTCGCTCTCTGGAGGAGTGGATCTGGATAACAATAACTACACAGATTTGGCAGTTGGTGCCTACAAATCTGATAGCGTTGTGTTTTTGAAGTAAGTTATTTTGTATTGATTTTCTTATTGGTTTAAGTGTAAATGTGAGTCAAGGCCTACCTTGACTTTTTGAGATAACTCAAACTCTAATCGAGATTTTTTTTGAATTTTGATTTTGGAAATCACAATAGCTCAAAGCTCCGAGTATGGAGCCTAGACTTCAGCCTAGTGCACAGTAATGTTCAGTACCAATTGAGAATGAGACTATACATGAGATCTACCACAACTATTTTCTTGTCATTTGCCTACTTTATTGTCGTACATAAAAAGGGATCTAAATATTATGTTACAGTTAAAACAGACTCTGTATGACAGGTCCTGATACATCCTATCTTTTTCAGGTCTCGCCCAGTAGTCAAAGTGACTGCTGAAGTGAAGTTCTTAGTTGACAGCAAATTGATCTCGCTGACCGACAAAAAATGTCCTCTCGCTAACGGCACCACGTTTGCGTGTGCGCAGGTTATGTTTTGCCTCTCATATGGAGGCGTTAATGTGGATCAGCAGATTAGTAAGTGTTTATTAATTCTTAATTCATTTTGTCCTTTATTATGTTTTAGATTGCTATATTATTTTAACTTAAGTATTTAAGCAAAATTGAGAGCCACAATAATGTATTGTTTGTTTTCCAAGCGGAAGGATATATCTGCTATTTTGGTGAGTCGGCGAAGTAGCGCTAATTGGTACCATATAAGGTTCAAATTGCCATAGAAACACAAAATTATTTATTAATTTCAAATAAGTATCGAGTCTGATTGGTACTTCTAGTAGATATCGTAACACGATTGGCTACTTTGTGTGATGGATGTTGAGATTAATAGACTATGGAGCGATGTACATACATACACTTATATTTGGTAGTATTAGTTAATCAGTGTTAGTTGTATAAGTGACAGCACTGTTAATGTTTCACACAATAGTAACAATACTCTGTTATGACTGAACCGAAGTATTGCTCTCTCTTTTCCTTAGGACTCCTATATTATTATACTGTACTACATAAATAACCTCCCGCCTGTCTTCTGGGTATAGCCAGATACTTTGGGACGGCAATTGCTACGATTCTTACACACCTCTTTCGCTTTATCAACAGTCATCAGTCTTTTCATGCATGCTCGTCGGTAAAAGGCCATTTGGCTCTTCTAAAATGTATCGCCAAACTGGTCAATATATCTTCATCTACTGCGCTCTCTACTGCCGATCCCATTTATAACCATCACATTGTTACTCCATACCCTAAGTCTTCTACAGTTACGAGCAGATACTATATATTTCTAAAATCACCAGCAAAAAAGAGAGAGGAATAAAACAGTCCAGTCCAAACACATGCAGTGTAACTAACTGATGCTTCAATCTCCAGAATTTGAGGTGACCCTGGACCTGGACTCCCGGCAGAAGACCACGAAGAGGCTGTTCCTCGCGGAGACCAGGGAGACCACGTACAAGACCCAGATACTACTGACGCAGGGAGAACATGAATGCAAGGATATCCTCGTGTACTTAGATGTGAGTAGCTTTTTGTCTTCACCGATTTAAATAGGAATATCACCGTATTTCAGCCCCTTCGTCCATTTAACAATTTTGAATTTACTTTGTCAATTTTTTATCAAAAACATACATCTTATTTGTAACAATATTGTAAAAAAATTCAATTCAATATTTGAAACTTAAAACGGGATACCTATTATATCGGCCGAAATATCGGAAACTCATAAATACTGAAAAACATGGTAAATATCCCGTTTTCAGTTTCAATTCTAGTGTTAGTGACCATGTCAGTTTAAAAACTTATATTCAATATTTATTTATCCATAAATTCTAATAGTTTTGTAACAAAATATCACTCAAATAATCTTTACTTCCGTATATTTCAATCATGAGAAACACAACGTTTTATAAACAACAGCGCAAAGCGCTCCAAATTAACAAAAATAAATATTTTTCTTTACACACATAACAAAGAACATACTCAATGCCATATCTACCACTTTACCTTGGGAAGACGCAGATAAGGCTTTTAGTAGATCATTCAGACCTCGGTTTTGATTCCGAACAAATAATGCAGAGCGCATCACTGGCAAAAAAATTGAGTTCAACTTAACCCAATAAGATTCATATTGACCAAAATTTACCAATCATCATCATCATCATTATCAGCCGAGAGACGTCCACTGCTGAACAAAGGCCCCCTTGGTCCTCAACGTAGAACGACAAGTCGCCACCTCCATCCACTGGCTCCCCGCGACTCTTTCGATGTCGTCGGTCCCCCTAGTGGGAGGTCTGCCCACGCTGCGTCTTGGTCTTGAATTTTACCAATGGCAACCTAAATATCAACCAAAAAATTCCAGGATGAAATCCGTGACAAGCTGACTCCCATCGAAGTGAAGATGTCGTACGACCTGGTGAACCAGCCGTCTGGTAACATCGTGCCGCCAGTCCTCGACCAGACTCACAGCATCATGCACACAGACTCCCTCAACATCCAGAAGAACTGCGGCGCTGACAACATCTGCATTCCTGATCTGAAGATGGCTGCTACCACGTAAGCGCTTTTTTTTACTGACTGACGGACAATTCAATTTGACGTTTCAAAAGTACCTAATTAAGGATTAAATTACTTTGACTTTGAAAACCGAATACTTTGAAAGATTATGGGACAGGTACCCCTATCTATACTTAATATGGTCTGAGGGAACACATATGCTACATTTTATTCCACGGGAACGCGGACGAATTTAGCAGAAACTAGAAAATAAATAAAAAATCCTATAATCCGTAAAAAATATGTATTATGAAAGCATGTACCAAGGCCAATGGAAAGTGGATCTAAATTGCACCTGTACTGAAACAGTAACTTTTATGTTAATCAATCATCATTACAATGTTCCACAGCCCTACAGTCAACTACGTGCTAGGATCTGGTGAAAACCTCCACATTGATGTTAAAGTGGAGAACTCTGGTGAAGATGCCTTCGAAGCCGCCTACTACCTGATGATTCCTCCAGGAGTGACATACGCTAAGATGGAACGTCTGGACAAGGATGCAGACACCCTGATATACTGCTCCATCACCAACAGATTCCCTGATGGAAACACCACTTTGAAATGTGACCTCGGAAACCCCATGGCTAGTGGACAAAAGGTAAGCGAATTTTCGAAGGTTGTTTCATATTTTTGGATTTTGTTCAAGTTTATATTTATGTTTTTGCTTGATTTTCATATTGGACATTATAATAAATATTGTCTTGCTTTTGGATCGGATATCTGATTTATTTTCGTTGAAATCCAGTTTTTATACTTCATTAGATATTAGATACTTAACGCGTACTTCAGTGAAATCAGTTCATATTATGTTTGTGTTTACTAAGACTTAGTAAAAGTACTTAGTCACTAACTATTGTACACTGAACAAAAAATACAAGGAATATGTGTGTATAAAATATTAGACGACAACGTATCTAAACTAGCATATATTGCGTTCTAGGTAAACTTCCGTCTGATCTTGGAAGTAGACGCTCGCGTGACCACGCTGAGCTTTGACATGGAAGCGAACTCCACCAACGTGGAACAGGACACCATGTACGACAACTCCATGCATATGAACATCGGCGTCGTGGTCAGGGCACACCTCTCTATCATTGGGTGAGTCATTCACATTTAACGTATTATCAATATCGGTCGCTATCTTACAATATTTGTTTTCATTTTTTATACCAAGTTTTCTCTAGTGATGTCATTGCAGAAGATCGGGAATAATTGCAGGCATTAATGTTTTTGAGAATTTCAGAGATAACCGTTATTGTTATAAGACTAACAATATTCTTCGATACATTGCAGAACTTCAGACGCGCCTGAACTGCACTACAACGCTTCGCAGTACGAAACACAAAACATCAAGGACGACACTAAACTTGGGCCTCAAGTGATTCACAAATACAACTTGAAGAATGAGGGGCCATTCACGGTTGAGGAAGCCGAGATATACTTCATGTGGCCCTACCAGACCCTTGAAGGTAAGGTTTCCCATAATATTTTCTATCATAGTTGATAATTTCCTAAGCAGCGTCACGCCTTTTATTCCCGAATGAGGTGCACATTATGGCAGCAATGCCAGTGTACAATGTATTTACATCCACTTAATTATCACTATTTGTGTTATAAGTTCCATGTAGGTAATAACTTCCTAAGTTGACCTACAAATACCTACGGCAATAATTCAACTCTTGGAATAATTTTCCAAATAGGTTGCTTTGTGGCCTATTTTTGTACTTTGTACTTCAATATATGCATCACCAAAACCGGTATTTTGCTGTTATTTTGCTTTGTAAATTCCTTTTTTATTCAACTGTGTTATGTTCATTGATTGATAGTTTGGAAGAATTTAAGTAAGTATAATCAGCAGGCAAGTATAAATAGGTATAATCAGGCATCACGAAGTATACCTGCAATATCATAATCTATTATTTTTTTTCTAATTTCAGGCGAAAATCTCATGTACATGTTGGTGCAGCCCCAATATCTGGGAGACGTCAAGTGCGACATAGCGCGACACATTAACGATGCCAACTTGTTTGTGGAGAGACCTTACGAATTTCTGCTGTCGAAAGAGAGGGAAGGTATGATTGAAGATAATATTTGAACCGCTGACGGTTACGAACTACGGACTTGGTGTCAAAAAACACACATATTTTAGTAAAACCACCTAAATCATAGATTTTTATTTTTATAAAAATAGGCAAATTTTCTTCGCTCTTAGAAATTTTCTTACTGCAGGCCTTTCTCAATAAACTTCTTCAAATCAATATGTTTTATTTTGCAGCTATGATGAGTAGCGAATTCTACACTGCATCGCAAACTTCGGGAGGTGGTGGATATTATGGACAAGGTACATTAATAACTACTTAACAAAACATTTAATTTTTCGTAATAAGTAGAATAGCTCATTATTTGCAACGTAATTTTTCAGTGTACTGGGATGATTTATCCAATGGCGGTCAATACAACTACCAAAGTAATACTGGTGTCAACTTAGGAGGTTCTGGGTATGGTACTGGACAATCCAGTCATTCCAGTGGAAGCTCGAGCTCCAGCTCCACTCATTTTAGTAGCAGCAGCAGCCAAAGTGGAGGACAAATTATTAGCGGTCAGACTAACAGTGGACAATTTAGTGGTAGCCAGAGCGGCAGTGGGCAATTCTCTGGCACCCAAGGTGGCAATGGGCAATTTGTTACCAGCCAAACTGTAAGTGGACAGTTCAGTGGAAACCACGGTACCAATGGACAATTCAGCGGTAACCAAGGATCGTTAGCACACCAAGGTGGCCATTTTGGTGGTCAAAATCAAGGCCAGCAAGGCACTTTTACATTCAACCAAACCTGGAGCTCTTTTGAAGACAGTGAAGACCTGACTGCAGAACAAAAAGAAGAAATCAGGAAGAAACTGGCGGCTGCTCTTGCTTCCGGATCTAGTCAAGGTAGCTGGAGCTCCCAAAATGGGGCCTTCGGTGGTCTCGGACAAGGCTCCATCGTGAAATACAAGAATAAGACAATCATTTATGATGCTAATCACAACATTATTTCGGAATTTGAGACAAGCACTGAATATGCAAATCTTGGACACGAAGGAGAAGCTGGTAGCTCTTTCAATGTGTAAGTATTGATATACTAATGGGAAAATAACAAAAATCCTTGTAGCTCTAAATAAATACAATATAATATTTATTCCAGATACGCTAACCATGGTGGTGTTAACCAAGTATCTTCACAAGGGCATAATCAAGGTTCTTGGCAGCAAAGTTCTCAGGGTTCCGGCATTTACTCACAAGGATCCGGCTATAACCAGGGATCAGGAGTTTACAGTCAGGGAGCTGGAAGCTATAATCAAGGATCTGCAACATACAACCAAGGTTCTAGCACCTACAACCAAGGATCAGGGTCTTATGGTTCTACAGGATCAAGAGGCTTCTCAGAAGATTCAAATCAGGGACAAGGTTTCGTCCACAGATCATGGGCAACCACAGAAACTGTCAACCCCGACATCGCTAATGCCGGTTCAGCTACTTTCAGAGGATCCTCCAGCGTTACTGTTGTAGGAGATGAAGAAGAAGACAAGCTTGAAGGTTTCGGAGTTAATGCTGCGTATAATCCTAATAACGAGTTTAAGTATGGCATTGCCGACGTCAGTGGCAGTTCTGGCGGAAACCAGAGAAGTTCAGCTGACGCGGCACATGGTGGAAGCTACCAAGCTGGAGGTGTAATGCATCAGAGTGGTGGAGGAAGGTACCAGAGTGGTGAAGGAAGGTATCAGAGCGGTGGTGCTACTTACCAAAGCGAAGGCGGAACCTATCGCAGCGGTGGCAGTGGATACTCTTACTCTGCATCATCGTCTTCAGGTCAGTTACAACATTTCAAAATTAAAAATACACCACACATCACAATTAATTATTTATTTACAATCAACGTTTGTTTAATTTTAGGTGGACATACGTCATACAGCAGTCACTCTGGTAATGGATTCAGTCCTTCTGAACGTCGTGAGAACACCAGGAGGAGGCGTCAGGATCAAGTGAGTTATAGTGACTAAATATTAAAATGAAGAATTACTTTTGAAAATAAAAGTTATTTCTAGCATCCGTTGATGGAGTCTGAGTCAAAATCTATACTTGAATAACTACGATTGTAAGACAATCTTACCAATCACAAGTATTCTCATTGCAGGTGGATCCACAGTTGAAGCAGATTCTGGAAAAATGTGAGGAAAAGTACAAGTGCGAAGTGCTGAGATGTACCACTGGTCGTATGATGAAGGGGCAGGAGGCTTGGTTTGCATTCAGGTCGAGGATCAACGCGTCCGTGCTTAGTGAGGTAAATATCTGTTATATAAACAAGCTCGATCTTAAAGATTTTGATAACAGTCTGTTCTTTATTTTAGTGGTTTTCTTTATCAATAGTATTTTTTTTATATATAATAACTCGATAGTTATAAATGAATTATACTAAACTAGCAAACCCGGCGAACTCCGTTTCGCCTCCAATGATTTTCCCTGTTTTCCTGCTTTTCTCTTGAAATTTTGCCTGAATTTTCTTTGCTATTAACCTTACGGAACCCGAGACCCCTTTACAACGAATGCATAACCGTGGAAATCGGTTCGTGCATTCTGGAGTTATAACGTCAGGAAGGAAAATCCGACTTATTTTTATATAGTAGATTAAAATACATGGCTTGCTCACCTATACCTATTATTTTTTATCATACCTTTTTAGATCTCCAAGGATCGCGCAGTGATCCTTTCGACATTAGCTGCAGCGCGCGTTTCACGACTGCCCATGGTGGGTAGGCCGACAGACCGAACCTGGCACACAGCAGAAGCCCAGACCCTCATCACACCACGACTCGAGGCTCTGGACAGCGGCACCATCCCACTCTGGGTCGTTATACTTGCCGCAATCATTGGTGCTCTCCTACTTCTACTGCTCATCTTCGCACTCTACAAAGTAAGTAAACGAATTAAAAACTAAACGAACCAAAGACATCAGACAGAAACAAGTTTTTTGTTCTCTTTCCCTATTTTCTTTTCTCTCACCTTTCATCTCTTTCTTTACTCTTCTATAACCCATTTCCTCTCTTTTCTCTAATCACTTTCACCCTTTTTCTCTCACCTTATTTCTATTTACTCCTACTCGTCTGCTCTTTTTTTCGTACTCTACTCTAACCCTTCTCCCTTCTCTCGCTCTTTACTCCCCTCTCTATCTCTTTCTCATGCTTTGTCTTAAACTTCGAAAATCCAAATAAACTTTATCTGTCCTGAAAATCGAATTTTAACCTGATTCTTGAATCAATATTTTGTAGGTGGATTTACATTTAAAACCATTTTTTCTATTTCCAGTGCGGATTCTTCAAGAGGAACCGCCCCTCGGACCACGCTGAGCGACAGCCCCTGAATGGGCGTGACGAACATCTTTGATATCCGACCACTGATCTGGGCGTCACCAGCGATACAGCCGGGACGTCTGAAGCGGGTGCCACGTCCGACTCGCTCGACGACAGCTCGTCGACTGATGCTGCCAGTGACGTCACGAGTCGCGACTCCACTAGCTTCGATAGGTACTGACATCACAAAATCAATGTTTATGAATTTTAAATAACGTTCATTTCACTAAGATGACTGTCATTTCTTTTGGCATTTTCAGTATAGCACGTAGGTATGTTTTAAAGAAGAGTCTTTATGCACCACTGCCTACTAGTATCCCTGTTCAAATTCAAATCCGATATTGTTCGTCAACAGAATTTACATTTGTACAAAAGGTGCGAACTAAGTTTATTTGAAAAAATAATAGTATGGAGCTGTATTTTTTGTATTCACTTTTTAACATAAATATAAAAAGTTGTCGTTTTGTTCAAAGCAGTTGGTCCGATGTGATTGTAAAAAAGTTAATATGTTATTTTTATGATACAATAGTTTTACCTCATGACAAAACGAATTTTCCCAAGCTTTTCATGTCCATTTTACAAAGAAAATGGAAGGTTTAAAAATAAAATATTTTTCTCTAACCTAATATGTATAATTAAACCTAGTCACGAATAAAAAAATATTTTTCGGACGCTATACTAGAAGATAAAAAGAAGTATGCAAAGGCTCTAGCCTTTGCATACTTCTTTTTTTATACTTATACTTCTTATTTTCTATAAATTTAAATAATTTAAAATGAACAGTTTTAAATAATATTTAATTTATTTAAAACGAATTATGTTTCTTAACATAAATGAATGGAAGATGAAATCTTATAGTGTGATAATAATTACAATTGTAAAAATGCGTGTATGTATGTATGTAAGTGAGTTGTTAAAAATGTGATTTAAGTTAATAACTAGGTTTACTAAAAGTGGTAGATAACATAAAAAATGTTGGAGGTGTATCGAATATATATTATTTCATTTATATTAAAATATAAAACGTAGTCACGTGTGGTTTCTTTATTTATATGATAAAAAAATATGATCCCTGTTCGGTACACTTTCGACTTAGCCTCGAATACATAGCTAATGGTCTATTGTAATAATAGTAATAAGGTTGCTTTGCAATTAATAAAATTGTATCAATCATTTCAGGGGACAATATTATCTCCCCTAAGCCCCTTTCTCCTAGAAATTTCTCATTGTGCTAAGTTGGCTACGAGGAGATACTTTCAATAATAGCAAAAAATATTTTAGTTTAGTACCAAATAACTGAAAACGGTAAAATAATGTCGCGTATATTATACAGTTACTTAAGAAATGTTTGATATGTAAACCAAGGTACATATTTGTTGATCATCTCACACGGTGTGCCTTATCAAAAACATATCGCATTAGCTTATTAATATAAAAAATATATACATATATATATTTAAAATTAATAAAATTAATTCCTAAATAAAACGTATAAGTGCCTTCTGAAACTGCCAGTTACTAATTAAATATTAATGTACATAGTTTTAGATAAACCATTATTTTTTATTTACGTAGAAGTCATTTTTTCACAGAACGATATTTTTGGGTAGGTGTGTGACCTAGTAATTTTAGCAACAAATATATTTTTGAGTAGTTCGAAATGTACTTAATATCAATAAGGAAACAAGTAGCCTTTTGAAAATAAATGTAGATAGAAGTTGTGATTTTATACAATCACGTCTGTTAAGTTATGCACAAGTATATATGTACATACCACAGTTATGCACAAGTAGAGACCCACAGTGTATTTTGGAAATTATCTATTATAAAATATATTATTACTACTATAAAAATACCGAATTTTACTTTTTCCGATAAATATAAGGGTATCGATTATCAAATTTAAGTATGTCCATACAGAATTCGCTTTTTAGATCGACCAATAAAACCACCTAAACCTATAAAACCACTGGACTTCGATACATTATGTCCAAAATATATTTATTTTATTTCTGTGAAAAAATGCCAAGTCCACTAATAAATCTTAAGCATTGTTAATTTTTTTTGTAATTATTTTTAATTATTTATTTTACATTTTAACTATTAAGCATATACATACGAGTAGTTTCTACTTATAGTCGAATAATTAACTAAAAATTGTTTAGTTGCCATAAAAAATGTGTAATAGTTTATAATATTATTTTGGTTGTTTTATTTCTATTTCTCGGTAAAAAATTCATTGCATTTACCAAAAAAATGAACTTGTAATAAAAATGTTTTAAATTTTAAGCTTTGTTTTATTTCGTATTTCATACATTCCTTTGGGCACGAGTCAAAAAAAAAGTCAACATTATTTGATTCAAATAGACTGGGAAGGTACTTTTGAACGTCAAATCAAATTATACAATATAAAGAAAACAAAATGTCTGTCTGTCTGTCGGTCAGTCCCCTAGTGAAGCAATTTTCTCGTTCTAAAGATTCCTATGGAGAAGAATGAGCAAGAAACTCCATAGGTTACTCTTTTTCAATCAGATTAACAATACAATTCTTGGTTACATTGTTTCGTTGGTTCAATTATGTGAGAACTATGTATCACCAATGTTCAGTCAAAGGCAATTACTTGTCTGGAACTCTTGAACTTGTCTGGCCGACCACTTGACGGCGCTCGTTCACGAACATGACACGTACGTACAGCACCGCCCAACTCAACCATATTGCAGGGAATCGAGCGATCCAATGCCCGTGCCACCGCCAATGAGACATTTGAGTGAGCATAACAACTCCAAGCTGCACATGAATGGGCATGGGCATTGTATAAATACCAAAATGTTTTGTTTTACTTAATTACTAGTGGACCCGACAGACGTTGTCTTGTCTACACGTCTTTAATTTGAATATTTGTCGGATCGAATGTAAAACATTCCAAAATCAACAACTACTAATAAATTAAAATAACATTATCCAGCGGACAAAATTGTGAATCTAAACCATTCTCAGATCCCCTTGAACACACACAAAAAATTTCATCAAAATCGGTCCAGTCGTTTAAGAGAAGTTCAGTGACATACACACTTACAGAAGAATTATATATATAAAGATAAGGAATACATATTTAATTTTATCTAAGTATAAGATCGAGTCGCTAAACGTATGCTTGGCAAATGTTCCGACCTCTTAGTATGTTGATCTCCTACCAGTATTGCTGTGTCTTCAAATCCATGTTGCGTCTTTCGACAGGGTTGGTCTAGACTAAATGCTAGACTACTTCAATGTATCAAAGTCGAAGTCGACAAAGGTGCGACACTGGAAGCGATTTTGTAGTTGGAGTTGGAATTAGTTGCTCGGGGTTTTGGATCTGGGCACGTCCAGGGCGGAGCGTGGACTTCACCAGGCGTGACCGCTCTAGTTTAACATTGATGTTCAGTGTGCCTCTGACAATACAGTGCTCGCTACCGGTTTTCACCTTCGCAATCACAGAGACATAAGTTTGGTTCGTGTAGGGTGAGAGGTGTGTATGTCACTGGAAAATAACAAGATCAGTAAGTTTATCAATTTATTAGGAAGTTTATAAAATTTCGTAGGATTCTAAACGGGAGATAAATTGTAATATTTTACGTCCACATTTTCGTAAATTGATAAACTTACTGAACTCACTCGTAAAATAATAAGTAAGCAGTAACCAAACGCTACGCGCGATCTGATTGGTTGATTGTCACGTGTCATTTCTCCTACCATTAATGTGTTTTGTAAGAGTATTCCTGTATTTTAACTAGTAACTGTTAAATAGTGATATACCAATACCAACCTCAAAAGTGCTGGCAATACTGGCGGCACCCCACTTCACCCCAGTCCCAGCCACCTTCTGCCACAGAACATCGTAAGCAACTAAATCGAAAGCTTTACTGAGGTCTAAGAAACAAGCATACACTAAAGTACGCTTGCCTATGTAGTACTTGACAGTATGCTTAAAAAAATTTGGCTGTTTCTGTTGACAACCCAGGCCAAAACCCGAACTGGGCTTCGTGTAGCCGTATGTGTTTGGTGAGATGTGAGTTGAGCACACTGTCAAGCACCAGCATCAGCATATGCCGTTAAGAAAATTAGAAATTTTACCGATGCAAATACAGCGCGACTAGTATCGTAAGTGACCCGGTTGTGGCCACTTTAAGAATTTTGTCGACTTTGAGGCTTTCTTAACTTATAGTTTTTGTTATCACGAACATATTTCTTGTAAAAAGTCATTTAACATGTATTAATCTTGCCTAAGAAAACCCTTTTTTTAAAGAACGTCCAATAGAAAAATAACTGTATAAAAAAGAAAAAAAAAGGGAGTTTGTGCCATTTTTGGCCAGATTCGTGCCATTTCTGGCCACGGTCGTGTGCCAGTTCTGGCCATCAATAAATACAATAAAAGTAATCAAAATTTATTAATTAAATTTGACATTTTAGAAACAATGGTTTTCATTTAGTCTGGAAAATATGAAATATTACTACTTCACTTGAATTTAACTTACAAATAAAGAGATCAACATTTATATGACGTTGGTAAAAGCTGCAAAGTAAACTGACCTCCCTTTGTGTGAAGGCAATTTGTTGCATCTCTGAAAATGAAAAATATGTATTTGTTGATATGTAAAGCCAAGGAAAAATAATAATAAATTACGATAAATGACTGAAAGTGGGGCGTTTATGTACAAAAGTTATTTGGCCAGCCGTGTGGCCAAAGATGGAGAAATTCATAATTTTGTCTCCATTAGTGGCCACCTTCTAATAATCCCACTTCAGAAACATATGGCGACAAAATAACTTTAGTTCCACTTAGACAATATATTCTTCATGTAGTATTAACATAAACATCCAAACAATAAGCAAAGATTAAAAAAATAAAAACCAAATCCTCACCCGCTCGCCTTAGCCTTTTTGTTAAGATCTTAACAATTTCACCCTCAACTAAAAAGAATGACTTATTGCATCGAAGTGAAGTTTGACACATCAAAGCTGCCAACGGTATCAGTGTCTCCAATATTCAATATTTTAAATACTGTACATCACAGAGTAATTTATTTGTCCATGCCTTAGTTATAAATATTTGAAGGCCCAAGTGGCCACAAAGGGGTCGATGGCCACAACCGGGTCACTTGCCCTATACTTTAGTTATTTTCATAGTATCATGTCATATGATATTCTCCTGTGGAGAAATGCTGCTGACATTCAGTCTGTTACATCACTAATTTAGTATCATTCGTTCATGTCATTACCCCGTCACTATGGTCTGAGGTCAACGACCACTGTCGTTCTAGTGTGTGGCGAGTGCAGTCGCACCTACTTATATGTTAAACAATTAATATTGTAATATAATGTAAAATACAAGTCATCTCACATCAAGTCGTTTAATTTAATAAACACAACAATAATACATGGTGTCAGAAGTGGGATTCGAACCCACGCCCTCAAAGAGGCGACTTTGACGAATCGACTGACAAGACTAATGGAATTTGAGGATTGTAATGAGCTAAGACTGGTGATCTTGTGATCTCCTCTTTCAAAATTTTAAGACATTTCTCATGATTCTGATCCCAAATCCAGACTGAATCTTTTTTCAAAAGATTTCTTAATATTTGAGTTTTTTCTGACAAATTCTTGATGAATGGACCTAGGTAATTAATCATACCTAATATTCTTTGCAACTCTTTGACATTGGTCGCTGTGGGCAGTCTCATCGAACGAAGTGCCCAGCGATCGGAGTACAATGCAGGTCATGTAACTCATTTGGTCATTATGCTAAGTTTTGTTATAAGAATAAACAAGTCAGACAGTTGCATTCATCAAAGTCGATACAAAATGATAACTATTTTGTAGGAATCTTAAACAGTCAGTCGAGTCAAAATCATCTTAGTCATTCACATAAACAGTCATACAGTCAGCCACAACCACAGTCATACAGTCAGCCACAAAAACAGTCAAAAAGTCAGTCATATAGTCAAACACCAGTCAAATCGCACTCACACACCAGTCATATAAGTCAAATAAGTCAAAACAAAAATAGTCCAAGTCCAGGTAATCTCCATGATGACAATGCTTATTGCACTGAGAGATTACACCGTCATAATAAAAACAGTCTTACAAGTCAAAGTCTTAATAAAAATAGTCCTATAAGTCAAATAAGTCGAAATAAAAATAGTCAAAGTGAGCATTATTATCATTGCTACACTAATAAAAGTCAGTCCGTCAGTCGCAAGACAATAAATAACAATAAAAACAGTCATAGTCTAGGTCAAGGACATGTTAATTATAACAAGTCTTATAAGAATAGTCAGTCCGTCAATAAGTCACATAATACACACTTCCAAAACATTCATCACCACAAGTACACTAAGAAATCACATCATTGTCAGTCAAATGTAAGTAATACAGCATCAGAAACAAATAATCACAACATGCATTCAAATATACCAAACGTAGCATCTCATCTAAATAATTTAAATCAACAAATTAGTCATGTCAAGGGTAATTCAGTTTCAGAAAATCATCATACAGGTAGTTCATGGAAAATAAACTTACATGTGGGTAACCGAAAAATAAATTGTGTCATAGACTCAGGCGCAGATGTAAACGTCATATCTGTCAAAAACTTCAAATTTCTTAATCTGTCAAAGTCACAAATTGATAAATGTCATGTAAATGTCACAGGATTTGGTGGCAATAACATTCCAATTATAGGCAAAGTAAATTTAAAATGTAATTTAAACATAGAAAATAGAAATATTTGTGAAAATATAGTGTTCATTGTAGCAAATATACTCTGTCCAACTGTCTTAGGTCTTCCCACTTGCGAAAAATTAGGTATAATAAAACGTGTATTTTCCGTCACAAAACAAGATTTTTGTAAACAAATTCTTACACAATATGATGATTTGTTTAAGGGTCTTGGATGTCTACCCCCAGTCTGTCATCTGAAACTCAAGCCTGGTGCAGTTCCGTGTATTGATCCGCCAAGTGCGCGAGGAATTGGGTCGCATGGAGCAAATGCAAGTCATACAAAAAGTCACAAAACCAACTGAATGGGTAAATTCTGTGGTAGTCACTGTCAAAAGTTCAGGTCAATTAAGAATATGCTTAGATCCTAGAAACTTAAATAATTGTATAATGAGAGAACATTATCCGTTAAAGTCTATTGATGAGATAAGGTCACAGTTAAAAGGTGCTGCATGTTTTACGCATCTAGACGCTTTCTCAGGTTTCTGGATGATAAAGTTAGATGAATATAGTTCAGATTTGTGTACTTTCCAAACACCATTTGGTAGATACAGGTACTTAAGATTGCCTTATGGCATAAGTGCTTCGTCTGAAATATTTCAAAGAGTTATGATGAATTTGTTCGGTGATTTGGAAGGAGTTTTAATTTTCATTGATGATATTTTAGTACATGGTCCTAATGAGTCGGTTCATAATGAACGACTACATAAAGTTATGCAAAGAGCACGTCAAGTTAATTTAAAATTTAACAAGTCGAAATGTAAATTTCTAGTGTCAGAGGTATGTTTTCTTGGTTATGTATTTAATAAAGATGGTGCTAGGGTTGATCAAGAGAAAGTCAAAGCAATACTCGAGATGCCCACACCAACCAATGTCAAAGAGTTGCAAAGAATATTAGGTATGATTAATTACCTAGGTCCATTCATCAAGAATTTGTCAGAAAAAACTCAAATATTAAGAAATCTTTTGAAAAAAGATTCAGTCTGGATTTGGGATCAGAATCATGAG